>NC_134592.1:12500-1212500 GCF_037038515.1 Microtus pennsylvanicus | reverse complement strand
ATTGCTGCTTGGCCCATTATCTCTAGCCTCTTATTTGATAACTCTCACACCTTGCTTTAAAAATGTACATTTTAATTACATTCAATTATATATTTATATATTATATTATTATATATATTCTATATATTATCTATATGTTATATATTTCATTTCACTCAACATACAGACAAACATATATACTTAAGTTATATATAATTATCTAAGTTTCAAAAGGTAGGTTAAGTTGAATCAAATAAGTATAGATTCATTTTTCACTCACCCTTATATAGAATTTAGCTTAACACTGGACATTTGGGCTCTTCAGACTCACTTCCTTTCTAAGATAATATCCAAAGAACTCAGAAGTCTCACTTTTGAAATACTCACTTTAGTGTAGAGTTTAGCACAGCTCCCACAGGATCCTTAGAACAACTTCAATAAAACACCAGCTTGGGAAGCATCTGATACCCACTGTGGTGGAGGTTCATTCAAAAGCTGTTTGGTGACATTTGCTTTAGAACAGAGTTCTGCTGACCTGACCACATCTTGGGTCTTGCCATCTAGCCCAGACTAATGGTCCTCCTGCCTCAGACTCCTGAGTGTTGAGACTATACGTGTGTAATGCTATACCTGACTTAAGGCAGTGCTGGGGTCTGAACCCATGCATGCTTCTTGCATGCTAGGCAAACACGGCATCTCTGATATGAAAAGTCAAGTGTGAGCTGTGTCTGCTAACCACTTCCAGTTTGGAGGCAGGGATTGTTTAAGAGCCACTGACATTTCTACTCATTAGGTTTGTGTGTTGAGAGATAAAACATGGCTCATGCAGCCATATTTCTGTGAAAACTGCTACAGGTTTATGGGGGAGCTAAAATGGTGCCACAGACATGGATATTAGTGTCGGCATCTTATCAGATCTTTTATATATGGCTCTTATTTTAGGGAAACATATGATGGTTATTTGGCACTTTCAAATAAGTAGGTTGTCTTTTCAAATTTCAATTCCTGTCAGATCCCCAGCCAATCTATCAGCTTGCTTTTCCACAGCCTCTTTCCTAGACAAACACCGTTAAGCACTTTAAAAATATCAGATTAACATTAATACCTTATGGATTAGGGGCCAGACAAAAGTGGGCTTAGGAAAACACTGCAAGTAGAGTCTGAAGGTAGGTTTACCTCAGATCAGTTTCCTGCAGGCCAAGCTCTCAGAAATGTGAGGGACAAGAGGCCCACTTAAAATTGTCTGCCATTTTGAGCCTAGAGTCTAGAACTGACGGAGGAGAAACCAGATATCTGGGAGAGCCTTTGCTGCTCCTGGGAAGGGCTCCTGCATTCCAGCTAGAGGATTTCCTGTTTTGTTTTGTTTTGTTTTTCCCTTTGTTCTCCACCCAATTTCCCCATTTTCTGCCCTCCCTTCTGCATTAAATCTGACCGTGGATTCTGAAGCTGTTTCTTTACCGGGGCCAGAACTCCAGAATAGTAAAGTCATTATCTTCTGACAGACGATGACTTTGGCTTATGGCGTGAGAGAAAAAAGCCTATCATATCAGCTATTCAGCACACAAATGGAGACAAGGTGAAAAGCCAGCCAATACACGCACTTGTCTTGGATGTCATTTGGTGTGAGTTTATGACTTCCAACCGTTTTCAGCCATATGCAGATAATAAAATTGTACCTCTGAGGATGTCTGCATACCATTTACTCACATATAAAGATTCCTGTAAGGAGTGCTCATCTGCCTTCCCTGAAAGCTTCTCTTTTCAGCCTCTTCAGAAGCACAGGGAACTCAATTCTTAGCATCTATGATTGACTGCTAGCGAATTTAAATTTATCCAAACTCATCACATTTATTTCATCTTGTTACTTTTTTTCAAGGTTCTCAGAACTGTTACTGAAATTATTTAATTAAAACCCTCTGAGATCATTTTTTTATATTCTAAAAGGCTGCTCAAATCAGGCTTACAGGATTTTCCTTCCCAACACTTTCATGTTTATGGACTTTTAGAAACAGAAAACCACTCAATTCTGAGGTGGAAATTAATGATGTAATTGTTTATTGTTCTAAAATTCAAATACGAGTTGCTAATATACTTTACATAAGATAAATTTCCACCCTATTACTGTGGATGTATTGTACTTGCTATTCTATAACCACAAAAACACAAACAAAAACACATAAGGGAATGCATGGGGACAAGGTATTGGTATTCTAGGCTGTTATATCATTTATCTTTGCTGTTCATTCTTCACTACCTATTTCATGGTCTTGTTTTCCTCTATTATTCTGGTAGTCTCTCCAGTGATCTACTGTAAAAAGATAATGCATTTTAATGGCAAAAAATGAAAGAGAAGTCAGTGGGCCTGGAATAAATCTTTGCATCGATTTGGTTATCAATTTGTTTCCTTGTGACTATAAGTCCAATCAGATCATACTCATTTGCTGCTCAATTATTCAATCAACTGTTCTATGAGCTGAGGATATTTATATGTTCACCCTGAATCCAAAATAGTTTCTAAGATCTATGCTCTGAAGTGCTGTTTTACTAATCAATGAGTCCTCTTTTAAATGCCTTTTCTGTTGCTCAGAGTTACTCTAACAAACAGAAATGGACTAATAAGCCTTTTTTTTTTTTTTACAGTGGGTTAAGATCACCAAATTCAACTCTGTAGCCTTAATTTCCACAGTCAGGTTCTCAAATCCTCTTAAAGTCTTAACCATTGCCACACATCCCTGGACCTGACTGTGCCACATTCAACCTCCTCAGGATCTAGGCATTTTTAACAGCTATTTTCACGCTGGAGAATCCTGTTTGTCCTTGGTGTATGGGTGATCTCTGAGCTAAATTGAATTAGAGTGTCCCTGAAGACATGGGTTAAAAGACTTGGTAACCAACCTGTTGCTATTGACAGGCGGTGGGAACTCTGGGGACATTTGATGAGCATGCTAGGCTTTGACTGAGCCCCTCCCTGTCACTTTGACTCCCAGTGACCATGAGGAGAGCCAGTTTCCTGTGCTGTGTGCTTCCAACCTGCTGAGGACTCAACCCCAGAACTCTGAATCCAGTGCTGTAGCTGTTATTCTTCTGGTCCCTTTAAGGGACAAGCCACGCCCACTCCCAGTAAACCCCCCCCCCAACACTGGCCCTCACCATCTTGAAACTCTCTTACTGTCCCTTTTCTGGCATGTGCATACATGTCTCTGTCCCCCCTCTGTTTTCTCTTCTCCTTCTCTCTCTCCCTCTCTCCTCTAAGCAATAAAGGTTCAGTTCTGATTCATATCATGTCTCTGTCTCCTGCACACCTGCCATGTGTCCGCCGCTTGCCGCTGGTAATCTGCACCGCTCTGGCAGCCACTAGCCTGGCAGAGATGCTCCGGGGTTTGGCACCGGGGACCTGCTAGTGGCTCCGGACCCACCGGGCTCACATCCGCCCACTTGGGTGGCTCTCCTGGGAACCCACGAGTCTCTGCCATGGGACTGGCGGCGGCTTTACCAGCCATTCCGGGACCCGCTAGCATTTAAAAATAACAAAATTGGTGCTGTGACTCGGATGATTTGCCCACTCGAGACTTCCACCCGGGACTGGAGTTCCAGCACTGGCCGGGACTCCGAGCTCCCTCTGGGGGCAGAATCAGGACCGAGGATCTTCTCTACAATGACCCATGTGTTCCATCTGCCTGGAACAATACCAGCTTCTAATCATGAGTGTCCCCTTTCAGCCAGCCTAACTGCCTCTTTTAACCTGGGTAATTGACTGTTGAGCTTCCGGCAACCCCCCCCCCTCCCATGACCCCAACCGGGGCCTCAGGGCCTCGGTTGTTCCCTTCACTGGCATTCACTTCTGGCTTGCATCCTTGGTTAAGCCCATGCCTGGGATGATGTGGCCTTAGCCAGCCCCTCAGCTCACATGTGCCTGGAGGCCCGGGGTCTCCAGTTCTCCCTCTTTTTCTCTTTTCATTCCTTTTCTTCCTTCTTTTCGTCGTAAACACCGCTACGGTGCAGCACACCACTAGGGTGCGGCCTGGCCTCTGATTTCTGAGTAATTTGCCTAGATTCAGCTAGACCATTAGCACCCCACTCGTGAAACACGGACGCCCATTCACAAGTCCTGGGTGTTCGTGCCATCTGCATCTCGCCTTAACGGGGAGCCGTTCTCGTTGTAGGCTTGAGGTGCCACGGTATTTTGCGGGTGTTTTCACGGCCTTGACCATGGGAGCCAAGCCGTCCAGACCTATCACTCCAACCAACCTCCCTGCTGGGACGCCCTTTGGACATCCTGCAGCCTCATGCTTTAATGCCTTCCTTACAGACCTCCACACTTATCCATTTCTGTCCAAAAAATGGCCCCAATATATCTTAGAAGAAAACTGTAAATGGCCACCTAATGGCACCTTTGATCCCAACATTTTACGGAAATTGTCAAATTACTACCACCATACAGGCAAATATGTAGGCACTAAGACGGCTTTTAAAATTCCAGCCGGCTTTTCCATTCCAGCCGTGGCAAGGTGCAGTTTTCCAGTTCCAGCCTTTTGCCCAGGTACAGTTTTTCGGTTCCAGCCTTTTGCCACCCCCCCTCCCCTGCAGCTTGTATTATGGCATGGCGGCTCACCAACAGAGCAGACAACACGTGGCTGTCGCCATCTTGGCTGAGAGCCAGGTCAGGTGACCATACTCTCCCAGTTTTACTCCTGCATACCCTGCCTCTTCACCAGGTCTTCACTAAACTCCCCATGTTAACTCTCTGTTACATGTGTTTTGTGCAATGGCAGGCCTTTGATAGGGCGCATCAAAGGCATCCATGTTGCCCAATTTCTGTTCATACTTTCTGTGTATAATAATTGTTCATTACATCTCATTTCAGATTACAAAATCATAAGTCTCGTATTTTAAACTGGTATGTACTTTTAAGTCTCTTACAAAAATGCCTTATATTTAATATTAAACTGTTCTCTACCATTGTCAGTTCTGGCATTAACCTTCCATTGCCAGCAGTTTCTTCTTTCTGCCCTTTTAAGAGTGTGGATCTTACCTGTTAAGAGCCAGTATACTGCAGTTATAGTTAATCCAGCCCTCAACTGCTCAGAGATCTGGGGAATGTGATATTTAAGTATTTAATATTTAAAAACTTTTCATAACAAAACAGGCAGGTTGGCTCCTAGCAGCAGACTCTTATTTCCTCCAAAGAAGACAGAAGACAAATGGACACACAGAACAACGTCCTTCTGTGGTTCTCTTTGACTGCTGAGCATTGACCATTGGGCAAAACTGCCTTTCATCTAAACTAAAGACCTCTAGACATGGACGGAATTGCTGGACTCGACAGCCCAGCTGCTCAGGTCAAGGTAGGCCTGTCTTCCTACAGATTTCTTAGCCACAGGGTCTTCTGAAGCCTGGCAGGCCCTGCGCTAAACAGCAAAGGTCAAGTGCAACCTTCAGCGATCATGGAGGACCCAAAAAAAGTAGCTCTGGGTGCCAACCAAGTGAGTTCTGTGTCATTTTTTAATCAGTAACTCAAGTAAAATCTTTTCCTTCTCAAAGATCTCTGACAGTTTGATAGCTGAGAGGTTTTCCCAGATTACCTCACCAAACAAATTTCAAATCAAATTTCTCTCTTATGCTTCCGTCTATAGTCTTAAAAAAATACTTTTTATTATACAAAAATGTACTACAGTCATTATGTGTCTAAAACTTCTGTTTTCACAAACCCAAGGAGTTATTGTGAGTTCCAGGGAGCCGAATTAAAGAATCTACCTTAAATAGGTCAGATACATCCCTCTCAATTCCCTGGTCCTAAAAATTTTTTTTCCTTAATTTAACTTTGTTCTTTGTTCTGCCAATACCTTAAACAGGATAAGAGATACCAGACATTTCCATGCCACAGACACTGGTCAGAAGCAAAGAGACCAGCTATGCCAGGATGTGGCCAGCACACAGCCTTCTCAGGTTCCGCCCCCCCCCCCAAGATGATGCCCACAAATCAGCAGGAAGCAGTTTTGAGAATTTGCTGCCCCAATTCCTTCAAACTGTGGTGTCTAATTAGAAGGAAGACCTGGGAATTTTATGGTTTTGGCCCCTGGTCCCTTTAAGAGACAAGCCACGCCCACTCCCTCCCCCTTCTGCTGAGGCAGGCTGATCTTCAGCTTCTGGCCTGAGCTCACTCCCTTTTCCATCTTCCTCTCAGAGCGGCAGCTTTGCTTCTGCCTCTGTCCCCACTTCTCCACTTTCCTCCTTCTCTTTCTCTTTCTCCTCTCTCTCTCTCTCTCTGTCCCCCCTTCACCCTTTCCCCTCCACAACCCCTTGAATAAATATTCAACCTCACTCTGCAAGTCGTGTCTATCCATGTCTCTGTCTCCTGCCCACCTGCCATGTGTCTCCCTACCTAGGACCAGCCACTTCTCGAGGACCGGCAGCCATCTCTGGCTGCTCCCAGGGCCCGCTGCCTGCTGCCATATGGCACGCCACCACCGCTCGGGCCACTGCTCTGGGGCTGGCAGCTGTCTCTGCCTGACACTGGCTGCTTGTAGGGCTCACTATCTGCCGCCACATGGCCCGCTATCACCATTTGGGACCTACAGCATTTCTGCTGCCTACTGCCGTGGGGATCTTGCAGCATTTAAAAAAATTATAAAAGTGGCTTATTTATAGGTCTACCCCTAAAGCAAGCTGGTGTCAACCTTAAGGACAAGAGCCTTGCTAGTGGTTTGCCTTTTGTCCTTATGAACATGATATAAGATGAACAAAGACAGACAGACACAAAGACAGACAGACAGAGATAGATAGATAGATAGATAGATAGATAGATAGATAGATAGATAGATAGATGATAGATAGATAGATAGGTAGATAGATAGATAGATAGATAGATAGATAGATAGATAGATTATAGATAGAACAAATAAGCAAACAAGGTAGAGCCAGCTTGTTCCATAGTGTGGGAAATTCTATCTTGATAAAGTATGTGTTTATTTTATGCCCTCAGACTACACTGGATTCAGGTATACAGGGTCCACTTTTAAGATGCAAATATTTAAGCTGTAAATTCTAGAAAGTGCTCTCATTTAGTAACCCATGTTTGCTTTGATACTATCTCTTTTACCATTTTGGGGTGGGGAAGATCAGAAATCACAATCTACCCTGACTTCCCTTCATGATGGATTAAACTGTAAGCTGAAATAAACACTTTCCTCTCTAAGTTGCTTTTGGTTCTTGTGGTGTTTTAGCACAGCAATAAACACTGTGCTAAGACTGTCAGCATCCCCAGATTCCTCAGTGCCCACCCTGGCTACCCCATACTCTTCCTGACTTACTCTGGTACTGTTACTTCCTCAGTTTTGTAAGACCCTGAGTTTGTGGGTCACTTTACAAACCAGTTCAGCAGGTTCTAGTTAACCAGTTTAATCTTCTTGGCACTGTTGCTGCCTTCTCGTGACAGCCAGATACAGATGTCAATGCTGAGAGGCTCACAGGGTTTGGAGAGAGCTGGGGTCTGCAGCATCCACTTACATTGCTTCTGCTAAGTCCTCTTCTGTGGAGTTCCTTCCTCAGTTGGCTTTTTGTGGCTTTGTTATTACTGGGTTGTTTGTTTTTAGATGGTTTCTCTGGTAACTCAGGATGACCTCAGACTTCCTACAGAACTGAGTGCATGTGTATGTGGCTGTATATATGAGTTCTGGGCCTCGTGAGGCCTGGGCATGAGGCCAGTGTAACTTTCTAAGCCTAGCTCAAGTTTGGAGACCTGTCTACCGACCCAGGCTCGTCTCTACCCAGCCACCGCTAATGTGGCAGAATATTATTGGCCCTTGTTCCTTCTTCCACCCCTTATCACAACCCTATATAAGTTCCTGCCTGATGCCATTAAATGAGATCCTGCTTCAACAGACTCCCAACTCAGTGGGTGTGTTTCTCCTGGGTGGCAAATGGCTGGGTTGTTTGACACTCCCCATCCTGCTCAGCCTCAGGGAAAGTCCAGCAGGTCTGGCTTTGCCCCTGCTCTTTCTGCCAAAGAACCAGGCATCTGAGGATGACCTTGAACTCCTGACCCTCTAGCCTCTATTTACAAGTACTGGGGTCACAGGTATGTGATGTGGGAGTGTCATATATCAATCTGTTGATTTCATTGTTTAAGCAATAAAGAAACTGCTAGGCCCATTTGATAGGCCCACCCTTAGGTGGGTGGAGTAAACAGAAGGGAAGGCTGGGAGGAAGAGGAAGTGAGGTCAGACTCCACAGCTCTCCTCTCCGGAGCAGACGCCTCAGGAGAGACGCCATGCTACCTGCTCCAGGGAAGACGCACACCATGCCCCAGCTCCGACCCAGGATGGACTTAGGCTAGAATCTTCCCGGTAAGACCGGTGCTCACAGATTGTTAGAGATGGGTTGATAGGGATATCAGAATTAGCCAGTAAGGGCTAGAGCTAAGGGCCAAGCAGTGTTTAAAAGAATACAGCGTCTGTGTAATTATTTCGGGGCATAAGCTAGCCGGAGCCGGGCGGCTGGGGTATTGGGGACGCAACCCTGCCGCCGCCCATATTACTACAAATGACGCCCAGACGTGTGGCTAACTGAGTCCACAAAAAACTTGAGAAGGCTTAAAAATAAGGGAGAGAGAGTTTAACACAGATTTTTGCTGTTTGTTGGTGCCGTGCTGTAGAGAGATTTCCTGATTCAGCAACAGCAGCAGAAAAAAAGCTGCGTTATTTTAAAGTGTGGCTTCCCGGGGCTTTGCCGCCAGTGCAAACTCTGGCTTTATGTTTGTGTTCCCGCTTGGGATCGGAAGGAGAGTGCTCTGAGACCTTGACGATGACTCAGAGCTCCCCGCCTGCTCCTGGGCAGAAGGCAAAATCAGGCTTAGGCAGGCAGAAGAGCATGGCGGATTCCTGCCGCCATACAGGGACGTGTTTTCAGACTGCGCAGTGCTCTGCCTGTCAGATTTGGATGTTACTTGGATGAAAAGAATTTCTGTGCTGCACGCTCAGTCTCAGAATTGAAGTGCTGAGTGCCGCTCCTACCTGGTAGCCCCAAGAGGCTTCCTGACTCAGCTTCAGCTGCAAAACCCTGCAGCTCATTAAGAGGTCCTGCCACGAAACACTTAAATGGTGTTGATGAAAAGCTGAACGCGTGCTTTTCGGTTTTCAGCCGTAGCAGAAAAAAAGCTGCCTCGCTTAAAAATGCCGGCTTTCTGGGCCATCCTGCCAGGGCAAACTCTGACTGTTTGAGGCAGGAGGGCCGGCTACTGAGAGAGGACTTGAGTGTTGTCTGTTGTAGCTTGCTGGCTGGCAGGGACCTTGAATTGCTATAAACATGGCTGCAGCCTGTATATCCGCCATGAGGCTGGAAAGCTAAGGAATGGACTGGATTTAGCTGGCAAAGCCACGCCTTTAGTCCTACTGATATTGCTTGGTACATTAAAGGCTCTTGTCAGAAAAAGAGAGATATACAGTAAAGAGAGATTCAAAGACAGAGAAAATTTCTGAATGGTTTAAAATGTGTTAAAAATATATGCAAGCTGAAAGTTGAAGTTCTTAAAGCAAAAAACAAAAAAAGGAAGAGAGTTGTTGTGTGTACACACCTTTAATCCCAACACTTGGGAGGCAGAGGGAAATAGACCTCTCCATGTTTGTCTTGAGATAGACTTCAAGGTGTGGTAGCACACGCCTTTAATCCCAGTGCCTAGAAGGCAGAGACGAACAGATCTCTGTGAGTTCAAGGTGTAGTAGCAAACACCTTTAATCCCAATGCCTGGGAGGCAGAGACAGGCGGATCTCTGAGAGTTCAAAGACAGCCTAGTCTACAGGGTTATTCCAGGTCAAAGATATACGCTCAAAAAGCAAAAAGTTAACCTAGAAATGTCGCAGCTTAGATTCTTAAGTGCCTAGTGATTTAAAGGCGTAAATCAAAAGTGCTCCTGTATAGTAAAAAATTGCAGATTCACAATAGGACAGATTCAGACCAATAAATGAGTCACACTGTTGGATGAATGTACGTTGGCTTGGGAGAGAGAAGAAAAAGAATATAGAGAATAAAGTTAATGGTTTAAAAAGAAAAAAGTGAAAGTAAAGTCTTTAAAGAGACAGAGTACGGATAGTTATAGATATAAATAAAAATAAGCCGCGTAAAGATGAAAAATTCACAGAGAGTCTGGATTCTTTGTATTATTGTGTTTTCTTTAAAATTTTTGACTGCGAAGGAGCTAAGTACAGAGAGACATTTCATTATATGGGCTGCCAAGTGGAACCAGAACGGATATCATGAGGGTATGATTTCAGAATTTGGGTCTAAGGATATGATGCTTTGGAGAGAGTCTTCTTTTGTTTTCACAGAGGATGAGACTCTATGGATTTCTTCTATTCCGATTTGGTATGATGGACCACGTCCTCCTGAAGGGTTGCTGTGAACATCTTCAGAAAATTGCCTTGCTCAACTGCCAACTGAGATAAACCTGGCACACAGGTTACACCCTAAAATCATTAACGACGCCCCCATTCAGCAGGAAGCAGTTTGGAGAGAAAAAACTGCGCCCATGTTCCCAAAATATTGTTTATAAATGTTCTTTTACATTTAAAGGGGGAAATGATATAGGTATGAATAATTTGCATTGATAGAGATTTAAGGTCAATTTTGTTATATGTATAAATGTTTCTGATGTAACTTTTACTTGATAACTGTTTTGTTATATGTAATTTTGCTATGTTAAGGTTAAAGCCTTCCTTTTTTTGTTTAAACAGAAAAAGGGGAAGTGATGTGGGAGTGTCATATATCAATCTGTTGATTTCATTGTTTAAGCAATAAAGAAACTGCTAGGCCCATTTGATAGGCCCACCCTTAGGTGGGTGGAGTAAACAGAAGGGAAGGCTGGGAGGAAGAGGAAGTGAGGTCAGACTCCACAGCTCTCCTCTCCGGAGCAGACGCCTCAGGAGAGACGCCATGCTACCTGCTCCAGGGAAGACGCACACCATGCCCCAGCTCCGACCCAGGATGGACTTAGGCTAGAATCTTCCCGGTAAGACCGGTGCTCACAGATTGTTAGAGATGGGTTGATAGGGATATCAGAATTAGCCAGTAAGGGCTAGAGCTAAGGGCCAAGCAGTGTTTAAAAGAATACAGCGTCTGTGTAATTATTTCGGGGCATAAGCTAGCCGGAGCCGGGCGGCTGGGGTATTGGGGACGCAACCCTGCCGCCGCCCATATTACTACAGGTATGTGCCATTGTTTTTTTTTTTACTGTGTGTGGTGCTGGAGATCAAACACCGAGTAAGCACAGTAAGGGAGCAGCCTGACAACTGAACCACACCCCTGCCTTTGTCTCTTCTCATGTTATGTGGAACTTCCTTCCTGGGTTTTTGTGGACACTTCATGTTTTTTTCCACATACTGTATCTTGAAGAAAATCACCTGAGACTTTAGGAGAATGAATTATAGTTCTGCAGTGGCTTGGATGAGAATTGTCAAAACCCCACAGCAGGCTCAGTGTCTCTCCCTCTGCCTCACCTGTGGATCAGCTATAAGCTCTCAGCTGTGACTCCAGGGTCATGCCTGCCTGCTTCCTATCACATTCTCCATTATAATGGCCATGAGCTGACCCTCTAAAACTGTAAACACAGGCTCCCAGTCAAACACTTTCTTTAATAAGCCTCTTTGGTCAGGGTGTCTCTTCACAGTAAAACAGTAGCTAAGACATATTCTTCCTTAAAGCACTACAACATTGCTTAAAGTAATCCATTGGCTTAAAGTCAAGAGCCAGGAGATGACCCAGCTAGTGAAGATCTTTGCGGCCAGTTCTGACCATTTGAGTTTGATTCCTGGAACCCACATGGTAGAAAATGAGAACCAACTTTGACAAGTTCTTCTCTGATCCGCACATGTGTGCATGTGTATGTGGGTGTAATATGCAAACACAGTGCCCATCAGAATGTTGGCACACAGCCCTCCCTCCCCAGGGTCACAGTGCCCATCAGAATGCTGGCACACAGCCCTCCCTCCCCGGGGTCACAGCGCCCATCAGAATGCTGGCACACAGCCCTCCCTCCCCGGGGTCACAGTGCCCATCAGAATGTTGGCACACAGCCCTCCCTCCCCAGGGTCACAGTGCCCATCAGAATGCTGGCATACACCCCTCCCTCCCCTGGGTCACAGGGCTTCTAGTGTTTTGACACTCTTGTGAGCTGGAGTTTTTTGTAAATCTTCCTTACAAGGCTTCTATTTTTTGATAATGTGTCTCCTGTATCACAGGCTGGCCTTGGACTCTGCACTGAGAACCACTGAGCACTGGTATTGCAGGCACATCCCCCCACACCCCGTCTATTTAATGCTGAAATTGGAACCCAGGGCATCGTGCATCATAGGTCCCAAGTGAGGTATATTCCCAGCTGCACAACATTGACAAACGTTACTACTTACATGTATGCTAGTTCTTACTTATTAAATAAAGTTTTAAAGATGCTTCTCTTTTTTGTTGTTGTTTTTTAATTTGGCTTTGGTTTTTCAAGACAAGGTTTCTCTGTATAGCCCTGGTTGTTTTGGAACTCACTCTGTGAAACAGGCTGGCCTTGGACTCAGAGTTCCTCCTGCCTCTGCCACCTGAGTGCTGGGATTAAAGGTGTGCATCACCACCATCCAGCTTGAAGATGTCTGTCTTAATCTGGTTTCTTGCCACTGCATACCAGAAACTGAGGAATTTACCTAGAAAAGACATTTATTTCGATGCAGTCTGTCTGAGCCTTGTGCTGCGATACAACACGACAAACAGAGCATCTGGGTAAGTAGATCTTCACAGAAGAGACTGTTGGCGCTGTGCTGATTCATAACAGCCTCTCGTAGGAAACGATCCCAGTCCCAGGGAAGCTACATTTGTCCATTCATAAGCATGATATACGCAGGATGTAGTCATCTTTTGAAGGTCCCACCATTTCTCAACTTAGTTACACAGGCAATCAAATTTCAACATGGGTGGTGGAGGGGAAAGCCTATGTCTAACGTGCAATAGTATCTGTAACAATGACTCAACAGCTGATTCAATGACGAAATATTTTAGAATATGCTCCCAACAACTGCCTAGAGCTCTTGTTCTTACAGTCTAAAGGTTAGCATCTATCAAGAATTTGTATTTTTATCTTTGCACTAATGCTCAGAATTGATCAAAGGTTGTATCTAGCTTGAACTCATTTCTCACTATTTCCAGAGAAGACTGGAGGAAGGGATGAGTGAACGGTGGACACTGTGCGTGAACAAAAGAGAGCCGAGTGTGTGACGTGGGCTCAGGAGCACAGTAAAACCAACCATCTGAGAAAATCCACTTCAACTTGTGGCCCGATTCTAACTTCCCTGTGTCCATTAGCTCAGTAGCTAGTATTAGCACCGGGAAGTTAGCATGTGTCCTCACTGATCTACAGCCCTAACTAGTTCTACAAGCGTAGTTGCCCCAACCAACCACCAAGCAACCTACTAACCCAAGAGGTTTCTTGTGTTCAGATAAAAAACCAGAGAGTTCAGAATTCAATGTCCTGTCTTCCTGTTATTGGTCTTTTACTTTCTTCTTTTTTTATTTTATTAAAAATTTCCACCTCCTCCCATTGTCAGCCTCATTCAGAGGGTCCGGTTTGATCACATGCTTCATCAGTCCCAGTCCAGCTGGCCTTGGTGAGCTCCATTAGATCAGTGCCACCGTCTCAGTGGGTGGGCGCACCCCTCGCAGTCCTGACTTCCTTGCTCATGTTCTCCCTCCTTCTGCTCCTCATTTGGACCTTGGGAGCTCAGTCCAGTGCTCCAATGTGGGTCTCTGTCTCTATCTCCATCCATTGCCAGATGAAGGTTCTTTTACTTTCTTTTAAGTGATTTGTTAACTATTTTGGTGCAGAGATCCTTGTCTGTATTTCTGAATCATTTCCTTAATCCGGGTAGCAGTTTTTTTCTTCTTTCTTTTTTCTTTTCTTTTCTTTTCTTTTCTTTTTTTTGTTGTTGTTTCTGTTCCAAGAATCTTCAAATTCTTGGTCATTTTGTCTCTCTTTTACTAACTATGGTTGAATCGACCTTAGAAATGTCTCATGGCCACGATCCTAGTCAAGGGCCCTATGAGCTCTTCCTGGATTGTGGAAATAGCTACCCGGCTGGTCTTCCCTGACCGTAGGCTTTCTCTCTCTGGTCCTACCTTTCTGCCATGGGACTAAGTTCTCTTGAGTGTTAACTTCCTCTGGTCACTGTCTCTTCAAAGACCCTTTATCACATAACTGTCCCATCCAAAGTCCCATTTCACAGATGAGGAAACTGAGGTTTAGTGTGGTAAGTGTTTACTCAAGGCAGTGTTAATATGCCACAAAAGTGAGATTACAAGTCAGGCTTCTCGCCATGGAAGCCAATGCACCCCCTTTCTCCAAATTTCCAGCTTTTAAAACTTTTGTTAGATCTGTGTCTCCTGAGTGCTGGAATTAAAGGCGTGGCCACCACCGCCCAATCCAGATGTCTCTTTGATATTATTTCCTTCTCCCAGTGGACCTTGATTGTGCTAGAAACACACCAAGTGTGAGCCCAGATTAGTCTCTGCTCAGCAGGCAGTGCAGGAGGAGCTGGGGAGGGCGCGAGGAGAAAGGAGCCTGTGTGCTAGTTCTCTGCAATAGACAGAAGTTTTCACTGAAAAGTTCAGAGGTTGCCTCAAAAACAAGTCTTAGTATAGGGGGAGATATGAGCACTGAGCTGATCACTAGTTAAGAAGCATTTGTGATCAAGTACAACCCGTAAGGAACGACGACAGAGAATAGCTTTCCAAGCATTTGCTTTTAGGGGCAGATTTTTTTTCCTTCAGTTCTGGCAAAATACATATGACATTATTATCATCCTGCCCATTTTATGCACACCGCCACCCATTTTCAGAACCTGTACCCATTTAACAATATTTTACTATTATCCTCCTCCTGACCATTACTCTAAAGCCTAAAGGATCTTTGAGATTACAGGCTATTTCATTTTGCAGGTAAAGAGGAAAATTGAAACAAGCGGAAGAGTTGCTTGGAACTAAAGCCACTGAGAGCGGCTTTTTTGATCCATCTCCCGAGCCCAGAATCCCCCTGGACTGGACCCCAAGTGTCTGCCCATCCTCTGATTACTGCTGGCCTCTCTGTTCTTCTCCAATTCTTTAGAAGTGTCATTTACACAATTCCTCAGCCCATTTTTTTTCCTTGCGTTCAAATAGGGGCACATCTATTTTTTTTGCATTTTTATGTTAAATAGACCTATTTATTTATTTATTTATTTATTTATTTAAGATTTCTGCCTCCTCCCCACCACCGCCTCCCGTTTCCCTCCTCCTCCCCCATCAAGTCTCCCTCCCTCATCAGCCCGAAGAGCAATCAGGGTTCCCCGACCTGTGGGAAGTCCAAGGACCACCCACCTCCATCCAGGTCTAGTAAGGTTAGCATCCAAACTGCCTAGGCTCCCACAAAGCCAGTACGTGCAGTAGGATCAAAAATCTATTGCCATTATTCTTGAGTTCTCAGAAGTCCTCATTGTCCACTATGTTCAGCAAGTCCAGTTTTATCCCATGCTTTTTCAGACCCAGGCCAGCTGGCCAAAGGTTTTTGGCTATGCTTTTAAACCCCAACTAAGGAGCCAGTGTCGTAGAAACAAATGACCCTTTAAGTGTGCTCTGAGACAAAAGTCTGCAGCTCGTCTACTTCCAAAGAGAGCTTCATGCACACAGGTCTTCCTAGGAGTTTCTCCTCCATGAGCAAGGGAAGAATTTCGCACAACCAAGTTTGGTGACTTCCCTTGAAGCAGAGGTCTACTGTGCCTTTGCTGTTACCAGAGAGGGCGGATGACTTACTGCAGTCAACAAGAAAACTGTAGGCCAGAATTTATGGATTTTGTTCTTCTTAGCCTAATGAGCTTTGCAGCATATTATCACTGACATCACCTAGATTGCCCAATCGCTCTGCGTAATGTTACTTCAATCCATTTTGAAACACATTCAAATTGCCATTTTTTTTGTTGTTGGAGTAATGATCAAGTATTGACATGCCGTGAGTCTGTACAAATGCCTACAACCTCCTTGTATGCAGCCTAGTCAATAGAGTGTGATGCTTGCATTAGGGATTTGGAAATCAATGTCGTTTTCCTGTTATTCTTTTATGATTAAATCAATTGAAGTTATTTACTCATAGCAGAAAATATGGGTGATTGCCAACCCTCTGGCTTAGTGAATTGCTTTCTCACTGCTGTTGCCCTGTAATGAGAAGGTACATGTTCGCTTCAGGGGTTGACTAAAACCTGTTCATGTATAGCAGCAATTTGAGATGCAAAAAGTGTCTTTTATTAAAGGCTAAGAGTGTCGAATGCCAAAGGGCATCTTTATCATTTGGCACTGCATTAACATTGCCAAAGGAGGGAAATAGAAAACTCACCATTGGTCAAATGGTACTCAGTTACAGAAGCCAAGCCAGGCAGCAGCCAATGGGTGCTCTTGCCACCTCCTCCCTTGTATATATTCCTTTCTAAGACCCCAGTTAAAGACAATGGACATGTCAACTGAGCTGAACGAATGGGACCTATTTGTTGATGGGTTTTCTTTCTTTAGCATCTGGTGAGTGACCTACAATGTCTGATGTGACAATAAATAATGGCTTGTATAACACAGATTGCATTTAATGTATTTGAATGAAGACGGTAGAAGGATAAAAGCTATTAGAAATGGCAGGAGAGATGCTGTAGAGGCTGGAAGAAAGCTCCGTGGAAGGCAGAGGCACCTCCGACAGAGAATGTCTTTGCTGTCTGTCTGAAGTGAGTACGGAATTTCACTCTAGACTAGTCTTTTGATTTTAGAAAGGTCTGAGCAACCAGCTGCACTGTACATAATGGGCCAAGGCCTTTAAAGAGGCTTGGGCTATGTTTCTATTTCTGAATTGATGAAAATGGCACAGAAATATAAAATCAAATGGCTTTGGCCAACCTTCCCAAAATCTTCTAAATTGTTCTTAATTTCTTTAACTGCTTTCCTTAGTAAAATTTGCTTAGAGAAGAAAAATAAAAAAAAGTAAAACAATCACTGTCTCTTTGAATATTTATTTATTTATTATGTGTACAGTATTCTGCCTGCATATACTCCTATAGGTTAGAAGAGGGCATCTTAACACATTATAGATGGTTGTCAGCCACCATGTGGTTTCTGGGAATTGAACTCAGGTCCTCTGAAAGAATAACCAGTGCTCTTAACCTCTGAGCCATCTCCCCAGCCCCGAATTTCTGTCTTTATTGCCTGGAGTGCTAGGGATCAGTGCACCTAGATGGAGGAGGTGACACTCCCCACTCCTGTACCACGGCAGCTCCTAAAAGTTTACAAGCCATGCTCATGCTTGGTGTTTCAGAACATTGGCATGTGCTGGAACCCAGCTTCCTACTTGCCCATCAAGGGAACATGATTCTGTAAGCAAAGGTGATAATTTCTTCTGAAACTTTGTGATATTCACTCAGCCTACTAGGTGAGTTTGGGGTCAGTAATATTCTTTGTCAAAAAACTAATAACAAACAACCTCCAAACAAACAAGAAAAAAGAGAATAAAAGGAAGAAAAAGCAAAAAAAGCAACAAAAATCTCTGATGGTGACTGCAGGCTGTATGTAACACGTCCCTCAGAACAGTGTGTGCTGAGCTTCGGATAAACACTAGCAATTCTCTCTCTCTGTGTCTCTCTGTCTCCCTCTCTCCCCCTTGAGACACGGTCTTATGTCTCAAGCTTAACTTTGTGACTGAGATGACCATTACACTTCTGGATCCTGCCCCAGCCACCTGAATGCTAGGATTACAGACAAGTGCCACCATGCCTGCCACATGCTGTAGGCAAGCAGGAAGAAGCCTGTTCCTGCTCCCACCCTGTACATACTGACACCCTCTTAGCAGAGACTAACAGAAAGGGAAGGGGTGTGGTCCTACTGGTGTCATTGGGGCAAAGCTGTGCTAGATGCGCAACAGTTTGGGATTAAAGCATTAATGTGGCGGTGACTTTGATGGCAGTACCTGTTCTAAGCAGAGGTGAGCTTCCTACAGCAGTACTAGTGGCAGCAGTGAACTATGGCCCTCATAGCCATGGCTCAGAGAAGGATGCAGGGCAGATGATAGTGAAGTCATGAATGCATACAAGATTCCCTTTAGAATGTCCAGAAACCTTGCACAGGGGAGGAGGCAAATCAGAGGGTGGTCTGGATTAATGTTTTAAAATAGCATAGATGTGTGTTAAAAATCTAGTTAAGTCTGTGATTCAATGACAAGAGAATACATGGGGGCCACCCACCCTGAGGCCCAGCAGCGATTGACGCTAACTGGACTGGTTCCTCTGGGGCTATTTGAGTCCTGGATAGTGCTCTCTTTACCACTCATGATCAGCCACTGCCCGAGGGTGTTAAAACTGCATCTTGTCAGGATGTCCAAGAGACAAGAAAGCATAATGGAGTCTCAGAGAGTGGTATTTTGTCTTCTGCTTCTAGGAAGAAATAAGGAAAAAGGAGGGGCCGTAGAGAATGGTCTTTAATTCTTAATACAGTTGCTTGAGAATTCCCAAAAGTGTGGTTTTCTTCTAGAAAAAGATGAGGTGGCTGTTGGTAGGTGTGATGGGATCCTTGTCCACAAGGCCAGTTTCTTCTGGCCAGAACTTAAGCACGTCTCTGTACCAAGTGGCCACTCTCAGACAAGGCAGTGAGGGAAGCCACCCAGCACACTGGGGAGAGACGAGGTACTCGGTCTAGCTGGCCTAGGCTGAAGGCTGAGCTCTGTGGGACTGGACAGAAGAAGGGATCTGTGATAGCTTTGTCAACTTTCGCGGAGCTGGGATCACCGAGGAGACCAGCCTCCAGGCACACCTGGGAGGAATGATTTAACCTTTGGCCATTCCTATAAGGAATGATTTTTATTAGGCTGATTTAGTGATGAGAAGACCCATCCACTGTGGGGGGCACCATTCTCTGGGCTGAGGTCCTGGAATGTATAAAAAAGGAGGAAGTGAGCTGAGCTCACACAGCATGCACTGCTCTCTGCACATTGACCTTGGGTGCGACGTGACCAGCGGCCTTACGGGCTTGACTTCCCACCATGATGGACTATAGCTTCAAACCGTGAGGAAACAGAAATCTTTCCTCCCTTAGGCCACTTTTGCTGGGATATTTTATCACAGGTACAGGAAACATAACTCATACAGTTTTACCCACCTATATGAGAAGAGGAAGAGGTGACGGACACTCAGGGACGTGATAAGCCTTGCAGACACCGCCGTAAGACTCAACAGGTTAGAACAGTGAATTTCCCTACAAGTAGATGAAAACTTTGTCTGCCTGTGGGTGGGTGCTGTTTGCTGCATGTGAAGTCAGTGGCTTTAGGTGCTCTTTTACAGGAGATAGCCACTAACTATCTTTAAAGAGAGCGACAGGCCATTTGAGAGGATCAGAAGTCCTTCTGTCCTTCAGTGACGGCAAAGGCTAGCCACTGCCATCTTCAGAGGGTAAGCCATCGTATTTGAAAGACACAGTAACCAGAGGAAAAACTATGAAGCAGGCCTGCTTCCAGTTAGTTTTTATTGAAACAAGGAGTAGCCTCTTTATAAAAGGCAATATGACCAGTGTTTCAATTGTTTTTCTGTGGCTGTGATTAATTACCATGGCCAAGGCAATTTATAGAAGAAAGGGTTTGTTTGGGCTTATGGTTCTAGGGGGTTAGAGACCACCCTAACAGTACATCGTGGCAGCAGGCACAGTGACTGGAGCAGAAAGAGCTGAGACCTCATATCTCAATGATGAACCATGAGGTAGAAAGACTGAGCTGGAAATGGCATGAAGCTTTAGTCTCAAGGACCACCAACAGAGACTAACTTCCAGCAACAAGGCCACACCTCCTAAGCCTCTCCAAACAGCGCCACCAAATGGGGATCAAGTGTCAAACACTGGAGCTTATGAGGGACGTTTCTCATTCAACCCCTCACAGCCAAGAGTGAGACTTTAAACCCTCTAGAAAATGACAGATGCAATAAAACTACACACAGAAGCATGTTCCCATGGCAGGCATTGTTGGTGCACACCTTTAATCCCAGGCAGATTGCTGTGAGTTCGAGGCCAGCCTGGTCTACAAAGTTCCAGGACAAGCTCCAAAGCTAAAGTGAAACCCTGTCTTGAAAAACAAAAACAAAAACAAACAAACAAAAAAGAGAAATATATTCCTAAGGGAACGGTTGCAAAGTTGAGGACAGTCATTAACAAAAGAGGAAGAATTAGAGGTCTCATTACTGTAAAGTTTTCAGACCCGACAAGCCACTCTGCCAACGCAATAATCCAAATCAAAATGAGTTAGTTAGAAAAAGTCCAGGTTTAATGGATATGGATGCCAGCACTCCCTGGTGGCCCTCCAGGAAAACACAGAGAGGGGGAAGGAGAACTGGAAAGACCCTGTCTTCTTTGGGGGGGGGCAGTTTAAATAGCCTATGGGAGTGGTGTTGACCCTCCCTGGGGAGGGGTTACCATTTGGCCAGCTTTCTTGGAGATGGAGTTTAGACTGAGGCAACTCCTGGGGGTGGGGGTGGGGGTGGAGTGGGGGTGGGGGCTTGGTGGAACTTTCCCCTCAAACATTCCAAATTGAATGTCAGGGGCTGAGGTGACACTTCCAACCAAACAATTGCTCCAGGCAATCACCCTCATTTATACCTCATTTGATTGTTTCCCAATGACAACCAGAGTCCCTCCATAAGGAATAAGATGAAAGGATGCCTCCCATGGCTCTGTGGAACCAAGGGAACCTGCCATGATGTCCCCTGAGGGACACAGGTGTGCCTTTTAGCCAGGTTTTAACTTCTGCTCTTCTTGGCAAAATCAGCTGCCAGCCTGAATACTCAGACAAAATAGCAGCTTCCCTGCAAATACAAGATAGTTTCCTCTACTCAGAGTTAGAAATTGTGTCCAATGAGGAAGAGAGGGTAGAAGGAACCAGAGTAAACTGCCCTTTGGGAGAGTCAGGCAAATCTGGCTCACAAGGTTACACAGAGTGGCCGCAATGATTTCTGGGTAGAGACCGTCACCCAGTAAAAATATGTAGAAGTCAGTTACCACCTAGGAGACACCAAGATGAAAATGAGGACATTAAGTAACTATTACTCAGAGGGTTGTTACCTGGGTGTAAAGGGCTGTAGTGGTCCAGCCTTGTCCATCAGAGGCAATACTCTGGAAAAAGATGCTTGTGAGCTGCCGCCATCAGGATGACCAGCGAAACTGCAAACCTAGCCTTGTCCATTTACTCATTTATTCTCTTGTACTCCGTGTCCTGAACCCCTGGTGACTTATAATGCTATATATAGAGAAAAGAATCCAGGAGTACAAGCTCCTCCACTCCTGCAGCCAAGCAGGAGATTCGTTTCCCATTTTATCTCATGTTTTCTGTGGAAATGTATGAGGCGTGTGGAAAGGGCTGGCCTGCCTCCCTCCCCCTCAGTCCATTTTCTGTCTTTCTTGCAGTAAATGCTTACCATGCAGTGAGAGCTACCTGGTCAAAAATTGATTCTAGAGGCTTACAACCCAAGCGTGGAGATTAGACACCTGCACAAATAATGTTGTTCCAAGGCCCAAAGTGGTAAGAGCCACACATAATGTCCAAATGGTGCCAAGGTTTTGAGCTCAGGGCCACTGTATGCATTCAGATCAATTTTCAGCTCTTGTTCAGCTACCCAGGAATCTGTTTAGTATAAAGCCAGGTAAAATAATCTAATGGCCCCATTATGTTCTGAAATTGTTGAGTCTCGTTTGGTCACTTATAGAACTGAAAAACATACTACAAAGCCATAAAAGTAGGAGATTGCCCTCTTGAACACATGGTATTTTCTGTTCATGGTGAGATGGTAGCCATGTGGCTCCTGCTTCTTTGTCTGGTTGGGTTTTTCCTCCTGTACACAGTCTGGATCTTTATCAATGTGTGTGACCCGGGGTGCAGGCTTTGGTGCTAAGGATCCAGGAGAAGTGATATATCCTTGAAGAGGTTCCGGTATGTAGAGAGGAAGATTAGCACTGGCTTACACGCTTCCTAGCTCAGCTAGAGTGAAGCCTCCATTATCACAACCCATTTCCTGTTACTGCCAGTATAGCCCACAAGGATCCGTGAGCAGCGCTGGGAAGCACAGACATAAAGATGATTTGGACACTGCTCAGTTTTGTGTTCTGGTCATAATCTAAATATACACCCCATTTCTCATTCTTAATATGACTTGATAAATAAAGTGATTGTGCCAATATGTTGTTTTCACATGACCTAGGCACTCCTGTTTTGTTAGGAACTGGTGCCATTTTCCTCTCTCTTATTTGGCAAGTAGAGGATTGGGACTTTTTCTTGGCTGAAAGAGAGCTATAGAGACTGGGCTCTCTTGGTGTAATCTATAACTATTAGGAGGATCTGGGGAAATAAGTGTGCTTGACCTAATATGCATTGGTAGGAGAAAATTACTTAAAAGGTATATGAGAGTTAAAGACATGTTTAAGGTGGTTTAAAAGGCCAAACTTTTATCAGCTTGAATAGCCACATTATATGATACACAAGCTGTTGATCTCCACTCTCCTATCCATGTTCTGACCTTCCAGCTTTGTACGTAAAAGGACTGTGTGATTACAATTGATCCCTCAGGTAATATCCAAGGTCACCCCTCATCTTAGGTGATGGAGGAAGGTCATTGGTTAAATAAAGAAACTGCCTTGGCCCTGATAGGACAGAAAATTAGTTAGGCAGAGTAAACAGAACAGAATGCTTGGAAGAAGGGAAGTGAGCTCAGACAGATGCCAGATCGCTGCTCTCCAGGGCAGATGTGATGAAGCAAGCCGCCAGGTCTGACATGCTGAATCTTTCCCAGTAAGACTGGTGCTACACAGATTACTAAAAATGGGTTAGGCAAAATATAAGAATTAGCCCGTAAGAGGCTAGAGCTAGTGGGCCAAGCAGTGTTTAAATGAATATAGTTTGTGTGTTGTTATTTTGGGGCATAAGCTAGCCAGGCAGCCAGGAACCGGGCTGTGGGAAGAGGCCTGCAGCTCCTACAACACTTAGGAGTCCCATCTTTAACCCCTAGGAATAGCCAATACAGGTTCTAATTTATAGATATCATTAGAGAACATAATCCAACTAACCACAATGTTTTAATTTTATTAATATTCTCTTTACATGGAGTATTTCAGTGGCTTTTTTCACACTTAAGTTTTATTATAAAGTATTTGATTTAACCTAGAAGTGTACTATCCAGGATATAATTGTACTACAAAAGTGGTGTGTTCACATTCTCTCTCTGTACCTCCCACTCCTTCCTTGTCTTGCTCCTCCCATTCTGCCATTCACCCCAAGAAAAACTAAGGAAAAACCATCAATACCACCATATGGTATTTCATTGGATACATTACCTCAAAATGTATTAGATTATTATTTAGGCTTGTTTATGTATAATTATATGAGCATCTCATTTATGACATGATTTCAATTATGTTAATAATTGACAAATATACAAATATACCATCAGATTTATATGTGTGTATATATACATACACACATATAGTCAGACAAAACCTCATTATGTAGCTCTGGCTGACTTAGAACTCAGTATGTAGATCAGGCTGGCCTCTAAATCACAGTTGTAAACAAAGACTGCCCTTTCATTTCCTGGCTGCCCAGATCTGAATAACCACACAGACATATTTCTAGATAGCTCTTACATCTTAAATCAGCCCATTTCTATTAGTCTATGTATTGTCATGTGGCTGTGACATTACCCCATTTTCTACATGTCTTGTTTCCTTGGTGACTGGTTGTTGTCTTCTTGACTCCACCTTCTCTCTCTCTCTCTCTCTCTCTCTCTCTCTCTCTCTCTCTCTCTCTCTCTCTTTCTCTCTCTCTCTGTTCAGATTTTCTGCCTGGCTTTACTCTGCTAAACCATTGGCCAAAACAGATTTATTTATTAACCAATAAAAGCAACACATATACAGAGAGACATCCCACATCACACAGAGATCTTCTTGCCACTATCTCCCTAGTGTTGGGATTAAAGGTATTTTTCACTACTTATAAGTGATAATATTCCATTAGGTTTGTAAGCCAATCAAATGGCATAAAATTTCTGTACTCTCAAGTTTACTGTATCCCTATTTTTAATTTTACTGAAACAACAGATGGATGATCTGAGGTAGAGAAGTAATATCTTTGGTCCTCTTGAGTATAAAATATGGTGGATAAACAAATATTTGAGAAACATAAAAATAAGTTTATGATTTTAATGAAAAGCAGTGATTGAGTCCTGCATTCAGTGATGTCAAGTTTCAGTCAAGGGTATGCTTTATGGCTGTGTGTTAGGTCGCATAAAAAGGGTATGTTGTGGAAACTGTGACAGGTGCTTAATTGCTACGCTGGTTCTTGGTGTGGTTCTTGGTATAATAAATATGTGAAGCTCATTCATAAAACACTTCCAGTTCATCCCAGAAACTCATGAGGAATATGAGAAGCCACCAACTAGCCATGTCTTTTCAGTTGACCTGAGAAAACAGCATAAAGGAATATGCCTCCTGCTGGATCCATGTTTCTTCTTAGATCAGCCAGCTCCATGACTAAGAGTCTCATGTTGAAGTATAAAAGCAGGAAAATACCGTCCTTCAGAAGCATGGAGTCTCAATGTATCTTCTAGGGTCCCCACTCAGTCCTAATCCATAACCAAGTCAATACCTTTAGTGGAAGATGCTTTGGGATAATGCTCTTGTACACTGTAAAGATTTGTCACTCATATTCATTTAATAAAGCGCTGATTTGGTAGTAGCCAGGCAGGAGGTATAGGTAGGGTGACAAGACAACGAGAATTCTGGGAAGAGGAAGGCAGAGAGTGAGTCACCACCCAGACCCAGAGGAAGCAGCATGAGAATGCTGCACTGAATAAGGTACCAAGCCACATGGCTAACATAGATAAGAATTATGGGTTAATTTAACTTGTAAGAACTAGTTAATAATAAACCTGAGCTAATAGGCCAAACAGTTTATAATTAATATAAGCCTCTATGTGTTTTTCTGGGACTGAACAACTGTGGGACCAGGCGGGACAGAAACTTCTGTTTATAAAAGGAGATACAGCTAGGGATCCAAATAGATGATGATCCTCACTGGTAGGGGCATTTTGAGAGGCACAAATATTCAGAGAACCAACAGGAAGAAAATTGCAATACTGGTAGGTGGTGAAGGTATCTGAAAACACCAAGATACACAAAGTCTGTGCCAGAGACATAGGCTCCACTTTATGTCTCTGAGGAAATAAGAAATGGATAGCCCGACTCTATCAGAGTTCTGTGTGTTACATCACCTGTCAAAGAGGTAAGTTCAGGTCAAGTTGAGAACTGGACATCTGTAAAACTCAGTAGAGGTCATGTTTATTTGAAGGAAATGACAACTTTCCCAGACGATAAGAGAACATGGGTCAATTCTGCAGAGTAAGTTCTCCATGTACTGAGAGCAGGAAAGACGTTTGAGGAAATGCCAGCACGGCAGCAGAGAGGAACCTTCAACTCTAGCTTTGGTGTACGTGGGCCAGAGAAATCCTCTTAGTATGAAGATTTGGAACCAGATTCTGGAGCCAGGTCTGGCTGCCTGCATATACAGGGGAAGCGGATGCGTTGGCCTGCAGACCAGCTGTGAAAACCAAGACTTTGGAGAATTCTGAGGGTGTTCACAACTATGAAAGAAAATGTAGCAGCTTTCTGACAGGTGCCTGACCTAGCAAGGAGTGGGACCATTCAATAATTCTCTTCCTTCTCCTTCTTCTTTGGTTTGGAGCCCATTTTCTTTGTGTCTCAGATTAATCTTGGGTGCTTACCACAGGAAGTAGTTTAATGGTCTCTTGGCTCTCTTCTCTTATACAACTTCCCATCTTCTCAAATGCAGCATGACTTGACCAGGCTTATCACATTCTTTATACACCTGCTGTCAACATTGATTGGCTCTGATGATGATACCATGGCTCTTAAGCAGCCTAAGCACAGGCTTAATTTACCTGAGAGTCTACCTTCCTCGAGACATTTGTCAATCAGTGTCATGCAAACACTTACCTTCCATACCATTACTGTCTTCTCCAGCATCAGATGTGATCACTTGGGGCTATCCCCTTCATCATCCTGCTACCCAGGCTAGACCACATACCATTATTAGGCCATACACCTCAACACATAGCTTGGACCATGTCCTTCTCAAGCTCAAAGATCTCAGGGATGACTTAATCAGCACACATTTGCTGCTTGTTAAAGACTTTCTGTGGTCACATTTGAACTGTTTTTTTTCTCTATTTGCTTCAAATGCTCTATCAACTTCTATTTCAGCTGAATCCACCTATTTTTGATAATTTTTACTTTTCTACTTATGAACTTTTCAAAGAAATTGTGGTAGGAAACATAAAACATAAAATTTGCCAATTTAAGCAGGGTGTGATAGTGCACAGGTTTAATCCAACACCAGGAGGCAGAGGCAGGTGGATTTCTGTGAGTTTGAGGCCAGCCTGGTCTACAGAGAGGGAGTTTCAGGACAGCCAGAGCTGTTACACAAAGAAACCTGTCTCAATAACTAACTAACTAACTAATAAATAAATAACTAAATGATGTGGGAGTCCCCTCTGTGTGCCGTGATTATCATGAATGAATAAAGAAACTGCCTTGGACACAAAGCAAGGTAGAACTTAGGTAGGCAGGGAAAGCTAGGTTGAATGCTGGGAAAAAGAAGGGTGGAGTCAGAGAGACACCATGGAGCCACTGGAACTTTGCTTGTAGGCCATGACCTCATGGTGATACACAGATTAATGGAAATGGGTTAAATTAATATATAAGATTTAACCATTAAGAAGCTAGAGCTAATAAACCAAGCAGCAATTTAAATAATACAGTGTCTGTATGATTATTTTGGTTCTGGGTGGCTGGGAAGAACAAGTGGCCTACTCCAACAATTAAATAAATAATTGAAAAAGAAGAAAAATTTATGCACATTATCAAAAGAAGTTTCAAAAGTAGAGAAAAACATGGAGAACTAACAGAGACTGAGACTGATTTTCATTAGTTGCAAATCAGAATGCCTGTTGATTCCATAGCAACAATTCTTTCATTTAACCTTTTTAAACTATTAGATTGTTTAGAATATGTATCATAATATAACCAAAAATCATAAAGTCTATATGTAACATAAATATTACTGGACTCAGCAGTGGTTATGTGAATTATCCAATACTACATAGCTTGGAAATGCTGAGCTCTGGACCAGAAGGAGGTCTCTGTTTGTCTTCCCATGGCCAGCTGCTCAGAACTAATGTGGCTAGGGACTGATGGCAGAGCCTGAAGAGCAATCCGCTCCTTTCCCTTCATGCTCTCTCCTCACCTGTGTTATCCCTGTTTTATTCTCTCATGGATACACAGAACACAGAACCTCAAATCTAGCCTGAGAATTTAAATTGGTTTTGACAAGCTCATAATGAGGCTTAGAATAAGCCAAATGAAAATTCAATATGGATGAGGATAGCTCAGCAAATTGCAGGAAAAAGCTTCAGAGAATAGAGAATATTATGCCCAGCAGGGAAACACTCAGGAGGCTGCTGAACATGGCTGAACATGGGCTGCAGTGCAGAAAGTTGAAGCAACAGTAATAAATTGGTTGTGATAGGAGAGCATAAAAAAATATAATGTGAATGACCTGTACTGTAATTCTCCACACTCAAACCAGCCAAAGTGAAATGAGCCATTATCAGGAGGTTTCTTTCCCCCCTCTTGATATTGGAGATTCATGATTTGCAGATATATGATAAAGACAATAACCATAAACCCATCCATTCATTTAGTTAAGGATGTATTAAATACCCATCAACCCTGTATTGCGGCAGGACAGAGAAAAGTCCACTTTCTATCTGAAAAACAATATGAATATGGCATTAGAAACAGGAAACAATTAAAACTGAACTAGTCATCCACACAAGAGAGAGAAAAGATACCTAACCCCAATTTAGCACCTAGATTTGGTCAGAGAAGCTGTCTGTCTGAGCTGAGAATTGTCAAGAAGAAAGGGATGAGGTGGCCTTTCCTGTAGAGAAAGCCACTTAAGAGAAAGCCACTGTGGAGAAAGGAGTGAGTGTGGCTGAATCTAATGGGCGAGGAGCATGGCTGCCCCACAGACAGGAACCTGCGGAAGACAGAGGAGAGTGTGCTGCTCATTCTAACCGCGAGCCTACGGCTAAGCACTGCATCTTAACTGATGCAGTGATAAGCAGCTGTTATGAACTGCTAGGACCGTGAATGAAGTACCATGAAACATAGGAGAAGTCAAGATGCATGAACTTGAGAACAGTCAGCCTCCGTATGTAATTTGATGAGAATACTTATGATGTGTTGTTGACTGTACCTCATAGAACACCAGACAAGACTGGGAGAAACTAACTTAAGGAAAACTTTAATTCTATGCAAGAGAAAACATGATGGCAGGAGACAGGCTACTCGCTAAGCAGCTTGACTCTACCAACCCCCGGGGAAGTCATCCGTTCTTCCTGGAGCAGGGTTAGGAATGGTGTTGTCGTTCCCGGAGCGGGAGCAACATCTCTTTACCGTGGAGCCAGGACCATTCAGAGTGCAAGTTCAGGTCAACATAACTTGTTTCTCCCTGCTGTATCCCGACTGGTGTGATTACAGTGTTACTCTTTTGAATGCTTGCAAGGTAACCTTTTCTGCCCTTTCTATGTATTCAAGACAGTTGGCAAGTAGTCACCCTTGATGGTGGGAGAGTGGAAGGGAGGAACAGAAGACATTTAAAGAAAGCTATTTTCTGTGCTCCTTCCAAACACCCTCCCGTTGACACCCCCCCACCCCCTTTACCTTCACCAACATTCTGATTCTTCGCTGGAGCTAGCCCTCTCAGAGGAAGTAGGCCTGCCAGTCCAGTTCTTGGAAGTCCCTGGCAGGACTAATCAGTGTTTCCCATTCACAAACTCTCAGCCCTCCTTAGGAAAACCTTCTACTTTGCAGTTAAAACCAGCACCTCAAACACACAATCTGATTTTCATGACAAAGGCCATTTTACATAGAGAAGTAGGCTCCACACCTTTACTAAAGCTGACAGATACCCAGAACCATTGTGCCTGGCTGGGTGGCAGCCTCCTTTTGCTGAGTGGCAGCAGCAGAAGTCAGGAAAACGTGTGCAGGGCTACCACAGCCAGGATTTGCTAATAGAGACAATACCTTGCCCCAGAAGCTGTTTCCAGCTGCAGCCTGAAGCACACACGTTGAGAATGTATCACACAGAACTGTCAGTCAGTACCGGAGCCAGAAAATTGTTGTTTCAAATGTTACAGTACAGGAAAATCGCCTCTCTGCACTTGCTGCCAAAAAAATGACAGCTTAATTTATGCCACACTGAAGCTACATTACAGAGCCATTCAGCTTGGCAGTTAAGTACGCTCCATGCTCACATCGTCCCCCTGTGCAAGTGTGCTGGGGAGAAATACACAGTGGCTATAATAAGGACAATTGGCCACAGGGTTTGACAAGTCAGTGGAACTAAATACAGGTGAAACAGTATCAGCAATAAAATACATCGCCCCTACCTCATTTGCAAAGCCCACTTCTGCTCTGCACTTGCAAATCCCCAGGAAGGTTTACTGCAACATTGTTATGCATGGGATAGATTGGGGGAGAAGTGTTCCTGGCACCCCTGGGGTTTTATACAGAGGGGAGGTGCTACAGCATTGCAGGTGACTTTGAAAATCATGTCAGTATCCTTGATGCAGACCTTCAGAACTTGGCTGTGTTTGCCCTTCCTGAAATGAAAAAGTTGACAGTATTATACTGTGGCCAAGAACTCGTGTTTTTATCTAGATAGACATTAGAGTACACATGATACACTAAATAATGTTTTTTTTTTAAATCTGAGTAATTGTCATGGAAGTTGTATTCCACACTGATTTCCATTAATTTTCACACACACACACACACACACACACACACACACACACACACACACACACAATTTAAATATAAACAGCACATTCCCTGAAAGTTAGAGATTAACTGGGGGCGCTCTTTTCTTCACATTTCAGCTGTGCCGCCTTCCATATAACACCTAAATCCTAACAGCCCCGAAGCCCAGTTTGTACTCCCGTTTCAAAGGACTGTAGAGTCTTCATCTGCTCACATACGCTTAACGGAAAGAAGGCCACCTTCAAGAGTCCCTCTCATGAGTACCCTCTTATCCAGAATGGCCACAGAGAACTGGAGCGCTGACTGAACGCCAGTGTATCTGCCAAGAAGAGATTTATGAGTAATTTACAAAATCTCTGTTTCACAGTCCTGAGAAAGCAGGTCGGCTATGGCTGGCTTCTCCTCCCAGCAAGCCATTCATAACAAAATGGGCAGCTCTCAACGGAGAGCAAATGCATTTGCAACGGCTGTTGATGTGCTTTAAATCATCCTCGATACAACAATTCACAGAAATAAATGATACATATCTATTTAATAATCTATTACCCAAAATAAATATTCCATTTTAAAATAAAGCACACATGCGTGTCCTGTCTGTGGATGTTGAGAGCTGCTCGGCTAGCGGTACAGCGAGGCGCTGCTGCTGAGCCTAAGCACTGTGAGCGCACGCTAGATTAATATCCCTTCACATCTCACCAGTAGGAAAACCGTAAGGTCAAAACACCAGCGAAAACCTTCCCGGGGGTCAGTGATCATGCCCATCTGAGCGTCTCTGCTTGACTTCGCCAGAGCATCGACTTAGCATGGATTTGTGTGAGGTGAGGTCTACCAGGCTACGCAAAGGAAAGGCTAGGTAGACTAATGCTTTAAACAGGAGAGGAGATAAAGAATTACTCTAACAAATTGATATTGTTTTCAATTTAAATAGATTTACACCATAATTGGGGGCTTTTTTCCAGCATCGCTTTTTGTTTAGTCCTTGGCTCCGTTCTGGGTTCCGCTGGTCACCCCAGCTCTGTGCTACCTGTCTGCTCGTGAGTCTCCGCAGGGGACAAAACGTTGAATAGTCACTAGACTGTCTTTCCTGCTCCCAAGACTGTGTTTTCTTATTTATTGTTGGGATGAATGACTTTTTCTTTTCTCCATTTTATTATTTGGATGAACAATTTTTTCTTTTGTCCATTTTTGATTCCTCTTTCCTGTTTTTGTTTATTTTTAATTCTAAAAAGTAAGAGCTTTTTTTCTAGTTCAGCCTAACTTTTAGGCCACATGGATGGAATCTTAGGTGATTCTGGTTATAATTTGGGGAATAGGCTATCTGATTTATTATTCAAATATTTCTAATTCCCAGAGCAAGCTACGGCTCCTGTGTCCTTTTGCCGTCTGCAGCCCAGTAGGAGTCAGCCCTCGAATTTTCTACAGGTTTCCAGTCCGCCACTCACCATCTTTCTCGGAACCTCGGCCTGTCAGTCACTGAATTCCAGCCTCCAGCTGAGTGACAGGTGCAGTCTGTCTGGCTAACTGACAGCTCTCTAAACCCTTTCCACACCCGCATCGTGTGAGACATTTCCAGTTTATGTGCCCAGGTTTTTAATCCTCCCTAATTGGAACATGTCTGTTGTTATGATGTCTTAACAAGGTTGATTGAGAACCTTCCTGGAAATCAATGCCCAACCTACAGTCCTCCACCCTCTATGGAGTCACGGGGAGTTTGCTAGTATTTGGTAATTTTGTTCCCCTTAACGCTTTATCAAGCCATGATGAAAAAAACCACATTGCAAAAGCAAATTGTATTGTCCCATAAGAATGCATTAATAACGCCACGGGCCAAGTCTGCGCCAGGCATCAGAAACCGTAGTTTCTTTTGTCTCACAGAATGCCAGTGTCACTGGCTCTGTAGAAACCTTTTCAGTTTTAGTGAGAGTGAGCTTCGAGACGTTTCTTTGGGAACAATAGGTAATTCATTTTCTCATCAACAGTACAGTACACATGTCTTTGGGTTTGTGCCTATACCAGGCCCTTGGTTCTCAAAGAAGGAAGCTAAGTGTAGTTATCTCTCCATTAAAATCTCAATCTCGGGTTTTTCATTGAATTGTCCTTATATTAATACAGGCTCCCATCTTCTTTAAGATTGACAGTTCCCGAAACTATAGCGACAACAGGTGTAATTCCTATCAATTATCATAGCAAGACATGCAGCTTGCTGCCAGCTGGGCCACCTGCCCAGTTCCCTGACGCTTCCTCTCCTGCTGGCCTCTGCATGGCTTCCCAATTTTACTCTGAAAAAGCACCTTCTTTTTTCTCTACCTGAACTATTTTTTTTCTTTTTAACTTGAGAAGTTAACTTTTCTTTTTTAACTTTTACAGAGGAAAACAATCTCATAAAGGGGTCCTTTCTAAAATATCTAGTATCTCAAGAAACAGAGAAGTGGAAGCTGATTTAGAGAGAAGAGTGAGAAGTGGAGCTCAACACACAACAGTAGCCCAAGCAACCGAGACTTCTGCCCCCTAACGCTGATCCACGTCACAGATCATTGACAAGAAGCTCAAAGGTCTCTATAGAGGGGTAATTCTCCTTGATGTCCCAAGAGCTCTGTCAGAGTATATTTGTATTTTGATCACCTCGAAGGCCTTGCAAGAAAACCACTGCTCACTAGAAGAGTGTACAGACTGTGAGAAGCTCTTGTATTCCAGTAAGGTCTATGACAAAGCTGTCTGGGCTCTAACTCTACCCACACTGCCATGCCAGCCCAAGAGGAATCGTCTTCTACCACAAAACCTGCTACAATCCAATACTGGTCTTCCTAATTAGAGTGAAGCTAAGGGCACGTATAAGATTTTGGGGTCTGAGTTGAGTGGTTTTAAAGTGGATTTTGCAAAGGTGGATTTGTATAGGGATTGGAAGTTTCCGACAATGAGCATTGAATTGATGGATAGAGCTAGAAGAGTGTGTTTAAGCAAATTTTGATTAGCAGGCTACTTTGATACGATTTCCAGCCTAGCGCCAAGAGCATGAATTTCCCTGAGCAAGCCGTTATTAATATACAGGCCTAGCATTCTGCACCCCGGGTTCTGCTGGCATCCCTTCTCAGTTTGCCCCTGTCTTCTTTAGGGTTTTATTGCTGTGAGGAGACACCATGACCACAGCAGCTCTTATAAAATAAAACACTTAATAGTGGCTGGCTGACAAAGTCAGAGGTTTAATTTATTGTCATGGCAGGAAGCATGGTGGTGTGCAGGTAGACACGGTGCTGGAGAAGGAGCTGAGAGCTCTATATCTAGATCCACAGGCAGCAGGAAGAGACAGTGAGACGCTCGACCTGGCTTGAGCTTCTGAGACCTCAACACCCACCTCCCAGTGATACACTTCCTTCACTAAGGCCATACCTACTCCAACAAAGTCACACCTTCAGTAATGCCAGTCCCTGAGTCTCTGGGGGTCCATTTTCTCTCAGAACACTAGAGTCCAGTTTATCCCTCTCAGGTTCTGCAACTGTGGATTAGACACTCTCTACTTGTTTGACTTCTTAAGAAAGAAGTATGCCCTTAATCCCCAAATATACATGCTTAAACTGACAATTAAAACCACCCTCCATCTGCCCTCTTTCTTTCCTTAATTTTCTTGACTGTGTCTTAGATTCAGGCGCATAGACTTTAAAGTAGCCTTGAGCCCCATGCATCACAATTCTTTCCATTATAATATGAAAGAAGCTTCAATAATGAGGGTACACCTTCATGCAAGTCTTAGAACCAGAGCCAGCCTAATGCTGGTTGGTTTGGGGTATTGCAATTGTGTGAAAGTTTCTAACTCAAGATTATGTAACAAGGTTTATTCTTTTTTCTGGCCTCTTATAAGAAACTTCCCCACCTCGTCTTTCTCCTCACACTTGTTCACACCCCTGGTCATTCTCTCCATTTACTCCCCCCATCCCCCACCCCCGTCTTCCTGCTCACACTTGTTCACGCCCCTGGTCATTCTCTCCATTTACTCTTTCCCTCCCATCTTCCTGCTCACACTTGTTCACACCCCTGGTCATTCTCTCCATTTACTCTTTCCCTCCCATCTTCCTGCTCACACTTGTTCACACCCCTGGTCATTCTCTCCATTTACTCTTTCCCTCCCATCTTCCTGCTCACACTTGTTCACACCCCTGGTCATTCTCTCCATTTACTCTTTCCCTCCCATCTTCCTGCTCACACTTGTTCACACCCCTGGTCATTCTCTCCATTTACTCTCCCCCTCAGTCTTCCTGGTCACACTTGTTCACGCCCCTGGTCATTCTCTCCATTTACTCTTTCCCTCCCATCTTCCTGCTCACATTTGTTCACGCCCGTGGTCATTCTCTCCATTTACTTACCTCCTTATCACTGGCTTATAGTCTGCTTCTTGATACTCATGATGTATTTGTGTTGAGTCTCCATGGGCCAGGGTTTCTCAGTTCTGGCTACATGTTCTTCCACCAGTGTTAAATGATTTCTTTTGTAGCTCTTTGGTTTCACTTAAAGAGGCAGTTCCCCTTCCTAGTCTTGCCTGTCTCTGTCACTGTGTGTGACAACACAGTAGTTTCTTCCTGACAATCTGGTTGAATTGGTGAACTATGCTTCATTCTCCCAGTTTGTAAAGCATGTAATATACAAAAACATAGCAACAGTTTATAATTTTTCTATTTTATGATTCCAATTCCTTTTTTAAAAGGGGACAGCTCTTGGGGTTGGATGTAGTTAGCAAGACAGTGAGAGGGTTGACCTACATTTCAAAAGTGAATTCAGGAAGTTGAACCCCAAACAAAGATGGCTGACAGAAATGAGCTGTAGAGACTGACGTGAATGAATCCCTCACTGAGAGGACTGAGCAGTGGCAGCTTCCCTTTTGGTTTCCTGTGAGTGTTGACAAATGGTTGTTTCTCACTGGGGTAGTCACTGGGAGTTGTGGAAAGTCTGTCTTCCTCAGAATCAGAATGTCTCTGGGTTGTGGTTTCTCATTCGCAACCTCCTACATTTGTGCAGTTTTTTTCAACACATGTCAGCAAGATGTCACTTTCTGCTTGTAAAAGTAAGTTTGGATGTGTAACCGTGTGTACCCATCCACCTGTCTACTATGGGATGGTTCGCGAGCCAGGCAAGGGGCTGGAGATTGAAACTGGCCATCCTTGAAACAGGAATGCCCCTCTCACTGTGTTCCAGGCAGCTTACATAGGGCTCTCCTTGACTAATGGCCATGCCTGAGCTCTCAGGCGTTTTCAGAACTCAGGAGTTTTCAGCTGCAAACCCACCATAAGCCACTCCTCTGCCATCAGGAACTCATGAGGGTCTCATGCTCAGAGCAGCTGTAAGCATAGCAAGCTGTTTACTCCGGTGGGCAAAGGGCCATAGAAAATTTGGGGTACGGGGGGGCTACAGTCCCCAACAACCATACACAGCACTGGGATGTCTATGGTTGTTCATAGACCTGCCTACAAGCTATGAAATACACGCTACTCGGAAAAATTAAATCTTCACATTGAACTATTTGTGTTCTTGCAAGGAGTGGCTTCAGGTTCTTCAGGACGGTAAGGACTGCCAGGTGTTGCTGGTAAAAGATCAAAACTTCTGTGTACCCCTTGTACTAGATCCTAATTACAGTTTTAGGTTAATCTAGCATAGTTTATTAAATTTCTTATCTTTCCCTTAATATTAAACCAATTATATTTACTAACTTAGGTCCTGTTTCTGTGAAGTCCTCAACCCCTATAAGGCCTAAGGTCTCTAAGTCCCTGTTCTGTATAGTCAGACCTCCTTGGGATTCAAGTCTGCCTGTGGACTGGGCCACTGTGGTGTGAGTAGCTAACCCAGGAAGTCCTGAAATCTCTGTCAACTATCTCCTTGCTAAATTTAGTAGGAGAAAAATGCCTATTGCAGCTAACAGCTGTAGGATGACCCTCCAGCCCCTTCTCATCTGTCAGGGACCACTTGCCAGGGTTGGGGTGTGGGGATCAGAAATATAAGAAAACAGTACCAAGACGTGAAAATAATAAAACAGAAACATAGTAATATCGGAAAAGGAGTTCTGGTGAATACTGAAATCACCCACGTTTAATTTCCAATTGCTTAAAATACCCCAACCCCAAGAGGTAGGAATAAGATTAAAACCTGCATTAACATGTTATAAATAAATGAATATACCAATTGAAGGTTGTGGGCTACATTCATAGACAAATATTCTGTTGCTAGAACAAAACAAGTCATGCTCACACCCTAGACCAAAACATTCTGTAGGCAAACCACTCTCTGGGTGGAATCCATTGTTATCTCCTTAAGGGGGTAGGGACTTAGTTAGATTCTTAGACTTTTGTTTGAGGTAAAAACATATCTACTTCTCTATTCCTGAAATAAAAGGTCTGGCTATTAGCCACACCTGTTGACAATAACCTTGATAAAACAGAACTTTCTGTTCTGAATATAGGTGGAACTTACCTCTGTTCCAACTCTCTGACCTTTGGTCAAGGTGGAAATAGGCTCACATTTTTTTTAAGTATACAAGTATATTGCTGATAAATTTATTGTATTGAAATTATATATAAAACACCAATCTATACAGAAGCATTTAACATATAATATATACAATTAACTTTTAAAACTTACAATGATTTTGAGTATAAAATTGACACTGAAGCAGTCTCCCAACAGAATTTATTTGACTGCTCTTGTTCGAAGATGATCACTTTCTTTTACTTTCTGTTCCACTAAAATCACTTGTCCTGCTATGTTGATGGGAGATGAAATTTCATTCCTGTTTAATTTCTGTTGGCCTTTTTTTTAGCTGAGACCCATTTACTTTACTTCTACAGTTGAGAACTTTGGAGAAGTCATTGTTTCAATTATCTTCTTTGCTTTGGATTGAAGAATTGTTGGAGAATGTTGCAAGAAGTCTTCAAATTTCTGTAGTATTCCCTCTCTTTTTCTAGAGGTTATATCTGCACTAAGTATAGATGCCTGGCTCCTTAAAGAATATGTTTTCTTAGATGATGGACATAAGGAAACCTATAATGGAAAAATTAAAAATGCTGCAGGATCCCCGGCAGCAGTAGGCAGCAGAAATGCTGTAGGTCCCCAGCGGTGGTAGCGGGCCATACGGCGGCAGGCAGCAGGCCCTGAGAGCAGCCAGTCCCAGGCAGAGACTGCTGCTCATCCCTGAGCAGTGGCTGGTCTCAGGCAGGGAAACATGTAGTAGACAGGCAAGAGACAAGACATGGATAGGCATGAAATGCAGAGTGAGGTTGAATATTTATTCAGGGGGTTATGAAGGAGGGAGGGAGAAGGGGAGAGAGAGAGAGAGAGAGAGAGAGAGAGAGAGAGAGAGAGAGAGAGGAGGAGGAGGAGGAGGAGGAGAGAGAGACGAGGGAGGGGAGCGGAGAAGTGGGGAGAGAGGCAGAAGCAAAGCTGCCTTTCCGAGAGGAAGACAGAAAAGAGAGCAAGCTCAGGAAGCTGAAGATCAGCTTGCCTCAGCGGAGGCACAACAATCATTACCTTTTGATCCTTTTTCATAGAAGAATTTTTATGTTCTGAAGCGGGGAACTGCATGTTATTTCTGGGTGTAGAATTCTTATTTTCACATTTTACCAAGTCCTCCTCCATTTCATTACTTTTCCTCTTCCGTGCCTTGGGAATCTTAATTGAGCTCACATTTTTGAGCCTCCACATTGATCCCCAAGATCTCCTCAAGAAAATTGCCTCCTCCAGGCCTACCTACATTCTGCAATCCATATGATACATATGTTGGATAAATTGTCTGTCTTGCCTTAATCTCTGCTCTTGTATCTTAGAGGTAGGAATTGATGCAATGATGAAATAAAATCACTATGTAAATCACTCGTGACAGTAGCCAACTGATAGTCACTATGTAGCAGATACGACTTAATCTTGCTCCCCAGATGGAACTCAAGACTCCCAAACTCACATCAGTACTTCGCAGACATCAATGAATATTGCAGATTTATTCCCTAGGAAAGTTGTTTAGACCTAAACTTTAAATATGCTTGCTTTTGCTACCATTCTAATGTAACAATATTTATTATGCATCTTTCATTTTAAAAGTGGAAAAAACAATTGCTGCATAATGTATTTTGTTATATAAAAATTACCCAAGCATTCCAATTTGCATAGGCTTTAATATTAAATGTTATTTACCATGATAATGAAATTTGGCCTTAAAAAGTAAATAGGAATTTGGGAGCTCAGTGCATAAAAGTGCTTGCTGCAGGAGCGTGAGGACCTGAGTTTGGGCCCTTAGTTCCCATGTGCAAAGCCGTCACAGTGTGATTCCCCTCTGCGGGGAGGGAGGAACAGGCAGATCTGAAGGTACCGTTGTTTAGCTACTCTAGTTTAAATCAGTGAGCTCCAGGTTTAGTCAGATTCTGTCACAAAAATAAGGTAGAAAGTGAGTGAGAACTCACTGGTGGCGACCTCTGGCCTCTACACAGGCACATGTAGGTGAGCTTTCCTCCAGGATAATAAAATAGCAGTGTTATCAGCACCTCCTTACATGATGACTTCATACCCACCATGCAGGAAGTCTAGTTAAGGGCTAGTCTGTGACTTCACGGTGGTTATAGGCACATCCATGAGCGTAGGCAGATTGAGATATCAATTTGTGTTTCTTTTGACTATACTTTTAACTTTCTGCTCCAAGCATATGTGGGGTTCTTTGTTCTGGAGACAGAGGTCATTGACATGGAGAGAAAAAAAAAAAAGGAAGCTTTTCTGAGTCAGCAACATTGATGCTTCTGTACAAGTCTAAGTCACCAGTTCCAGGATTTACTGATCAATGCTCTCTTCTGCTGCTAGGAGTGAGGAGAGGCCTGCCCCTCCATGGGAAAAGTTGCAGTAATGGTAGACTGCTCACTATGCCCACGCTGCTCGGCTCACCATCATCCGCCTGCTGTTTGAAAGTAGCTGCCTACCTGGTGGCCCTCAGAAGACTGCAGATAGGCAGGCATCAGATCAGCCTTTCAATTCCATGCAAAGGTTTCTGTCCCCCAAAATGAAGGCAGCCGATTGCTGCTAGAATTCACGGTCCATGGGCTTGTAGATGGGTGGTGCTCAACATTTCTGCTAGTTGAGGTACTACTAAGTCTTGGGATTTTCTCTGGTGAAAGAGGGATAGAGGTGGCTCAAGTTGGAGTTTATGTAGATGTCACAAGGAAAGGGATATTTTGCAGACTATATAATTCATAGGCAAATTGTGCTTCTGCTATGTATGCCTTAGCAGATACTTTCCATATATAAAATGCTTAGTAAATATTTTCTGAAAGGGTGTGAAATTGCACCTGGGAATTTATGGTAACTATGCTAATTAAGGTTTGCACAGTCAGGTAGTCAATGTATCTCAGAAACTACTACCTGCCTACGAAGCCACCACTGTACTGATTCACTATGATGATGCCCGGAGGCAAGAGGCAAGTGTGTGTAACAGAACTTGTAGGAAGGGTAAATAAAACAGTGTGTCACTTGCTAGCTGAAGGGATAAGTTATGACCTTGTTTAATTTGTCAGCATTTCAATTAGAACATCATTGGTGACCCTTCCTCCTGACACAGGCCATTTTGTTCTTGCAACACACTTGGCCATTGGCCACATTTCCCATTATTGATGAGGCAAATTTATGGATTGTAGATATAAATGATTTAATTGCACATATAAATGATTTAATTGCAGATTAGATAAATATGATTAGACATTCCCAATCACATAATTATTCAAAAGATGATAACAATTTGATCCCATTTGTCAAATAATGTTATTACATTTTTAATTTACATTTTAGGAAGATTTAATTAACCAAGTTCTGGGAACTTCGGCAGAATGACTGCCTGAAATCAGTCCTGGAACGAGGCAGGAGAGAAATAAATGAGCAGACAGCAGCAGATGTCCTGTCGCCATGGTGATTTCTTCCTGCAAAGATCCTTTCTCCTCCCAGGGATGGGGTATCCTTAAGGGTGACCTATCAAAGTCAAAATTAATTAGAAAAAACAGGTGTATCCTGATGTAGGATTACTGTTTCAAGATTCACTTTCTTTGAAGCTGTTCTTCGACATTAAATCAGCCAGAGACACTCTTCTGGAGTGGAAGTCCCTCGGCACGGGTGAGAAGAGTTCCGTCTTTATCTAGCCTTCAGCTGGCAATGAATCATATCACTGGTCAGCATTACAGAACAAGTCACTGGCCAAAATCTTGTGAGACTGGGAAAGAGGTAGACATTTTTATATTTTAAAAGATGTGTTTTTAATATTGATTTATTTCATAGATGAATCTATGTTTTGTTAGCATTTAAAAGCATTCAGACAATGAGCTGGCGGGCAGCACTGACCTATCAAAAGGCTCTGTGACAGAGGACATGGGAAACTTGATCAGTAGGTGAGGTTTCTGGCTATAAGTCCTCATCAGGAAGTGGCAGGGACCATCCCATATGCCTCCATATTTCCAAACATAGAGCAAATTTTGCGCATAGTAAATGCTTAAAGACTATTGAACAAATGCACGTACACATTTCAGTGTGTGGTGCAAACCAAAGCTTAGACTTCCTGTGTCTTTTTTAAAAAACACAATCTTGTTTATACATTCTTTGAGAATTTTGTACCATATCAAATGTATTTTGGTTACAATCCCTTCCCTCACCACTTTTTCCTGAGTGCCCACCACTTTCAGAGCTCCAAGTCCTCTTTTATTTATTTTCCTCTCTTAAATGAAATCATTATTAAGGAGATATGAGCATGTTCTCATTTCTTATACACACTGTTTTTGCATGAATTTTTTTCTGGCTAGTGAATGAATTCTTTTAATTTATTTTTAAACATTTAAATTATGTATATGTGTAGCATGAATTCTAGTTGGTCTTAATAATAAAAATCCAGAGTCAGATATTGAGGTTAATGCTGAAGATCAGAGAAGCAGCCACTAGAGAGACCTTTTACCTCTACCAACGCTCAGACGGAAGGGGTGATCCTGTCCTCAGACTGCATCTGTGTCCTCCAAACCTCAGCCTGAATTGAACTCCTGTCTCCTCCCATGTTATAGTCCTCTCTCTGCCCAACCACATCGTTCCTGTCTCCGCCTCCCTTGTGCTGGGAATAAAGGTGTGTGCCACCACTGCCTGGCCTCTAGTGGTTTAGCTCTGCACTCTGATCGTCAGACAAGCTTTATTTGTTGAAACACAAACAAAATATATATGCACATACCTATGTGTGAGTATGTGCACATGAGTGGAGGTGCTTACAGACGCCATTGGCATCAGATCTGCCAAGAGCTGGAGTTAGAGGGAACTGTGAGCTGCTCGTTGTGTGTGCTGGGAATTGAACTCAGGTCCTTTGCAAAAGCAGTATATGCTCCTAACTTCATTCCTAATGGCTGAGCCATCCCTCCAGCCCTGTATTTTATTCATAACAATACACATACTTCAAGTTATAAACCACTTTTGACAAATCAAATAATTTGTATAGAATGAAACTTAGGGACTGAGAAGGAAGGAAAGGACTTCTAGCTAGACCAATGGCAATTGTCTTTGCTGTTAAGGAGAGAGAAGTTTTTAATGAGAGAGAACAAAGAAAGCTTGCTTGGACGTTTATGAAGAGTCTCTACTGTTTTGGGAGACAAATTCTTGCTGGGACATTGTACTTTTCCACCTTAAGCCAAGGTAAAGAATGACCTCAGGAAGATCGGGAACCCGAGTGCGGGTCAGGCATTTCGCAGAGTCGTTGATTCTCACGTCACCAGTGTGGAACTGAAGCAAAGCACTAGGAAACATAAAACAGATTTTTAACGTAGACTCTTTTATTTCAGGGAAGAAATACAACTTAGGCTTCAGGAAGGATTTCGTTCATATTTCTAATTAGATGTGGATTAATATTAATAGTTCACATAATAATTAATAAATTAATTGCTCTGTCGATTTACTTAAAGGACACTTGTCCTGAAATAAAGGCCTCTGTTTCCATGTGATGACTTCAAGTAAATCTGACTGGAAGCCTAGCCATGCTTTGCTGAGCTTGCAGGGTTTTCTGTTATAGTTGATGCGTAAACAGGTACCCCCCCCCCCCCCGGCTTAGTTCTTTTATAGGGGAACTCCTACCATAACCTCCACTCTGCAGAAGGAAACACTTTAAATGAAGGCATCATGCCAACAGAGGCTAATTGCACACAACCGCCTCTCAGTTTGGAAGACATTTCATGGGATTGTCAAATGGGTGCTGAAGCTGTGATTCTGCAGCAAATCGTCCCCGTGTAATATTGCTGACATTGACCCATCGAATGTTCCCTTCAATCCTGGACATGATAACACAGCGCAGGGTTCAGAACTTGTAGTCTACCTCTCTGTCCTTAAAGCTACTAGTGTGTGACATTGTCTGAAAGAACCTGACAGACTTTCAGTTCTTTTCACAGGAAAGGAGCTTCGATATTGTTCGTTGGGTTAAAAATCCCCAAACAGGCAGTGCCCATGGACTTGTATGCTCAGTTGACAAAGTACTCTCGTTCAGTAGAGGGATGCGTATGAAGTCTCAGAGGATCTTGAATACTCTGGACAGTTAGGAACTCAGGGCTTGATGTCCTAGCAGGACTGAACGTTCACTAAGAACAGACATCAACCAAAGAGGGACTACTGAGAAGAGATTTAATTCCTCAGGAGAAGTTGATCTTTTTAAATTGTTAGGTTCATTTCTGGTGTTAATAATAGAAAGTGTATTTTGACAGTACAGCTTAAAAGATAATGATGAAGTGATTGATGTAAACTTTTTTCTTCTTATTTATTCTGCATCTTTTACATCATGTATCTTAATCCCGTTCATTTCCCCGATACGTAAACTTTTAAGACATATTTGATTGACTGAAATACTTTGTGAGTGTACAGGTATGGGCACAGTGTGGGGTTGAGAGGAAAACCATCAGGAGTTGCTTTTCTCCGTCTACCATATGGGATATACGGATTGAACTCAGGCTGTCAGTCTCAATTCCAAACACTCTTGCCTACTGAGCCATTTTGCCTGGTCAAGGTACACGTGTTATGTGTGTAGGGAGTATCATGATGTAGCCTTGGCCAGCCTTAAATTCTTTATGGACATTAAAGTTGGCCTTGAACTTTATTTTATTTTATTTTGAGTCAGGGTTTCTCTGTGTAGTTCTGGCTGTCCTAGAACTGTACACGAGGCTAGGCTTGAACTCCCAACCTGCCACTGCCTCCCAAGTACTGGGATTAAGGTGTGTGGCTAGGCTTGAACTCCCAACCTGCCACTGCCTCCCAAGTACTGGGATTAAGGTGTGTGCCACCAGGACTGACTAGCCTTGAACTTTTAATTCATCTGCCTCTACTTCCCAAGTGCGTGGTTTATAAGCATACACCATTATGCCCAGCATTGTAATCTTTGAAGTAAAATTTACTCAGGAGACCCAGAACACAAAATTGTCTCCAAACCTAAATTTCAAAAAAAAAAAAAAAAAACCAAAAAGAAAACACAGTGGTATTTCTAGTTGCTAGGAGACCTATTTTTGACATGCGTGCGTTTGGTAAATCAAAGCCTCAAACATTTGGAGTCTAATTTTTTGAGCAATTGTGATATGGATACCATTTTAACAGCATATCTTACATACTGTTTAAATTCCTAATATGTGTTATTCAAATAAAGATTAGGCAAATACATTTGTCCTGACAGTTGTGAGTCTTGAGAGAAAATAAAAAACAGCAACTTAAAATTCACATAATTACAGCACAATAGAATTGTTGTAACTGTGCCAATATATGAGCCTTAAAAAAGGGACTGGGAAATTTGGACTATTATATATAAGCAAAACATGTTTTCTACTGACCTACAGATGTCTCTGTCTTTGCATCATTGAAGAGAGCATGGCTTCAGGCCAGTCATAGAACACCCAAAGATAACTCTTCAAAAACATACAAGTGAAGCTTTGTCACAGAAATCGAAACTTAACCGGAGGGCATCATAAACACATTGATCACTCCTCAGGGGTGCCCCTGAACTGCCCACTAGAAAGTTGTTCTCTAATTCATCCAGGCAGAAGAGCAAACTCATTTAAGCTGCACTTAGACAAAGGTGATTTGCTTAAAAGAACCAGGAGTGTTCCGGTCCTGTAGCCAGAAAGAAGCCATGAAAGACACTAGGCCGTGAAGCGATTCAGCAGCTGAACTGAGCCACATCCTTGAGAAACTGCATCTTTCCTCATGGAGGCAAGAAAACTCAGGCTAAATTAGGTACCACACCTTCTCTGTTTTGCATCCATTGTATGGGAAGAGTTAAAGAGTAGTCCAGTCTGGAGCATCATGACATTCCCCAGGCGGCACCTAGAGATGAGTTTTATTTTCCAGTCTGCCAGAGACTGACATTTTCATTCAATTCAATGCAAATATATTACTAACTCCAGAACAACAGCAAAGACATAATATGTGTAAGGCATGATTTAGACTAAGTATTCTACTCAACAGACATTCAGTGACCATGCCCACTTACTATAATATCCCCAATTCGAAAGTGTCCATAATACTCCCAATTCCTAGACTTAACATTTGGAGACCCCTAGGTTGACAGGCCACATGAGAAGTATTCCCATGGTGCAGCGCAGCTGTTGGCTTCAGATACACTGTGTTTAAGTCCCATTTGTCACCTGTAGGTGTGGCTCACTAAAGTGTTTAAGGATGTATTGAGGATAGACACAGAATTAAGCACGCATTCTCTATCTTACTAATATCACGTACCAGTTCCACTCTGTAAAAAATGTCCAGACTTCTCTGCATCCCTTGCTTTGTTGCTGCTGACATCATCAGAAGACAGAACAGACTGTTTTCCCTCCTTTCTGGTAAGATAGCCTTTTAGTTCCTCACAGACGCCCAGGGAGTCAAGTCTAGCTAACAGTGCACATTGGGAAAGTCACAGTGTCTGGTTGGTATAAACAGCATATGGTGAGAGCTAAAAAGAGCAATTCCATTTCCCATGGTGGCTTCCAGTGACCTATTGTGACCTGTTGCTGTTCTGTGGAGACAAGAACAGGTGATTTCTTGGGCCAACAAAGGTTTCTCCATTGGGTTTACTCAACCAATGATGCGGTCCCTTCTCAAGAACACTATTGTTGTTTTGCTATGATGGTTAATACTGTCACCTCCACATGACCTAGAACATACAGGAGACAAACCTCTGGTCCTGTCTGAGGGAGTTTCTAGATTGGCTTAATTGAGGTGGGAAGATGCATCCTGAATGTGTGTAGCAGCATCCTATGGGCTGGAGTCTAGGACTGAATAAAAACAGAGAAAGTCGGATGAGTGAGAGTGTTCATCTCTCTCTGATTCCTAACTCAGATGCTGCCGCTGCCATGACATCCTCGCTATGATGAACTCTAACCCTTCAACTGTGATTCAAAGAAAAACCCTTGCTTTGGTCAGGCATCTTATCACAGTCACGAGAAAAGAAACTAGCACAAATCCCGATCTGAATTTCTTTGAGCCACACGCTGCCCTTCTCAGCTGCTAGCAGCTTTCCAAATATTTTAGCCACGGAACTTTATAATTCCAATATAACCTTCTGGAAGACACTACAAGAAATCACAGTTATGTAGGCTGGGGTAGGAACAGCCAAAGAACAGAAGTCTGGGCTTCCTCTGGGGCTTCAGCAGCACAGCTGGAAAGAGTTGTACCAGAATTTGAGTGGATTCCATAGAAAATCCCAAGGGCAGTGAATGGTCGCATTGCTGAGCAGCCCAGTGTGAATGTGTCTCTGGCAGTCATTCCCTTCACTCCCCCTTCTCCACTGCTGCATCCCTAAGGCACCGACTGGCCCTGCTGCAGGGGCTCACTTTCTGCACAGCTGGTCTCTCTCCTCATCTCTCTCCTGCCAGGAGGACCACAGGTCACCTTTCTTATTTAAAATCCTCATAGCCTGAAGGATAGATACAGTAGACAAAGAAAGCTCAGGCAGGTTGTCTGTCCTATGTCTCTTTTCTGTCTCAGTCTTAGGTCCTGTCCATCTGGACATCACGTGGACAGTCATGCTTTGTTTTGAGGAAGACAAATTCTGTCACTGCAAGCCCTTAGAGCCCAACTACCATCAAGTTCCTTTATGAGAGGAAGCGAAGTTCATAGGCTTCAGATTTGGTTGAATTGTTTTATTTGTTTTTCTCTTGGGTTTTATATGTTGTAACATCTTAATGCAAATGCTTCACTAGTTCAAAGTTAATGAAATCCAAACACTGTAGTTCCATGAAGATCACAGAAGCAATCAGATGATAGATAGCTTCACGGCAGCAATTCAGAATGAAAGTCCTTTTTTTTTCTTTTTTTCTTTCTAATTCTTTTCTTTCTTTCTTTCTTTCTTTCTTTCTTTCTTCCTTTCTTTCTTTCTTTTTTGTTTTGTTTCTTTACGTAGCTCTGACTGTCAAAGAACTCTCTGTGGAGGTAGAGTATGCTGGCCTCAAACTCATAGAGATCCAGGTGCCTCTACCTCCCGAGTGTTGAGACTAAAGGCGTGCACCACCAATACCAGGAAGAAGACCCTTTTCAAACAAATGACATCACAATCGTCCCTGTGTAAGTCCTGTCAGTCATGTCCTGACTTTACAGGACACCAGAGTCCCATCCAGTCCCTTCTTCCGGCTTTGGAGCAGCGTTTCCAGAGCTGGCTTTAGCAAGACACAGCAAACACCGCTCATTTTCCTTCTTAGACGTTACCTTAGTAACTTCTGAACCTGCTGACAGGTAACAGTAGGTACAGCCAATCTTATAACTAATTCTCCTACACTAAATTTCCTTACATTAGGCTGGAGTCTGGAAACCAAACAGATCATTAAGGAGGCCTTGAGAGCTTGTTTCTTTTTCTTCCATTGAGAGATTGGGAAAGCAAAGACAAATCCTCTTTGACCTTTGAGGTTTTAAAATATGACTTTGCACCGAAACCCTTTGTGGGTTCCAAGGAATCGTGATGTGTCCTTTAACTCTCCAGACACTCTCCTAATAATTAACTATTTCAAAAGAATATTTGGTTCCAAACAAATTTAAAATAAAACCAAATATCAAATTGTGAAAGAAAGATTTTCTGCCGGGGGTTTGAGGAGACCTGTTCAAAAATCCAAGTATTTGTCACAGGACCCAAGGGTGAAAGCTGCCAAGCGCACACAGGCTGCTGAGCAGGGCCAAAGACTTGGGCAGTGTGTAGGTGCTGAATGGAGAAGCTAATGAGAAAAGAGTGATCGTGACAAGCAATTATGTCACCTGTGTGAACGGCTTAATTTTCTAAATTAGCTACTTTGATAATTATGACATCTCATTTGTCTTTTAATTCCACGAGCCCTGAAGTTTACCTTTGCTTTTTCTCCCTATCAGATAAGAGGCCTTGATAAGCCAATGGTTTATTACGTGTCTAAAAAAAATTCAGATACCAGGCTGATTGGCCTAGCTGTTTGCTTCCATGAGAGCAAATGGCTCTCACCACAAAAGCCCTTCAAACCTTGCATTTCTCAATTCTGTTTGCAGTAGTGATGGGGGAGAAAGAGTGGAGGGGGAGGGACAGATGAGATGGAAAGCAAATTAATAGTGCCAACAGGCATACTGTGGTGGGAGTGGGGGCTCGCTGGGAAGCAGGCTGTTTTTGGAGCACATGAGAAGCTATTTTAGCAGCATCCACATGCATGCACACCCTGAATCACAGCTAATCACAAATTACCCTCGTCCGTTTGCTGGAGTACTTTCACGGTCCCGAAGGATTGTGTATTGAGCTGTTGTTGCTTTGGCTTGGAAATTTGAACAAAACTGTTGGCTTGTCTAGCTGGTATGTTATGCTGATTGTTTTGAAAAAGGTTTCCCAATCACTACAGCAAACAGGATTTCATGAAGCTGAGTTATAGTTACACTGAGGAGAAATCCTGACCTCTTTGATCCATGCGAATTTCTGTAAGCATGGACTCTTTCTTTCTTGAAAGATACGCAGATGTGAAAAATGAGGCAAACAAATGTGGAAATGTGAGCTGGGACGGTGGCGAGCAGCACTGGGTGGGGTGGGGGGAGAAAGGCTTATCTTTATATTTATACATGCCTGCAAGGAAGACAGACTCATCCAGCGCCACCTTGGGCCCTCTCAGCACATGCATGGTCTCTTCACTGCTGCCCTCGAGTGTCCTTCCCTGCCCTCCCCAAACCCGTCTCTGTCTCGGCTGCTCCACTATAGTTGGTTATTTTTTATTTGGGGACAGTGGGAGCATACGGGGAGGGGAGGATATTCTTCCCAATCTGGGGTCCCAGCTGTCTTCACTTGTTACCCCACGTCCTTCAATAAAACAAGCCAATCAGGCATGGTTATATGTTGCAAAAAAAATGAATGAAAGAAAGAAAGAAAGAAAGAAAGAAAGAAAGAAAGAAAGAAAGAAAGAAAAGAAAAATGAGGCAAACAGATAATTGCTTTTCTTCTTGACAGGAGCATGTGCTCACGGCCTTGCTAAGATGTCAGCCAAAGATGGAGCTCCAGGCACAGTCCAGGTCCCCGAGTACTTAGTCACATGAGGAAGATTATGAAGAAGAACCACATATGGCTGTATCAGCTCTTGGGAACGAGGGATGGCTTGACTGCCGACAGACAGACTACAGCATTGCACGTCCCTGGAAAAGTCACTTCTCACCATGGACTGACCATGCTGCTAGTGAGTGGACTGTGCTTCTTCACCCTCCAGAGGACATGCATTGTCTTGTGCCTCCCCTACTCACTGAGTATTCTGTATTTTAGAGTTGGTGTTACATTAAGTGGTTAGAGCCAGTAACTCCTAAGCCTGAATGACTATATACCTTTTGAGGGGGTGGAGTGTGGAATAGGGTTTCTCTATGTAGCCCTGGCTGTCCTTGAACGCAGAGATCTTCCTCCCTCTGCCTGCCTCTTGAGTGCTGGGATTAAAGCTGTGTGCCACCACTGACCAGTTATATATACCGTGATAGTAGGTAGTAATGTTGGACATTTCAATGATGGTGTGGAACCCTCTTGTGTTTGGGGAACTGTGGAAGATATTTTCAAATTTATGAAGAACTCTGCCCTTTGTCTTAGTGGTTCAATAGCCAAAAAGGCTGTAGCAGACCTTGAAGTGAGTGTCAGTACCAGCGACATCAAAATGAGAGAGTCTGTCAGAGGAAGTATTGGGTACCAAAGTACAAATTAGATTTCCTTTTTTAAATTAATCAGTCATGGGGTTGGAGCAATAGCTTAGTGTTTAAGAGCACTGGCTGCTCTTCCGGAGGATCCAGGTTCAGTTCCCAGCACTCATGTGGCAGGTGCCACCTGTCTGTGACTCTAGTCCCAGGGAATCTGACACCTCACACAGACACACATGCGCAAAATACCAATGCCACAAAATAAAAATAAGCCTTTAAAAAATTACCAAAAATATAAATAAAATTAAAATTCAATTATTCTTTTAAAAAGTTAGTCAACATGTACAAACCCTAGATCAACTGAGTTTATTGTTGCTCATTTACGTATTTTTATTTTTATATTAAAAAATTATTCATGTGCATGAGTTTGTCACATATCTATAGGTACTTGCCAAGGCCAGAGGAAGACCTGGTACCCCCTGGAGCTGGAGTTAGAGGAGTGTGAGCTGCTTGATACAGGTCCTGGGAACAAGCCAGGGCCTCTGCAAGAGCAGCAAGCATTCTTAGCTACGGAGCCAGCTCTCCAGCTTCTTGTTTGCTTTTTTCTTTCTTTTTTTCCTTTAAGACAAAGTTGAAGAGGGAGAGGAAGAAAATTGATGAAAAGGTTTTTCCTTACTTTGTGGAGATACACCTGGAGTTTGTCTTTCTTCCTTTTCACGGGTGCTAGAGTGTGGCGTGTTCCCTTGATATTTCGATGAACGGCCACGGAGAAAGACATTTTGTTCTTTCTTTGGTTTAATATATTTTCAGTTTTTAGGTACAATAACAATTTTGCTGTTTCTGACAGCCATAAATGACAGCGAAGAAATAGTAAATGTCAGCGGAGAGAGCTCCGGGTGACCCGAGAGCTCTTGGAGTCACGTGACATACCCGCGTTTTTCCTGGGCGACTCCAACAGGAAGAAAGGACCGCCAGAGAAAATCCCAATTAATGCCATACGCATTCGGCTCCACACAGTCATCTCCAGTCCTCTCAGAAAGCTTTTCCCGCAGGCTTGCATTTGGAGAGAAGCCCTCTCACTCTCCTCGTGTGCCTCATGCCGTCTTCGGCAGTGCACCAATTGCATCCCAGCAGATAGAGCAGGTTTTTATTTTGATGTTAGTTTTGCTTTATGTTCATCCTCTGTGTGGATGGCAGTAGAACGGTGATGGGGTAGTGGAAGACGGTAAAGCCTGTTAATTTTTTCATAAGATCATTTTTCCCTTGACATGCAATTTGAAGCTTACCAATTTTTCTGAAAGTCAAAAGGAATACTGTATTCTCTAATTTTCACAGCACTATAAATAGCCCACCACAAAACATATATAAAAGAGATGACACCTCTTTATGGAAGAATTTCCCCTGGAAAGATAAAAGGAGGTCAGAACTCTTATGTGAGGCGTGTATTTTCAAGTATTCATAAAAATAGAAATCATTAGCGGTGCGAAAATTCTTCATGATAGACAGTCTCATGGAAAATTCCGGAGCCAAAGCCATTTCCACAGGCGCCAACTCTAGTGAGGATGGAGCTCAGCCAAGAGGCGGCTGCTAGGCATTTAGCTCACGTGCCAACCTAAGGGAGGAGTGTGTGCATGTACACACACACACACACACACACACACACACACACTCACGCTCCAGCTTGGGGAGGTATTTGCCAGAAACATTTTCCGACCTCTGCCATCTGTGAGATCCTGTAGTGACTCCAATGCCCAGAGGTTGGATATTATGGAACAGAGAAAGATGAGGTCAGAGAGGTAGGCAGCTACGGAACCTTTAGGATCTCAAGACCCCAGCTAACAAGTAATGATGTCCATGTGGCAAATCTCCATAGTAATCAGCTGGAAGCCCTTATGTGTACAATTGTACTGACTTTGTCACTTATCAAGCACTGCAAATATATACGTGTGTGTGTGTGTCTAACATTCAGAAAACATTTGAAAGACCATGACTGTCTAGCTGAAAGTACAGGCTTGCAAAGACACTGTGAGCAAGTTATGACTTTTTATTTGTTTTATGTGTGTTGAATGTTTTGCTTGCATGTATTTATGTGCACCATGAATATGCATGAAGACCATGGAAGTCAGAAGAGGGAGTTAGTGCTCCTGGCATTAGAGCTGGAGTTGGTTGTGAGAAATTGAACCTGTGTCTCTGCAAGAGGAACAGACACTCTTAACCACTGAGCCACTCTCCAGCCCCACAGGAATTATTTTAAAACCTTTTGTAATAATGATTCTGAGTCAATGTCTTGAGTCCTTCCTCTCTGGTAGACACTGAGTGAAGACTTTACATACTCAGAAACTCTTGTTTTTAGACTGGAAAGTATTTGCAATAGCCTCGTTTTACAAAGGCACAAACCGATCTTAGAGAAATGCAGCGGCTTGCTCAATGCTTCACAACTTGTGTGTTGTAGTCGCAGGATTAAAATCCCCTGTTTCTGCCTGCCTCTGCATGAGACCATGTGGAGCCAGCCCGTTTTGCCTAAAAATAAGTTCCTGTAACTTGCCAGTGTTTTGATTTTACAGGAAGGGGCCTATAGACCACCGACTCCTGGACTCCCCAGCGCAGCAGGGAAAGATATACAGCTGACTCCAGGGCAAACAGAAGCGGGGCTCCTTTGGATGATGGTGATCTTTTCACTCCCCATCCGTTATCTGCAGGGCTTCTGTGATGAGACCTTGGGCCCCTCAGTTCTTGTAGAGAGAGTAAAACATTGCAGTGTGCTTTTCTCGATCCCTAGGAGGATGAGTGTTAGGGATGGGATGGTAGCCGTGAGTTAAGATTGCATCCCTGGCAGCAGACATTGCCCTCTCATTGCTTCCAGGCTCTGCACATCTCTGTTGATTACTTCCTGCTGCCAGCTCCGTTATTACACATAACAAAATGGTGGGAGGCAGAAGAAAAACTAGGTAGGGTCAGGTTCTCGTTCACCTCATCACTTGGTTCATTTCCTCCATGTTCAGAATTCTGTTTGTCATCAGGGAGAACGAGAACTGGGTGGAAGTGAAGGAGAACTGGGCTAGGTGTAATTTACAACCCAGGCAACCAGATCATTTTATACCAAAATGGTGCTTTCTCAAATCTCATCATTCATACCAGAAGTATTTCTCATGGAGCTATTCTCCTTAGCTTATGAAAACACTCTGTGCAGCTGAACTTGCTTAATCTGTGATTACTTTGCCTCTCCAAGGATCTGAGGAAGGGATTATGCCATTATGGCCTTAAACCAATTCGGTGACTTGGCCATTTGGAATGCTTTAATAAAAATGAATTCTGTTAGTTGATTCTGATTATCCAGTGCCAGATTTATAGGCTTTTAAGACATTTTCCAGCTGCCAGGTATTTTTTGAAGCATTTAAATATTTAGATTCCATCTTTATGGGCATTCCAAATATGGAAAACAGATCTCTTAATATCAGAAGTATTAACAGCATCTTTCTAAGGACTGCCTTCTCCAACAGCTTTTTAAAAACTCAAATCATGTCCCTTGGTTATGTATCAAATCTTTTTGCTTGAAGTAAATTATGAGATGGAGAACCAGGATTCAGTTGTGTTAAGATGAGGTATTGGCTAAAAAAATTTTTTATGATGGCCAATTCAAGAGAATAGACTGTGACTTCCAAGTCTCTCCCACCGATTTCTGTCACAGAAGCAACTATTAATAAAACTATTCTGTGTGGTGATAAAGTCTGTGATCAAGTGTGTGCTTAGCATGTAGCTTTTGATGCCTTTCTCATTTGCATATATGACTGTGCAAGCCACGTGACTCTCCCTGCTCTCACCCCACCCCCTCGACCCTGCCCTTGCCCATGAAGTATTAGAAATCCTGCAGACAGAAATAACAATTATGTCTTCTTTTTGATAAGTATTTCCAATTCACCCTAGGACTTGTCTCCCATGTTAGTTATATTATAAAAGTATTTTCTTCAGAGAAAAGGTAGTACAATAGCAAATAAATAGGAGGTATGTGGCCTCAAAACATTGTTGAATATCCTGCCTAGAACCCCTTGGTGACCCTGAGTGCATATATGACCTCCTATGCTCTGGAAGTACAGAGGAAGTAAAAACCTAAGTCAAGAGGCAAGGAACTGCCCATGCCTCGACTACTGACAAAGTCCACGATGTCTGGACTGGACAAGCAGGATACAAGGAAAAAGACTGCCAAATCTTGCCAAGACATGGTAAGATGGTTTTGAAAATCTTCCTGCCTCTGAAAATGGTCTGTCAGTCAGTCTAGGCCTTAGTCAAAGTTGGTTGCTTCAACACTGCAAATGAGACTTTGGGTGATTGCCCAGGTAACCAGTTGTCTCTGTTATCTACTGCACATTTTGGAAGCTGATTGATTACACTCCCTGCCTACTCAAGTAATATTATCTCCCTTCTCAGGTCTTCAATGGGATAGTCGTAGTTACCTTCCTCTTATGATCTAGTCAAGCCATTTATAACACAAGACTTAGACTCCTTAGAATAGAATGATTATTAAAACATTTATGCTCATTGCTTAATATTGTTTAAGCTGGTTGTAATTCTAATTTTATAGTTGATGTCTGTTCTTAGTGTATATAGTTTTGTATTGGGTTTGGAACTCTCTTATTTAGACAAAAGGGGGAGGTGATGGAGAAACTCCTTCAGCCAACGGCCTTTAAGAGGATGGACCAGGTGGCGGCGTGCCTTTTGGGTTCCCAAAAAGCCACTGAACTGGATAGCTCCTCCCTCTCTTCTTCCTGCCTCCACACCTTGAGGTTGGACCCCCGTTCCTGTTCCATGAGTTCTCCCCTTTAATAAAGAAAGGCCTTAGAATACACCATTTCGGAGACATCTTACTATTATTTGACTCACGTCTGTCCATCCCCACCCCCCACCCGCATTTTATGCATTCAGCTTCAGACAGTTCCCCCCAAGCCTGTAAACTGGGATTGCCTTCAAGTCAGGTGGCATCAAGGACTTGTGAACCGTGTATTCACAAGAAACCATCTTAGAATTCTGACTTGCCTATCCCAGGTGTGGTCTGTTCCTTCTTAAACAGTCGGCATCCTAGCTAGGGGAATACAATGCACACTGCTGCACCACAGAGACATGGAAACAGTATGGCTTCCAGGATGGCAATCTCCTGCCCCTTGTTTTTAGCTGTCTTGATATGTGAGTTACCACTTTCAGGGAGGAAGAACATTCCACTTTTAGAACTAGGAAAGGAAGAAAGTCCCTTTCCATTTCCTCATACCCCAGCAATCCTCTGAAGTAGCTGGACACAGTGATTTTGTCGCTTTTATTCTGGGTCAGGACCTGTTTTTCTCTGGGACTCATATTAGGAAGAGAGGCTAACTGATCACTCTTGCTGCTCAAGGCCTGGAAGCAGGTGTCACTAGTGAGGTTTTTTGATCCAGCACCATGGAGCTAGGTTTTGGGCAGGGCAGGGCAGGCAGGGACAAATGGCAGCATCCCCGAGATGTGATCTAGAGAATGAAATCCCATGATCAATGTGGGAAAGAGGCAGAACTTCATGTTAATCGTTTGAGTTCGGGATTACAGTCTCTCTATGAGCTCTGGGATGGTGAGATGGACAGCCTGTGATAGTTGAGCACCTGGGAACTGGGGTAGCTCTAACATTCTGAGCAAAGAGGACCGAAAAACATGATTTATTTGTTTTTATTTTATGTGTGTACATGTTTTGCTGTATGTATGTCTGTGCATCACATGTGTGCAGTGCCCACAGTGGCCAGAAGAGGGTGTCCTATCCTCTGGAACTGGAGTTACAGATGGCTGAGAGCCTCCACCTGGGTCCTTTATAAGAGCAATGAGTGCTCTAAATAGCAGAAAGATCACTCTGGTACCAAGGAGGACTTTAAGAAAGACAAATCCCTTCACATAAACAACTCAGCTCAATTCATTCCTAACTGCAAGGTGTATGCAGATAGAAGGTTCTAAAAATGTGTTAAGTCAGCAACAGCCCTGCTAAGCATGCTGGAGTCATCCCTAACGTTTCCAGGCGCCAGTGGCAGTCAGGATGCTTGCCCCAGTGCCTCTCTATGGCTGGTGGCTTGCTCAAAGAGCCTTAGACTCCTTTGTAGTTAACTTATTTTCGGACAAATGATATTGCTGCCTCCTGCCTCAGAGAAGAATGGCCATGATAAGAGGTATTGTGTCAGAAAATGGGTTTAAGCAGGCTTCTCCATATTGTTTTGCCCACAGAATAACCAGCAGAAATGGAAGCACTAACTTGCATAGTGCCCTCTGGAATTCTTAACCTTCTACAGTGTGTGTTTTGGTCCAAATCTTCATCCACTAGCTCTCTGGAAACCCTTTTCTCTATCTCAGATTAAAACTTACTTTTTATTTTTGATTTTTCGATAATGATTAAGTATTATCTATGGAAAAAAGAAAGCAAAACAAAACACTGTGCTAATAAAATGATAAACACGGGCCAAGCACATCTTTTTCAAACTTTCAGGCAAGAGTGGATTTATTATTGAACGTCGTTATCCTCTCAAGTTCCATGTGGTAGAAAGTTGAACCAAAGCTGGCTGTTGAGATTCCAGCGATGAACACCTTTCCATGCAGGAGTCTGTGGGATGATCTTTTCTGGGGTCACTTACTGAATTTAAAAATAGTCTGACTTATTCTAGCCACTTGATCCTCCTTATCAGTCCTCCATACTTTCTCGCAGAACTGAATCAAGCGTCCTAGTCTTTCTATTTGTGTTTTCATCGTTGTCCTCTTAAGTGAAACCGCCTCAACTGCTATCAGCTGGAAAGAATTTTCTTGGCTAAATATAATAGATGTGTTTCTGAAACGCTGCATGCAGATTGGATTTTTATAAACTATATCACATTTATACTTAGACTATAATTTCAGAAGCAGGGTACAAAAGAGTGCACTTACTTCAAGAAATGGGAAAATAATTTCTGATATCTACTAGCAATTATTGAATGGATGGGATTTTATCATTTCAGTTTATATAGAACATAGCAGAATAAGATCAATAAAATAAAAGGACTTGAAAAAAAACAAAAACAAAACAAAACACCGTGTAATGGAAGTAACACTTTTCCTGCATATCAAACACATTGTTTTGGAAACACTACCTGCAACTTTCACTCACAGATAACAAGATTGGAACCCAATTCCCTGTAATTTGCAACTAGATTATTTTGACACTTTGAAATTATCATCTAGAACATTCAGTCAATGTCTGCCCTGTCCTGACCTTTGTGAGAGCTTCTACTTCCTCTTCTCAACACAAGTCAGTGTGCTTCAGGATATAGAGTATGTTGAAAACTAAAATGGGAACATATTCCAGATGTAGAACAGAACTGAGTCTCTTCTGTGTGTTCAAAACCAGGCACTCCATCCACACGTACAGTAGTCGTCATGACCCTCCATCCACACGTACAGTAGTCATGACACTCCATCCACACGTACAGTAGTCATGACAATCCATCCACGTGTACAGTAGTCATGACACTCCATCCACATGTACAGTAGTCATGACACTCCATCCACGTGTACAGTAGTCTTCATACTCCAACCACACGTACAGTAGTCATGACAATCCATCCACGTGTACAGTAGTCATGACACTCCATCCACATGTACAGTAGTCATGACACTCCATCCACGTGTACAGTAGTCTTCATACTCCAACCACACGTACAGTAGTCATGACAATCCATCCACGTGTACAGTAGTCATGACACTCCATCCACACGTACAGTGGTCGTCATGACACTCCCTCCACATGTACAGTAGTCATGACACTCCCTCCACATGTACAGTAGTCATGACACTCCATCCACATGTACAGTAGTCATGACACTCCATCCACACGTACAGTGGTCGTCATGACACTCCATCCACACGTATAGTAGTCAGCCTGGCACTCCATCCACATGTACAGTAGTTGCATGTCACTCCGCACCAGAGCCAGGAGGACTATCAGTGAATGGCTCTATTTCCACATTAGGAAAAGAATGGCTTTGAGAAGCTGCATTTAAATGCTTGCGTGACACTGGGAAAGGTTCTTAGCTTCCCTGCGCTTCAACCTTTCTACAAAATAAGGGTCCTTCCAGAGTCACTTGAGGTCAAAAATATGTTTAGTGCCTTCCAACATCAGCTACAAACTGATAGGAAGTCTAGGCTACGAGAGTTCTTCTCCACCCTCTTCTATTTGGAATGGGGCTGAGGCAAGAAAACCAAGAGCTTCGGAATAATCTTCTAGACAATGGTGTCCTTAAAACTGGAATATCTGTCTGCCTTCGTGGTTTCCCTAACACTGGCTGGCAAAAGAGGCAGCACAGATTCCCAAAGCTGGATTCTAGTCCTGGCTCAGCCAAGAGCTATGTGACCAACGCAGGCAAGTGTCCCCCCCCCCCCCAACTTCCCTAAAATGGCCATATCAGATGGGGATCATCTGCGTGGTTCAGCCTCTGCAAGAGGTTGAGACTCATCTGCCTAGGACAAAAGAAACACATTCCATCCCTGCTTTGCAAGGCTCTTTCTTAATATTTCTGTCAGGCATATGGCCAGTTGATGATTTTGCTTTTCCTCATTCTCTGTTCCATTTTTCAGGGTCTTGTCTTTAAGACACATGGAAGCTCGAGTGAGGGAAACCTACAACAGACCCGCTTTCAGTCAAGATGGGCTGAAATATATCAAAGAAGTCGATGATGAGAGATGACCGCTGGTCGGCTTGTGTCCTGGGCCATGTACTTCTCCACATCATATTAAAACTTGAAAACCTCTTTGAGCAGCAAAAGCAGCTTTTCTGTACCTTCAGCATGTGCCATCAGGAAACAAAATAAACCTCCTGAAATTCATTCAGAGGAGACTGGTTGCTGCTGGTTGCAGCTGGTTTTGTCAGGCTGCAGTAGGAAGAAGGGTGTGCAGGCATTCCCTGTACACATCCTCCCTGCTTACATGCTGAGCTAAAACCTGAAAAGCTATCATTTATTAAACATCATTTTGGCTCCTGACTAATCTTCCTTTCTCATCAGTTTTTGTTTCCAAGGTGATTGAAAACTTGACATCAACAAATGTTAATCAACTCTCAGCAACTGCCAGGGTCTTAGTTCAGCCTGTTAGAACAAGGAAAATAAAACGTGGACAAAGCACAATGTTTGCCTTTAAAGAAGCTGATGGGTGAATGGCCTCCCAAACAGCATGATGTTTTTAGCGGTAAGAATTTTAAGAAAGGAGAACCTACCAAACATTTTTCGGAGGCTTGATATACAGTTTCCCTACAGATCAAACCACTCAGTTTACTGGAAAGGACGCTGACAGGCCTGAGGGGCTCCACTCTGCCCATCTCCCACAACTATAACTTCTTACCATGGTTGCTAGGCTTTTCAATTTCAGTCAGAGCAGGATCAGAGCGGGCAATGGCTGAGTCAAAGTTGGCAATGCCTTCTGCCTAATTCTGACGAATGAGTCGGAGGTTAAGAGCGACTCGCTCAGCTCAAGAAGCTCACAGGAGATCTTTGGTCACAGTCTGGAGGAGGATGGTGGGACTGTGACAGGGTGTCTTCTTCCTGCTACAGTGTTTGCTCATGAGGTGAGAATTCCACAGTTGCATTTTATGGCTGGAGATCAGGACTGAAAGTTAACTTAGAAGTTGGTACTCGGGCTCTGAGATCTGTGCTGCTAAGCTTCTCCCAGAAACTGTGCTGTTGACGAGACATCAGCACAGAGGCAGTGACCCAGACTGGAGTTTAGATATGCTCTTTGAAAATGACTACTGATATACACAATCATACACCAAACAACATGACTCTGATGATGGCCTCTTGCTCATTGCCTTCCCACAAATGTATTCTCCAGTATCCACTGGGAAGTCCTGAAGGATGTTCAGGCATGAGCCTCATACCTGGGTAGTCCTGAGCCTGATATAAGAGGGCTTCCTAGAGTCCAGCGTGGGCCCCATAGCTACCTCCAATGTGACCTGTGCACCTTTTCACATTCTAGGAATGAGTACCTGGTATCAGGCAGGCTGCCCCAGGCTTGTAGCAAGTGACCTGTGAGTCGGCTTGTCCTGCCACCACACAGTTGAGATCCAGGGTCTGACCTTCAGCCACTGTGGAAGATAAAGGCTCAGTTCTGACAGACAGGACAGGTTCAGGGACTGTAGGGACAGGTAAAGGCAGTAGATATTTCCTAAGGGATCTATCACCTGCAATGGAGAAAGGGTTGCAAGATTATCGAGATTATACTAAATACACAATCTGTAAGACTGATATTTCTCACCTAAATGTGCATGAATCTTACCATGATCTGAATTTTGAGCTTACTGGAGGCAGTATTGTAACATTTTCCCATGAAATGTAGTGAAGAAACACAAACATTTGTATGAGTCTCTACAAGGAAGATACTTGAGAGTGGTTGGAGCCGTAGCTCAGTGGGTAGAGTGCTCGCTCTGCACACATGAGGCTGGGTTCTGTCCCTAACATTGCATAACTGAGAAATACACTCCAGTTCTGCTTTGCAGGACTTTTTCTTAAATTATGTCAGAGAGTGAGGTAAAGAAGCAAATGGCCAGTTGATCATTTCGAATCCATTTCCTCACTCAGAATAAATGAAGTGGCGTGTGCCTTTAATCCCAGTACTGGTGGGTGAACGCAGGAGGACCACACGATGAAGATCATCCTCAGCTACATCAGAATCTGAGGTCAGGATGGAGTATATGACATACTGTCTCAATAAAACAAACAAAACAAACGTGAGGGTCCCCAGCTTGTCCTCCCTTCTTGCTTTCTCAGTACTGGTTTTCTGATTGCAGACCTGATGATTTATCCAGTCTCCTCCTACTTCCTGCCTCTCAATCCCTCCCTCCTCCACCAGTCAGATTAGTAGTCCTGAAATCACCTATTCTTTTTTAAATTATCTTTTAATTTTATAAACCTTATTATAAAATATCTTGCAAGTAAAATAAAACCTCACACACCAAAATTAAATATTCTATATACTTACCCACCATCAAAACAAAAACATTCATGATAGAATTAGAAGTAGATGAATGATTAGCTTTATGAGCACTCAAATTTCACACTTAAAGCTTTTGGGCTCGCAGAACAAGGGGGCGCAATGGAGGCAGGTTGGAGCCGCTGCCTTCGTCATGACCCGCGGTAACCAGTGAGAGCTCTTCTGCCAGAAGAACATGAAGAAGCAGAGAGACTGGGTTAAGGGAAAGTGCCGAGATGATGGGCTTTCTGCTGCGGCCCACAAGCAGAGGGACTCGGAGATCATGTAGCAGAAGCAGAAAAAGGCAAATGAGAAGGAGGAACCCAAGTAGCTTTGTGGCTTCCTGTCCAACCCTCTTGCCCTACGCCTGTGTGCCTGGAGCCAGTCCCACCATGTGCTTCCTGTAGTGCTCACAGATCCCAGCCCCGATGGCATTCCCTTTGCCCTGAGTCTGCAGCGGGTTCCTTTTGTGCTTCCTTCCCCTCAGGTAGTCTCTCTACCCCTGGGCCACTCCTGGGGGTGAGGGGGTTACCCCTTCCCAGTGTTTTTTTATTCCTGTGGGGCACACTTCAAAGTATTAAAAGTAGCTTTGAAAAAAAAAAAGCTTTTGGGCTCTATTATACCAATTCAGTGTTCTTTTTATCAAGTCAGTCTGGGTTTCACCATAAAGCTTTTCTGGATGGAAATCTAGCCAATAATTGTGTGTGTGTGTGTGTGCGCGCACACACACAAGCAAATGCATCTGTGAGTATAGTAAAACACAAACAAAAAAGAGAACCAGAAAGGCTAAATAGAAGGAGGTGAGGAAGGACCAAATAGATGTGTTAGTACCAAAGATGGAAGGAAAATAACCACCAACCCAAATGGAGGGGTTTGATGGGCAAAATAACAAGTTAGCCATACTGGCCTCCTGGAACAAAGACATGGTCACAAGGTGGTCATAATAAGGTAGGCATAGCAGCAGGAAGTCATAACAACCCTTTGAATCAAAGGTAGGGTGGCCGTTTCCAGAACAGGTAGTACAGAACCACTTGCAGTTGATGTTACAGGATACATACCCCAACCCTGGAGAAACAGAGGTTTAGTCAGAAGCAGGAATGAGCCTAGTTTCTCTTTACGGGTTTTAATCTAGGATGGAGGCAGGCTGGTTCAGCAGTTGCCTACATTTCTATTCAATCTAATAAGACTTGGGTCTTGGTTCCAATTGGATGCTCCTTTCTCATCTTCATAGCATTGAGTAAAAATGGGGACTTTGACAGGCTTGTAGTTTTAAATGTGCTTTTTTTATCTTAATATTTTAAAATTAACTGTACATTTCCTGTTAGGAGAAATAAACGTATTAATGTGGAGGAGTAGAAGGAAGCTCAGCAGTCTGTGTGCACTGTTTTCACAATTCTAGCACTGGATAAGACTCTCGTAGCTTATTAACTCATAGGCAGATGTTTGCAGGGCTTGTGTGCTACTTGACTTTGCTAAAAACCCAAGGTGACGGTGTTATGGTCTGCTGGTCTGGCCTGTCACCTGGGTACCATGTCCCTTTAAGAGACAAGTCCCGCCCACTTCCAGCCTTTCCCCCCCCCCCCACTTCTGTCAAGGCAAGTAGATCTCCTGCCCCCTCTCCAGCCTGTGCTCTCTCTTTCTCTTTCCATCTGTCTTCTAAAAAGGTAACTACTGCCTCCCTCTCTCTCTTCTCTCCTCCCCTCTCTCTCTTCTCCCATCTCCCTTTTCTCCCTTCCCTTTCTCTTCCATAACCCACTAAGTAAACTCTATACTCAAACTCTCTCTGCATGACCTGTCTGTCTCTCACCCTCTGCAGTCTCCCACCGCCAAGGGCACCCATGGTTGCCTCAGGTGACCGCCACTGCTCAGCTGAGGCCTCAGGTGATCCACCGCGGCCTCCACGTGGGACCGGCCTTCCCTCCCACTGTATCTTTATAAAGGAGAGAGGGCTGATGTCATGGTTCCTTGTGCCCTCCCCACCCCGTTTAAGTTAATTGCACATGTGTAGGCATTTGGCTTGCATGTATGTCCTATGCACCACTTGTACGCCTGGTGCCCACAGAGGTCAGAATACGGTATTGGATCCCCTGGAGCTGGAGTTACAGGTTCTTGAGATGGGCACTGGGAAGGGAACGCAGGTCCTCTAGAAGAGCATCTAGCGCCTTAACTGAACTTTCTCCCAGCACACTGGGCTTCTTGATGATGCTGAGTTTCATCTGCCTCCGAAGAATAGTTTTTAGGCTGGGGGAAAATGAGCAAAGCTCAATGAGATAATCCATGGAAGAAAAGAGTGATGGAGACTCAGAGTTCCTTAAAGAGTGAGCACGGAGGATTCCCGAGTGGACTGTGGCAAGAAAATATTGTTTAGTACAGAGGTGTAACTGAACTCTGAGTTCTTTAGACACAAAGATTCTCCATTCTCTTGGGAAATCGCTTTCACAGTCGTTGCTTGCTTTTGGCCCAGAGGATGGCTTCCAGAACACTCCCTCTTTAAAGTCCCAGGGGAAGTCCCTCTTCCATTTTTGCTCGTCCTGTATAGATGAGGGATGGATCCCACATGAGCAAGAAGCATAGTTTCTGAATCTTCAGAGGCTCTGCTTTCCATGGATGTCATATTCATTGCAGTCATACTGGGAAGAGGGACAAGAGACTGGCATCAGCCCCCCCACCCCAAGTCCTTATTTCTGGCCCTAAAGTGAGATTAAAGTTTAAATAGCCAAGAATATACACATCTCAACAATCAAGGTGTGGTCCCACTCACCACTATCCTGTTGTTATTCAATCTCCAGTCTCATCCTGTGCAGTAATCTAACAAATTGGTTAGAACCATGTGAGACTTCTTTCCTGGAGGCAAGTTCCCCTTCTGGCTGGAACCTGGTCATTCTTCCAGAATGACATTCCTGGGGAAATCCCCATTTGTTTGGGGTTCATCGCATCAATAGTTTGTTAGCCAGATTGAGAGAAACAAGCTCTTTAAAGGAATAATTCCTTTCCTCGTCTATTTATTGCTGGGGTGTGTGCATGCCATGGTGTGCAGGACCGAGGGAGTTGCTTCTCCCTCTACCATGTGAGTCCCAGGGACTGGGCTCAGGTCATCGGATTTGGTAACAAATTCCCTTGTCTATGAATTAGGGATGGGGGGAGTGTCTAATTCTGACAAATGAAGTGAGATCTGTTTGGAGTCTAAAGGGGGATGGGCTCTGGGAAACAACGTTGAAGTACCACTACTGACAAAAGCAGCCCAAACAGTGTAGCTTTAGTAGATAGCAATAGTGACATTGGCTGGCAGAGTGACCATAACCTTGGGGCTGACTTCTTCTCCCAAAAGAGGAAAATAAATAAGAAGAAGCGAATCAGCTTTTTTTTTTTAAAAAAAAAAAAAAAACCATAATATGTTTTAACCCTTTATTGAGAACGTTTTTAAGCATAGGACTGTGTTAGAGATTTACATACTAACTTCTGTGCAAATAAACCTGCAGAAATGGTTTGTCTTTGCTTCTGTTCTGTACTAGTCTCTAAGAGCAACCATTTAGCATCCTTAAATATGCTCATGGGGAGACAATACAAAGTGACAGCGTGTGTATTGGGGGCTGTGGTACCTGGAGAGGATCCCTTTGTCCTACCACAGAACCCTGACGTCTTCCCAGGAAGTCCCTCAGCTCTCCAGGGGCTCAGTTTCCTCTTCTACAGGTGCAGCAGCGATGCTGTGAGAAGCAGATGAGTTATGGAAAGGGTTAGGACGGCACTGATCCTGCCTAGTGTGTTTTTGAGAGATAGCTTCCTCCGTAGACTCCAGCCCCCACTCCGCCCCACTGCACTGACCTTGACACCTACTCCTCCACTGCCTCTTTGGTCTCAGGGTCTTTTCCGAGTGATATTCAGGGAGGTCTTGAAGACCTGGACTTTATTCTCTCCACACACGTGGTTGCTAGCCTGTGACTTCAGAGCTTGGCCTTTCAGATTTCACAGGAAACAAAATGGAAGGCTAGCATGGCCAGCTGTCCAGTGTCTGCTGGGGAACATCCCCTCCTTCCCCACCATTTTTCATAGTTCACCTATCCTCGTGCGCAATTGCATTCCTCTCTGGCACACGCTACTTGCCAACTCTATCTGCAGTGATTGTTCTGCTCTAGTCCACTGCAGCATACCTGCCAACAATCTGAGCGCTGCAGGTGGCGGAGCGCTGTCTGCCCCTGTTTGAGGCACCCTGTGGTGGCTACCTAAAGTGAAGCTCTGACACCATCCACAAAAACGACAAGGACAGGGCCCAGCTTGTGCCAGCACTGCTCAATGTCCCTTCTCTTTTGTCCTTTATGTATTTGTTTATTGTTTTTCCTTCTCTTTTAAACACCCCCGCATCCCTCCAGGGAGGTGAGATACGGGCACCACTACGAGATGAGACACTGGAATGACAGCCCTCTCAGTCCAGCAAGGCACAGGTCTCTCTTCCCGGCACAACCCACTGGCAGCTCCTTCTGACTCAGGAGGAGCACTTTTTTCTCCTGACTTTTGTCAACAGAGATATCTTTCAAAAATGTATTCTGAATTCCTTTAGGGAATGTGGCAGATAACAGATAAAAACGATGGTTTTGCTCTAACATACCATTTTTGCTCATCGATTCCCTTTTCTTTATTTTTCTGAAAAAAAAAAAGAAATACTTTGGGATGGAATTTTCTAAGATTGGACTGAATTTAACCATTATCTAAAAGAAAAAAAAACTTCATTATTTTAAAATTGGTGAGCTACATTCTTTCAATTATTTTTGAATTATGGAAAAAACACAGTTTTCCCACCAGGACAATGGACTCCAGCCATTTGCTGGTCTGACTCAAACACAGCGATCAGTGCCAATCTGAGCACCCTGGTGTTCTGTGGACAGTGAAAAGGGATCCCAATTTGAAGTGGTGTGTCCACAGCTCTCCACATCACGCTTCTGAAATTGCAAGGCTGAGAGTGCAATTATTACATTTTTGTCTCAATGGTTTTTAGAGTACTTCTGCTAAAACTCTCACTTTCAAACAGACCAATCAAGCCTCAGTGGTCAAAAGGCCAGAGGCTTTCTGTGGTCGCTGCTCTTCGTAAAGTGCAGAAGAGGCCTTGGGGGCCTGTGGGTTTCCGGAGTGTCATGTGATCCCGATCCTTCTTCTAATGTCTCCATTCTTCTTTATGCACTGTCTTTCTTTCCAAATGTGAGTCTTCTTGTTTTTTCTTTTCTTATTATTAATTTTTCAAGGGCAAAACCTGAAGTCTTGGGACATAGAGGTGGCGCTGGTCATCCTGGTCGGATGAAGGGCAGGATCCATGTTTGAATTCCTTTTCTGCCCCTGTGCTCTCTGTCAGCTACCCATTAGATATTCAGCGCTCAAAATGGCTGCCAAAAAGCCATGGGGTGTCTTCATTTATGGGACTCCTGTAAGACTTGCTTATTTTATGATCTAAAAGTCTTAAGTATTCTGTGTGCAAAAGCCAAACAATCCACAGTGAGGAAATGCAGAGATCGGTTGAGATAATTTCTCTGTTTTGCAAATGAAACTGGGACCAAAGAAAAGAAGAGACGACTGATTCATTCATACGTAGTCAACATGTTTTATGGAGTGCTGATTATGTACGGTTATACACACAAGTCTCTGGAGATGCAGAGCTGAGCACAGCCCTCCACAGGTGGGCCTGTTAGAGACACTCAGACAAATCGTATTATCCCACATGGTACACAACTGAAGCACAATGAGTCCTAGAAGTCAAGAGACCAGGAAGGCAGTCTTAGAAACTACGCTTCACCCAGCACAGTGTGGACTTCAGAAGGGAAAGCTCTGTGTGTGTGTGTGTGTGTGTGTGTGTGTGTGTGTGTGTGTGTGTGTGTGAAAAACATCAAGAATCCAGCTTTTCAAGACCCATGCTTTGAGACAGACCCTTCTCCATCTCCCCTGGAAGCCAGATAAGAAAGTTAAAAGCTTGATTCTAGCTGCTCCATTGTTTGGGTTCAGACGTGCACTTGAACTTGGGAGTCACTTCCAAATCAGACCTGTACCAAACTGGATGAGCACCTGCATGCTTGTGCTGCCTCAGCAAGGTGACACCGCCAACTCTGTGCTGGACTTTGTTTGAAAGATGACCGCTTTTACTACAGAAGTCCAAAACAAAGAAAGTAAATAAAAATACAGTTCTCCTTAGGACATAATAAATACATGTCTTAAAGAATTTTTAGTTTATTTGGTTTATTTATTTTTAGTCAGATTAGTTTCTTGTTTTGTTTTGTTTTTTTGGTTTTCCGAGACAGGGTTTCTCTGTGGCTTTGGAACCTGTCCTGGAACTAGCTAGTCAGATTAGTTTCTAAAAAGATTTGATATGAATGTAAATATTTGCAAAAGGCAGTAATATTAATCAGATACTACAGTCACCACAAAGGGGAGGAGGGGAATAGAGGATTATAAACTCCAAGAGTGTGATACTGAAACTGTATTGTCTACATAGCAATCAAGGCAAAAAAAGAAGTTTACAAACTGGGACTATATTTAAAATGCTTGCCTCCCTGGGTTTAACCCCCACTCTCACCCCCACTGCATACCACCTATACTGAATGTGTTGGCTGACACCTGTAACCTCAGCACCAGGTAGGTGGCAGGATGTGTGTGTGTGCATGTGTGTGTGTGTGCGTGCGTGTGTGTCTGTGTGTGCGCAGTGGGAGGGTGGTGCACAAAAAGGAGAAATTCAAAGTCCTCCTTAGCTTCTTAGGGGGTTGAAGATCAGCCAGGAGTCCAGAGGCCTCGTCACAGAAAGCAGGGAAGTTTGTCTTCTGTGGGAATAACTCAGTCAGTGCAACGTGGCAGGCTGCCAGGCCAGCAGGGGGCAGGGCTCACTTCTCAGTATATTAACACATTTCTCTGGAAAAAAGCAACTTTGCTTTTCCTGCCCTGTTGATTTTGTTTTGTTTTGCTTTTTGTTTTGGGGGGACATGCTTTCTCTGTATATCTCTGTCCTGGAACTCACTCTGTAGACGAGGCTGGCTTCAAACTCACAGAGGTCTGCCTGCCTCTGCCTCCCTGAGTGCTGGAATTAAAGGTGTGTGCCACCACTACCCAACTTTGCTTACCATTCTTAAAACAAGTTTGCTTGTTTTTTTCATGCTAACCTTTATGTATTTATTTTTAACTTAGAAAACTTTGTTCTTTTGAAGCAACAAGAAAGGCTACTTAGAAATATATTGGGCAGTGGTGGCATACCTTTAATCCCAGCACTCACAGGTGGAGTGAGAGGCAGAAGCAGAGGGATGTCTATGAGTTCCAGGTCAGCCTGGTCTACAGAGAGTTCCAGGCCAGTCAAGGCTACACAGAGAAATCCTGTCTCAGAAAACCAAAAAAGAGAAAAAAAAAGTGATTCAATTGATGTTTGAAATTTCCCATAGATCCTGTATCTCCAATGGTAATACTATGTCTTTGTAGTCACACAGCTGTAAAATGAGCTCCTTTACCTATTTTAGCTGGTGTATGTGTTAGTCGGAGGCAGCAGAGAAGTGAAGTAAGCCACTCCTCCAACATTGCCTGTGACTTAGATGCAAACATGGAAGTCTGTGGCTTGCAGCCCTGGCTATAGTTATCTGAGCCTCCATCCCTTCACTGTGTGATGGGTTCGTCAGTTCAATGAAATTCCAGGGGAAGTGTCCTTCATGCTAGGTGTATTGCTAGGTGCCAGTGAGTGGCGAAAAGAGAAAGAATAGGAAGCACAGTGGGCTTTATTTTGGACAGTGGTGAAGCCCAGGGTGTGTTCAAATCTGTGTGACAGGGAACTCTCACCTTTCACCGTGAGAATCAAGAGAGTAAGTCTGAATGAGGATGTTGTAGCAGTTCAGGTAAAGCACAGAGGTGATGCAATGAGATGGAAGATCAAGCATCTGTGGGAGTGATGCAGTCAGCAAGGAAAGGAGATTTAGTAACTCAAGAATGAGATGACTATGGCTGGCCAAGAAGCAGCAGGGAATGGTGGTGCCTGGGCTCCTGGCAGAGGTTTTGAAGTAGCCAAACGTGGCTATAGGAAACAGGCGTTGGAGGATTAGCTAGGTAAAAAGATACAAGGCTTGATGATGAATTGACTTCTATGATGGCAATTAATAAGACCTGAGGTGAGAAGATGGTATGAGGAGGTCAAGGGTGAGCAGCCTGAAGAGGCATGGAATGACAGACAAAGCCTGTTCTTTCTGGGGCAAGTGATACTCGGACTGGAGCAGCACTAGAATGAGAAAGATGATAAGAAGAAATAAAGTGGAATCAGGATACAATGCAACCACTTCTTCGCTGTTTGAGCTCCCATGTATGATGGTGTCCCCAGTTTCCAGCCCTCGCGTACGCAGGGAAAGTAGGTACCTTCTGCTCCCTCATCCTTCCCCTCCCAACAGTGAAAGGAGCTTTGCTTCCTTAATAAAACCCACTCTTCTTCATCCTTGTACCAGTTTGTGGCAATCCTTCATCTCTTTACTTTGAGTCACTACAAAAACCATTTTTTATTTGTTTACTTCAAGGTATTTTCATTTTTTTTTGTTTAGGCTGACTGTTAACCACCATTGTTACCTAGCAAGTAGTCAGCAATACAGAGAAGAGAAAAGAAAAACCCAAGCATCCTTCAGCATGTCGGTGTTTCCAAATATGTGGGTGCCATCCTAAGTGGAAAGCGCCCCTTATAAACTACTCCACACCCTGGTTTGGTTTCTGTTCCTGTGAACTTGGTATGAGGTCTCCCAAAAGGAGCTGTTTGTATTAGCCTACAACGAGGCTATGGGTGTGTGCTTTTGTATTAGCCTACAAACAGGCTATGGGTGTGTTCTTTTGAATGGAGTATTTGGAACCCATGGCTGGATCCAAGACCAAGGTAAAGTCCTGTTACTCATAGTGTCCTCTAAGTTCTGGAAAGACCACATGCCACCGGAATGTAAGAGGATGTCTCCAAGTGATATAATTCTAGGGTTAAGGAGTTGCAGGGACATGGGAAGGTTGATGGAGTGATAAACCAGAAAAGAGTTCAAAATTCTCTGACAAACTTTCTTCCAGTCAATGGAAAGTCTCTGATGCTTTCAACCAAGAGGGCCTTAAGGAAGGTACAGTGTGCCCCCAACCTATGTAAGGCGCTTCAGAGTTAGGCCCATGGTTACCTAGTACCAGTGTTTCCTTGTGTTACATGCGTGTTCTCACCTAGGTCAGATTGTGTCAGGAAAGACAGAATGTAAGGTGAGAGAAGAAGGGCAGAGACAGCATGACAAAGGCGGCCTGAGAGGAATGGCTTTTTCTGGCCAGGGCACCTATGAATCCAGGGAAGTTTGTCTATGGGTAGATTTGAACTGTTAGCAGGCTCAAATGTCCATCCCAGGTTTTGGCACCATATGTTAGATTGTTTAAAAGGCAATTGTAGGGAGATGAATGTGGAAGGAGGAAGAGGCTCATTCTGCCTTTAAACAGGACCATGTTTACTCATGGTGAGGGACCACGTTTGTCCCCACCTTTGTGGATGGCCAAAATATCTGCAGAGGAAATTGGGACATGGCCCCTTACAGGGGCTACTCAAGTGACTTCTGTGATCTGCAAGGGAAGCTGGGAAATGTAGTCTTTCATCAGGAAACCATCATAAAGTAGTGTGGTAAAAATATAGATAGCCAGAGTGGGTTACAATGGCTTTTACCATTAGTAAAAGTTTATGAAAGTAAAACTTTATAAAAGGCAAGGGGAAACAAAAAAAAGAAAGAAAGAAAAGAAAAAGAATAAGAAAGGAGGAGGGGGAAGAGAGGAGAAGAAAAGAGAAGGAACACAGAATTAGTAAAGGCCTGGTGAATGTAGTGATGAGGCAAGCAGGCCTGCTTTTTGTCTCACCCGGCTCCTGCATGGTTAGCTTTACACCCGAAATAACAACACCGAACTGTATTCTTTTAAACACTGCCAGGCCCATATCTCCAGTCTCTTACTGGCTAACTCTCACATCTTGATTAACCCATTTCTAATAATCTGTGTAGCACCATGAGGTGGTGGCTTACTGGGAAAGATTCAGCATGTCTGACGTGTTGGCTGGCTCCATAGCGTCTACCTCACTTCCTTTCTTCCCAGCATTCTGTTCTGTCTACTCCACCCACCTATGTTCTGACCTATCAGGCCAAGCAGTTTTTTTATTAATTAACCAATGAAAGAACAGATAGATAGATAGATAGATAGATAGATAGATAGATAGATAGAAGACCCGCCTGCATCATTTCCCCTTTTCCTGTTTAAACAAAAAAGAAGGCTTTAACTTTAACATAGCAAAATTACATATAACAAAACAGTTATCAAGCAAGAATTACAGTTACAATATTTATATCTATTTTATCTTTTATCATAACTAAAGAAAACTATAACTATTTATTTATTCTTCAACTCCATCAAAGACTACAGAAGAATATAATATTCCCTAAGTAAACAAGAAATAAGCAACTTCCACAACTCTAGAAATGACAGAGACATCTTGCTGTCTGGACAGTCACCAACAGTTCTTTTGTACCGTTGGGGCATCCATCTTCAGCCTTCAGGCCCATAGTATCCAGAGACATTTCCATGAAGCAGGAAATTTCAAAGGCAGTTCAGTCACTATCTGCTGTGTCCTGCAGAATGTCTTGCAGACTCTTTTGTGAATCAGGAACCCCAAAAGACCATCTCACCTCTAGGCAAGTTTAGCAGTCCTCTCTATGAGGGTTCTCTGTGTCCAGTTTATGCAACAGTCCAGGCAAGAACAGTTTCTTGCCCAAATGGCTATCAAACTCCACAAGGAGCCTCTTCGATGCCCATCTTCCTCTTGAAGTAGATTGGTGCTGCCAGGAGTAGACGTGTCTCATTGTCATAAAAAGCCCTAAGTTATTAAAACATTTAAAATGCCATATTCTGTAGTCTTTGAAAGATATGAAGAATGCCTATTTAACTGAAATATATCTCTACATGTCTAGAAAATCTAACTAACATGACTACAAGCTTTACTATTATCGATGATTATCCATTAGCAACCTATATTTCCTAATTATACATTACATGTTTAAATGAACTACACAATCACAATACATTAGTCAAGGTCATAAAAACATATACATATAACAAAATTGACCTTAAATTTATATCACTAAAGCAAAATCCATATCAATGCAAATTATTCCTATGTATATCATATCCTCCTTTAAGTATAAAAGAACATTTATAAACAATATTTGGGAATATGAATGTAGTTAATTATCTCCAAACTGCTTCATGCTGAATGGGGGCACTGTTATTCAGATCTTTCATGATGTAATCTGTGTGCCAGGTTCATCTCAGTTGGCAGTTGAGTGAAGTAAATTTTTGAGCATGTTCACAGCAACCTTTCAGGAGGGCGTGGTCTATCATACCAAATTAGGATAGAAGCAATCCACAGGGTCTCATCCTCTGTGGAAACAAAAGAAGAAACTCTTTTCCAAAGCATGATATCCTTAGATCCAATTTCTGAAGTCAAGGTATTTTCAAAATATCTATCTTGGATTAGTTCAGCAGCATTTATAAACAAATATCTTTTAGCAGCTGTTGCTCCTTCCTCAGCATTCAAACAATTCAAAGAGAGCATAATAGCATACAGTATCAAGATTCTCTGTGTATTTTCCATCTTTGTGTGGCTTTGTTTTAACCTGTATTTCTTTTATTTTTACTTTTACTTTTTGAGACAGGTTCTCTGTATATCTTTGTCCTGGAATAACTCTGTAGACCAGGCTGTCCTTAAACTCTCAGAGATCCATCTGTCTCTGCCTCCCTGGCATTGGGATTAAAGGCTTGTGCTCCTACACCTTGAAGTCACAGAGGTCAATCTACCTCTGCCTCCCAAGTGTTGGATTAAAGGTGTGTACTACCACACCCAATTACTCTCTTTATTTCTTTACTTTAAGAACTTTAACTGTTTTTTTTCAAGCCTGCATATATTTTTTAACACACTGTAAACCATTTAGAGGTTTTGTTTGTCTTTGAATCTCTCTTTACTGTATATCTCTCTTTTTCTGATTACATGAGTCTACTCCACCCACCTATGTTCTGACCTATCAGGCCAAGCAGTTTTCTTTATTAATTAACCAATGAAACAACAGATAGATAGAAGATTTACCTACATCAGGTGAATAGCAAGGAAACTATGGGAGTCCAAAGAGAGAGGCTTTTGTTACAGTCTTGGGAAAGTTTACAAATCTTTCACCTGTAGTTACATGAAAGCCAGAAAATTTACTTGTTTTCATGGGCATGGCAAAAGGAACTTCCAAGCAAGATGTAGCTAGATCCTACTAGCTTTAACTCTCTACACAAAAAGAGAAGAAAGTATTGAAGTGTCCAGGGTATTGTTACATTTTTTAAGCAGAGTGCAGGAAACACCTTCATCTCAGGAAAATCTGTTGAGACAGCAAGAAATTGTCCAAGAAAGAAGTGGCCTTGGGGCCAAAACTGAACTATGGATTGTCTGAGGGTAAAGATAAAGATAAGGGTAAGACTATAGACATTTTAAGAAAAATCAGATTTGACACTTTTGTCTGGATAAAGAGTTTGTAATGGTGTTATTGATGTGCCTTCAAAGATACTTTTATCAAATAATGGCTTTCTGATGTGCTTAAGGACCATTGTACCATAGCAGCCTTTCAGGAAACTGATGTCATAAAAAGGTTCACCTTGAAGGGTTTTGTGGAGTGGAATGTAATTCAATGATGAACTATATCACAAGGTCTTTAAGGAGATGATATCAGCATGGCCTGCCACAATCCTGTGGAGTGAGTCTGTGTACTCTGCTAGTGAGACGTGCGGAGGGACCTGAACCTACATGGACAGCTGTCCAGACAGCCTGGACAAGAAGGCAAGTATGTGAGTGATGCCCTTTGGAAAGCCTCCAAACCGGACTGGTCACTAAGTCAGCATCATTGGGTGACTCTAGTTGTACCCCATGAGGCAGTAGTCATTCAGCCACTAACTGGCTTCCTCACCATTAAAACCAATAACAATACATCACCTTTTCATGCTTTTAGGCTTACAGTGCTTTCTCTCTTAAAACATCCCAACATCTGATTATGAGAGGAAGGCCAAGTTAAATCTGTATGATGTACTTATTTTTGGATATTTTTTCTTTCACATAAGTTAGTTTACAACTGGGGCTGACATGGACCTCAGTTGATAGTGAGCTTGCCTAGCATGCAGGAAGCCCTGGCTTCCATCCCCAGCACCACATAAACTGGACAAGTTCCAGAACTTGGGAGGTAGAAGCAGGAGAATCAGAAACAAAAATCATCTTTGACACACAGTGAGCTTGGGGCCAGTCTGGGCTAAAAATCTTGACAAAAACAAGAATGAAAAAGAGAAGTCTACACCTCAGGTAATGTACACTGCTTGTTTTTCTCATTCCATGACAAGTTCTCCTCAGCACAGTTGTGAATTGATCATGACAATGAGAGCCTGCTCTTGATGACCTCATTCTTCAAGTGCCTGAGCTGGTTCATACTAAGGTCTGTCCTCTGTCCTCTGCTTCACTGTTGCTTCTTGACTCTGTGGTTTTGCTTTGTTGAACTCTGGGCCATGCTACACCTTTTGCCTGGGAACATAGTCTGTGCCTCTTTTAGCTTTTTCTCCTCACCATCTTAACAGAGGTATAGTCTTCCTCTCTGCCAGGAGACTTTGCTTCAACCTTTCCTCTACATGCCTACATCTTATGTTCAGAATTATATGAGTTTTTTGAGAGTGACAGAGCTTTTCTCAACTTGGAGAACTGGGGTAGAGAATGGTTATGGTCACCAAAGCTACCCTAAGTTACTGGCTTCTGAATTCATTGTTTAAAATCAAAGAAAAATATGGAAACATGGAGGGGACAGTGGAAATAGATTTATTAAGAAAATGAGAAAGTGATGATGCAAAGATGTGTTGCATTATTTCATGTTGCATTTACTTACTCTGTGAAGCTGTGTTACTGTGCCTGCCTAAAGCACCTGATTGGTCTAATAAAGAGCTTAATGACCATAGCTAGGCAGAAGAAGGGATAAGCGGGGCTGGCAGGCAAAGAGAATAAATAGGAAGACCAAGAATGCCAGGGGCTGGCCACACAGCCACACAACCAGTCACAAAGTAAGAAGGAAAGGAAGGTATATAGAATAGAGAAAGGTAACAGTCCAGAGGTAAAATGTAGAAAGGATAACTTAAGAAAAGCTGGCTAGAAATAAGCCAAGCTAAGGCTGGGCATTCACAAATAAAAATAAGTCTCCATGTATTTATTTGGGAGTTGGGTAGCAGGCCATCAAAGACAAAAGAGAAAAAAAAAACAAAAACAACTACACGAAAGTACGGAGGAGCTTCAAGGAGAAATACCTCAGTGTAATCGGAGCCTGTGCTCTCGTTTTCCAGCCTCCCAGACCCGAATAATCACACAGAAGCTAGGAATACACCTGAATCATTGGCTGAACAATGTTGGAATTAATATAGTTTCTGTGAGATTATTTGGGTCTGGGCAGCTGGGGAAAAAGCGGAGTTTCTGTTCACGTTTTGGCACCCAACTTTTGACATGTACATCCACATAAAGCCCAATAAAGCCTACGAAAGCTGAAAACAAGGGCTCTAGACCCACAAAAATGGAAGTCAATGGAAGTTTCTTGGTAGCCGCATATTTTCAGATAAGTAGTTGGCTGGAGGTGAGCAGTGGCGCGCCTCCTTTAAGAGAAGGCTTCCTGAGTCAGTGTTAGCCTCAAAAACTGCAGGAGACAGTTCCTGGCGCATGCTGGTGGCACAAACAAATCTGGGTCTTTCGGGAGGTCCTGCTATGGAGCACTTGAATGGGGTTTGTGGGCAGTGTGAAATTTGTTTGGTGGCAGCATGGGCATCTATTTCCCAGAGTTGGGTTGGAAAACATGGCTCCTAGAACTGGAGGTAAACCTCTGCTATGTTGGAAAGATGAGCAGTGTGGAACCACCAGCAAGGGGCAACCAGGTCCCACCACCAGAGGCCTCTGTGGCTCCCAGGTGGGTGAAAGGTGGCAGATGAAAGACCTTGGCCGTCATTGGCGGCTGCGGTGTCCCAGTGCGATGGGTGAGAAACAGAGATGGATAGGCACATCATGCCAAGGGAGGGTTTGGATACAGTTTATTCAGTTGGTTATGGGAGGAAAGGGAAGGGGGAGGGGGAGAGGGAGAAGGAGAGGAGGAGATGGAGAGAGAGAGGGAGAAAAGAGCAGCCACCTTTTCTGAAGAGAGCCAGGGCAGAGAGAGTGCAGGCTGGAAGCGGAAGGAAGATCCACTGGCCTCAGTGGAAGGGGGAGTGGGCGGGGCTTGTCTCTTAAAGGGACAGAACAGACCATTACACTATGAGCAGTTCTGGCATGTGCTGATGGCTAAAATGTCACAGGCAAACAGGTTTTTTTGTTAATTTGTTGGGTGCCAATTTTAGCACAAATAATAAAATCCCAAATACAGATATTGGGGTTCAACCTGAAGATCAGAAAAGCAAAGCAGCCACGCCACTAGAGAGCTCTTACCTCTATGGAGTCTTCAGACTGAAGGAGAGAGAGTTTCTGTCTCATCTGGCCTTATATTCCTCTTTAGGGCCGGGATTAAAGTGCTGCCAGGCCTCTATGGCTAACTAGCGTGGCTGCTGGGATTAAAGGTGTGTTCCACGAGTGCCTTGCCTGTATGGCTGAGTAGTACAGCTGTTTTGCATTCTGATCATCAGGCAAGCTTTATGTATTAAAATACAAATGAAATATCACTACAAGCTAACATAAAACTATCCAGTAGAATTTGTTTATGTTTAAGTACTTTTCTTCAAAAAACATGCAAAGAGGAAAGACAAACAGCCCACATGGCAGAACCGTGGCTCAGAGCCACCATGACTTAACTACGAATGTTCTCAGGAGATTCTGTGTACAGGACTAAACATCTCATTTGTCCATCCTGTGACAAAGTGAAAAGTCCTGTCTGTCTATACATCTAAAACTTTTTTCCAAACTAGCTTTTGTTGAAAGGCTGCATTCTCTTTGAAGTGAAAGATTGTATATTAATGGGTTAAAAGTAACTTCTGTATTTTCCACAATTATAGTTATGTGGTCAGCTTAATGAAATAACTTTTAAAGGAGTGGGTTACAGCCCCTCCCAAAGAAATTTCCCCATCCCAAAGACAGGAAAAGGCACAGCCAGGCCTTTAAGGACTGTGAGTTCACCAACTGCTACCAGCTTGCAGTTACTGTAGTGACCTTGTTCTCTTTAGGGTGACACAGGCTTACTTTGTGTTGTTTCGCGTTAAGAGGAACATCTCTTAGGTGGAGTCAAAGGACAGTTTGGTAGTTAACTTCTACTTTTTCATGCTAACGATTTTAAATATTTCCAATTAAAGAAATTCATCTCAGAACAAGACTAGCCTATAAGGGAGTTCACTGGATAGGTGCTATTTAAAAAACGTTAAAACAAAAATTTGCCTCACCATGGTGTGTCTTCCCTTTAATTTAAATCCCATAAAGCTAAACCCAAATAAAACAATGGAGCTTTGTCAAAGAGAAAAGAAAACCCTACCTCTCCTTTTGTGGTGAATGTGGGAGAGTATCCAAGTTATTTCTTCTCTCCAGTTAAGTTATAGTTGCTTAGAAAAGGATTGTGGTTTTAGTTTAAACATGATTTCCAGGGAACTTAGAATGTGGTTGGTTTTACAAAGATTATTTCCTTTGCTTCATCACTCCAAAGTTTCCAAAAGCAGTCATTAGAGTTTGCTCTCCAGAACATCATGTCCTTGAAGAGTCAACCAGTCTTTGACTACAGAATTGGGAGGGCATGTGCTCTGTGTATCAGTACAGCTGTGACAATATACCTGGTACCAACAACTGAGAAAGGAACAACTTTTTGGAGTTCTAGTTTCGGGGGTTCAGTCCATGGATGTTTTGCTCCTACTCTTGGGTGGTACATCCGAGAGGGATAAGTATGTGATGGGGCTGCCATGGTGGCAGGAAGCAGAGAGAAGTGAGGTACTGGGAGAGCCAAAGTTACATTTTGAGTTTTCATTGCTATGCCTTCGAGACCCATGAAACAAAAATGCCTCTGATCTACAAGCCCTTTGCCCAAGGACAGACGGTTCCTGAACATTCCTGCTGGAGGTTGTTATCTGTAGGGGATAACAAGTCATGTGTTCTTCACCTCCATAAACGAGTTTTTTTTTCTTTGACTCATCTGCACTGGATGTGCTTGATCACATGTGGGTGAGAGGTTCATAGGCAGGAAATATGTCGGGACGTATACTTGCCACTGATTGGATGTAGCCTAAAGATACATCAAGATGTATTCTGGCCCGTGACTGGAGCTGATGTGAAATAGGGTTTTCCTTCTTAAGCCACTGAAAACTGTGATTCTGGGCTATTTCTCGGGAACTTGGGTATGGTCCTGGCCATAACCAACCCACTTGGCTAGGATGTAGTTAAAACTTGCTTTAACTTTGGCTCTAAACTATGTTGGAGGTCTTATCCTTGATCAGTGGCACAAAGCATTCTCCTCTTTTTTTATTCTGTCTGGTGCTGGGTCCGCATGATGATGCCACCCACACTCAGTTGATCCCCTCTGGCAATGCCCTCAGAGATACACTGAGAGGCATGCCTCAGTATCCTCAGAGAGTCTCAACTGAGAAAGACTGACAGTAAAAACAAGCCACCCTACACTGTTTCAAAAGAATATGCGCTTTCTGAAGGGAGTGGAAGCAGTAAACTTTCTCACTCTGGCAGAAGACACCTCTAAAAGATGCAATTTGGCTTTTCCTGGAAAGCCTGGCCTTCTAGGACTTCATTGAGCCCTTTCTCACTGCCTGCTATTTCCCTGTGGCTGTGCTTACAGGTGAAACTGTGATGGTACCACAACTGCTTCATTTCCACACACATGCCGCAGCTTTCCCTCTAATATGGGCTTGCTCAAAGGTTGAGTTTTCATTTTCTCATATTTTTTTTTCCTTCCTAACATGAAGTTTCTAATCTTGGCAACATTTCATTTAGAATGTGGAAGTGAGTCCACTTGGCAATTTCTAATGAACATGAGTAAACAGAAATGGTTTATTTTCACACCATTCTTCTTGATTTTCCTTGCTGTCTTATACACTCTGATTCTTATATGATAAAGAGTACAAATCACATGGAGGAATACTCAGATTCAAAGAGAAAACAGTTCCAGTATGGTTCATATGCCAAAGCACCCTGTATAAATCCTATCCCAGACTCCAGTGATATTCAACCGTTCATGATACAACACCTGGCATATATGAGATATTAACAGTCACTTATTGTAACCATACGTTTCTCTTCCACCTGCCAGCCCCCAAATAACCAACACAGTGTTTTAGTATTACTTATAAATGATTGTCCAGTCACTCCGGCTTATTACTAACTAGCTCTTACACTTAACCCAAAATTCTTTTTTTTTTTGTTTTGTTTTGTTTTTTCGAGACAGGGTTTCTCTGTAGCTTTGGTGCCCATCCCGGAACTAGCTCTTGTAGACCAGGATGGCCTCGAACTCCGAGAGATCCGCCTGCCTCTGCCTCCAGAGTGCTGGGATTAAAGGCGTGCGCCACCACCGCCTGGCCTCCATAATTCTTATCTATGTTTGGCCACATGGTTTGGTGCCTTTCCTCAGCCCTGTATTCTCATCTTCTCTGCATTTGCTGGTAGCTCTTTGACTCTGCTCTTCCTATTCCAGAATTCTGCTAGTCTGGCTCTCATGTTCAGGCTCTTCCTGCCCAGTTACTGGCCAATCAGCTCTTTATTAGCAAATAAGAGAAACACATATTTATAGTGTAGAAAAAGATTCCACAGCAAGTATTGATGTGGAGGTATGATGTGGAAATTCGTTTTGAGTGGGGATCCTGTATCTCTGTCTTCATGGAGCGCCTTTGCCTGGCTTCATACAGCCTCCAAGACACAGATCTCAGCTGGGAAGTAGGCGATGAAGCCTGTGGAGTGATGGGAGAGGTGCTGTCGTTTTGCCAGTTTACTTTCACAGCCCACTTTTATGAAGGTAAACTGAGCAGAACAGAAATTTCTGTTATCCCCATTCACTCCAGTACCACTTCAACTAAAAATCAAAGAAGATTAACATTGCCAAGTCAAGTTTGTAGTCATTGTTTGGAAAGGACATGGTTGTAAATTGGGAGATTAGTGAACTAGAGAGAGTGGCAAATGGCTCTCTTAGGAGGGAGCTACGGCCTCCTTTAAGCAGCAGTCCTTCAGTCTATGGGGATGGGATGCTAATGGATCTCCTCCCAAATCTTTAGATTCCTAAAGATTATTACCAAACCAGTTGTACCCTTACTCAAGAGAATGTTACCATGTTACAACCAAACTGGGTTCCTTAGTTCTAAGGACATGGGTGTTAGGAAAATTCTTAAATATTTATCCAGGGATTATAAGGCTCTAGACACACATTGCTTTATACTAAGACACCACTATTGGTTTTTTTTTTTATAGCTGAACACATATTTGTGGTTTTCTTCTTGTAACTGACAGATTACTTGAACAAAATACCATTTGGTTAAGTGATTGTTTTTAAATGGAACATATTGTCTTAGCATTCTAGTGCCCTACATGTTCTTCATGGTATTAATGGCTCTCCCATAGCTTGAGATTGGCATTTTGAGGATTTTTTCAAATTTTAAAACATTGTTGTGAAGTCAGGTAATAGAGAAAAAGCATATATACAGAAATATCATATAAAAAAGAGCTCATACAAACTAATAGAACCAATTCCCAGCCAGGTAAAACCCAAAATGAACAAAAAATTTTGTACACATGATACCATATATTCAATCTTATTCATATTTGAGTAAATGAAAATTAAAATGGTAAGTTTTACCTGTTAAGCAATATTCCATTGTGGAGAAGTCTTGCTAAATCTATGACTTTTTTGTTCTTTACTATGTGACCTTGCCATTGAAATAGGCCATTAGCTAAATTCAGTCACCCGAGACCATTTCTGTTAGCATCCATGTGAACTGGGCCCTACCCGCCGGAGGACCTGACAAGGTACATCACACCTACCTGCGGATACCGTGTCCCTTTAAAACGGGAAACTACACATACCTCTCTCTCTTCTTTCTCTCTGCATCCCCCCATGTCTCTTTCTCTCTTCTCTTCTCTTCTCTTCTCTTCTCTTCTCTTCTCTTCTCTTCTCTTCTCTTCTCCTCTCCTCTCCTCTCCTCTCCTCTCCTCTCCTCTCCTCTCCTCTCCTCTCCTCTCCTGTTGCTTCTGTCCCCATAGGCCTGTTTCTTCCCTCCCCTTTTCCCTTCTCTCAATAAACTCTCCACTTGAGCTTTATCTACATGGCTTGTCTGTCCCTCACCTGCTGTGGGCTCTCACCATCAAGGTCTCTCTCGAGCAGAATCATATCAACTTCTTGCCTTTAAGTTAATAATGCTGACTATCAGGTGTGAGGAGTCAAGTTAGGTTGAATATTTTAAAGCCTAATTTACAGTAATCATATCAGATCCCTGCCTACTTCATACTTCTATTGAACGAACAGTCCAGAGAAATTAAAGCATTATATTCCTGAAAGACTACAGCATTTCAACTCTTTGCTTCCTAATTACAACATGTTCCTTTTATTATTTATGTAGCAAGTATTTATTGAGTAAGTACTATGTGCTCAGCATTGCTAAGTGGGAAAACCAAAAACATGCCTGTTCTCAGGAGGCACTATGCAATTATGTCTGAACTCCTTTACGTAGGAAAACATCTCTACTTCATGCATCCAGTTCAGGACAGTATTTCAAAGGTTGATACCATTTGCTCTATAATTATCATCTTTTCAAAATGTGCCTATTTAAGCCAGGCATGATAGAGCATGACAGTAATCCCAGCACTTGGGAAGTAGAGTCAGGAAGCTCAGGAGTTCCAGGTCACCTTCCCTCAGTTACATGTTGAATTTGAGTCTAGCCTAAGCTACATTTTTCTTTAAAATTCAAAATTAAACATTAACTAAACATTGATATTTAGTCCTAAATTCCAACTCCTTATTTCTGTAAGCTTAGAAAAGAAAACCAAACAAACTATTCTTTTATCAGTGGCTCATTTGTGTCGAGTGCATCAAGTTTCCTGACATCAGTTCTGGTTAGTGTGGACCCTAAGGTTCTTTACTGTGTGGAAGGAGAGACTTGACTTCTGACTTGTTGTATGATGCCCACACTCAGACAGGCAGACAAGCGGGCGGGCGGGCACGTGTGCATGTACACACACACACACACACACACACACGAACATGCAGACACACTAAATAAATAAAGATAAAATTTAGTAGAATAATATAAAAGGCAAGTCTCTAAACACCTGCGACGGATTACCCAGATCACGTTAGCCTTCCTACCTGGAAAGGGATTATCAGGTCAGGCTAACTGGTAGGAAGACTTACCCTAAATTCCAACTATTCCTTGAGTTTGAGTCCAGGACTGCATAAAAAAGCGAAAGCAAATTGAGCAACAGCATCTACCTCACTCTGCCTTCTGCCTGCAGGTGTCCTGTGACCACCTACTTCAACCTCCTGTCGTTGTGACTTCTGGTTGTGTATTCAGAACTGTGAGCCGAACCAACCCCTACCTTCCCAAAGCTGATTTACCTCATATTTTGTCCCAGGAATATGTAAAATAATGTATTTTGGTGTATTGACTTATTTATCCTAACATTTGCGTCCTTATGTGTGTCTGTCTATGGTGTTCGCATACCATGTTACCACAATGAGTGTGAAGGCCATAGCACGGTTCTCAAAAGTCACTTTTCTCTCTTCCGTTATGTGGTTTCTGTGATTGAATTCAACATCGGATGGTAAAACACCTTTGCCTGCTAAGCCATCTCCCTGGCCCTAGGCATATTGGTTTTTAATAGAAAAATATGCCCCATACATGTTCTAAGCGTCCCAATTGTTTAAGTACCCTGACCTTTGGGGAAGGAACCACTACATCTCTTCTTGTCCTCAGCCTGCCAGTTGCTGCACCGTTTATGATAAAAGCCCATTTTCTGTTGCTTATGTTCTTTCCCCTTCCTCCCCATCTGATGTCACTGTGACTCCAGTGCTGTGGTCTGAGGCATCCCACACCCACCACCATAGCTACCGCAACTGCAGTCTCATTCCCCACCAGAGTGGGTTTCTACGCTGAAGTTTTCCAAAAAACAATTCCTATTCTTTGAAACGTTGGTGGCCCTATGCAGATGTTGAATAGACAGCCAGCAAGCCATATTCATGATGGAGGCACTATCTTGTCTGTGAGAAAGAGAAGTTTAATTCTCACATTCATGAAGTTTCTGCAACACAGGGACGTCCTGTGTGTTCAGTCTGCGTAGCACAGACTCGGAGAGTAGTCTCCCAACTCCACTCTTGCACTGGCTTTCCTTTCGTTTGCTCTACTTTGTGGTGCTGAGGATGAGCATGGGCCTTATACACATTATGTAAGTGCTCTATCAGCTCACTCCCTATCCCTTTAATGTGCTGCAGGTCACATACAACTATTAATCACTTGGTAATCATTTAGTAGGCATGGAAGCCACACTCATTCACCTTTTATAATTGTATATTGTCACAACTGTCCTATTTTATCAATGATTTTTGCATGCAGATTTAGACATGAAGCTTTACTATAGGTAATATTTGGTCAAGCCTTCAGCATCTATAGGGTGTGGTACTACTGCGGTTTTAGGCAGACACTGGGGATTTGGCATGGATTTCCCACAGATAAAACAGCTTCTGTATTTGCTAATCTGAAAAGAAAATATGTACTCCAGAAAGTCATTTCCCATATAGAGCATGAGAGCAAGAAACACTCTGGACCAGCTCATAAAGTAGAGGGGTCAACCTCTCACCGGCATCTTAACCTTGGAATTGAGGATAATTCCAGAAACTCCACATTCCGGTCTTCATTCTTCAGGTCTAGCCACTGACAGACTCTGATGAAGGCAGCTTGTAGGATCCCTGCTCCACCTTGTCAAAGGCCTCACCTCACAATATCAGTGCACTGGAGCTCAACATATGAATTGGGAAGGACTCAAACATTCGGTCTATAATATTTCTTTTTTTCTTTTCTTTCTGTTTGTTTGCTTGTTTTGTTTTATTTTTGAGACAGGGTTTCCCTCCTTCCCTTCCTCCTTCCATCCATCCATCCCTTTCTCTCTCCCTCCCTTTTTCCTTCCCTTTTTCCTTCCCTTTTTCCTTCCCTTTTTCCTTCCTTCCTTCCTTCCTTTCTTTCTTTCTTTCTTTCTTTCTTTCTTTCTTTCTTTCTTTCATTTTTCTCTTATATTTATTTATTCATGTCTTTTGTCTGTCTATGAATTTGCACACCAGAAGAGAGCTTTAGATCCCATGGTACTACAGTGGGATCTACTTGTAGGGCATCATGTTAGTGCTGGGAGTTAAGCTCAGGATCTCTGAAAGAGAGCCATTTCTCCAGCCCAGTCTGTAGTAGTTCAAACTCTCTGACTCCACAAAATCCATGTCCTGCTTGCATGCAAAACACAGTCATTCTATTACAACAGTTCCCAAAGCCTCAAATGTAACCAGTGACAGCTCAAATATCTAATGGGCAGTGTCTTAGAAAAATCCCCTTTGTCATATTTGGGTGATATTCAAGGCATGTTTTTGCCCAGGCAAGTTTCTCTCTATGTTCTCAAAAACAAAACATACTGTGTACTTCCCAAACCCAGGGCATATTCCAGACACCCTGGCTGAAGCAGAGGGAAAGAGCAGGAGCAGTGGTTCTCAGGTAAAGGACACCATAAACTCTGAAGGCAGAACAGTACTATTTAGCTTCATGTTTAGTCTTCCAGACACCCCTGGGCTGCAGACCTAGTTCACCCTCTTGGAATTGGAGCTATGTGTCTGCAGCTCTCCCAGGTGACTGCCCTGCTCTCCTATAGCCTGAATGACAGGAACAGCCCTTGGTGATTCCTCCCACTCCTGCCCAGAATTCTCCTGTTCTCATTGCATTGTTTCTACTTCCTGTCTGGTTTTCCCGCCTATACTTCCTGCCTGGCCAATCAGCATTTATTTAAAACATGATCGACAGAATACAGACAATTCTCCCACACCACCTGTCATTCCCAGCAACACACTTATATTGATAATGTTTCTTCCTCTTTCTTCCCAATGTTGCTGCTGCCTGACAGACACCCCACCACCCAGCAGCACCTCACTGTAACCACTGCTGCTGATCTTTAAAAAGGAAGTCTGTCAAACTCCCAAATAGTGGGATAAAATGTTCTCCTCCTGCCTTTGTCTGTGGCACTTCAACAAGAGCAAGGTTTGGAACAACAGAGCCCAGATGAATATTTCCTCCCAGATTTTGGGGAACTACTGGAGCTTGGTCTCCCATTTGGAGCCACAACGAATCCTCCTCATATGCTTTCTGTGGAAGAAGCAGAGGCCTCTTAAAGGAAGAAAGCTGACTCTGAGTTGTTTGGCCTTTGGCAAATAACCATCTCTTGGTCCATTTCTTCACTTGAAAAATTTTGAAAATCAGAACAAAATGTACATGTACAAAAATGTTTAAGTGCAAAATATTTTTATACAAAAATGTATGTAAACAGATGTTTTCCAGAGTCGTGTCCGAAAAAGAATACAGAGCGATATTCCCTGCTCTAATACTGGAAAGAACCAAGGGAAACAGAGCAGAAGTGGGCAGTTGGCGCTGTGTGGAAGTGCTTTGCCCTCACCATCCATTGAGCCCGTGAAGTATAGCTTGATGAATAACTAAGAGATGATTACATTTATGAGGAAAGAGTACTCAGAACGGACAGCTACTTCCTATAGGTGACAAGCAATCTTCCGCAGGAGCTTCACCTGACGAGTCGTTTTGGGATGTGATCACAAGGGTTGGAAACGGATGAAATTACCCTGTCCAACATCAAGCACAAAGTGGTTGTAAATCAGCAGGGGCCGTGGCAGAGGAAGAGTGCTCATTCTTCCTGCTTTGCCAACAGTCTTCCACCCGCGGTGGGGGCTGTGTGGTACATCTTAACAATATCATTAAGTGACTCTGTAAAGATATTTAATTAGACAAGGAAAACATCAGTGTGTCCAGGGACCTCCAAATCCTTCAGCTGTCTTGAGGAAGAGTTTCAAGCACGTTCTATAATTTAAAAACTTGAATATGCTGAGGCTCTGTCAACAGAGCGCAGCCACACGTATAAATAACTAGCCCCTGTCTGTTATGGCTCTTCACCTGACCTTGCCAGACAATTGCACACCGAACTTAGACCATCACAGTGCGTTTTGAGGGTCACTCAGGGAAAGGCAAACCAACAACAATGACAAAAGCAAGCCAGCTCTAGCTGAATCTAGTCAGGAGTCCCGTAAAGTCAGAAATTGATCTTGCAAATGCAGTCTATCAAAAGGAGAGGGGTGAACTGTGGATGATTTACAGGTGTGTGCTGTGCGGTTCCTGATTTACACAGGTCGGAACTGTTGTGATTTTTAAGGCAAGCACTACCCAGGCAGGATGAAGATAAGAGGCAGGTAGCGCCCATTGCCTGACATGTGCTGGAGAAGTTTGCCCTGTGAAAGGAACCATATTTTAAGAGTAAAAAATCACCAGGTTTCATTGAATAGGGAAGGAGCTTTCTAAGGGTCCCATTTCTCCATCACCACGGAAGGGATTTATATGTTTTGTCCTCTTTGGTTGAGGAGTTCTGGTGTAACTCCTTTAGAGCTCACTGTAGGAACCAGCTACTCAGAGGTTTCCAGGACCTGATAATCTGTACAGAATTGTGGTTGGTGGTGGTGGTGTGGGGGGAGTGGGGGATGACGACTAAACAATGGAGAAACTCTTTTTAAATGGTTGTGTTAGGGCGGTAACCGAGCTTACACAGGTTGCCATGCAATTTTATACAAGCCCAAAGCCTTTCTGAGCTCCTTGTGGAACCTGTTATGCAAGGGCGTTTGAGCAGTTCTGCCCTGAAAAGACCTGTGCGCATTCAAATGTGCTTTGATGGGCGCTGCAGCGGGTGTAAAAGTACCCCTGGCCTTTTCTTCCCTTCTTAGCTCTCTCCCTTTGGAACTGAAATCTGAAATTTTGTGAGATCACGCGTTTAACCCACTCATGTGTTCCTAAGGTAATGTCACTCAGCTGGTGGACAGGAACATTTGCTTTACTTTTTAAATTTACAACTTCTTAAAAAATATCCAACAAGCAAGGCAAAAAGAAAAGCTCCAGTGTTGTGTGGGAAAATGCAAGAGAATGTGTCCCAGGGAGGCTGCTCTTCCAAACTTCCTTGATGGCTGTTTTTGTGTTCCTGGCTCTGCAGTGGTCTTTCCTCTCTGCAAGTTGAACTTTAATTTTCTACCTTTGTTGGGGAAGGTATGTATTGGCTCCCAGCCAGTGTGGGCTGAGTCTAACAGCCCCTAAGGAGCAATGTCCCAGTTAGATAGTTAAGGATTAGAATCATGATACACAGTGGATTTTTCTGAAGGACCAATTTGTGGGACACTCACAGGGCTGCAAAAGAGGCTGAAAATATAATGAGAGATGTCGATATCTCTTTGGCTTGTAGTTTCGTTTATCTTAGAAACAACATATAGATCAGACCATGACCCATTATCTCCAAATAGCATTCTTGCTGTATGCCTGCCGTCCTCAGAGTGACTGGATGTCTGTGGTAACAAAGGGAACTTTCACTCTTCATTTTCTAGATTCATGATGTTTCGCTGTCTACTAAAGGACTCTGGAGAAATTAACATGGGGTGAGGGGATGCTTTAAGCAACCAAGTAACCTACATTCCTTTTCAGGCTGGCTCTCCAAACCAGAAGGGTAAACTATCTTTTCTCCATATGTAAGAGATGGTCAGAAAAAAATATATGTGGAAAAGGAAGTGAGTTCCTTTTATTCTTCTATCCTGTTGAGACAATAATTGTGTAAAATGTCTGGAGTAAGTTAAAAGGCCCAAAGACAGCCTTTAATTCACACCCTGCAATGGGTTAAGAGTCCAGCCAGCCGCCTCTGTTTCTATCAGTCACTTTCCCTGCAACAATTGAGCTTAGTTATTTTAAATGGTAAAGTATTTAAATTCTCCTTACTTGCCTCACAAACCAACACCACAGCTTACCAGTGCCCACTGCCCTCAAACTATTTTTCAGACTGCTTTGCAAAAGCCGGGATGAAGTGGGGATAGGAATGAGGTGTAGAGGAAAGTAGACAGAGTCCCTGAAGGAGCCAAATCTCCCCCCGACACACCATTCCACGTAGATGCACAATTAGACTTTCCTCCCCAATTGTGAAGTGCCCAATCTTTCATCTTCTTAGCTTAATAAGAATGAACTCTTTCTACTGTTTGCTCCATAATTACACATTCCTTCCTTTAAAATAGAACTCACTGAGACCCTCCTCAAAACTGAGCCTACATATTTTTTAAGCTATCAACTTTATTTAAAGGCAAAAAAAAGAATGTTCAAGATTTTAAGAAGGAAGCAGCTAGGAGTCTAAGGGAGGAGAGTAATCGTGTTCCTTATACCAGGGTGAGATCTGTTTACGAAAACCATCTGGAGAACTCACACAGGGTCATAGGAATCTTCTTTTTCACAGACTACATGTCTGTGTTCGTGAAGATTGTTTTCATGCTGTGTAGCCTGGCTTTTAATGTGTATTTTTCATGGGCCTGAGTTTGTTGCAAATGATAGGGTCTTCATCACACAGTAACTGTGATACGGACTGTCAAAAAGGAACAGAAGACTTCAGTAGGGGAGCTCATCATGGACCAGACACCCTGACTGCTCTGCCAGCACACGTCAGGCAATGGGCGCTGCCTGCCTCTTATCTTCATCCTGCCTGGGTAGTGCTTGCCTTAAAACTCACAACAGTTACATTTGAAAATGGCATTCAGAAAGAGAGAGAGCTGAAGCTACCCGTAAAAAGGGGAAAAAAAGATCGCCTCGGTGTTCAGTGAGTTTGAAGTGATGCTTGTCGTCATTGCTTTTTGATAGCTCGCATTCTGCCAGGTTTTCATTTTACCTTAGCCAATGCCCGGAACAGAAAATACAACGAGTAGGTAAAAAAATAATCTGTGAGCCATAATAAATGGATTTCTGCCAATGACAGGTCATGATACTGGGAAAAAAATCTGTGATGACCCTCTTTCCTCTACACTCATTTATCTCTTCCTAGTGTCCACTGATAGATTCTTGCTATATGATTTATTGCAGAAAAACACCACCTAGAAATGGGCTTTTGATAAAATTGTTCAAGGATTCCTGAACAATAAATCCTAATCTTAACATGCAATGCTGCAGAATGTTTCACCTTTCTTATGCTATAAATAAAATATGCCAAGTGCAATGATAAATCCATACATTCAAGCACTATGTACATAGTTTAGGAAATAAAGTCATAGTGCGTATGCCTGCTGTTAATAGCAACTCTAAGTCTGGGAATATTGATGGCAGGGATTGCGTATTTACCATCCAAATATTTAGCACTCTGTGTGCTTATGAAATTTCTTGGTTTTTCATGCCTGGGAAGGCTGGTTCTGCAAAGCGCCTGTGTGGGTTAAACATATTCAGTTTCTGATGACTTGAATCAAGGGGTGATTCCTGAACACAGACAGCTTGCTTTGGGAGACAGTTGAAAATCTGAGTTCATTCAGAGACCTTGGTTTATAATTAATCATCTACCAGAGGGAGTGACGAGAGTCTCAGCCATCTTATTGTGATCCCACTAGTGACGTCATAGTATTTAGGCTTCTTCTCATAATCTCAAAGACAGGTATTGGTGCTCCAATTGGTAGAACTAAAGGAGCCTCTGCTTTGACACTGTCTGCTCCTTTCTGTGTAAGACTTAAAAATTTAATCACTGAGTTCTGTAAGCCTGTAAACCAGTGCATGCATCTAGTCAAAAGCTCTTACTCCAGATTTTAATCTAGCCCAGAGTTTCTCCATCTTTTTTTAAAAAGATTTATTTATTTATTTATTTATTTATTTATTTATTTATTTATTTATACATCTGCAGGCCAGAAGAGGGCACCAGATTTCATTACAGATGATTGTGAGCCATCGTGTGGTTGCTGGGAATTGAACTCAGGACCTCTGGAAAAACAGCCAGTGCTCTTAATTGCTGAGCCATCTCTCCAGCCCGAGTTCCTCCATCTTGATACTACCAACATTCAGGGCTGAAGAATGCTTTTGCAGAGTGCAGATCACTGGCATCAAACACAAGGGTTAATAGCCTGCTTCCTGCATTTCCACTTGAGCTAACTAAAATGTCTTTGTTTTTTAGTTATAAACTGATTGGCCCATTAGCTCAGGCTTCTTATTAACTGTTATAACTTACATTAGCCCATTATTCATGTCTATTTTAGTCACATGGTTTGGCACCTTACTCAGAGAAGCAGTCACATCTTGCTTGTTTACTAGGACTTCCTTTTTCTCAGAATTCTCCTGTTCTCATTGACTTGCCTCTATTTCCTGTCTGGTTGTCTTACCTATACTAATTGGTCTGGCTACTGGCCAATCAGCATTTATTTAAAATATAATTGACAGAATACAGACCATTGTCCCACATCACTTCCCCCTCCTTTAAAAAAAACAACAAGAATTCTTTTGTTTAACTTTTCTCCTGACTATTAGCCATAACAACGTGTAACTAACATTCTAAACAAAGGAAAATATACATAGTCCATTTTTGGGGAATGTGGGTGTGGTTTTCTAGGCTACTTCTTGCTGGTTGGGGGCACTGATAATCTTATGAGGACCTAAAGAAAATTTACAATTATGATGAAGTCCTGACTGAAGTATCCTGTAAGGCTTGATCATCTCAGGCAGCTGTCTTGAATATGTTCTGGATGTACAACTCAGACATCAGGGCCATCCATTCCTATTGGAGATTTCTCAGGTGGTCTTCCTTGTTCAAACCTGATTTTTCTTAACTAGGAATGAATCCATAGCCACTCATTTTCTGTGGAAACAAAAGCAAAACCTCTTCTCCAAAGTAACATATTCTTTGACTTCAATTTTGAAGTCAAGCTATTTTCAAAATACCTATCTTGGATTAATTCGGCAGCATTTATAAACAAATATCTTTTAGCAGCTGTTGTTCTTTCTTCAGCATTCAAACAATTTAAAGAGAACATAATAACATACAATATACAAACTATGTATTTTTTTATCTTTATATGGCTTTATTTTAACCTATATTTCTTTTATTTTAATTTTTAGGTTTTTGAGACAAGGTGTATGCTTGGCTATCCTGGAATTCACTCTGTAGACAAGGTTGTCCTTGAACCCACAGAGATCTGCCTGCTTCTGCCTCCCAAGTGCTGGGATTAAAGGTATGTGCCACCACACCTAACTACTCTCTTTTTTATTTTGAGGACATTAACCTTTTTTTCTTTTCTCTCCCAAGCCTACACACTGTAAACCATTTAGAGGTGTACTTTGTCTTTGAATCTATTTTTATTGTATATTTCTCTTTTTCTAACCATGTGAGTCTTAAATTTGCTAAGTAAAATGGAGAGGATTAAAGCTGTGGTTTTAATGGCTGGATCCACCCCATTCCTTAGCTTTCTGAAATTCCAGCCTCTTGACAAAGGTAAAGGCTGTAGCATGTTTATTGCCACCACTCTATGGCGTTTCAAGGTCCCTACCAGTAAGCAAGCTGCAGCAGTGTGCTCACAAACCAAATTCAAATGCTCTGGAGCTGGACCTCCTGCCTGAAAGAGTTTGCCCTAGCAGGATGGCCTAGAAAGCTGGCATTTTAAAATGGCATGGCCTTTTCCTGCTACAGCTGAAAACCAAAAAGCATGTGGTCAGTTTTTCATCAACACTATTTAAGTGTTTCATGGCAGGACCTCTTAAAAGAGCTGCAAGGTTTTACAGCTAAAGCTGAGTCAGGAAGCCTCTCTTAAATAAGAACACTTTATGTGAATGCAGTTGTCCACATGGGCACCATTTATTGTCTGAAGTTTTCTGTACTGCCTGGTCCCAAAGAAATCACACAGAAGTCTACATTAGTTATAAACTGATTGGCCCATTAGCTCAGGCTTCTTATTAACTCTTATAACTTCCATTAGCCCATTATTCACATCTGTTTTAGCCAAGTGGCTCTGAACCTTATTTGATGAGGCAGTCACATCTTGCTTCTTCTGTGGCTGGGTCACGACTCTAACTAAAATGTTTTAAAAATGTATCCTGCAAGGCAGAACCATCCCTGCTTGAAGATAGAGTAGGCAGAGTTTGGGAGAACATGCCTGTTACCCCAGCACTGGAGAGCGCAACGCTGTGGAGGATCTTTAGTTTTAGGCCACTTTAGGCTACAAAACAAAAACCTGCTTCAAACCCGCTTCAGAAAGACAACATAACAAAACCACAACAATGACACCAACAAAGCCAAAAAGGCAAGCAAGCAGAGGTTGTAGATCATTGGAAGGGCTTGTGCTTATCATTTCTGAGGCCTTAGGTTCAGCTCCCAGCATTCCCATGACATTGAAGGAAACTAGAGTACTTTCATTATCAGAGAGATCAAAAAAGGCAAATAATGAGCTAAAAAACAAAAGACCCCAAGTTTGGATAACTGAACGCTGGATTTGAAGAGGGCTGAATTTGTAGAATGATGTCCCTACTTGTCACTCACAGAACAAAGGGAAAGACCCATAAAATGGTGGCTTGCCTGGCAGGTAAGAAATATTGTGTTAAAGACCACACTTGTGTAGTCATTTACATTGAACCTGGCATAATTATGATATGGATACAGAAATAGTGTCTTCTTGAAAAGGGCATTCACCCTGGAAAGAAACAAATGGAAATGAGAAAGAACATAAGGCAACTTTTTTTTTCTCTCCAACAAATTGAAAGTAGAGAAATCCATTATATCATGAGGAGTTTCTTTGTGTCCTCAGATATTTATTGAAGGTCAAAGACAGAGATGCCTAATGGGTTATGATTATGTGAAATGAAGTGAGAAGCAATGTTGTATAACATGAGCTCTTTCTCAGTGACAGTGTATTATGCTCACTAAAATGCTTTGCCATTGGTTTCCACCAGTATCCATGCCTCAAAGCAGGAAAATAATATGTTATTCCAGAAATACATAGAGATTGGGGGTGTGACTTGCTCAGAGCCAGGGCTCTTGTCTCAAGACCTAGGAAAATTCCCCACTGTGTTTCATCTGACATGAATAACCGTTTACTTAAAAATATCATATTGCTTCTTTCATATCACTTTTTCCTTCTCAGTTCTTGAAAACAGATATAGTTTAGTGATAAAAATTTTATGAGGATTTACATCAGAGCTCCCATATTTTCTAGCTTAAAATATCTTTATGATAACAGAGGGGGGTTAAAACCTTTGATATGAAAATAATTCGGTGTTATTAATCAATAACAGTTTCGAAAGGAACTTGTATTTTATGTGCCACACTTACATCTACATAGACTTTGAAAATGAATAGAAGAGTTGTGAGGAGATAGCCCAGTGGGTAAAGTCAGTTGTCAGAACCCACCAAAGAGTTCTGGGGAGATAGCCCAGTGTGTAAAGTCAATTGTCAGAACCTACCAAAGAGTTCTGGGGAGATAGCCCAGTGTGTAAAGTCAATTGTCAGAACCTACCAAAGAGTTCTGGGGAGATATTCCAGTGGATAATGTCAATTGTCAGAACCCACCAAAGAGTTCTGCGGAGATAGCCCAGTGGGTAAAGTCAATTGTCAGAACCTACCAAAAATATCCCAGTGTGGTAGCTCACATGATTACTCCCAATTCTGGGAATTCAGAGGCAGCCATCCCTGGAGCTTGCCGTCTAGTCAGTCTGGCCTAAGTAAGCAAGCTTATGGCCAGAGAAAGCAACACTCTTGAAAACAAGTTGGGTAGTTTTCCTGAGGATTAACACTGAAGTCTCCACGTGTTCACATATGCACAGACATCTGCACACATGTGAGACAGCACATGCATAAATATGTACACACTCAAATAAATAAATAAATAGAAACAGAACAAATGTGGACATACTGTTTATATAAGAAGAGTTTATTGGCTGGAGATACTTTACAAACATTCTACTTGATCCACACATTGGGAACATAGGGTTTTCTTGAAGGGGGTTTCCTATGTTAACATATTTAACACTCGTAATTCTATGGCATATGTTTCCAGTTTCTGTTCCTAGATCTTGGGATCCCTTTCCTGTGATTCCTCCCAGTCCCTCACAGCTAGCAGATTGTTCCTCTGTCAGAGGACTGCCCTTACAGCTGGTGTAGCTGGTAATCACAGTTTCCTAAAATTTTATGTCTAGTAAGGCTGGACCAGTGTGGAAAACTGATATTCTCTTGGTACTGCCCTGATCCCCCGTGGTAACAACTTGGGGTAAATCTCACTGACTTCGGTTCTACCCCACTCCTCTATAGAGTTGAGTTTAGCTCGCTTGAATGATAGTAACTCACACTTCACGTGGTGTGGCTTTCTTCCCTTCTGTGCCTCAACCCCAAGCCCCATTCCTGGAGACACTGCTTAGAAACTCCTTTCATAAGAAGGTCACCTTGGAGTCTGTGGCTAGATGATGCTGCCTAAAGCAGATGTCATGTAGACAATTGCATTTTTATTTTTTTTTGACAATTGCATTTTTAGTTATTCATTCAACAATGTTCCTCAAGTGCCCCTAGAATTCTAGGCTCTAGGAATATTGTGATGAGAAATAAAGAAGAATTCCTGCCCTTGGAAGCACATGGTGTAAGGGACTCACTTGTTCACTATTCCGACTAAGGTTCAATACAGAGCCCATCAAAATGTGTGCATATCTTATGTTTGTGCATATCATATATTAATGCATGCAGATACACAGAATCTTATCTAGCATCTAATTTTGACCTGCAGATTTCTGACTTTCCTCTTAGCATCTTCCTACTCAGTAACTCTCCATTTTAGTCAGCATTCTATTGCTGTGGAGAGACAGCATGACCATGACAACTCTTATAAAAGAAAGCTAGAATGGGGCCTGCTTTGAGCTTCGGAAGTTTAATTCATTATCATCATGGTGGGAAGCACGGCAGCATGCAGGCAGTAATGGTGAGGGAGAAGCAGTTAAACAATTCACATCTGAGTCTGTAGTCGGCAAGAAGAGAGAAAGCCACTGAGCTTGACTTGGGCATCTGCACCTCAAAGTCAACCTCTAGTGACACACGTCGTACTCCAACAAGACCACACTCCTAATTCCTGTCAAGTAGCGCCACTCCTTAGTGACCAACCATTCAAATAGAAGAGCCTATGAGGACCACTCCTATGGAAACCCCCAGACTCCCTCAGTCATCCTGGCTTTTCTTTACTCCCTCATTCATGTCGAGTTCTACCTAACCACATTCTGTTGAGTTTTTATCTGCCCATGAAAGTCTCTCCCTGCAAATACTCCATTAGCTGATCCTTGTAGTTTGGTGTGCAGCACTTGCTCAGCCTCTCCCCACACCTTCCTGGCCTCCTCACACAGCCCTTTTCTATTTTCTTCATAAACACTACCTCTTGTTTCCTTTTTTTTTTTACTTGCTTGTCTTTTGCCTGTGTCTCTTTAAAATGTTTGTTCTATGTGAATAGTGCCTTGGGAAGTCATAAATGTTAATTCCATCTAGCATGTAAAATGTACTTGGATCACAGGAGACACTTGAATACCCCAGCCGCCTGCCCGGCTAGCTTATGCCCCGAAATAATTACACAGACACTGTATTCATTTAAACACTGCTTTGGCCCATTCCTATCTAGCCTCTTCTAGGCTAACTCTCGCACCTGGACTAGCCCATTTCTTATCATCTGTATAGCACCGGTCTTACTGGGAAGATTCTAGCCTAAGTCCATCCTGGGTCGGAGCTTCATAGCGTGCGTCTTCCCTGGAGCAGGAGCAAGTAGCATGGCGTCTCTCTCTGAGGTGTCTGCTCCGGAGAGGAGAGCTGTGGAGTCTGCCCTCACTTCCTCTTCCTCCCGGCATTCTGTTCTGTTTACTCCTCCCATCTATCTCCTAACCAATGAGAGCCAAGCAGCTTCTTTTATTTTAACCAATGACCTTCCTCCATCACACGAGATTGAATTTGTCTAAATGAGAAACAGAGTTCATACAAAGGTGATCTCAGCGATTGAAATCCCACGCCTTTAATTCCAGAACTATAGAGGTGGAGCCAGGAGTGTCTGGGCAAAGAGAGGAATACAAGCTGGAAGGAGGCAGGAGCTCAGGACAGCCTATGGTTTGGTGGAGACAGATGCAGTCTGAGGGCAGGATTGCCCTTCCATCTGAGCACTGATGGAAGTAAAAGGTCTGTCTCGTGGTTGGCTGCACTGCTCCTCTGATACTTCAGTTTTCACCCCTAATATCTGACTCCAGGTTTTATTTATTAATATCAATTAGAATTCATGCTACAATTACATGAATTTAAATTAATTTTTGGTCATTGCACATTCATAACTTCTTTTAGTAGCACCAGATTCCCCGCACCCCCCCTCCCATATTCAGTTACAGTACTTCATGTACTATTGTATCCCTCAGTTTAAGAAGCTGGGTTGTAAGAGCTCCGTGATGGCTGGATACAATAGCACTCGGAGACCACTCACCCTCGTCAGCTGCCCTTCTGCATGCAGAGGCAAGGTGCAGCTGCACCTCTCCGTGGGGATAAGCGGCAGGCAAGTCTCTATGGTCTATTCACACTTACCTTCGCCTTCTTCTTGTTTTTTGAGACAGGGTTTCTCTGTGTAGCCTTGACTGTACTGGAACTTGTTCTGTACACCAGACTGGTCTTAAACTCACAGAGATCTGCATGCCTCTGCCTTCTGGGTGCTGGGATTAAAGGTGTGTGCCACTACCACCCAGCTCCAGATTCAATTAGCTAGACTTCAGAAATAGGTTTATAAAAGTTTCACTTGATAGAAGCCACTAGAAGCTTTAAATCTAACCAAAGAGGCAAGCATCAGCACATGCCTGCAAACCCAGCACTTGGAAGGCCGTGAACCGGGACACCTATGCATGTGGGATCAGCCTGTGCCACACAGAAAGACTTCATCTCAACAAACAAACAAACAAGAAAAAGCAACCAACAAAAACATGTATCCTTCGAATGTTTCCCCTTGCCCCTCGCGATCCTGTGGGCTGAGGGGACCTATTGCGCAGGTATTAGTTGCTTTCGTGTCACTGTGACAAAACAGACCCGTAACACAAATCTTTTCAAAGGAGGAATTGTTCATTTTAGATCATGATTTCAGAGATTCCAGTCCATCGTGCCAGAGAGGTGGATCGTCTGGTATATTATAGCCTCATCAATGGGTTAGACCATCCATTACATCGGAGAGAGCCCTCGTGGTCTAACTATCTCTGCAAACATCCTCACAGACACAGCCAATGTTGTTCTTTATCAGATTCCTTGGCATTTCTTAATCCAGACAAAGACAACTCTAATTCATCCTCACGTCAGTGAAGCTGAGTGCGTAGAACAGAGCACAGGAAAGTGGTCCAGGAGTGGGTGAATGAGAAAGGCTTTGGTCTTATGCCAACTGCAGCATGGAACCCATGCTTCAGGTCTTTTAACTGTGTTTACCACTCTGTGGCCATATGAGCCAGGAAATCAAGCGTAGCTCCTCAAAACGCTGGATCCTATAGGAAAGGAGAGAGAAAGGCAAAGTGGCAAGCCCAGGCAAACACCATCTTGAAAAGATTCTCTAAGGTTACAAGCTATGGAGTGCAGGGATATGTAGGTATGCACAGAACAGACAGAACACTGGAAATGAATTGATGTTTTTTTCTTAAAAAAAAAATATTAACTAAGTTCCTAGGGAACGTTTAGCAGCACCCCAGTCCTTTTCTATCCGTCTAATTAGATTATTTTTTCATTCAGCTTGTGCTGGGATGTTAGTCTCTTGTATATGAGTATTTATCATTTGTTTTAATTCGCAGCTGTGTAAATGAGGCTGTTTCATGTTTTCACACATTTTATAGATGCTGAGGAACAGAATATTCACTAGGTGATTTATGCAAAGCATTACAGTGAGTACCTGAGCTTGACTCAGACTCAGCCATACTCCACAATACACATTTAATACAGACACAGGAAGTGTAGTTTATCGGTGTCATGAGTGGGGACCCTCTAGCACAGTGCCTTTGAGTTCTGGAGATGCTAATACTGTGATACGCTACTATGGGTGCAGCAAGAGCACTCACACCAGCCGCCCAATATATCCAAAACTTGCAAAAATATTTACTTCCACCTATTTTTAAACTTGTAGTTTAAAATAGATACCTCTACAATTACATTGCATTAGTTAGGGTTTTTATTGCAGTGATAAAAACATTGATCAATGAAACTTTTTAAGGAAAGGGTTTATTTCCTCTTATACATTGTAGGAAAATCAGGGCAGGAACTCAAGACTGGATCCTAGACACAAGAACTAAAGCAAGAAGCCATGGAGGAGTGCTGCATACTGATTTTCTCAGCTGTGTGTAAGAGGCCATGATTTTGTGCAGCTTTGGAACTGGATACATTCATAAAATACCGTCACTACCAACTACAGCAGCACTCCCCAAGCATGGAGATCCTTCAAGCTTCACTGCAGGACAGCTCACAGCCCCCACACGTGTGCTGTGATGTAGAATAAGATGTGTTACACTTCTTCATGCTGTGGAGCATTTGTTTAATGATGCAAAGATGCATTTCATTCTTTTAGGTTGCACTTGTTTAACTGTGAAGTTGTATTACTTTGCCTGTTAAAACACCTGATTGGTTGAATAAAGAGCTGAATGGCTAATAATAAGGCAGGAGCAAGGATAGGTGGGGCTGGCATGCAGAGAGAGTAAATAGGAGGAAAAGTTGAGAGGACCGAAGAACAAGAACAAGTAGAAGAGGATGCTAGGGGACAGTCACAGAGCCACCGAGCCAAACTGTCACACAGCCACACATCCACACAGTCACACAGTCACACATCCACACAGTCACACATCCACACAGTCACACATCCACACAGTCACACTGTCACACAGTCACATAATCACACATCCACACAATCACACAGCCACACAGTCACACATCCACACAGTCACACAGTCACATAGTCACACATCCACACATCCACACATTCACACAGTCACACATCCATACAGTCACACAGTCACACATCCACACAGTCACACATCCACACAGTCACACATCCACACAGTCACACATCCACACATCCACACAGTCACACAGTCACACATCCACACAGTCACACAATCACACATCCACACAGTCACACATCCACACAGTGACACATCTACACAGTCACACAGCCACACAGTCACACAGCCACACAGTCACACATCCACACAGTCACACATCCACACAGTCACATATCCACACAGTCACACATCCACACAGTCACACATCCACACAGTCACATATCCACACAGTCACACATCCACACAGTGACACATCCACACAGTCACACATCCACACAGTCACACATCCACACAGTCACATATCCACACAGTCACACATCCACACATCCACACATCCACACAGTCACACATCCACACAGTCACACAGTCACACAGACACACAGCCACACAGACACACAGCCACACAGTCACACAGCCACACAGTCACACATCCACACAGTCACACATCCACACAGTCACATATCCACACAGTCACACATCCACACAGTGACACATCCACACAGTCACACATCCACACAGTCACACATCCACACAGTCACATATCCACACAGTCACACATCCACACATCCACACATCCACACAGTCACACATCCACACAGTCACACAGTCACACAGACACACAGCCACACAGACACACAGCCACACAGTCACACATCCACACAGTCACACAGCCACACAATCACACATCCACACATCCACACAGTCACACAGCCACACAGTCACACATCCACACTGTTACACAGTCACACAGCCACACAGTCACACATCCACACAGTCACACAGTTACACAGTCACACAGCCACACAGTCACACAGCCACACAGTCACACATCCACACATCCACACAGTCACACATCCACACAGTCACACATCCACACAGTCACACATCCACACAGTCACACATCCACACATTCACACAGTCACACATCCACACAGTCACACAGTCACACATCCACACAGTCACACATCCACACAGTCACACATCCACACAGTCACACATCCACACAGTCACACATCCACACATTCACACAGTCACACATCCACACAGTCACATAGTCACACATCCAAACAGTCACACAGTCACACAGTCACATATCCACACAGTCACACATCCACGCAGTCACACATCCACACAGTCACACATCCACACAGTCACATAGTCACACATCCAAACAGTCACACAGTCACACAGTCACATATCCACACAGTCACACATCCACACAGTCACACATCCACACATCCACACATTCACACAGTCACACATCCACACATTCACACAGTCACACATCCACACAGTCACACAGTCACACATCCACACAGTCACACAGTCACATATCCACACAGTCACACATCCACACAGTCACACATCCACACAGTCACACATCCACACATCCACACATCCACACAGTCACACATCCACACAGTCACACATCCACACAGTCACACAGTCACACAGTCACACATCCATACAGTCACACAGTCACACATCCACACAGTCACACATCCACACAGTCACACATCCACACAGTCACACATCCACACATTCACACAGTCACACATCCACACAGTCACACAGTCACACATCCACACAGTCACACAGTCACATATCCACACAGTCACACATCCACACAGTCACACATCCACGCAGTCACACAGTCACACATCCACACATCCACACATTCACACAGTCACACATCCACACAGTCACACAGTCACACATCCACACAGTCACACATCCACACAGTCACACATCCACACAGTCACACATCCACACAGTCACACATCCACACAGTCACACATCCACACAGTCACACATCCACACATCCACACAGTCACACATCCACACAGTCACACATCCACACAGTCACACAGTCACACATCCACACAGTCACACATCCACACAGTCACACAGTCACACATCCACACAGTCACACAGTCACACAGTCACACATCCACACAGTCACACAGTCACACATCCACACATTTACACAGCCACACATCCACACATCCATAAAGCCACACATCCAGCCACAAAGAGTGAAAGTAAGGTTTATAGAAGTAAGAAAAAAGTAAAAACACAGAGGCAAAAGGTAGAAGGGATAATTTAAGAAAAGCTGGCTAGAAATAACCCAAACTAAGGATATAAGAAAGACTCAGTCTCCATGTGTGATTCATTTGGGAGCTGGGTGGCAGCCCCTTCCCCCCAAACGAGTACAGAGTAAAAACAATCAACAACAGTGCTCAGACCATGGATTCAGACTACCCTCCACAAGAGGCATCTTGAAGCTTCTATAGCTTGTTGATAACTGGCGTGGAAGTCCTGATTCAATGTGTCTGGTATACCCCTTCCACTCTGTCCTGTGTGTGACTGGATTTTCCTAGGGTTCTCTACTGAGTTCTCTCCACCAATCCCTGTGGACAGTGTGATAGGCTGTAACGTCATCTAAGGGTTCTCTACTGAGTTCTCTCCACCAATCCCTGTGGACAGTGTGATCAGCTGTCACGTCATCTGGCCTGTCACCTCTAGTCATCTCCAGACTTCAGTCTCAGGAGAAGAGTTATAAAACATATCTGCGCACGGAACTATGCTGGCCCTTCTGTTCTTTTAAGCTCTGGGGCCAAGTACTAAAGGGCCAGTGACAGTCTGAGGTGGGTTGGGAGCATCCATGACCCCACAAATGTTAGCATTGCCCACCTATTCTTAATACAGAGAAACTGCTCCTGCACCATTGCGGCTCTGTAACCCTGCCCACCTGCCATTCAGATGGCTGTGTCAATTCGTTTCATAAAGAAATTGTTGGGCTTCTTCTGTCCATTGGTCAGGTGTCCTTACTGTCCCATCTTAATGCCAGAATATTGTCACACAATTTCAGAAATGGCTAAACAAAATTCTCAACTCTGGAAGAGATCAAAACTTTGTTGCAAGGAGCTTGTCATGCTCAAGAAAGCCGGGGAGTCCTGATGGATTTAAAAAGCTATTCATATACATCTCCAACAGCAGCTGCCTCCTGGGTTGGTGTGACAGGCAGAAGCAGGGCAAATGTCAAACTACCAATGATAGTGACAATTCAGTGGGGCCTCCATTCAGCAACTACTTAAAATTCTTTTGCATAATTACGCACATCTCTCTTTAAAAATATGTACATATTAGTTTTAGCACAAGTAATGATAGCTTTTCTGACATAGGATGTCTTTGGTTTTTCTCAATAAATTGCTATTTTTTATTTTTTTATTATGGGTTTTGGAATGAAGATTGATTTTTGAACCATTTTGGAGTATAATAGCTGACTTCTATGCTACTGTGCCACTACACAGCTCCCATTTTGATAATTAAATATAAACACGCTCCTTCCAAAGAACACAGTCACTTAAAATCCAGCTTCATTAATAATCGATTTACATTACAGAATCTCTGCTCATAGAAACGACAGCCTCCTGAGGCTGTCATGACATTGTCAGTCTTGTAAAGCAGGTAAGAATTACTTTCTGAGCTCGAGAGTCACAAATAGCAATGGTTTCCTTGGAGACTCAGCTGCAAAGCTACTCACTGTGCCTGTAGGACTGGCCTCCCTGAATGCAGGGTAGTTTCTCTAGAGGTGAATTGGTGAGCTTCTTAGACTGAGAAACACTGAGCCTAGTGCTAATGTGGACACTGTAGACCATTGCTGTCAGAGAACTGTGGCAAAGGGTACCTGCTCTCAGCAGGGGAGAGGTGCCTGATGTTCAGGCTGTGGGTTAAATGGCAGGCAGAGCCAGAACCATGGGCAGCTTGGGTTGTAGCATTATGCAGAGTGCAGAAAGCCTCTTCATGAGAGTGTCACCTTAGAGGAAAAGTCTCTGATATGTTTTTTAACAAACAATGGCCAAATCATTAGGATGAAGGATACTCTGGAAAAGGACACAAGAACAATACAAGTGGTTTGTTTCTTTCTTTGTTTGTTTGTTTGTTTTTCCCAAGGGACATCTAACTCTTCTGTTCTTTGCTGTTGTGGAACAAACTTTTTGTACACTACGAAGATGTGTTGCTCTCATTGGCTTAATGAAAAGCTAAATGGCCAAAGCTAGGCAGGAAGTGGTTAGGGAGGACTTGCAGACAGAGAGAGAGCTCTCTGCAATGAAGGGCAGAATCTTCAGGAGATGCAGAGAGAAGCAAGATGAACTTGTGCTGAAAAAAGGTACTGCCATGTGGTAGAATGTAGATAATAAATACAGGTTAAGATGTAAAGAGCGAGTTAGTAGCAAGCCTAAGTTACTGAGCAGTATTTATAATTAATAATAAGACTCTGTGTGGTTATTTGGGAGCTGATGAGACAGAAAATTCTCCCTACACTTTGCTTTTTTCTGTACTGTTTTACTTGTGGAACTAAGCAAGCTTTTAATAATTTGAGTATTCTAAAAGCTACCTCTGGGTGTGGTAACTGTAACTGGAATGGCGTATCCCCCCACTTCACCCATATTCTATAGAGTATCCTTGGCAGGGACAGTATAGATTTCAAGGTGACTCTGATACAAGATGTTTAGCTAGTCCCTGGTGTCTGTTCCCTAGGAGCATGGTCAGACACCAGGGCTCAAGAGGAGATAGAAACTTGAAGCTTTCCAGATGCTAATAGACAAGGAATTCTATAACTTCTGCATAAAATGAGTGCATATAAAAATATACTTCTAGAGAAGATAGTAACTTCAAAATTTGTCTTCTAATGTCCAACTCTTCACACTATATGGGATAACATTACTGAATGAGGGTAGGGTCATAAAAAAATCTAGCAACAATAGAAAATTTTGTGAATGTGAAACTACCAAAATTTAAAATTGAAATCAAAAGTAACAAATCTAAGAAGTTCTGGCCATGATGACTGTGCTGCATGATGTGACTTCATTGCAGCCTTGGTTCTGAACATGCAGCATGTGTGTTTTGCATTGACCATCACACCAGAAAACACCAATGGCCAATATCCAAAACACCTCTGCTCGGATGCAAGTTGACTGAATGTAATCAGTTGCAATGTTCTTACTGTCATATAAAGTTGCCCGTCCTTTATAGAAGCATAACAATTTAATTGTGGAAAATAGACATTTCTAATTTTCCTGCCATCATTCCTAGCATGTTCGTTTCAGATTGTTTCTTTGGATTGTATTGTGCTAAAATATTCAAACTTTAAAGCCTGCTGTTTGAGTTGCTGATTTGTTTCAAAAAATTGCTGAATAACCTTCAGTTTGGGATTAGGACAGAATTTCCAACAACTTCTGAAGTGGTGCTAACCATACTTCTGCCATTTTGTACTATGTATTTATGCTAAGTGCTGGACAAGACATTGGCAATAAAAAAACAAAATATTGATCAACTCTGAAAAATTTTATACTCTGTGTCCTGCAGTATCAGTCAAGATTTTATTTTTATATAAAAATAAGCAAGTATATCTACCTAATTAATAAGCAGATTTGCTTTAATCTCTAATAAATGGGAACATATGCATATTAATCATTTAAAAATATACATGATATGGGATTCCCCTCTGTATGCTGTGAATGTGTTTGGTTAATGAATAAAGAAGCTACTTGGGCCTATCACAGGGCAGGATAGAGTAAGGTGGGAATTCTAAACAGAGATAGAGGAGAAAGTAGGCAGAGTCAGGGAGATGCCGTGTAGCATAGGAGGAGACAGATGTTGGAACCTTGCTGGTATGCCATGAACTCGTGGTGATGCACAGATTAATAGAAATGGTTAATTTAAGATATAAGAGCTAGCCAATGAGAAGTGTGAGCTAATAGGCCAAACAATGTTGTAATAATATAATTTCTATGTGATATTTTGGTTCTGGGTAGCTAGGAAACAAACAAGCAGTCTCAATCAACACATAAGTCCTTATAATTTATTGTCAATAAATTATTTTATATGCCTGTCGACCCAAAGTTATATAAAAACCCCAGGTGAAAAGGGGAAGAAGGAGTAATCAGGATGATTACAGCACATGATGCAGAGCAGTCAGGACAGGAAGTCCTGGAAGCAGGGGCTGAAGCAGAGCCCATGGAGTGCTGCTTTCTGGCTTGTTCCCCATGACTTGCTCAGTCTGCTTTCTTATACAGTTCAGGACCACTGGTGGGTAGCATCAACCAAGAAAACGTGCCACAGACTTGCCTAAATGCCTATCCCACGGAGGCATTTTCTCAACTGAGATTCCTGTTTTCCAAATGTGGCTTGTTAGTGTCCAGCTGACAAAAAATAATCAGAACAGTGTTTATGAAAAGCTCTTTGCTCTGGGCATGGTAGTTAAGATCATGAGTCTTAACAGCAGGCAAGTATAGGCTTCAAAGCATAACATCAGTTTTGTGGCTAGAGATGATTCTGTTAGACTCATGGGTCTTACTTTAAATACTTTTTATAGGAACTGATTGAAAATAATACTGGTGAATAAAGATATTCGTATGCATACAGTATATAACAACAGACATTCATTGCAAGGCCAACAGAATTTTACATAGTAGATTGACCGGATTTAATATTTATACATACAATCAAGCCAGGCATGGTGGTGCACACCTTTAATGCCAGCACTTGGAAACCATAGGGAGGTGGATCTCTGTGAGTTTGAGCTCAGCCTGGTCTACATAGTGAGTTCCAGGATAGTGAGGTCCTACAACAGTGAGACACTGTCTCAAACAACAACAAAAGATTATATATAATTCTTCCTAGGTTTTCAAAAATGTTTTATGAACAACATATTAATTCATATAGTTTATTTTTAATAATAAGTTTCTACTAAGTTGTACTATTTTGAATTTATTTAACTTTCAAAGTTGTAACTATTGGTGCTGGAGAGACGGCTCAGTGTATAAGAGCACACGTGGCTTCTGCCAAGGGCCTTGGTTCAGTTCCCAGCACCCACCTGTATACTCACAACCACCCTTAACTACAGCTTCAGAAAATCGAGGGAACTCTCCTAAGCTCTATGGGCCTCATGCACACATATAATGTCCATATGTACATGCAGGCAAGAGACTCACACACATGAAATAAAATAAATATTTTCTAAAAATTTGTGAATATCTTTTTAAAAGAGCCCTGCACAGTCAATCCATTCTTTGGCTTAGTTTGCCAAGTATGCCAATATGTAATTTACTGGATGCCAAGAAAATTCAATGATCCTAGCAGTTCATGCTCTCAATTATTGTCTTTGTGAAGACAATACTTACTGAGTGCTACAGATCAGGAACAATATGCTAGGACTTCTGGATCTTTCTTAATACAGTTTTTATACTATCATTCTCATCATCGTGGCAGAATTATTTTTAGATAAGTATATTTTTCACTTGAAGAGTTTATATTAGAGTCTGAGGAAAATTTAAATCACATCACCTGATTGTTTAGACTATGCTGGAGTGTGTTAATTTTCCAAAAATCTGCATTTTGTCTTCGTGCATCTTTGTGTGCTTCCCACTTGGTTCAGAGCCATGTTCTCCAAGACGTGGCGAGCGTACTACTGACTTTTCTGTTGCTGTGATAAGACACCAAGACCAAGCAGCTTACAGAAGAGGGACTTATTTTGGCTTATAGTTCCAGAGGACTAGAGTGACAAAGTGAATGCCTGGAGGCGAGAACAGGAAACTGGCGGAGCCTGATAGACTTGAATGGCAAGCAGGAAGCAGAGAGAGTGAACTAAAAATGGTACAAACTTTTAAACTCAAAGCCTGCCCCAGTAATACTTTCTTCAAGGAGGCTACATTTCCTAAGCCTCTTCCAAATACCACTCCCAGGTGAGGGCCAAGCGTGCAAATGCCTAAGACTACAAGGGATGAAGGTCACCTCAGTCAAATGACCACACAGTGGTTGACAATCTCATGATATTCCTAGTCTCTTAAAGCTTAATATATCCAGTGTCAACAATTTCAAATCAGCTTTCCCTCTTACCTTATTCATGTGGGCTTTTTTTTTCCTGTCTATTATTTTCAAGACAGTTTCATTGTGTAGCTCTGAATGTCCTGGAATTCACTGTGTAGACCAGGCTGACCTGGAACTCACAGCAATCTGTTTGCCTCTGTCTCCCAAGTACTACACCCATCTTCTTGCATTTGTTCAGCTAATTAAAAAGAATCCTAATGTATCCTAGGATTTGAGCTGCAAATTAGAAAGATCAAGGGAAATTGAGTGCTAGTCTTGCTTTTGGGGCAAACTATGTTAGTGGATGGAGGAGAGCACAGCACTCTGTCACAGGGAGCATGTTCCAGGTCAAGGAATGGAGAGGGATGGGAGAGAACATTCCTTCACTTCTTAAATGATTCGCAAAGTCATTTAGTGATCTTGGCTTGAGCTCCCTCATGCAAGGTTTCTCATGCACTGAGTTTTATCAGCTAATCTTGAACCTACAATCCTTCTGCTCAGCCTCCCAAAGAGTTAGGATCACAGACCCCAAACACTGGGTCCAGTTTGAGTTTTACTTTTGAATCACACATTAGGAGTTTAGGATACTTCCTGAGTCTAAGCTTGAAGGGGTAATGTTGAGAGGCTAAAAGAGTGTGTTCTTAGACAGTTGGAGTTTCCTCATCAGAGAGCAGGCATCAGCATCTGCGAAGCACTGGATCAGCCTGGTACCTATGTTTGCTATTTAGGAACTTCCCACTCAATAATCCACTTAACATTTACTAAACTACCAGTGGTTTGAATGAGGATGCAAAGAGAGAGGAAAGAAGACAGAGTCAGGGAGATGCCATGTAGCTGCTGAAGGAAAAGGATGCACTGGAACCTTATGGGTAGGCACAGATTCATGACAATACACAGATTAATAGGAATGGGTTAATTTAAGATGTAAGAGTTAGTTAAAAAAAAGCCTGACAAAGAAACCCTGTCTCGAAAAACAAAAACAAAATAAGAGAGAGAGAGAGAGAGAGAGAGAGAGAGAGAGAGAGAGAGAGAGAGAAGCCTGAGCTAATAGGCCAAACAGTGTTGTAATTAATATTACAGTTTCTGTGTGATTATTTGTGTCTTGGCAGCCGGGAAACAGACACATAGTCCGTTTCTAGCTTTGTCCTTGGTGCTCAAAGGGTCCAGATTGGCAATAAAAATCCCTAATACCTAGGACTTTCTGCTTTTCTTTACAATGCATCCTCAGCTCTTCTTACTTCCTATAGAGTTCCTACTTTCTGTAGGTACTGGACAGGCACCCTTCAGAAGCCAAGGTGTGTTTCACAGAGTGGTAGAAATGATGGGCTCTGGTGCAAACCATTGCCAGGAGCAACACAGGGTCTTGAGTACCAGGAGCCTATGTGGTCATCTATGTTCCTCAATCCAGCCTGACAAGCATACACTTAACGTCTTCTACAGCCTAGAAGTCATATGTTCCCATGTTAAAAATGTATCTGAATTTCAATGAAAGCTTAAAATATATATCCTGGGAACTGAAATTGGATACTGCCTACATTGAAAGGAAAAAGAGAGGAAATGTTAAAGGAAGTCACTTGGGGATTCATTTCCTTTTTCTCTCCCCAGTACAAAGAGATTTTCCCACATGGAAAACTCCCCATCAGAAACACCCCAGCTACTTTCACATTACCCTCTTAGTGGTTCGCGAAGTGTAGATCCTGGGACAGTGCGATCAGCATCAATTAGCTGTTCATCTGACCCAAGAGCTTGCCCTCTATAACCCAAGGAGAAAATCTGCAGGTGGGGCCCAGAAATGTGCAGTTTAACAGCCCTCCAGATGATTCTAATTCAGCTTTAAGGCCATGAACCATTGCCCTGTCTGAAAGCAACAGTGTGCCCTTTGATACATTACCTGGCCCATCAGTGGTCTGAAACCAATATACATGCTTGTCTAGGTCCCTAGGCCAAGAAGGGGATGGTTGAGGAATGGCAACCATTCAACTAACTGTGCCATAAAATTACATTTAAAGTACTACATTAACAGCAAGGATTATGTCTTCTGAATGAAACACTAGGGAACTGTAGGAACTCTCAGTCACATAAATGTCAGGTAATAGCAATAAAGGCAGCAGTGTTTAATCCATTCTTACTGATTTCCCAACTTTTTTACTAAGCAAGCACCATGCTTTCATTTTGTTTCCTTTGTTGCTTAGTTTCCCTTCTCGATTCTTCAACAGCTTCATACAACATTACTTGACTAAAAATCTGTCTGGCTTTTTCATCAAATGGAACGATGTGCCCTTAGTGAGGGCAGGGTGGGAAATTCCAAAAACTTTCTCAGATCTCAAGTTAAACCCCATGATGGACTCATTTTTTCTGAGGATTGTCAAGGAATCTCTACATGTTAGTCCATTCATTATAAGCTATTTCAATGCTATCTAAACAGCTAATGCTCTATCTAGCTATGAAGGAAATGAAATCCCCAAATCTGATAAAAATTAATCAAAACAGAGGTGTGTGACTCATTCAAAAGACAAAGTATACCTATTAAAAATGTTCCACGAGAAGACACGTGATGGAGCTGCTGGAGGCCACTCTAACTTGTGTTATGATCATTTAAAAGGGATTTTAAATGACTATTTACATCACTGTTCAATCAAAGGCACCTTCTCTGACAGCCTTGCATTAGACAGAATATTTATCCTGTGCCTGAAGCGTAGAGCACCTCCTGGCTTCCTACTCAGCCCATGCTGCATTGGGTTTGACCTTTCCTTTATTGGCAAGTCTATAATCATATTTTCTCACTTTCTCTTTTCTTACAGGCTTTTTTGGGGAAAGATGCAGGATGTGAGTTGTAAGCCATAGGTCCTACATGAAGTGTTGCAGAGGTGTGGACAGATGTTGACTGTGGATCTCTAGATAGCATCACTTGGTGTTCAGTGAAGTAAAATTGGGTTTGTTTATATTTAGCCTGCATTTTAAATGTATAGGTTCCAAGCGCTGAGGTTATACACTTGATGTGGCTAGTTTATGAACAGGAGCTTCACAACTGCTTTCCTTTGTATAACTGTTTTCCTACTCTCTGATCATAAAGCTGATCAGATACAGGGCAGAAGGACTTGTAAAAAGCTGGAGTGTCCCTGGAAAAAGTGAGCTGCTCAGGCAGTTTTGGCTAATGTATCAGAGGAGGGGGAAGGCTTCCACTCACTACCTTCTGTTTCTGAAGACAGCCATGCCACCGTTATCTCCAGCAAATCAAACTATTTCCACAGCCTCCCTGTTCTGCTAACGGTTTTCTGTCAGCCATTTTTCATGCTCACTTCTGACTCATCATAGATGTCTTTTTTATAAAAACCAGTCCTGTTATATTTGGTTTGAAAGCAGTAAAATGATTGTTTTAAGTCAGAAGAGATCTTTGAAGAAAACCACGTCCTAAATGTGCGTATTCTGGGGAGTGCTTGCTAGATGGAGCAGAACAGACTCAACCTAGGTTTCTCTTTCCCGCCTCCCATATTACTGACTCTTCAGAGCCAGAAGTATCCAGCTAGTAACACTGAACTCTGTAACAGAAATGCCAAGATCACACTTCCTGCTGCCGATGGTCTTTAGATACCAAGTAAAAGACAGCTTCACATGAATATTTTGGTGAAAACTTTTCTTACATCTCCTCCTCTTTCTTGTGTATAATCTATTGAAACTAGCGTGACCTTCCACATTTAAAAGTAGATGGTGGAGCTGTATTTGGTGCCACATGCCTGTAATTCCAGCGTTTGGAAGGTGGAGGCAGGAGGGATTGGAGTTCAAGACTAATCTCAGTTAAAGAGTAAATTTAAGGCCAATCTGGGCTATGCTAGATACTGCCTATAAGCAAACAAATAGAAAAAAAAAAGGTAAAAATAAATAGGTCATAGATGGGTATAGAAGCTGTAGTTATAATTTGGCAGACATTCTTTTCTGGTTTGTGGAGCTTCTTACTAGTCAGCACTGATCACCTGTCCAGAGCAAGAATTTTATCCACTAGTGTGCATAATGCACCCCACTCGCTGGAGACTAGGTTAGGGTGCATAATGCACCCCACTCCCTGGAGACTAGGTTAGTGTGCACAATGCACCACACTCTCTGGAGACTAGGTTAGGGTGCACAATGCAACCCCACTCCCTGGAGACTAGGTTAGTGTGCACAATGCAACCCCACTCCCTGGAGACTAGGTTAGGGTGCCCAATGCACCACACTCCCTGGAGACTAGGTTAGGGTGCACAATGCAACCCCACTCCCTGGAGACTAGGTTAGTGTGCACAATGCAACCCCACTCTTTGGAGACTAGGTTAGTGTGCACAATGCAACCCCACTCCCTGGAGACTAGGTTAGTGTGCACAATGCACCCTACTCCCTGGAGACTAGGTTAGTGTGCACAATGCAACCCCACTCCCTGGAGACTAGGTTAGGGTGCACAATGCACCACACTCCCTGGAGACTAGGTTAGGGTGCCCAATGCAACCCCACTCCCTGGAGACTAGGGTTAGTGTGCACAATGCAACCCCACTCCCTGGAGACTAGGTTAGGGTGCACAATGCACCACACTCCCTGGAGACTAGGTTAGGGTGCACAATGCGCCACACTCCCTGGAGACTAGGTTAGGGTGCACAATGCACCACACTCCCTGGAGACTAGGTTAGGGTGCACAATGCAACCCCACTCCCTGGAAGAGGTTAGGGTAACTGCGCATTAGTGCCTTAGGGCACTTGTTTGGGTTAACTCAAGAAATACAACTATGGAAAAATGAACATTTTTTTGAATACCCTGATGCAGGAAGACCGAGAGTCTTGTTAATTTAATCTCCTCTCCTACCAGGAGAGTAGAAATGGATGCTGTCTTCCCTGTAATCAGTTGCACGGTGCACAAGGGCGCTGGTCTCTTGTGCCTCATCTGAGAGCTAATCTTTCATTTCATAGCAGATCTTTCCATATCAAACAACACAAATGACTTAATTTGCATGACAGGATTTGTAACGGGGCAAATCTAGTGTCAAAGTCGATTAAAGATTACACCAGAGAACGATCATAATCAGTTCTCTAATGAGGCTAAATAGCGCATGGAAAGTCTCCCTTTTGCCATTCCAGTCAGGTTTAAAAGGGAATGCGTCTCCTTTCATCGATGAGCCAATCCTTCGGTTTGCACATTGCACCCTATGTAGAGCTAAAGTCATGTCAGTCTGGTTTCAGAGGGAGAGAAAGGGAAATAATAAAGCAAACATCACTTCACAAATGACATTGCTTGGTATAAGCCAACGTTTGAAGCCCTTAATTCTTCTAATCTGCGGAATAGTCAATGCTAATGGGTTTTTGCCATTGTGAAAGCTGATGCATAGAAAGAAAAACTTTAATGAGCTGCCTGGGCCGTGTGCTTACAGATACCTGTCAAATGTCTGTCATCTTAGCTATCGCTGAGGCATTAGAAAGAAAGTAAGAAGGAAGGAACGACAGTATTTGTACAAGCATTTTCATGCTAAAATGGCACAATTTTCTTCCTGTCATAATTTCATTGTATCTGAAAGTCAGGAAAGCTTAACCCTTTCCCTAGCATGTCCTGGGTAGTTGTATCATGCCATACTGGAGCAACCAGTTTAAAAACAGCCCTGTAATTTTGTAAACAGGGTTTCCTATTAAATTTGCTTTTGAAAGTGGAATTACCTATTTTTTTCTTTAAAAAGACAACAACAAACTATTGAATCACTTGCTTCAAATCAGTTGCACCCAGGGAGGTTGGGAGTTTATTAAATGCAAAGACTCTGCAGGTGTGTGAGGCTGGCATTTGAATAAATTCTTTACGAGTTCTTAATTTAAGATTTCTTTGTATTTTTGTGTGCCTAATACATATTCCAGCACAATAAGGTCAACAAACTCCCCTAGTCTCACCTTCTTTATCCAAAATACAGGGAATGTAAGTGTATCTTATTACCCTAGCAAGTTCTGCTATCGGAAAACTATGTTCTCTTTATTTTCTTGGGTTTATTAAAACACAACAATACAGTGCAATGTGAGTTGAATCCCAGAAAAATTAAAAAGTCCCTGTCCAGGTGTGGTTTGTTTCTCCAAAGGAAAAGAACAAATGACCTTGTGGATGGATATCTGTACACTCTGCACTCCTGCACCCAGAGAGGAGAGAGTCCAAGGTTGAGGTCAAACAGTCTTGGGCTGTAAAGGACAGTGGCCTCTAACCCTTTAGATTCTGCTTTGTATTCCAGTAATCAAGGGAAGGGGACCAGTCTCTGATCCTTTCTGTTTGCCACACCCCCAACCTCAACAAAGCAAGATGTAAAGAAAAGGGAAGGAAGTGCTGTCTAAGGAGGGAGGAGCTTCTTCCAGCATGCAGTGGGGCCAAGTTCAGGAAGGCACTTCTGTCTTCCCAGGGTTTCTGACTGTTCATACAAGAAAGATTTCTCTGGTTCCTCCTCTCTGTATTTACAAAACAAAACAAAACAAAAAAAAAGTGAAGTTAAATTATTTTTAAAAGCCATATATTGGGATAATCCTCCAAGCTTACAGTGAAACATAATAATAGAAGTATTTATGAATATGATAAAGGCACGTGTGAGTTTTGCACGTGACACAAACTTGTCATGTCACTTCCCCGCAGAAGCAGGTTGGGGTACATTACAATGGTCACATTACGGTTACATTAGCCTGCCACCTGACTCCCAACTACCTCAGCACAAGTCACCGTATCTTCTGAGAGACTCCAGGCTTGAAGATGGAGTCACTTTGCTCTGCTCCCAGGGAGCGGTCCCTAAGAAGTGCTGCTACACACAGGACCTTAGTTCCTCCCAAAAGAAACCATCTGGCAAGCCAGGAGAGACTTGTGGTTGTCTCAAGATTACCACGACCTCATCTCCTTTGACTCCTTTGCTGGCCCTCCCCATTATGACCCAAGAAGAATAGCTTTAATGAGCTCACTGGGCTGCATTGTTCCCCCCAACTATTGTGGCTTGAAAGAGGAAGTATTAAATGTTTATGCTGCAGGTAAAACACCAAGGCCCTAATTTGTTCTCTCTCCGCTGTTTCCTTTTCCCAGAGTGATAAGTCAAAACAAACTCAAGGAGAGGGAAAATTTTAGTCAAGTGGCATTAAAATTTCAAATTAGATAAACCAAGCCAAAAGCATTAGAATAAGGATGCCTCCAGCATTCACTGCCTCCCCATGGCCCAAACCAGTCCCCAGTTAGTTCTCAAGGTTGGGTTTAAAGAAAAGAAATGAGGCCAACTTTAACAGCAATGAATTGTCCTAACAGTCTTTGGTCGGGATGCTCAGCTATTTTGAAAAGAAACAAATTCATTTCACCAGAACAAAAGCATCCTCCTTAGGACTCTTGTGATTTCTTAACAAGAAAAGCTCTTGGGTTAAAAATGAGCAGCAGAGCCAAACTTTGTGACTGTGGGGTCTTTATTTATTTAATTAATATCAACCGAGGTGCCTTAGTTTGCCAAGTCCTATTCCAATATAGGAAAATGTTCCATGACAAAGCCCACACATGGTCCTCAGAGGTGTCACGTTTGCTTTCTTTAAAAATCTTTGTCTCTCTTAAAACCATATTTTGCTTATAAAGTCCCATTTACCTACGATGTTCAATATAAGTAGTGTCTATTAAAATGAGCATGGTGACTCAGACCTATAATCCTAGAGATTGGGAGGAACAGATGAGGGAAGTAGATTGCCAGGAGTCTGAGGCTAGCCTGAGCGACGTAGCCCACTGGTGGCCATCCAGGGATGTATAGTGAGACCCCATCTAGGGGATGAGGTAAGAGGGAAACAAAATATCTATTAAAGAGATCTGATATCTGTAACAGGCCCAGCACAGCTGTTGTGCATTTTCTTGTTTAAAAATAAAAAGGTAAATGAGAAACTCTGGTAGACATCCACGTTGGCCCCATCCCACAATGCCTAAGAAAGCCCGCCTACTTCATTTAGACATGTGCTCATATAATATGATAAATCATTCTCTGCTTGCATCCCAACCTCTATTTATCAGGAGGCCCTAATTGTCACAGCTCCAGAGTCTTTATTCCACATGAAATACAGACCCCCCAACCGTCACTGTTCAGACTTGAATAACATACGCTAGCCATATATGAACACTGTTGAGGAGGAACAGAAGCATCGCTGCCCAGTTGCTTGTCTGGCTCCACTATGAATGAAAAAACTATGAGCCATCTTCCTGCAGCCTTTGTGAGCAGAGACATCGCATGTGTATTTCAGAGTCACTTTTTCTGGCTCTCTACCCGGAACACTGCCTCTGTGACCCAGTTGCTACACTTCTGATCAGCCGCACCGCAGAGGCTGTCACAAGTCGGCTTCCTTCCCAGGAGTTGAACACACAATAGAGAAAGGGCCCTGACTGGGAGGTTCAGCTGCCATTAACCCCTACCAGCTGTGCCTGTGGGGAGCCTTCTGGCCTGAATGTCCTTTCTCTGCGGCCGCCTTCATGCCGCTAATCTAAGCATTGTTGGGGAGGAATGCTGACAGGAGAAAAGAGATTTTTCTTGTGTCCATGCAAGTGTGTGTACCCATGTGTAAGCGAAGGAAGAGTGAAGGCTAATTTCTGTAGTTGGCGTGAATGGAGGGACTGGAGGAAAACCTAGTTAAAATGTGTTTACTTGCTTAAAAGGCTCAACCAATTTAAAGAATTTCAGTAGTGTGTTCTACTTTTTTGAGGGGGGAGGAGGGACAGAGGAGAAACTAGTTGCTATTATAACTTTCTTTAAATCCGCTGAGATGTTTGGGCATGTTTAAGACTTTTAAAACTCACTGCCAACAGACAAAAAAAATTGGATTGAAATTCGTAAAAATACTGGCATAAAGTTACAGAATTACTCAGTTCTAATGGACCTGAAAAAAATTAGAGAAAAGGAACTGGTTATACGGGCCACACTTCCCTCTGAAAAACTCCTTGTTAAATACTTAGACAAAGTGGGGGTTTTGTTTTTTCTCTTAGAATTGAAATGCAGAGTTTAATTTTATCAACCACCTTTAACAACTTTAAAGAAAAAGTTATATTTAAAAGAAGGGGAAAGAAACCAACCAAATTTTGTTTTCAGTGTATCAGAATATTTCAATAAAAGAATTTGATTTTTCTCTTGAAGGAATTCAGACAAGATCTGAAGTGGTTATTTTGTGGACTTAGGAAGTCAGGTGAGGGAGGGGGACCACCAGAATGCTAATTAAAATTACATGGCCAAACAGGAATCCTCCTGACTTTCAATGTTTGAGGATTTCATTTGCTTTTCCAAAGGTACTGCCCTTGAAAAAAAAAAAAAAGAACAAAACAAAACCCCTTCAGTTTAGCCGCTCGCATTATCATTTGAGACAACAGTTGGTCTGTTTCCAATCAAATTAAGAAGAGTTCATGTAGAAATGTCTCTTCTGGACAATTGAGCGTACCGTAGTAGGGCAACTGTCTGATACAATAAAGTGTGACTTGGCAGCTGTCCCCTTGTCTAGACGGCTGTCACCACTCTCCTGGCAGCCATCACCACGGAACATGGCCCTTACTAGTTCTATCCAGAAACTTCAGTCAGATCTTTACTCTCACTACTTCAACAACAAGACTGTGACAAAGTCCACTTAACTTAATGAAACCAGTTTTCTGAGTTTGCCTGTCTGGGTGGATTGGCAACAGGAGCAGTGCAGTATCGGGGGTATTTTTCTCCGCTTCAGACTACGGCCGCGGTTCTCATTTGATAAGGGGCAATGAGCTGATGGAATCAACAAAAAAGTCATCTTCTCTTGCTATACCTGTCCCCTAGCCACTAGGACTGTGACGATTATTTTGGAGAAGAAAAGCATGCCTAGATGGAATAGGTAAAAACAGTACTGCGGTCTTCGTTTGACCCATTGACCTCCTTCCTCAGCCATCCCAGTTAGTGAATGCGCCCAAAGTGGAAGACACTCTGCTGGCTGCTGGGAAATAGTTCTGCACACAGCCTGCATTCAAGATGCTTTCTGTCTCATCTAAGAAAGCCTGTGTTACATATATACAAATACAATATTCAGTAGAACAGCAAGATGCTTCCTGCTGGCAGGTGTTCAGTTAAGTTTTTGCCAAAAAGTCTTAAGCTACCTCCTCCCACTCTGGTCCTTGTGGTGCCTTCCACTCTGCCCTGTTTACATCGCTAGAGATTCTCTGAAGCAAAACAATATAATGGAAGGACTGGGTATATAGTTCAGTGAGTAGACTGCTTGTCTAGCATGAATAGACCTGAGTTTGATCCCCAGCGCTGCTGAAACCAGATGCGGCAGCACACATGTGTAATCACAGCAGGCAGAAAGTCAGAAGTTCAAGATGTTCCTCAGTTGCACACACACCAGGAGCTAAGTAAAGACTCACGGAATTTTCCTTTGGGGCTCTACAAATTGTCTTACACATTTGGATATGAGTTGTATGTTTATAGTTTTGTTTATAAAAAGGTCTGGAGTTTTGCTTTTTTTTTATTTTTACTTTTTAAAATAATTGGTATGTGTTTTACTGGCATGTATGTTTGTGCACCATATGTGCGCACTGCCCATGGAGGCCAGAAGAAGGCATTAGAGTCCCTGGAACTGGGTTTGTGAACAGCTATGCAGGATCTGGGAATGGAGTCCTAGTCCTTTGGAAGAGTAGCCAGTGTTCTTAACCTATGAGTTCTCACTCCAGTCGCAGACTTCAGAGAGTTTACAGCATGGCAGCTTCTGAAAGGCCTGGGTATGGCTCCAACTTAGCAAATGATGATGAGGTGTAACCCCCATTCCTTCCCGTCCACAAGGACAAGCGGTTTCCATCCCCAAGGTATTTGCTCTAGCAAGTGTCACTCGCTATGTTGACGGGTACTCACTAGATGTAAATATACTCAGGAATGATAAGAATTTTAAAACACATTTTATTTACCACTGCAAATGAATAGCCAGAGAAGAACTCTACAGTAGCTAGAAGCCTGTGATATATTTAAAAAGAAAAAAGAAAGTAAAGTTTCTTTAACTTCACAAACACCAATGGGTGCATTAGTTTTATAATCTCTAGCTGATTTGAAAACTGTTCTCCATTCATGCACTGGATAGATAATAGGTATTAAAAATGGAGAAAAACGAACACTTCGAAACTAGTATGATGATGGCGACAGGCAGAGAAGTGGCCAATGCCCTTGGTACCTGTACCTCCTGGCTAAAAACAAAGAGTTGGACTCACTATGATACTGACCTCAGCAGACAATGTTTTATAGCACTCAGAACTCGTGACTCATGGCAACCTTACCTTCCTCAGCCTCACATGGTGAGTTCCAAGTTGAGACCCTGTGTCAAAAAGTGAGGGATTGAGGAGAGAGTTGAGTATGTGAAAAAGAAAAACAAACTAAAAAACAACTAAAAAATGTGCCTTAAAAATCATCCCAAGACAACAATTATGAAATTTTAAGAATATAACACATCTAGAGCCGGGCGATGGTGGCGCACGCCTTTAATCCCAGCACTCGGGAGGCAGAGGTAGGCGGATCTCTGTGAGTTCGAGACCAGCCTGGTCTACAGAGCTAGTTCCAGGACAGGCTCCAAAGCCACAGAGAAACCCTGTCTCGAAAAACCAAAAAAAAAAAAAAAAAAAAAAGAATATAACACATCTAACTGGCTCCTCAAATCAATAGACAAGTGTTTAATAGCAGCTCTTACTCAGCTACTATTTCCTTACTACAATTTCAGTTATTTGTGGTCCAGGAAAATTTGAATATATTGAATGGAAATTTTCCACAATGACTTATATGATACTGTATTTCATTATTTCGGTACTAATATCTTGCTGTGTGTTAAATGTAAATGTATGTATGCGTGTATGTGATAAAACAGTCTTGGGGCAGATGTAGCTCATGGGTAGAACATACTTGCCTGATATGAGGTCCAATCCCCAACACCACAGAAACGACAAATAGATGAACACATAAACGTAATATATGTGTTAAAGAGTTTCGACTTGGAAGTCGTCTGTAAGATAACAGCGTCAGGCCAGTATGCTGGTCCCAAAAGGAGGGTGTGAAGACCCAATGAACACAAGAACAGGGCAGTCCTGGATAAAGAAGGGGATGTGACATATAAGTTTGTCCACCACAGCTTCCTGGGGGTGTGCAGGATGCCATTCCACTGAGAGATTGTCCTTCACTATCTGCACGTGGTTAGAACCAGCACCAGCCGCACAGAGATCTTGGTTCCTTCCCCTTTCTGAGGGAGTAAAGACCAGGGGATGAGGGGAGTCCAGGCCCCAGAACATCCTGTGCTGATTTTCATGGGGAAATTAGCCTTGACTCTTCAGCTATCCTGAAGTGGGCATCTGGGTAGAAGTCGTCTGGAACTGTAGGTCTGCCTGCACAGCAGAAAGTATTGCTGACTGGACAAACTGGACTGAAGAACAAGCCAAATCAGAAACCCAGAGTGAACCCCTGCTAGCTGAATACTGCAAACAAACAAAACAGAGGGAAGAGAACCTCAATGAAATGAAAAATAAAAGCCATTACCTCCACTATCTCCACTTGAGGTCAACATCGCATAGTAATTTATCGTTTACATGAAGACCATGAAAGGTGTTTAAGCAGAAACACAACGGCACAGGCACAGGGCCAACTTGTGCCTTACAAATGGCCAGGAGCACGTCACATGAGAAATAGTTCTCCTTGAAAATGATACAAAACAAAAGCTTGAGGAGTACCTATTTCCCCTATTAAATGTTTTTATATTTATAATAATATTATTTTATAAATACATACAGAAGATATTTATACTTAATAAATAATATTACTTATTTATTAAAATATAATTAAGATTATTTATAAAATTATAAAATATAAAATAAAATTATTATTATTAGAAAGTGGGGAGAAACGTATGTGTGCCTTGGTGTGTGTGTGTGTGTGTAGAAAATGCTGTGGAGTTGTTTTTTTCCATTTACCTTCATAAGGGCTAGGACCCTAGCTGAGCCATCTCACTAACATTGTTTCCATTAGTAAATTTTATTTATTCAGAAAAATATATGTAGTCTTTAGGGGTGGCAAGATGGCTAGGCAGACAAAGGTGCTTGCAGTCAAGGTGAGTTCAATACCTAGGAACCATGCGGTAGGAGAAAACTGCTCATGTAAGTTGTCCAGATTTCGATATTTCTGCCGTGGGGCATTTGCATGAGGGCTCATGCATGCACAAGTTCAAACGTAATATATTTATTTTATTTATACATATAAATTGTGACATTCAGCCCACAAGGATGTCTTACAAGGATGTGGTATAATTTGTTAAAATACACAAACTTAACATAAAGTCCATGCAGATTTCCTCTGGAAACATCGGAACACCTAACTGGCCTGCGAGAAGCTGCGGAGTTCAGATGAGACTGCAATGCTAACACCCCACTTCCCTAGGCTGCACATCTGCCATCCCTGAGATAGTTATTGTGAGGTATATATTGATGGTGCAGAGCCTGGGAGACTGGTCACATGCACTTTGTAGGACTGTCTGTGAGGATGTTTCTAGAGACAAAGGGACTAGGAGGGTACCATTTCACTGATAGGCTATTAGATGGTGTGCCTGGTTGGAGAAAGGAGGTCACTGGGGATGAGGTTTGAAGGGTGCATCTTGCCTTGTCCCCTTGCTGTCACTCCTTCCTGGTTCCTTCTGTCAAGAGGCGAATAAGTTGTGCCCTACCCTACCATTCTACCATGATGCTCCACTGGACAAGATCAGTGGAGCCAGTCAGCCATGGTAAGTGCCTCTGAAGCCATGAGCCAGAATAAATCTTGCCTCCATCTAAATCGTTCTCTTAGCCTGACGAAGACTCCTAATGAGATCTCTTTATTTATATTACAACTTGGAGTGTATCATTTTAGGAAATTCATGTCCACTTTCTGAAATCATGCTAAGAATTGTTGTGCACTTGGCCCTTCTTAGAGACAGTCTTCTTAGTAGCTTCCTCTAGATTTGACTCCTCTTGACTGGTTAGCTACTTCCTTCTCTTTTGGAGACACACAAAGATGTGTAAATACACACACATTTTGAATCTACTAAATGCTCAAAATGGTTAACAGAAGTAGAGAGTGACAAGGACTTTTTCAGAGGCTTGGTGATGAAGGTTGTATTTTGAAATATTAAAATATTACAAATTTGATCATATTTTTCTAACACAGGTTTAGTTGTAGCCCCTGGATCTTATTGGTCTAAATGTTTTTGGTGAGAGTCAGGGTCACTGATACTATTTAGACTTTTAAAAAAAAGGCAGCAGGGGGTAAAGAGCATTGTCTGCTCTTTCAGAAGACCTGGGTTCAATTCCCAACACCCATGTGGTGGCTCACAACCACCTATAACTACAGTTGTAAGGGATTTGACATCCTTTGTGGACACCAGGTACAAAAGCAGTGCATATACATGCAAGCTAAACACCCATACACAAAACATAATACTTATAAAGATAGTTAAAAAAATAAATAGATACAAAACCAAACCCTCATCTCTCAGGAGGCAGCAGCTGCAAGATCTTGAGCTTGAGGCCAGACTAGACTATGTGGTGAGAACTGTCTCTAAATAACATACTCGAGGAGAAGTGTCTTTATATATTGCAAAAACCAGGCATGAAAACAGAGTACAAATGAGACAGGAAGCAGAAAAAAGACCATGAAAAAGGAAGAAGAAACACACTCTGCTGGCAACTTGCTCTGAGATAGTAGAAATCAAGTGTGGAGATGAAGTGGGTCTCTGATGAGCTAAAAAAAAAATAGCTACCAATCTTCCCTTACAGGTCAAATGTTAGAGCAGACAGTAAGGGAAATGCAGTTTTTTAGAAACGGTTACGTAGGCAGGCTAACATAGAACTCATTATGTAGACCAGATGAGACGTCAACTTGCAGTTTTCCTGCCCTGGCCTCCATAAGGCAGGACTGACGGGTACCTGCCACCACACACAGGCTACCGTGGCTGGGGAAGGGCGGTTACGCAGCAGTCTTCCTCTCTACCGCTGTTGGCACAGAAGTGGGGCAGTGTGGACCGCAGGGCAATCCTTCCTAGACCTATCTTCATCACTTGAATGATGCCTGGCTGGCTCCCTTGTTCCAGAACACCAAGCATGGAAAACAGGGTGCTAAAAAGGAAGAATTGGAATTTTAATTCTTTTCTCAGAATGCCCTGACTTGCATTTCTCAGTGGTAAACATATATTATCCACCAAAGCCAAATAAGTTCAACTACCTGCTTTCCAGCAAATATTGACACAATAGCTACAATTTGAGAAATCAAGAGCCTGCTTCTGAAAAACATATTGAGGAACAAATTCAGAAGTGAAGTGATCAGGCTGGGCAATGGTGGCATACACATTTAATCTTAGCAGAGACAGAGGCAGATGGATCTCTATGAGTTCAAGCCAGACTGGCCTACAATGCAAGCTCCAGGACAGCCTTAAAAAATAGAACAAGAGTGGTGGCACACGCCTTTAATCCCAGCACTCGGGAGGCAGAGGCAGGCGGATCTCTGTGAGTTCCAGACCAGCCTGGTCTACAAAAGCTAGTTCCAGGACAGGCTCCAAAGCCACAGAGAAACCCTGTCTCGAAAAACCAAAAATAAATAAGTAAATAAATAAAACAAGAAAAGTGAAGTGACCAGCCTTTCTATTCTCCTCTGGAGCCCTTTGAGGACAGCCTTGTCACCAGAAGCTGAGCAGGTGGAGCACGCACACCCAAGCTTTCATCAGACATCTCACACTCGCTCTTGCAAGGTAGTGACTCAAAGGCAACCCACTCAGTGCATTCCGCCTCTGTGACCCGGAAGAACTTAGTACTTTTTAAAGAAAGTATTCTGTGTCACCTGATGCAGCTAGGCACCTAGGCATACATGAAAAGGGCGCCCTAAGGTGTGCAATGTACAGAATCCTCTTGTGGTGTTTACTAAGCTATGGATTGCAGAGTGTTATACATATACCTATACCATCCACATAGGGAGGAGTCTGTGCTTTCTCAAAATGGCACGTAAACTCCCAGATGTGCTTTTGTGCACAAAGAACCAATGAATGCATAATTAAATCAAGTAAATGTTTTATAAGTTCCTTCAGAAAAGAGAGGTGGCGTATGTCAACTAAGCGGCAGTACCTTTTATGATATGTCACCAACTGGCAGCAAAAACCTGACTGAAAATTATAGTCCCATTGCTCAATGTAGAATTCTTTTTAATGTAGAATTCTTGGGCACTGTCCGTGGTGATTAGGTTGTCCTCTGTCTTGATTTGTCTCTTCAGAGGCATGTTCTAGGTGAATTTGTCCTGTAGAAATTGCTAAGTTCAGCCTATTGCTAAGGTAGAACTTTCAAAAATAGTACCCTTTTCCAAATATCTTCTTTCCATCTTTCTTTGTGGCTACACACACGGAGAAGGACACTTTAAAAAGCAATCTAAAAGTCTACTCGATCACCGCAGTTGTCTCTGGTGATGTTAGACAGTCTGTGCTATTAGAACACTCTCACACATTGTCCAGATGTGCAGTTAATAATACACAGTTTCTACCTACCTCTCTGTAGGATCCCTAAGTTTAAAATTAGTGGACGGAACCTTTCCTATTGTCCATCCACACTGGATACTGCAAAGAAGTATACATTTTTTTTTTTTAAAGATAAGGTTTTGAAAAGGAAGATTCTTAAACTGCCTGCTTCAAAAAGGAGTATAAACCTTTGGGGGAGTAGTACCTTTTAGAAACCACCAAGTTAGAAGGAAATGCTCCAACTCTGAAATGCGCACGCACCACCGGCTGGCACTGTTGTGACAGGCGCAGCACCGGCATAGGTCAATTATCTTCAGAAATGCCTCTTGTGCTAATGAGCGCTCACGAGAATCAGCAGACTTTTCTGGCAGGAAGAAAAGATCAGTTTCATTGCTTGCAGAACTAATTCAGGGTACAAAAGTGAAGGCTCTGCCATCGCTGTCTCTTTTGCTGCTCCTTTTGTGAAGGCTTTTGATGTGCACTGAAGAGCTGGGCCTGTTTGCGACCCTCCATCTCCAGTTCATTGCCTGTCATTACCATACATATCCATATGAAAAGTTCGCTAAGTCAGGAACAGCTGTCCAGAAAGGAGTTTGAGAAGGAAGGGAGAAAAGAGGACCTAGGCCTTCTCAAAATGCTGACAATACTATTTAGCCCCCTTTTGGCAATGATATACCTAACCCTTTAAAGCCTCCTTTCACTCCAAAAGGAACGAATCATACATAATACAACACTCGAACACATAGTGGTTTCATTTCGAAGCAGTCATTTGCTGTATTCAGAGGAGAAACGTCTATAGCTACCAGATGCAAAGAAAATCCATCATTCCTGATACATACGTGTAGGGTGGACACACACACTCACTGATATGCACACACACACTTCACATTGCTGGTGCAGAGCTCCAAACAAGCTTGCATCTTCACTTAAGCTGGAGGAAAGGCCCCTGAGGCAGATGCTCTCCAGTGATCTCATGCCCATTCCTTCCCTCGGTGTGTGGGACTAACAGTTGTCTATGGCCAGTTTCTGACCAGTGGATTCCATGATAGCAACAGAAAATAAATACCATCCAAACACACCATTAAACTTCTCTTTAAGATTAATAATTTCTCTCTGGGTACCCTGCTGAAAATTCCTATTAGGATTTTTATAAAAAGGCATTCTAGAAATGTGTAGCCATGTTTTGAAATGGAGAATTTGTTATTATACATTTTCAAGCCCATGAGAGTTTTAAGACCAGCTGTCTGAAATAAACGACAGTCATTCCTGGTCAACTTTTTCTAAAGACAAGAAGGAAATAGTTACTTTCCTTAAGAAGAGGCCCTGAGGGCAGAGTGGGAAGAAATAGATTTTAAATTAATGCTGAAAAAGAGAGCTTCCTTCTTACTTGATCTGAGGTTGAGTTTTATCAAGCTCCAAAAGAAAGCAGGGGACAGATTCACACATCCTCCCCCCCCCCCCCCACCCGGGCAGTTCAGGACCCTGAGGGCATCTCCACTGCACCCAACGGTTTTCCCATCTTGAGCTTGAAATTTAGGGTCGGCAAATCTGTCAATTAGAAGGTTCACCTCCTTTACACCGAGGACATTTCTTTCTCTCCTTTTTTAATCTCTCACTTCCTTTCTTCCCCTTCCTTCCATTCTTTCTAAATCAGAGTCACATTGCAAAGAAGAACCAAGAGCCCTCGAGTCTGAAGATTTTAGCCCTGTAAGGACCCTCCCACCATGCCAGAACAGCTTGTGCCATGTAAAACCAAGACTTTAATCCCACTTGTTGCTCTCCCCGCCCTTCCTTCCCCACCCACCCCCACTTTGGAGTCTCTTTACAGCCGCATCTCCAGATCTGTCGCTAAAAATCTTTAACCCTGCCTATTTTGATCTGAAAATTAAATCTTATTTATTATGCATCCTGTTTGTTGTCCTTCGAGAACCCCAGTATTCATTTCAAGGGGTCCAGAATGACTTCTTAAACACATTTCTCTCTTTGCTGCAATTACACAAAGTGGGGCTGTGATTAGCCCTCCGTAGGGGGGAAAGAAAAAGACACCGTTGAATCAAAATGCAGGGACCTGGCGGGGCATTATTGCCTCACAATGCCGGAGTTTATTGCTGGAACCTGCTTATCCCCCAGCTCCGCACTCCATGGGAACTTCAGTCAGGTGGAAAGTGATTTTCTTGTCTGCAGCTTGAAGTATCGTTAAGACCTGCTAAAGGCCCTAAAGCTGTTCCTAGTAACTGAGACATTTAGGATAATCTTTATGGAGTTTTTGCAAGAGCGTCTGCTTTTTGTTGCTCTTAGGAGGGAGTTAATCATAAGCTTTCACTGACTTCTCCTTCTTCTTCTTCTTCTTCTTCTTCTTCTTCTTCTTCTTCTTCTTCTTCTTCTTCTTCTTCTTCTTCTTCTTCTTCTTCTTTAAATCTAAGTAAAAAAAAAAAAAACGCCTGTTTAAGTTAAGTGCCACCTCCCTCAGCTCTTGGGAATCCACTCAAGAGGGCTCTGCTTAGCTGTGTTCATGACACATAATGAAAACAATTTTACGCTGTGGAGGGAAGGATTGGGCAATTACTGATGTAACAGCCACCTGCAGTACCAAACCCTGGCTGGAGCATGGTGTGGTTCATGAATATTTTATGGTGTGATGTTATTTTGAATGGTGGGGCAGGTGAAGGGGCCGAGGGTGTAATAAAGGACTCTGCTGGAGGCTGTGTCCCTACTCTGTTTCCCTGCAGGGCCCACAGTGGAACACCAAGAAGCATCCTGACCCTGCCTGGATGGAGGCAAGGGCCACTGAGGCTGAGGCAAGATGCTCTGACAAGTCACGGTGGGCTCTCTTTACAATCCCTTGTCTGCCAATTTTACACACGTTGTCCAGCGTGAAAAGCCCCAGCATCAATCTTGTCGATTTAATTTGATAAATTAAATGTGGATAAGAATTAAATGAGAATTTCGTAATGGAGAAAACTTGTCTTTGCTCTTTAATCCAGCTGTAAGAGAGGAACCCTATAAAATATGAAGCAGAGAGAGGCACTATAACAGCATTACACACAGACGGATGCTGAGTTAGAATGCGCCTTCCTTTCTGGTGTTTGTGTGTAGATTACACCCATCCTGCATACAAGCATTCCGCCAGAACGCACATGTGAACGGAGGGAAAAGGACGGCAACACAGTTTTGCAGGGGGAGGCACCCACTGAAAGTCGCCCCTGAGTAGGTGGGCTATTCAGTGTATCATTTCATTTTTCCACTGTATTTTCCAAACATGAAATATTAAGATTTAAACAAACTCTCATAACTTAAAGAATACATCATTTCTGCCACCTCAAACTTGGTAAGTCCTCCTTCCTGGTATACTTAATATATCAGACTGAAATTCATGTTGTGTATAACCAAAATGGAAATGGGATACACATGAAATTCTGCATGACAGACCTTCCTATAGCTGGGAGAGTCTGAAGAAACATTAGGTATCCAGACAATTGATGGAAATTCAAAACAATTCTTTGTAAGACTGTTAAGAATTTGTTCTAAACTGGTGTGTGTGTGTGTGTGTGTGTTTGTGTGTGTGTGTGTTGAGAATGAAGGAGTGTGTTTTTGAAAGAGTATCTGAACAGGTTGTATATTAGGGTTCAGGATGAATGGCTTTCTGGAGAGAAAACGTTTATAAAAGATACAGAATCTATGGCTATAGAGAATAGAAATTCTAAACAGTCACAGGAGGCAAAAGTAGCTTGCTTGACAATCTGAGAAAATGTGGGACAACAGAAGAATCGCCAAAGTGACAATCTGAAGATTCCAGAAGGTACTCTTTAGCGTATTGTGAGTTTCATAGGTGTGCTCGTAGCAAACATTAATTTAGTACTTGTACCAGAATGGAATAACATGGCGACATATTAAGTCCTCCACTTTCTTGGTCCCCTTGTGTTCCAGTAGTGAAGACACACCTCCCAAGTCATTGGCAATCTCATTTGCACTTCAAAAATTATAAAACCAGAATGACAAAGATGATGAATGTTGCACAACGTAGCGGGAGTCCCTTCATCAGAGGGCAGTACATTGCTGAACTTCTCATCCTGTTTAGTATTGGCATTGCTCCTTGATGTAGCCACTGGAAAATTACCTCAGCTTGCTCAAATATGTCATTTCTTCTCTATGTATCAATAATGAGGGAAGCTTTTTAAAATATTGGGACTTTTCATTAAGCAAGAGGAAATGATGACACCAGACGATCTGATAAATCATGTCATGGAAATCCACATCTCTCCAAGAACTGACTGAATTCAAGAGGATTACACAGAGATACCAGTGTTAATATACCAATATTAACAGAAATTGACATATATTCAAGAAACCCCAAAATATTTAATTTTAACTGACTATTTATATTTTTCTGCTTCATAATATGTTAAAGGTGCTCTGATTAGCAATTTTATAAAGATCAAATTATTAACATGTAGTAAATTTCAGATTCTTATAATTAGATTTTTAGCCTAAGAGATGTTAAACTCGGTATGTAAACGGCATTACTGAAAAGCCTGTCTTCTGGGAGGAAATTGCTGTTTGACAATTCTATAGAATATTTAAGAAAGGTAATTACACTGTTCCAGTAGTTAAAGATGCAGGTGTTGAATTAAGTCGCTGCTTTTGATTTTGCAGAAAACTCCAAGAAAAATAAAAGAGGACCCGCTGACCTGACTTCAGTGCCAAGTCTCTAGCCTCAGTACCCGGTTGTGCTGCCTGCTTCTCTCCATACGGCACAGCGATGACCAGAAGGAAGCCAATACTCCAGTGCAAACAGTGACATTGCTCCTTGCAAATCAGAAGTTGAGAAAAAAACACCAACAACCAAACCTAGGGCCATTAAGGCAAAACACCAGCCTTATCAAAACAGACTAGGGGGAGAGAAGTGGGGGGATGAGGAAAATTGTCTTGGCCATCTCAGATTGACAGAAATTCTTAGAAATACTTAGCTCAGTTATTACTTAAGTCCAAGGAATACTCTAGAAAAAAGAATTACAGATTTAATTTTAAAAATAAATACCTTATTTAATTCTTTGATGTTTTCAGTTTTTATTAGGTACCCATGCATGCATATGCTCATGTAGTTAGAGACCAGAGGTTGACAGGTTCCGGCTTTTTCCTTTTTTCTTTCTTTATTTTGTTTTGTTGTTGTTTTGAATCAGGGTCTTAATAAATATTTCTGACTGTTCTGAGCTTGCTATGTAGAGCAGGCTGGCCTTGAACTCATAGAGATCTACCTGCCTCTGTTTCCCTCATGCTGGGGTTAAAGGCACGTGCCATCATGCCCAACTTCCAGGTTATGTTCCGAGGCAGGGTCTCTCACAGAACCTAGAGTTCACTGAGTGGCAGCCAGGAAGCCCAGTGAGGCTGCTGCCTCTGTATCTTCAGCCCTGGAATTACAGGCTAGTGCCAGCATACCTGGGTTTTTACATGAGTACAGGGATGCAAACTCATGCTTAGACGTCAAGTTATCTCCATAGCCTTTATTGATTTTCTACCATAAGAAATGTGGAAGCCTGGTATACTGATGCACTCACCTTTAATTCCAGCAATAGAGAAGCAGAGCAGGCAGATCTTGGTGAGTCTGAAGCCAGCCTGTTTTTCATAGAGTAGAGCCGGAGCCACATAGAGAGACCCTGTCTCAAAATAAGTAAATGACCAAATAAATAAATGATGTGTTGAGCCTCTTAAATGACTTTCTTTTAAGGAGAAATACTTTCTGTGATTTGTAGCAAGCATTTGAAAGCACATGAGGGCCTCTGCCTATGTAAACACACACACGCACACACACACACACACACACACACACACACACACACACAGCGCTCAGCGTCCTCGGAAGAGCTGGTCTGTGGAACACTGAGTCCCTTAGGCCAGCAGCTACAACTACAACTACATCTCTGCATGGATTAGAACAAGTTAAACCTACAGAAGCACCACGACTGGTTCAGGTGAACAACATGCAAATCCTGGAATATCATGCAGCTTTGTTCGGAATGCAAATCCTAGTTTATTGAACTCATCTTACCCCACCTTTGCTCTTACTTGATACACCACAGCCACATAACTTGTTTCTGCTCCTCAAACATGTGAAACTGCCCTGACTGTAGGTCCCTGTGCTTGTCAAGCCCGTAGAGGGAGACCTCTTCCCAAGCTGTCCTGACTGGCATTACCATTCACCTCCACCGAAGACTGAGATCACCTTACATGGAGAGCGCCATCTCCAGCTGCTCCTCAGTTGCCCCAGTTTCTTCCTTCCTTTCTTTTTTCTTTTATAATAATAAAATTACTACTTGAAATCATTTTTCTTTTTGCAGTTTTTCTTCCCTTGTCAATCCATAGGTACTTAAAAGTATTTGCTAAGTACATGGTAATGAATTACTAGGCCCAGTGAAGTCACAATGCCGGGCTTTCAACTTTACAGCTCACAGGATGCACTCACTTGTTTCATTCTGCTCCTGTGGGCTCTGTGAGGAGGACGGGATAAGTGTGATGCCCAGAGAACTGGAGCTCCACAAGGTCGAGGATGCTCGGTCTCGGAATGCTGCAACTGTGGTTACAGGCTCTCCTCTGCCATCTCGGCAGAAAGATTGACTCAGAAAGAAAGGAAAGGCAGAGTAAATTTTGACCCTGTTGTGAGAAAACAAGTGCAAAATCTACTATAATTTTCACTGAAAAACAATACAACTATATTTTTAGATAGATAATCAGATTTGCCTTTCCATTTAAACCTGTTAAACTGACTTCGCAGATCCGCTCCCGTGCCTGTAAATGATATGGTGATCTCAGCTGAATTAGGCAGAAGATTTTTTAAATAGATACCATGGCAGTGTTGTGGTGAAGTAGAACATCAGCTATAAATTCCTTCATTCCTGGCATTATAAAACAGCCAGATTTAGGTTCTAAGATTTCACTGAGATTGTGCTCGCAATAAGCAATGAGGTGGGGCATTCTAGAGTTTGGTTGGGAATGCAAATCCTATTTTATTGGATTCCTGTAATAAATCCTGTAGTTGAAAGGATTTCCATCATTTAACTCTCTTATTTCATAAATGATGTTGCCGAAGTGATAGAGGAACTTACCGAGATCAGAACCAAGTTGATGGTCAGGCAGAGAGTTTCTGAGCTAGAGAGAGGGCAGAGCAGCTAAGAGCACTCTCTGATTTCTAGTGGTCCTCGATTTAGTTCCCAGCATCCATGTTAGGCATCTTGCAGTCACCTCCAGTTCTGGGTCTGGCAGATCTGATGCTTTTGGCCTCCAAGGGCACCTGTACTCAATATGTATATAGCCATATGCAAACACACACACACACACAATTGGACAAAAGATGCAAGAAATATAAAGGTTAAGTTGTCTGTTGTCAGACTCTTCCAGAATACATGTGACCAGACAAATACATCAGTTGGTGAAAACAACAGATTTATTGTGTTTCCACTTGTTTATGGTTTAATAATTAGAAAGGAAGTTGGAATCGTGGCTATCGCTTACAATACGTTTACAATGAAAGCTTAGATTGTGTTCTGAGGAGCTGTTGCTTACATGGCTTGGGACAAATCAGTTCATGTATCAGGCAGCTGTTTTACACTGGCCTTCACCTCCAACTCCCAAATCTGTTAGCTCCACTTTGCTTATTGCAAGAATTATGTGCAAAGAATCATAGCATAATGTTAAGAGCAAAGGTTTAATAATCAAAATAAACCAAATGGCACCTGATTCTCAGTCAACATCTACATATATTATACCAGGCATGTGAATGAACTTTTCTTTCAAGTCTGATACAATGTATTTCCAAAATGTACTGTTAAAATGACTGACCAATGAGATTAAAAAACTTTACTTGAACCAGAGAGTTGCGTGTAAGTCCTAAGAAATTTATGAAGTTCCTATAATCAGATCAAATAAATGTCTTTAGAATCAACTCATGAAAGAGGTGAGTTTGGAGTTTGATAAAAGACACAGAAAAGATTGGCGGTATTTATAATAGTTGTATTAAGCCAGACACGGTAGCACACACCTTAATACCAGCACTTGAGAGGCTGAGACAAGCAGATCTCTATGAGTTCAAGTCCAGCCGAGGCTGCATAATGAGACCCTGATTCAAGATAGATGATTGATAGATAGATAGATAGATAGATAGATAGATAGATAGATAATAAATAGGTAGGTAGGTAGATAAATAGAAAGATAGATAGATGATAGATAGATAGATAGATAGATAGATAGATAGATGAAAATAAAAAAGATTGGATGAATATGGATATCCAACAACACAGTGATAATTACTGAGGAAAGTATAGAAAAAATACAAAACAATGCTGGTTATTTGAGATAGCAAAGATAACTTACTATCTGCTAAAAGGGAAAAAAAACAATTGTAGCATCATATACAATAGAAAAATATTTAATTATTTCCATCAGTGCTAAAGAAGAATGTAGATCTATTAGCTCTAATCCTAGTCAAGATCACCTTAAATTAGATCTACAGCCTCATAGAAATATTTCTTTAAATATAATGGGTTAAAAGCATAGCATTTGTGTAGACAGAAGTTTCTCTCCCGCCTGGTCCTACAGCCATTCAGTTCCAAATAAACAGGCAGAGGTTTATATTAATTGCAAATTGTTCAGCTTAGTAGCTCAGGTTTATTATTAACTAGCTCTCAAAACTTAAACTAACCCATAATTCTTGGCTATGTTTAGACACATGGCTTGGTATCTTTTCTCAGTGAGGCATTCTAATCCTGCTTCCTCTCTGTCTGGGTGGTGACTGCAGACTGAGCTTTTCCTCTTTCTAGAATTCTCTTAGTCTCATTGCTCTGCCTCTACTTCCTGCCTGGCTACTGGCCAATCAGCATTTTATTAAACCAATATGAGTAATAAATCTTTACAATGTACAAAAGCATGATACTACAGCACATTTAAACACTTGTCACAATTTGTTGGTAAAAAACATAAGTATTCAGCCAGGAGATGGTGGCACATGACTTTAATACCAGCACCTGGAAGACTGCGCCAGGTGAATCTCAGCAAGTTTGAGCCAGCCTGTTCTATAAAGCAAGGTTATACAGAGAAACTTTGTCCCTAAAAAAGAAAGAAAGAAAAGAATATAAGTATTCTATCACACATGACATTAACCAGTCACACAGTCACTTAATGGTATTTTCTAGAATTTGGGTAGCTTTGAAACACCCAAGATGGTCCATTCATAAGCTTGGTCAGGGTGGCTGAAAGGCAGGGCTCATCTGGAACTCTTCTAGAGTGTCCTCACCTGACTGCCATGAGGCTGTGACTTTACTCTTTTTTCTGTCTGAGAGTTTTATTTTGTATATAGTGTTCAGGAACCTAGAGATCAGGGAGAAAGATGTCCTCATTATGCTCATGTCCCAAACTGACCTATCCATTGTTTGCGGGTTAAGCAAAAAATAAAGGTTTTATATATAAAGGAAGGCATAGAGAGGTGAAATTCATCTCCATTTTTAATCTACAGTAATCTTTAATTGTTGTATCCATAGAAAGGAAAAAAGTCAGTCTATTATTAGTGAGATTTGACATATTTCTCTGTATAGAATACAAAATAAAGTGCACAAAACCCAATGTAATAAAGAAAGGAATTCAGCTGGGTGTGATAGTGCAGGCCTTTAATCTAGCACTCAGCAGGCGAAGGCAGGTAGATTTCTGAGTCTGAGGCCAGCTTGCTCTCCAGAGTGAGTTCTAGGACAGCCAGGGCTACACAGACATACCCTGTCTCAACAAACAAACAAAATATTCAAGTCAGCAATGCTTTAGGAGAGGATGACACAACCATAGCATTTCTATATTACACAGAATTTATAGGCACAAAAACAAAAGAGTGCACATAATTTCTATAAAAGGAATGAAATATTTCAAATAGTTGATAGCAAATCAAACAAAATAAATATTAAAGTTTATACTATCTGCTATAAATTATTATTATTATTATTGTTGTTGTTGTTGTTGTTATTATTGCTGTGGTTGTTGTGATAGGTAATGCACTGTGTAGCCCAGGCTGGCCTCCCACTTTCTATGTAGCAATAATGACCTATAAAATGTCACTAAGACAAAGCAAAGACTCTCTAAATGAATGAAAGCACACACCATGTTGAAGAACTGAAAGATGGAATAGTAAAAATATATCAGTCTCTAAGTGATGCCCCTTTGATCACTATCCCAGCATGTGTGTGTGTCTGTATGTCTTTCATTTGAAAAATCTGATCCTGAAATGCATACAAAATACAAATGGTTAAAAACATTCAGTGCAATTTTGAAGACACCCATAACTTGAGGACATAAACTGCCAGATTTAATAATGGCTAATGGATTGGTATTGGGCAAGGGTAGACAATGAATCAGTGGGACAAATTAGAATTCAGAAACAGATCAGAACACACAGTGACACCTGGTGTCTGTCAGAGCTGACACTGCAGTGCAATGGGTCAGGATAACAATTTTTTTTTCAGCAAATGGCACAGGGTCAATTGGATATCCATTTGGAAACAAATAAATGGTGAACCTTTTGTCTCATACCATCTACAAAATTCAGTTCTAATCGAATTGCAGATCTCGATGTGAAAGGTAAAAAAATGAAAGCTTTTAGAAGAAAACGTAGGAGCATGTGTCAAGACCTTGGAACAGGCAAGGATTTTGTAAAAGGGTACCCGATACCATGAGACACAAAAGAAATAAAGGGTAAATTAGGTTACATTAAAATTAAGAACTGCATTCATCAAAAGACACCATTTATAGGAAGAAAGAGACAAGTTATGGAGTAGGAAAAATCATTTACACTCCTTATTTCAGAGAAAAAATTCATATGCATAACATACCAAGCTGCATAGAATGAGAGAACTGAACAAGCTACAGCTGGCACACAGCTGGAGCAAGGTGTGCATTGGAGGCCAGCCTGAGACCTTGGCTAAAAAAGAAGAAAGAACAAAGTAAACAAGCCAATTTTAAAAATGAATGAGACTGAATGACACCAAGCAAAAGATGACCCTGTGGCCATGGGGAAATGGGAACTACACAACTGTGCTGCATCATATGGGCCCACATAGCTCCTAGGATGGCTGTACTTGTAATACATGCGCTGTCACGTGCAGGTGACATGCAGAGCAATCACAACCAGCTCACACCTCTGGAGGAAGTGTGAACTGATTTTGTCACCCTGAAAGCCCTGGCAGTGTCAACAAAGCTTCGTATGTACATTTGTATACAAGCATAGCCAACCCCTTCTCTTTCTCTATTGCACAAGCATGCCACCAGCATGCCCCCAAAAGTCAGGGAAGTACCCTGACTTGTGCTCACTCGTGCAGTTAGTTCCTCAACAGAACAAGACCTTGGTTATTTCCTATGATGCTGGCCTAGCCAAAAAAAGAAAAGAAAAAACCGTAAAACTATTTGTTTTTGCTCTCTAAACCGTCTGGCCTTTGTGGATGGGATGAGCATGAGGAAGCTGCCTGTTTTCCACTACAAGGAGATGAAAATCTGGGTATTCCATTGCTTCTATGAAACACCATGACAAAAATTAAGTTGGGGAGGAAAGAGTTTATTTGTTTTACACAACTTAGTCCATCATTGAAGGAAATCAGCAGGACAGGAACTCAGTGCAGAAACCTGGATGTAATGGACATGAAGAAGGGCTGCTTACTGACTTGCTCCCCATCCTTTCCCATCTTGCTTTCGTTCTTTCTTTTTTGCTTTTTGGTTTTTTTTTGTTTGTTTGTTTTTCGAGATAGGATTTCTCTGGAGCTTTGGAGCCTGTCCTGGAACTAGCTCTTGTAGACCAGGCTGGTCTCGAACTCACAGAGATCCACCTGCCTGTGCCTTCTGAGTGTTGGGATTAAAGGAGTGCATCACCACTGCCTGACTTTTATCCAGCTTTCTTACAGAACCCAGGACCAACAGCCCAGAAGACCAAGAGTCCAGGGATGGCTCCATCCACAATGGGCTGGACCCTTCCCAACCAATCACTAATTAAGAGAATGCCCTACAGGCTTGTCTACAGCCTGTCTTATGGAGGCACCCTTCTCAAGTGAGGCTTCTTTCCGATGCCCCTAGTCGGTGTCAAGTAGACATAAAACTATCCAGCACAATCTGGAAGGGTTTTCTTTTGTTTTAAAATTTTCACCTTCAAATAAGTTGCTTGTCTTTTTGTTTTGTTTTATGTTTTTACTTTTCAGTCATCTAAAATCTAAGTCTTCTGGATCACCTTGCAAATAAACTTACTTTATCATGTCTGCAAGACTTCTTTTGACAAGTTTTAGAATGGAATTATGCCCATAATCACACATGCAGCACAATGTACACATATGTTCAGCAGATATGCACCAGACAGTTCAGTAGAGATCAAGAGTGTATGTAACATTCAGAAAGGCTATAGAGCGCAATATGTACACAAATATGGCAGTCTGCTGAATTAGTAAAATACTGCCTTGTAAACATAAGCTTCCCAGTGGCTTCTTTGTACCCACCCAGCTCATGGCGGCTTCATGAGAATCGAGCCGGGTGTGAAGTAAAATGAATTAACAAATTTCTGATGAAACAGTTCATCAGGGAGATTGTGTTTGGGGATGGTGAGGTTGGGAAAAGGGTTGGTGGTGGTATGAAATGGGTGGGAAGAACAGGAAATGAAATTCCAGTGAGAATAAGACGATACTTGAGCCTGCAGTAAGAGGAAGGCAGAGGAAAGTCAACTTGTTCGGACTCGGTTCTCCTCTTTCCTGGACTGAGGAGTACTACACCCCCAGCTACACTCTTGTCTTCTCTAATTTAACAAGGATTAAAGTGGTTAGCTCAGTACATGTCTCAAATATTTCACATATGTGGAGTCCTTCAATAATGGAAGCGGACAATTGAAATAGGTTGTACTACTAAAGGTTTCTGCAGCTCGGACTTTTTACTGTGAAAGACTCATCAAGTGGTATTCATTATGAAATAATCCAGTTCATTTATACACAGGTATAGACAGTAAGATGTGTGGCTGGGGAAATGGCTTAGCAGTTAAGAGTATTCATTGCTCTTCTAGAGGATTTGAATTTATTTTCCAGCATCCATATTAGGTCGGCAAGAACCACTAGTAAGTTTGAGTAAGGGGATCTGACACCCTCCTCTGATCTACACTGTCAGGTGCTGTGGATAATTTGTACACTGTAAAGATTATCACTCATACTGGTTTAATAAAATGCTGATTTGGCTTTAGCCAGGCAGAAGTATAGGTGGGGCTACCAGACTAGGAGAATTTTGGGAAGAGGAAAGGCAGGGATCCTGTAGTCAGCCAGATGCCGAGGAAGCAAGATGAGAATGGTTTACTGAGAAAAGGTACAAAGTCCCACGGCTAGACATAGACAAGAATTATGAGTTAATTTAAGTTGTAAAAGCTAGTGAGTAATAAACCTGAGCAAATAGGCCAAAGAGTTTATAATTAATATAAGCCTCTGTGGGCTTGGAACTGAACAGCTACAGGATTGGGTGGAACAGAAACTTCTGTCTACATTCAGGCATATAGCATACGTAGATACAAACACGCACAGAGGCACACACACATCAATAATAATAATAAATTAATCTTAAAAATGATATATCATACCTTTCTTAAAAGAGCTAGCAAGATATTCATAAGAAGAAAGATGTGATATATATGACCCATGGGGTAGATCATGGTGGTGCCTTTAACCTCATGTGAGCAATTTGCGGGATAATCTGCTCTACATAACAAACTCTGGGAAATCAGTGTTACATAAGTGAGACCCTGTCCCAAACAAACAAAAAAGAAAAAGAAAAACATAAGAAGAAACCCCACCAAGTGGCATAAAAATGCTTTACTTGTGTCTGTTGTTTGGGACAGGTGAATACCAAGTGTCCATCAGAGAATCCCAGCTGAACAAAGCCCATGGGTTGCAATATCTGGAGACACTTGGGTGAAGTTTTCTGAGACCACCACTAGAGTTGCTAACACCTTTGCATCACAGCAATGCTTAGTAAACATAGAGTTTTTGCATTGCATGGAATTTCTTATGTCTTATTATTATACACAAGTAGAAGGCTAATTTGGTGACGGCTTTGTTTTGATTATGTAGTATTCCTCACAGGATCTTGTGCTGGACCACTTGATCCTTGGATGTGTGGGGAAGTTGTGGAATGTTTTAGATATGGGAGGCTGACTGGCAGTTTCGGGATATAAGGGTGGACATTGAGAATTGTGGTCAGCCTATTTCCTATAAGGCTCTTTATTTCCTTTCTTCCTTTTCTTTTCTTTTCTTTTTTGGTTTTTGAGACAGGTTTCTCTGAGAATCCCTGGCTGTCTTGGCACTTGCTCTGCAGACCAAGCTGGCCTCTAACTCAGATTTACTGTGTCTGCCTGGGATTAAAGGTGTGGGCCACTACTCCTGGTTGACAGTAGCAGACTTCACTCTAAACTTTCGTTGTCATTGATAGAACCCCAGTTGCAATGCCTTCTGCTTTGCTGTACTCTGTTCCCTTAAGCCATGTGGCCCCATAAGCTGCTTCTGTCAGGAATTTGCTCACACTGGTGAGAAAAAATAAATAACATGATGATTTTGAAAAATAAAGCTTATTAAGCATGGAAAATGGTAGAGGAGGCAGAGGCAGGTGGATTTCCATGAGCCAGAGGTCTTGTTGGTCTGCAAAGGGACTTCCAGGCAAGGCATGACTGCATATAATAAGACCGTGTCTTAATAAGAAAAATAAAATCAAAACTGTGATAACATGCAAAGACACATCTTTCTTTATGAAAGTTGAGTAGTTTCTGGCTCTGCCTTTTTTGGGAGAGGGCAGCCTGTAGCTTTCAGCTCTGGTGTAGCTCTGTTTACCAGATATATGGCCAGAGCTCAGGGTAGGAACTCATTCAACCTCAAACAACCCATTATGAACGTAAGAGCCAACTCTCTGCTTATTCACCTAAGTTCCAGTGCAGCCAGTGGTGATTCTGCTTTTATCATCCAATGTCTTCAAAACAGAGAAAAGAAGCTACCTCAGGAACGTTCTAGGCAGGACTGTGGCTTAGGACCACAGCAGTTCATATCTGCTCAGGCACCTGGCCGCCCACATGGCTAGTTCTAGCTTATGCCCCGAAATAACAACACACAAACTGTATTCACTTAAACACTGCTTGGCCCATTAGCTCTAGCCCTTACTGGCTAATTCTGATATCCCGATCAACCCATCTCTAATAATCTGTGAGCACCGGTCTTACCGGGAAGATTCTAGCCTACGTCCATCCTGGGTTGGAGCTTCATCGCATGTGTCTGCCCGGAAGCGGGGCATGGCGTCTCTGCTCCAGAGAGCAGAGCTGTCCGTCTGAGCTCACTTCCTCTTCCTCCCAGCATTCTGTTCTGTTTACTCCTCCCACCTATGTTTTAACCTATGAGGGCCAGCCAAACAGTTTCTTTATTATAATTAACCAATGACCTTCCTCCATCATTTCCCCTTTTTCTGTTTAAACAAAAAAAGGAAGGCTTTAAATTTAGCATAGCAAAATTACATATAACAAAACAGTTATCAAGTAAAAATTACAATATTTATCATAACTAAGGAAAACCACAACTATAATTAACTATTCTTTAACTCCATCAAAGACTCCAGAAAGATACAACATTACCTAAGCAAACAAGAAATAAGAAACTTACAAGACTCTAGAAATGACAGAGACATCTTGCTGCCTGGACAGTCACCCAAAGTTCCTCTGTACTGTTGGGGCATCAATCTTCGGCCTACAGGTCCATAGTATCCAGAGACATTTCCATGAAGCAGGACATTTCAAAGTCAGTTCAGTCACTATCTGTTGTGTCCTGCAGAATGTCTTGCAGACTCCTTCATGAATCAGGAACCCCGAAAGATCATCTCACCTTTAAGCAAGTTCAGTAGTCCTCTCTCTGCGGGTAAGCCATAGTGGCTTGCAGTTTGGTTCACTATCTTCCTTTAAGGTTTGGTATTCTTTTCTTTGGGCAGAGGGAGTTGGGTTGTTTTCTTTCTTTCTTTCTTTCTTTCTTTCTTTCTTTCTTTCTTTCTTTGGAAGGAGCTGGGAGGACTTTGTTTTTACTTTGATATAGCAGGTGTTACTTTCCCCAAAGGGAATTACAGGGCCACTCACCTCTGAGAGTAAGCTACGAGTAGACAGGGTATGTTCTTGTGTCCCTAAATGACTGGAATACAATGACAACAACAAAGAAGCCTTTACAGATGATTGACGCTATGATGAGTAATGACTGACAGCTGGCCTTTGGTGTGCCCACCTTTCTGTAGGACTTATAATCTAACTTCAGAACCAAAAGACTGAAAAGTCTGCTGCATCACTTATAAAAACAACTAGACTTCTGTCTTCCATTTGGGTGGAGTCTTAAGTCCCCACCATACAAAGACTTGAGTCCTGGCTTTCAGCCCTCCTGAGAAGTGGCCACGTCTGGGCTCCTAGTTTACCTCATGTACTAGTTTCCTACTGCTGGTGCAACTGAACACCATACTCATTACCTTAACACAACTCAAACATATCATTACATAGTGCTTCAAGTCAGAACTAAAAATTAAATCACATAGGGCCTAAAACCAAGATTCTGACTGAACTCAGCAGAGTAAGTATCAATTTCTGAACTCTTTTGGACTCTCTTTGTTCCACTACACTTCTATCCTTGAACTCTCTTTTACTAATTGTTATTGATCTCTCCCTCTTAAGAGGGCCACTATGGTGACTCTAGTCCCACCAGATAGCATGTAATAAACTTCCCTTCCAAATCACAACTTCCCTTAGTCACAACTGTAAGTCATTTTTACCATGTAAGGCAATATTCATAATTTCTTGGTACCTGGATATGGTATATTTGGGGTTCAAAACATGTCTATCTGAGAATGGAAGGGAAGCACAGGTTGGTTTAAGTGGAGGGGGAATAGCCATATGCTCTTCCTCTCTCTGTTTCGGTGCCTTAGCTAATTCTGGACACACAAGGACTAAAAGTGTCATTTCCCAAACAAGCCTGTGACATTTTGTCCTTTTTTGTAGCCTGCTTCAGGCTCATTGAGTAGAAAGTGCCTGTCTTAGGTGTTCTTGGGTCCTGCTGATGAGCACACAGAAGATGTGTACAGGTGCTGAAAGTGCTGCCAGTCAGATGGGTGGAGACATCTTTGTTCTTTTCTCCTCCTCTTCCTGCTAGCTAGAACTAACATGTGAATTTGAGAACTAAAATCATTTGGTTAGACTATGAGGCACAAGCCATGAGCTAAAGATCGAGGACTCAGGCTGGGTCACCCACATGGTGGAACTGTCATAACAGGCCCCAAATGGCTCACAGTTTCATTAATCTACAGAGAGCTGAGTAAGCAGTATTTACTGCTTGCTATTTGGGCATCTGTCTAGTAGCCAACCTTGTAACCTGACATGCAGTCTTAGTATGAAGTCCATAACAGAATAGACCCATCCACAACATAAAACATTTGGCCTCTGTGAGCCTTATCTTCTTTAAGTGTAAAATGGAAATGATAATTACATGCAACTCAGGTATTGAAAATATGGACCAAGAGTAGACACATAGACCTTGTCTGTGAACTTTAAGGCACTTTTCAAAGAAAAGGGCTGAAAGATTAAAATATAATTTCTCATTTCTCTCCAAACACATGTGGATTTTTTTACTCCTATTGTCCAAAGGCTCTGCCCATGTTCTCATTGACTTTCCACTAGTGAATAAGGTCGGCAATATAGTTTTTAGGATATATGTAAGCTCTTTTTCTTCAAGAGCTTGATGAGACTGTGTTTATTTCATCTGGAAAAAGATGGGTAGTTAACTTTTATATTTCTAAATTAGCTTTTGCAAAAACACTTGCTAATGACAGGCTTTAAAATGTCTGTTCCTCAGTTTAATGACTGTAGAAAGTAATACTGGTATCTCTTTGTAGATACAGAATTCCTAAAAAGGTAAATTGAAAGACCACATGTTGGGTAGTGGTATGTGGCGAGTGACAGGAATTCAGGCTTTCTATCTACAGAGCCTGGAGCTGGTAAATAATCAGCATCCCCAGACCAGGAAACACACTCCAACCTCAGAAGCCAGGAGTGTCCTGCCTGGCATTCTCTGGGCTAACTCAGCCATAGGTCTTGGAGCTCTGCACTAGGCTACAGCTTCTCTTCCACTTTCTTAAAGAGCTTACAATGAGATTTGAAACATGTACATGAACAGGTCATCTGACCTCTGGGGACACCCTTCCATGGTCTCAAGGACTTCTATGTTGGGTGAGAGACTACGCTGGCTTTGAGAGTCTCCATCAAGCCCTGCTTTGATTTTTTGTTTACTCCTTAACCTTGCCTTTCATTCTTTGTCACTTGACATGTGGAGATCATAGATTTGGTGAAATAGAAAAAAAATTCAGAAATTGAAGAAAACAGTGTGGAACTCTCACATCTTGGCATCAACTGGTTGTAAGTAAAAGCTGGGTGCACTTTGTGTGCGAAGAGGTGAAGAGAAAAGACAACTCCTCTGGTAATTACCTCCCATCCCCCAGCCTCTGAATGTGTCAGATTCACACTTTGAATCAACAGGTCAATTTCTCATGTGTGGATGAGAAAGTGACACTTAGTAAGCGGTTACATTTCAGTGGTAACCCAGGACCATCTTGGTTGTCTTTGAGCTTGGCATGGATGGGTACCTTTTGGGAGCTTTTCCAGATTTCAAGGGTTGTTCTTTTAGATGAATAACAACTGGTACATGGAAAGCCACCCAGAGCACTGTAATTACAAACTGAAAGCTCATAACTGGTGCATGAACCACTTCCTTTATGAGTTACTTGGCTTTACTCCGTTTTTCTCATTGCAAGGGCTGTGTCTCCTGGCTCTGCCTTTAATAATGGTGACAGTCATAATAAGAGTAATAATGCAGCATTACTTTCTAATTACAAAGAAAATTTCCTCTCAGGAGCTCAAAGCACACTATAGACATTATCTCACTCATGGTTCTAACCTCTGGTCCTGCTCAGCAGTCCCCAGTGTGACCATAGTAGTGAGTTGGCTACACTCCACTTCTCAACACTCATGCAAGGTCAGGGAGGAGAGGACAACCTTTAGACTTGTCCAACTCTTGTAATATCAATTTATCTTACTGGAAAAAAACAAGTTATTTTTTATTGTTTAAGCATAGCCTTGAAAGGGACTTCATAGTCCAGTTCCTCTGAGGACAAAATGCTTTGTAATCTGTATAATTAAGAACTTCCAAAGGTCAAAAATTCACCCAGATTGATCATGCTGCTAGTGTTTGGCATTGATTGTGAGACCCCAAGTATAGACCAGTCATAAAAAAAACTAGATATCAATCCTCAGCTAGTTCCTTGGGCAGCTGAGGAGAGGGAGCCTGAAATGGCCTTATCCTGAAGCCACACTGATGAATATCTTGCATATCACCATAGAAGCTTCATCTGGCGATGGATGGAGATAGAAACAGAGACCCACATTGGAGCACCGGACTGAGCTCCCACGGCCCAAATGAGGAGCTGAAGGAGGGAGAACATGAGCAAGGAAGTCAGGACCGCGAGGGGTGCGCCCACCCACTGAGACAGTGGGGCTGATCTAATGGGAGCTCACCAAGGCCAGCTGGACTGGGACTGAAAAAGCATGGGATCAAACCGGACTCTCTGAACATGGCAGTTAGTGAGGGTTGACTGAGAAGCCAAGGACAATGGCACTGGGTTTTGATCCTGCTGCATGTACTGGCTTTGTGGGAGCCTAGTCTGTTTGGATGCTCACCTTCCTGGACCTGGATGGAGGGGGGAGGACCTTGGACTTCCCACAGGGCAGGGAACCCTGACTGCTCTTTGGACTGGAGAGGGAGGGGAAGGAGAGTGGGGGGAGGGGGAGGGAAATGGGAGGTGGGAGGAGGCAGAAATTTTTAAGAATAAAAAAAATAGAGATCAGAAAATTACAGGTCAAGGACCAAAATCAGGCTAAGAATGTGTTCTTTTAGACAGGGTGTCATGTATCCCCAGCCTTGACCTTGATATGTAACACAGAATCTTAAACATCTGATCCTCCTGCTCTACCTACAGAGTGCTGGGATCACAACCGTACACCACTAAGCTCAGTTTATTTGATGCTGAGACCAAACCCAGAGCTTCATGCATTCTAGGCAAGTATTCTGCCAGCTCTGTCCCCAGCCCAGCTTTCCATCTTTAATAGCACACAGTCTGTTTATACAAATCACAGTACAGAATCCTAAGCTTTGACCTCCTAAATCCCAACTACAAAAGTATTTACCATATGGTTTATATTGAAAAGTTTGCTGACCCCAATACCAAAGAATGAGACCAGTGTGCAAGGGCCTATGGAGTGGGCAGTGAAGAGGATGCGCTATCTTATGGGTGACAGAAAGGTCCCGACTGTGATACACCTCAGGTACCAACCCTGTGGAAAAGCTAAGACCTGTCCATGCTGGTTCTTTACTTATGCATTTTATTTCCCAGTGAGATTTCTTACCAGCGGTTTCCTAGACTCTTTCTGGTAAAGCCTTTTCTATACATCTAATATGATTCCACTGAGTACTGTGTTTCTGTTTCCTCTTGGAGCTCAGATGAGGCAGTCACACTTCTGCTTGAGTGTGCCTGAGCTCCTTAATGTTTGCTGAAAAGGGATTCAGTGCAGTTCTGACACTCCTTGAGGGTGTTCACCAGCCCCACCATTGGTGAATGAGAAGCGAGTGTGGCCCTCTGAGTGTTCGGCTGTTTCTGATCTTTCCATTTTTGTTTTTTGTTTTGGATTAAGCCAAACCCTAAGATTTTAGGCACTGATATTCAGGTTCTGCTCTGAGAGTGTTTGGTTTGCACACGCGACCGGGTAACTAATAAGAACGGCTTTCAATGTCCTGAGGCAGAATTGGACCGTGGTATTTCTGAGGTTGGCACTGATGTTTCTGGTTTCCCAGGTCCCCATGCTCCTCTCAGGATGGCGTCAGAAATGACTGATTTCCTTTCTGATTTTCTCTCTCTACTTTTAATCCCATTGAGTTAAAAATTTGACAAAATTAAACAAGAACTGAAGAGCAATGGCCAGAGAGGGTGGGACTTAATGGTAGGGCATATACTTAGTGTTCATGAAGTCCCTGGAAGGCTCTTTAGCAATGACAAGTAAAAATTTAAAAGAGAAAGAAAGAAAGAAAGAAAGAAAGAAAGAAAGAAAGGAAGGAAGGAAGGAAGGAAGGAAGGAAGGAAGGAAGGAAGGAGAAAGAAATAAATTAGGAGTCATATAATATTGAGAGAAGTCTTATTTTAACAAGGATTTCTCAAATACTTAGTGTAGTGGGAAAGGGGTTGTTGCTTTCATTAAGTGCACCCTAAGCGACAGAGATGATCTCTAAACCTGAATGAAAAAGGACTAGAAGGGGTACACACTCCCCACACAGCGTGTTCTCAGACCACAAATACTACCAAAGCCTTACCTTGTCTTTTCTTTCACAGAGAGGAAAAGATGAGGTGCCATGCGGCTGCTGGGGAGGGTATGCAGCACACATTCGTTGTATGTAACTTTGAGCATCATGTTGGCTGTAGAAGAGATTCATCACCAGCACAGAGCCCCATAAAACAAGACACAGCTGATGGTGAGAGATACCAGGAGACAGAGGCAAGTTGCAGCAAGAATTATTGCAAGTAAAACTTTCAAATGTGACCTTTACTATAACACCAAAAGCAAGGACCTTTGAACATCAAAGCAGACTATCAAGAAAGCCAAAAGGGCCAGTGAGGTGGGTCAGTGGGTAAAAGTGTTTGCTGTGTCAACCACATGACCTAAGTCCGATCGCCAGAACTCATGTAAAGATGGAAGGGGAGAATAAACTCCACAAAGCTGTCCTCTGATCTCCATATGCATGCCTTCTCCCCATACCCTACTCAAACACACAATAACAATAGATAAAGTGAAATTTAAAAAGATAATTTACATAGAACACAAACCTGTCAAGGGATTAATTTTCAGAATATATTTTTAGAGTAACAATGTACCGAACAACTACAGAGATGACAAAACAATTCAAAACTAAGTAAAGGCCAGACATAGTGACACACACCTGCAATCCCAACCCTGGAAGGTCGAGGCAGAGTGGAGGCAGGATGGAACCCTTGAAGCCAGTCTAGATTGCATGGAAAGACCCTATCTCAGGAGTCCATGTGCAGATGAGCAGGACCAACATAATACAGAATACAATTCAGTCATAAGAACCAACAAATGGCACAATGTGGGTGGGCCCTAAAGCATTCTGCTTAATAAAAAGAACCAGACACAGAAGAATAAACATTGTATGATTTTGTTTATGTGGGATACAGAAATTGAACAAATTCATAGAGACAGCAGGTAGAAAAGAGCTTACCCAGTGTCTTAGTCGATTCTCTACTGTTGTGAAGAAACACCATGACCAAGGCAACTCTTACAAGAGAAAGAATTTAACTGGGGGCTGGATTACAGTGTGAGAGGTTAGTACATTATCACCAGGACAGAGCATGGCAGCATGCAGGCAGCAAGAACTGGAGCAGCAGATCAAAGCTACACCTGGAGGCAGAGAGCGCTAGACTGGTCATGGCCATTTCAAGCCGAGAGTCTCTCTCTGTCTCTCCCTCTCTCTGCTTACAGATCATGATATAGCTCTGAGCTACTGCTCCAACACCTGTCTGGTGTGGCCACCATGCTTCCCAACATAATGGTAATGGGCCAAAGCACTGAAAGTGTAAACAAGCTCCCAATTATATGCTTTCTCTTATAAGAGTTGCCTTTGGCCTAGGCATGTTGGATGCTCAACTTACTAGACCTGGATGGAGGTGGGGGTTCCCTGGACTTCCCACAGGACAGGGAACCCTGATTGCTTTTCGGGCTGGGGGGAGACTTAATTGGGGGAGGGGGAGGGAATTGGGAGGCGGTGGCGGGGAAGAGACAGAAATCTTTAATAAATAAATAAATTAAAAAAAAAGAGTTGCCTTTGTCATGACGTCTCTTCATAGCAAAAGAACGCTGACAAAGACAAGGCCACATCTCCTAATCCTTCTAATCTTGTTAAACAGTTCCACTCCTTGGTGACTAAGGCAGTCTTAAACAAACCACCACACCCAGCGCAGGTAGGGAGAATAGGAATGTATTAATTAAAACGGACAAAGTTAGATTGGGGATGAGATGCTGGTTGCCCAACACTGGGAATGGATTTAGTGGCAATGAATTGTACAAGTATATACAAATGGTTAAGGTAATTAAAAACTTGTGTACATTTTACTACAATTTGAAAAAAAATTTACTCTTCAACATCCATTTTAGTACTTGGTATCTGATTCTTGCTTGGGCTTGTGTTCTCATAATCTGGAAGCAGGATTTTTTTTTTCATGAAGCCCAGAACAAACCTGTAGATCCTTTATGCCCCTCAGGAAGTAGAGCTTTGCCTGTAGCTGTGGTTTGGGGACATGTGGACTGAGCCTATGATATTGCTGTTACAGAAAAGAGCTGCAATTCATCCTAATGATGGCACGCGAATGAATACCTCAGCAGAGCACTTTAATGAAATAACAATTGGTTCAAGATAAAAAAAATCCAAGGCTTTCAAAAGCCATATCTCTTCCTTGTAGGGAACAGTATAAAACAGTGTTCTTTGCCAAACAACGTGAATGCTTATGGAAAATTGAATAAAAATCCTTTGAATGTGTTTATAGGACAAAGACATTAACAGTGTCTAATCAGAAAAGCTCCTGAAGTCTAGGTAGGTAGAAGAGAATGAAATACTACCCCAGATATTTATAATCTCTTAAAGTAAAATAGCTGTAATTCCCTTCTTGGAACACAGACAGTATTTTGATCAAGTTCTATACTATATACAATATTAATATTTTTAAATACAACTTCAGGAACAATTTATGAGGCAGGTGGTAGTGAACCCACTTTACTGGTGGGAACTGAGATGGCGGCTGGACATACTGAAGCTTGTAGTACAGGACTTCACACTGTTAAGGTATGGCTGTCATTTAATAGCAAATCTGGGGCCAAATCCTACATTCTATTTTGTAATCATACTCTCTTTAAATTTGCATTTTTATTCTAACATCTCAAATAAAAGGCAACACATTTAATGAAAAAAAAAAATCCCAGTTCTTCCCCTGACTCAGGACAACATTCCCTGCCTGCTTCTATTTCCCCAAGAAAAATATTATTGAGCCTAAATTTATTTCAATTCTATGCCACTCATTTTCACACAAATGATCTCTGCTGGGGGATTTGACCCATTTATTATTTTCCACATCAGAGTTGACAAACATCAGATGTGTGATAATGCCCTGTGTAAACAACCACAAGCCGGTGTTTGACAATAACATCACAAACTGCTATGGTGTGTAATTAACAGCATTTCTTATCTTCCCTGTGTTAAAAGCAGTTGTCGACATTTTACAAATGAACTAACCCTGGGGAGAGGGCTCCACGTGGAAAGGGTTTGCTGTGCAAATATGAGGACCTGAGTTAAGATCCTTGGGGCCCACATCAAAATCAGGGCGTAGTGGCACTTGTCGGCAATCTCAGCTTTGGCAGATGGAAACAGGCAGATTCTGGGGGGGCACTGGCTAGCCAGCCTAATAATTTCTTTCTGTGGTTTAGGTATCAGGGCAATTGTAGCCTCATAAAAAGAGTTTGGCAATGGTCCTTCTGTTTCTATTGTGTGAAATAACTTGAGGAGTATTGGTATTAGTTCTTCCTTGAATGTCTTGTAGAATTCTGAGCTGAAAACATTTGGTCCTAGGCTTTTTTTTTTTTTTTGGTTGGGAGACTTTTGATGACTGTTTCTGTTTCTTTAGCAGTTATAGGTGTGCTTAATTTGCTTATCTGGTCTTGATTTAATTTTGGTAAGTGATATTTATCCAGAAAGTTGTCTATTTCCATTAAGTTTTCCAGTTTTGTGGAGTATAGGTTTTTGAAATATGACCTGATGATTCCCTGTATTTCCTCCATGTCTGTTGTTATGTCCTTCTTTTCATTTCTGATTTTGTTAATTTGGATATTCTCTCTCTGCCTTTTGGTTAGTTTGGATAAAGGTTTGCCTACTTTGTTGATTTTCTCGAAGAAACAACTTTTTGTCTCATTGATTCTTTGTATTGTTTTCTTTGTTTCTATTTTGTAGATTTCGGCTCTCCAATTTGATTATTTCTGGCAGTATAGTTCTCTTTGATGAGTTTGCTTCTTTTTGTTCTAAAGTTTTCAAATGTTCCATTAATTCACTAATGTGGGATTTTTCCAGCTTCTTTATGTAGACATTAAAAATATGAAAAAATGGCAAGGAATGAATATACAAAAGGAAGAACACAGATTGAACCCATTACCCCAAACCCTTAGGAAATATAGGTTAATGGATAATCATCAGTAATATTAATCAATAAGTCAAGCTTGTAGTCATGTTAGTTAGATTTTCTCAATATATAGAGGTATATTTCAGTTAGATAGGCATTCTTCATATCTTTCAAAGACTACAGAATATGGCATTTAAATGTTTTAATAACATAGGGCTTTTCATGACAATGAGACACATCTGCTCCTGGCAGCACCAATCTACTTCAAGAGGAAGATGGACATCGAAGAGGCTCCTTATGGACTTTGATAGCTATTTGGACAAGAAACTGTTTTTGCCTGGACTGTTGCATAAACTGGACATGAAGAACCCACAGAGAGATGACTGCTAAACTTGCCTAAAGGTGGAATGGTTCTTCGGGGTCCTTGTTTCATGAAAAAGTCTGTGAGATATTCTGCAGAACATAGAAGAAAGCAAGTGAAAACTGCCAATATAGGCAGAACTGTCTTTGAAATTTCCTGCTTCATGGAAAAGTCTGCTGGATACTATGGAACTGTAGGCTGAAGATTGATGCCCCAATGGTATAGAAGAACTTTGGGTGACTGTACATGCAGTGAGATGTCTCTGTCAATTCTACAGATTTGGAAGTTGCTTACAGTGCACTTTTAGTTCACTTAGGTAACATTATATTCTTCTGGAGTCTTTGATAGAGCTGAAGAATACATAGATAGATAGTTATAGTTTTCCTTATAAAAGATAAAGTAGATATAAATATTGTGACTGTAATTCTTGCTTGATAACTGTTTTTATATGTAATTTTACTATGTTAAGGTTAATGCCTTCCTTTTTGCTTAAACAGAAAAAGAAGAAATGGTGTAGGAGGTTATTCTGTCTATGTGTTGCTTTCATTGGATGAATAAAGAAACTGCCTTGACCTTTTGATAGGGCAGCCCTTAGGTAGGCGGAGTAGACAAAACTGAATGCTGGGAAGAAGGGCAGACAGAGAGCCTCCATGGAGCTGCCAGGTCAGACATGCTGAATCTTTCCCGGTAAGCCTCTACCTCATGGTGACATAAAGATTATTAGAATGGGTTGAATCAAGATGTAATAATTAGCCAATAAGAGGCGAGAACTAATGGGCCAGGCAGTGTTTAAATTAATACAGTTTCTGTGTGATTATTTTGGGTGTAAGCTAGCCAGGTGGGTCAGAACAAAGGTGCCCTGCAGTCCTACAACAATAGTCTTCTCTTAGCACAGAGCACAAGCTTCTCAACACCTCTGACTAAGAGTAAACCCCTATTACTTTCCCTAATTACCTAATTACCATTATGAATCTTAATCACTCTAAAAATTCAAATATTAGAAACCTAAAGCTTACCCAAACATACTCCATCCAAAAGATAATCTTTTCTTCTTAGCAGCTACTCTTCCAAATGATCTCAACAAGGTCAATCTGGGTACCATGAGAATGCATGCTCAACGTTGTAAACTTATGTATAGGATTCAATGGCAGTTAAAAAAAAATCACAATTTGTTTTTTACTGAAAAATCAATTAAAAATTTCTTAAGGAATACTGACTAAATAGCCATGTTTGAACATCTGAACACACTTGTTGAATTAGTTTGTCTACATTCCTAAAAGTATAACTGAGTAGTCAGATTGAATACACATTTCACTTCTTATCATATTAAAATTACCCTCCACAGCACACCCATAGACATGAAGAAAATTTTAATTTCTGTCTCATTAACAAAGTTTCTGCCTTTTTCATCTGTTTGGACTTTCTGGTTGTAGGGACCCAGGGAAGCCTGGGGGGAATGTGTACTGTTTACAAGGGTGTGCCCGTGTCACAGACCCACTGCCTGAGACTGCAGGAATGGGAAAGCGTTGCTCTGGTTCAAGCACAAGTGTTTACAAGTATCGACAGCTGTGCGCAGGAACTGGCAACTGCACTTCTTCCTCCCTGATATTAACAGCCTATGACTGTCCTCCTACAGGAGCTCCTCTTCTGTACTGTACACCAGGGTTCTCTGCAGTTGTCATTGGTGCCACTCCACCAGAGGACACACAGCCGTCTGACCCCTGATTTTTATATGTATGTCTGGAACTCTTCAGTGTATGCCTTTTCTTCATCCCCTCTCTACCCTAGGCGGGTTTCAAAGCCAAGCCATGTCAGTAGGGTGTCTAATGGCCATGAAAAGATGAATACCATGTAAATGCAAGTTAACTTTTCATTCCGTACTTGTCAATATCGGATCAAGACAGTCATGTGACTGTGCCTGTTGTTACAGCAGACACCTCTGCATGTTACATGAAAACGTGTAACATGAAAACAGCCTCAAGAGAAGCCCCAGCCTTTCCTAAAGTGATCTTGTGTTTGATGTGAATGGATTATATTCCAATATTTACTCAATATAATTAGAATTGGGAATGTGTGAACTATCTATCACTCTTCAGTACTTTGTGTGTCCTGCTGAACAACTCCAAATTCTCTAGGCTCTTTGGACCCAATCAAAAACTAGAACAGTAATAAACAGGAGTGGTTGAAAGGCAGGCACATATTATTTGCTGCCATAAGACCCAGTAACACTCATGCTTTCAGAAGTTTCATGTGAGAAGAATCATTACTTCATTTTGGAGATGAGAAAATTGAAATGACTTAATCAACTTTTTGTCTCAGGTCACCAGATCTGTACATGACAAAGGTGAAACCGTCAATGGTTAAGCCCTGCTACAGCCTGTTTGCTTCTGAAACCCTGTGACGTAGGGCTCATCTCTGGCAGGCACAGGAAGAAATGGCCTTCATGAATTCTACATTCATTCCACTTATTCTCTGGATCTTAAGACAGAAAGCCAAGCACACAGTAAAAGTGGGGATATAAATGTGTCCCTCTACAACCCATAGACTTCCCTGTGGGTACTAATAACCATTTAACTATCTCTTCAAATATCTTGTTTAAAAACAGCTATTTATGATCCTTCAAGAAAAATACATTTTCTTACATTGTCAGATATTAGGAACAAAAGGGAAACAGAAAGATGCAAGTCCTAACTGCTATGCTCGGTCCACCAGCTTCCTGGGGCATCTGGTTGTGAAGACTACAGTGGCGCCATATTTATGGTAGGAGGCAGGTCAGGTGCTAAATAGATTACTTTCATACATATTTTCTTCTTAAAGTTAATTCTGAAAAAAAAATTACATACTATTTTCAAATTTCAAAGTGTTATTTGGTTGTATTGTGGCACCCATAATGCATAAAGGCCAGTGTTTAAAAGATGAGGGATAAGCCGCATAATTTCAAGGCCAAATTTGTTCTCACTTTTAGATTAAATTTGCAAATCTATTCATTTAGTATGCTCAGTCAGAAAGATGGAGACACAGAGTCCTCTAAATGACCTCTCCCTGAGAAATAATTAATTGGCATGTAGTGTGCTTTGTTAAAGAAAGTAAACACCCTTCATGAATATGAATTTAATGCTGTTTTTAACAAATTGATCTAGATATTTCTAATCCTCCCTCCTCTTTTGGGACTAGGCATTTTTTTTTTTGACAAAACAGAAGAAATTCTAGATATATTCTAATAAGTAATTAGAAGGTATCGAGACTTTGATTGTTCCCCATGGATTGCCAGTACCAGCTAACGCTGTGACAACAGTGTCTCGTGAATGAGGTGTTGAGAATGTGTCAGAAATGAGCAATGGCTGGAGAACATGGAATTCACCTCCTCCACTCACAGGCACCACGGATACAGCTACCAACAAAAATAGATTCTCAGTTCCTGCAGAACACCACAGTGCTACTGGAAATGCCAAATGCAAAGGGAGGGGCATTTGCTTATCATGTCCTTTCTCTGAGTAATGAAATGCAGACCTTGAAAGTCAATGACCAGTTTTGTGAGCCATAAAATGTCCGATGTCTTTCTTTTTCAGTCCTGGGAATGGAACTTGGGGCTTCATGAGTGCTGGGCAATTGCTCTAGCTCTGAATCATATCCTAGTCCCAGGGTTGCAAATTGTGTGTGTGTGTGTGTGTGTGTGTGTGTGTGTGCGCGCGCGCGTGTGCGTGTGTGCGTGCATGTGTGCGTGTGCTCTGGAGATATAGTGGGAAAGCCCTGATGGACATGAAGCTATGAGACTGAGAAAATCTAAGAAAGCAGCTTATAAAATGTCTCAGGCAGAAGAAATAGAGGGGTCAGAGAGGGAGGAAGAAGGAAAAGTGGAGAAGAAAGAGAAAATGAGGAAAAGAAAATGAGGAGAGAAAAAGGGGAAGGAAAAAGAGTCTGGAGAAGGGGTAAGAGAGGCAGAGAGACAAAAGTAGGCACACACAGAGGTAGAGAGGCAGAGAGACAGAGGTAGACACACAGGGCTGGGTTGGCTCTTATGGGGTTTATTCGAGAAGACAAAAATATTTGGTAATTATTTTGCCCAAACTGTTCAAGTCAAAAGAATATATCTCTTGAGAATGGAGAAAGAATGGGGAAGAAATGGGATAAGAGAGAGGAAGAAAAGAAGAAAGAGGGATAAAGAGAGAAAGAAAGAGAGGGGGAAGGAGAGGGAAGGAAGGAGAGTGAAGTAGGAGAGTAAAATTAATCTTAATGGAATTTTTCATATAATGTAAACATGCTCAGAATTCTTATTTGTCCAAACTGCCCAAGACAAATGAATGTTCCCTGATGAAGAAGTGGAAGGAGAAGGAGAGATGGGGGGATTGACTCTGGCCATTTTAAAGTTAATCAGCGCCCATGGTGATGTATTCTTCCAAAATAATAAAATGGATTAATCAGGAGCTCAGGGAGAGAGGAGAGGAAGCATTTGTCCCCCTCCTGCAGCGGGATGAAATATACATAACACAAGAAAGGGCCCTGGCAAGTAGTCACAGGACGAGCACCTGGAAGATTAAAGCGGAGGCTGGAACATTAACAAAGTACAGACCACACTGAATTAATGAGCACTGAAGATAGACACGCGGTGGAGTCTTAATTTATTTCCCTTTTCTAGCTCATCCTTTAAGAAAATGACAGTGTCTTCTTATCGATTTTACACTCAGAGATCAATCAGAATTGCCCTGACTCAGACAAAATTTACAGCAGAGTCGACACCGCCTGGAGCATGCGGCCCAAACAGACACTACAAGGAAGCAATAGATCATGTTTGTATGTAGAGCCTGACGTGCTTAAAAATAAGCTAATCTGGAGTGGAATTTCCTCCTCGCTGACAAGCAGCTCTGCCCAGCTCTTCGGCCCCTTGTTACGAATTTCTCTCTCGGCTCCACTATTAATTATAACATGCGAAAAGGATTCATGTATTTAGGCCCTGAGGGAGGTCATCTGATCTGCAGCTTCAGATCAAATATAAACTAACAGATCAGTCCTACTTAAACAATGTGAAATGTCACTCTGAGGCACTCGGTAAAAAAGAGAGCTAGAGGTGTTCCCGTCAAGAGCTATGATCAATTCTGACAAGCCAACAATATCAGGACTAAATGATGGGCCTGTGCATTCCTAAACAGCCCCCAGTGGAAATTGCTGGATCCGGAAGCCCTTTTGTGCCAGTAACTAGCTGTATTAAATGCAATAATTACAGAAAAGACACTCACTGTGGCGCTCGGGCAGTTGTTGGCTAAGCCAACTGTTTCCACACTGCCATTTAGCTTGTAACAGCCGTGTGTGTCCTGCGTTGATGGAAGGAACAAGGGCGTCCTATCCCGTGCAGTCAAGGCTCTGGCTCTCTAGGTGACACTGGTAGGCATGGGGAACAGAGGAAAAGCACAAAATCAGATGCCTGGAGAAAATGTGTCTGGAAATGGAGTCTGGAATTTGCACATGCTCTACCCCAACCTTTTGGTTTGCCTAGAGATGGTATCCGACCCCCGCCCCAATCATATACAACATCTTAAATTAAAATATGTAAATGTAATCTTAAAGTATTTTCTGAAAAACTCCATGTGTGGCAGAGATACCGATGAAGAAGGTATAGCCACTTCCTAAGTAAAGTCTACTGAGGAAAGAGCCATGTTAACAGCCGTCTCAAACCCCAGCACTTGGGAGGCAGAGGCAGGAGGATTTCTATGAGTTTGAGGCCAGCCTGGTCAACATACCAAGTTCCAGAACAGCCAGGGCTACACAGTGAGACCCTATCTTAACAAACAAAGAAACAAAATCCGTCTCCTTAATATATTACATGTATGTATGTATGTATTTATGCAAGCATGTATGCATGAATGTACAGTAATATACCTGAGAAGCGCTAAACCTGCCTGGGAACAATACTTCAGGAAGAAGGACAGAAAGATTGAATTGCCATAGAACCCTAGAGATAGGCAGAAAATGCCCTTGTGTTCACACAGAATAGGGAGTATTCTTGTCAACTGAAAAAGCAGGATGCAAAAAATATCAGAAGCTATGTGAGCAAAGTCAGCCAGTAGGCAGGCACACAGGAGGTAGGCACCAGAGACCCTGAGTGGTGTGCGTGTGCAGAAGTAAATAGATGCATAGGATTGCAATGGACTTAGAACAGTTCTTTCAAAGAATATGGTGAAGGTTGGAAGGTAGGTGGACAGTCAATCCATCAAGGCCCTTATCTGTCTTTTGCTGCATTGCATATAACCACAGCTCGCTGAATTTCACTCAGTCTCATGGTCGATAAAGTGAGATATGAATATATGTGACCCACACGTGTGTGTGGGGTCTAGATGCAACAGTTTGTGGCACCTAGTACACCATGCAAGACACTTCATGTTGTGCCCATCTGTCCTCTTCCTTAGGCCTTTCCAATTCATTAGCCTTCATCATGCCTGTTTGGCCTATGAAATCAGTAGTTTCTCAATAATATGGCTGTTTCACTATGACTTTCTAGATTTTGCTCTGTTAACAGCAATGCATAAAGTATTCTTTCTGAAGCAAGAGACAGAAAAGTCTCTAAGTGGTTCCTAAATTAAGTTCTACCATCAACCTCAGTTTTCTTTAGTGTAAAAAGACTCCCTGTTCCCTATAGATTTGTCTGCCTAACCAGCAGCTTAACTGGTGCAGGTGGACCTAAAAGGCGCCAATGTAGGAAAGTGTTCACAGTGATCCATTGGTTGTAGCTACTTTCCCCCAGGGTTGCCTCCTGTCTCTGCTCTTGCGGTTTCTTCCCTGTGACTCAACTTCACCTGGCAAATTCCAGGCCTGCTCCAGTTGATTTTGTTCATTCTCATAGTCTTCCACTTTAACTTGGGAGTCAGAAGTTTTATGCTTGACGAGCAAAGGGACCTCTACCTAAATATTCATCATAATATTTTTTTTATCAAAAATAGTTATAATAATAAGTGTTTATTATAGAATATTCAATTTATATTAAAGTAAACTAAAAACTCAAAATTATCCATAATGCTAACCTTCTAATCAGAAATAAATCACCGCCAAGAATGTACACAATTTGTTCATTTTATATAGATAGAGCTTGGTGTTAAGCATACATACATTAAGATTATGTGTGTTTAGACACTTATGTTTGTGTGTGTGAAATCAGAACATGAAGTTATTTTAAAAGAAAAACTTAAAATTCTTATTTTTTTTCTCTCTCTCTTTCCTTCTTTCTCTTTGTCTCTTTCTACAGAGCTAAGGTTAGAAGTCAAGATCTGTACTAACTGCACCCATAGGAACACCAAGCTACATCTGTACTAACTGCACCCATAGTGAATACCAAGCTACATTGGTACTAACTACTTCATAGTAAACACCAAGCTACATCTGTACTAACTACATCATAGTGAACATCAAGCTACATCTGTACTAATTGCATCCATAGTGAACACCAAGCTACATCTGTACTAACTACATCATAGTGAACACCAAGCTACATCTGTACTAATTACATCATAGTGAACACCAAGCTACATCTGTACTAACTATATCATAGTGAACACCAAGCTACACCTGCACTAACTACTTCATAGTAAACACCAAGCTACATCTGTACTTGTAGTGAGGAGGCAAGCAGGCCTGCTTTTCATTCCGCCCGACTCCGGCACAGCTAGCTTAGCTCTGGAAATAATAACATGGAAACTGTATTCTTGTAAACACTGCCTGGCCCTTTATTTCTAGCCTGTTATTGGCTAACTCTCACATCTTGATTAACCCATTTCTAACAATCTGTGTAGCACCATGAGGTGGTAGCTTACCAGGAAAGATTCAGCATGTCTGACCCAGCGACTGGCTCTATGACGTCTGCCCTCACTTCCCTTCTTCCCAGCATTCTGTTCTGTCTACTTCACCCACCTATGTTCTGACCTATCAGGCCAATCAGTTTCTTTATTAATTAACCAATGAAAGCAAAAGATAGACAAATGACCTTCCCACATGTACTAATTGTATCCATAGTGAACACCAAGCTGTATCTACACTATTATCTGTACCCATAGTAAACACCAAGCTACATCTGTACTAACTACACCCATAGTGAACACCAAGCTACATCTATACTAACTGTACCCATAGTAAACACCAAGCTACATCTCCAACCCTTCTTTTCCTATTTGAATACTTTAAGTTTTAATTTGGGAAGGGCAATACTTTATTAAGTCAACAATTTAATTCCCAATATTACTCTTTTTGTTCATATTAAAAATTGTGTTATTATTAACACTAATGTTGAATAGTCTGTTTTGTGTGGAATCTTAGTTCTGTTCCACAGGCACTTCTTTGTGAAATTATTTCATGGAAGAAATTGTTTGCAACAAATGTCTCTTCATCTTGTTTGAGGAGTAACTAAAAAGCAGACCAAACACTCTAAGATTCTGTTGGGATATTCTGCCTCCCTGCAAAGATAAGACCCTTTTGAACTACTTTCCTGCTTCCTGTTTAGAGTAGCGCCAATGTCTCAGGAAATCAAAATGACAGAAGGAAGAAGTGCTGGTTGAAACTGTGCTATATAAAGTTGCTTTTGGAAGGAGGTGGGGCTGCACCATAGCTTAGCAGGCAGAGGTGGTTGTTGGCAAGCCTGAAGACCTGAATTTGATGCCTGCAACCAACATTATAAAAAGAAAAAGAACAAAATCATTTCCAGAAAGTTGTCTCTGACCTCCATAGGTGCACCCCAGACACAAAAATAAATACATAAATGTAATAAAAAATTAAACAAATAAAACTGAGTGAGTTTGAAGATGTACACATTACGCAAGAGAATGTTGTAGCTTCGTTGAAATAATGTCAAAGCATCTGGATGGCCCAAGCCATCTAACTCATAGATTACTACAGTTACAGCCAAGACTTAGTTTCCAAAGGTGCCACAATGCCTTGCTGTGTGCCAGCAGAAAGATACTATGACGCACATGTGGAGAACAACAGAAGACTTCCATACATCCAGGGAGCAAAGCAAGACAGGCGGGTCCATTTGGACAAGGGTCATGCTGCTGCTGTCACCCGTTCAGAGGGTACATTTAAAGGTTATGTTAGTGCCGAAGCTGTGCCTAAAGACGAGTGTCCTGGGCAACTCTAAGTGTTATGTCGCTTGTCATCTTAAAAACACAGCTGGTGATACAGATGGTACATAACATTTTCAAGAACTCACTTGGTATGAGTATCACTTTTTTTCTGAGTAGTAACTCCATTAAGGGCTGAAAAAAACCCATTTCGTTACTGTGTGTGTTCAGTCATATGGCGATATTATGAAACACATTGCTGCTAACAGTGAGGCTGTCATATTCAGGAAGAAAGTGGGCACGCCCACAAATGTATGTAAGAGTTTGGTATGGCTTGGGTTTTTTGTTGTTGTTATTTTTTTTAAATCAATTACACCAATTCAGAAAATAACAATGTTTTAAATGTCTCTCTAAAGTTACTAACTGAAAAGCATTCTGTTCACTCAAAGGACCCCAGGGTGTCCACCTACAGCTTCTGTCTAGAGCTTACCAACAGACAGGTCAGCAAATCAGTACATAGGCATCATGATTTCTGCCTCCGAGTTGCTAGGCTAAGCCACTGTCAAGAAGACACTTTGAGTTAGTCTTGGAAGTCTTATCTATAAGATGAATATAAAAAAGCAGATTTGGGCAAAAATAGGCGCTTCTGTGATTAAAATTGTTAATCAATTAACAATTTGAGAATGTTCAAAGATATCCTCCACCTCCCCATGGATAATGTTTAAAAGTGATATCCTCCACTTCCCCTTGGAAAGTTTGGCAATTTTTAAAAAGGGACTAATTCAGTCAATATCGACTAAGTACCTACTGTGTGTCAGATACTGCACTAGACCTGTTCAAATGAAGCAGGGGCCTGGACACACATGGCCCTGTCTCTCAGGAAGCTTTTGTTTTAATGACAGTGCCAGAGCCTAAAACTCGAGGAAGATACTGACTCATTGGTTTGGTCCCTGACTCCCATTGCTCATCATCAGTCCTTGGGTCAAAACTTAAGGATCAGTTAAGGAGTTTCGAACTATTTAGTTCGAAAACTCTGCCTGCTATTTTCTCCTCACAGCTTTTGAGGGGTCTGGAGAGGACTGGAAAGTGGTAGACTGAATCCATACTTTTATAAGTAGAACAAAATTGTTTTGTATATTGCAAGGATTTTATTTGGAGACTTAACAACATTCTGTTATTTATTAGAAAATGGAAGAAACTCTCTGGGTTAAAAAGTATATATCAGCTGGGTGTGATGGTGCTCGCCTTTAATCCTAGCACTAGGGAGGTAGAGGGAGGTGGGTTTCTGTGAGTTCCAGAACAACTAGGACTACATAGAGAAACTCAGTCTTGGGGGTGGGGAGGGAGGACATGTTTCATTCAAAGTGCTATTAAAGATAATTGCATATCAAGGGTGCTATCCCAGGTCCCTTAGGGATTAGTTCCAATTTCTTGGACTTCCTGATTAATTGATTAGTCATTTACTCAGGCACCTACAGAACTAGAAATATTTGCCTTTGAAAATAATTACTTTACAACTAGAAAAATGTTGTTATGTGCCAGGCTGTAGTGGCACACACCTTTAATCCCAGCACTCAGGAGGCAGAGGCAGGCAGATCTCTGTGAGTTCAGGCAGCCAGGTCTACAGAGGGAGTTCCAGGACAGGCTCCAAAGCCACAGAGAAACCCTGTCTCAAAAATCAAACAACGAAACAAAAATGTTATAATAAATAATAAACTATTAGTTGGTCAAGAAATTAATGTGTTAGAAAAGAAGAAAAAGAATTAGGCCACAGATGCAGTTGGCTAAGTGCTTGCCTAACATGCATAAACTGTTGGGTTTGAGCCACAGCACCACGCAAATTGGACATGGTGATGAGAGCCTATGATTTCAGCACTGGGAAGACTGAATTAGGAGGACCTGAAATCCAAAGTGACCCTCTACTATACTACTTAGTGGATCAGAAGCCAGCTTGTAGATGCATGAAACCCTGTCTTCAAAAATAAATAAATGAGCCAGATGTGGTAGCACATGCCTTTAATCTCAGCGCATGGGAGGTAGAGGCAGCCAGGTGTCCGAGTTCAAGGCCAGCCTGATCTACATAGAATCTATGTAGAATTCCAGGACAGTCAGGGCTACATAAAGAAAACCTGTACCAAAAACAATAAAACAAAGCAAGAATGAAACAAACAAATAAATGGAAGATAAAAATAGGGAACATCAGAAGACATACTATGTGTATATGATGTGCTTATAGAATATACTTAGTTGTGTATACACGCCCATGAAAAACATATTTTTCATTGGGAATCATTATTTAAAAAGTTCAAATACATAAATATGTTAGCGCTTTATTATTTTTACAATATGAAGACTCTAGTAACAGACCCACAGACCTCAAGTTCCTTTTTCAACAATCCTTTTCATGTTTATAATATCACGATACCCTTAAGAGTGTTCCTTGATCATGAGTTTTGCTTTTGCCCACTAACTGTCCCTTGTTTCAGCAACTGTTCTGTGTTGTCTTCTGACCCTCCCTTCAAGTAGCTTCTTTGGCAGAAGTTTTGAGTCCCAGTCCCCAGGAGGCTCCAGCAAACGTCTTCTCACAGTAGATGGAAACAGACAATGGACCAAAATGAGGTCCAACTGGTAACCAAGGCTTGTATTGGGGTAACTTACAGGAGTATGTGTGAAAGGTGACTTGCAGGAGCAGAAATGACTCAAAGGCAGATGCATTAACAAAAGTTGCCCCCACCATGGGGGAATGCTAGCGCACACTCAGAGTCTTCAGGCAGCTCACCAGTTGGGGTGTCTTTTCCAGGCAGCTCAGGTGGTTTGAGCGTCTCTCAACAGTCTTTACTGTTTATATACACTTGGGAAGAAGGAATTGTCCTTGCTAATTTTATGTCAACTTGATACCGACTAGGGTCTTCTGAGAGGAGGGAACCTCAGTTGTGAAAATGCCTCCATATGATTCAGTTGTGGGCAAGCCTGTAAAGCATTTTCTTAATTAGAAGAGATTGGAAATTCTTAATTTCAAGATTAAAAGGGGCCCCAGCCCATTGTGGGCTGATGGTCCTATGTTCTGTAAGAAAGTTGGCTGAGCCCTGCATGGCCTCTGCCTCCCAGGTTTCCACCTTGTTTGAGTTTCTACCTGACTTCTTTCAGTAATGGAGTACGGATGTGGCAGCATAAGCCAAATAAATTCTTACTTCTACAACTTGTTTTGGGTCATGGTGTTTCACCATAGCAATAGTAACCCAAACTAAGAGGAGGATCTAACACGCATCACCAGTTTCAGGGACTTCCCAAAGGCATTCAATTGCTCTCTTCCTGCCCTTCCAAGCTGACCAGCAGGATGAACTTTTGCCATCTCCCTTCAGAGCAGGGGTTCTCAGCCTGTGGGCTGTGATATTTACATACATAACAGTAGAAAAATTGCAGGTATAAACTAGTATTGGTGTAATTTTATGTTTGGGGATCAACACAAAGAACTGTGTATTTAGGCACTGCAGCATCAGTAAGGTTGAGAACCACTGCTTTAGAGTTCGCTGTGTCTTAGCAAACTTCCTTTAAGATGGAAGATTTTAGCTCAGAGGAAATTGCTGCATAACAGACATCCTTAATTTGAAATAAACGTTAGAGTCAGCTAAGTAGTAAAAATGAGAAATAACTTATTCAAAAGTCAAGGATTTGAAAACTTTTGTGGAGGCTGCATGGTGGTGGCACACACCTTTAATCCCAGCACTAGGGATGCAGAGGCAGGTGAGTTCAAGGGAGCCTGGTCTACAGTGTGAGTTTCAGGACAGGCAGGACTACATAGAAAAACCCTGTCTCAGCGAAACAAAGCAAAACAAAACAAACCCCCAACTGTAGAAGAACACTGTAGTGAGGATGTAGCCTTTTGAACATAGATGCACAAATACAGGTCCAGCCCATGAATCTGGCCCACACTCATGCTGGAGCTGATTCTCAGGAGATGGCCTCGGTCTTCGCTGCTGCTAGCTCGTAAGGCAGCCTTTTTGTTCTGAAGAATGACTTCAGAGCAGAAACACTGCCTGCTGTGTGCGTGCTCTCTCACCCTGCTGACACTACCGACTGATATCTCTGCTCCTCAGACATAGGAGCCTTGGCAGGAAATTTCCTGCTCAGCCTCCGCGTAGCCAGGCACATGAGCTATGAGTTTCAGAGAAAGCACGGTTTGGTCTCTTCGGACACGATGTCATCAGCTCACGGGGTGGAACTGCCCATGAAAGTGCTTTCCTTTGGTAAGGTAGCCCTAAAAACTTAATTTTTCCCCAGTAAATCAGTAAAAATTTAGCACTTCAGAAAAACTCAACATGTCGTTCTTAGGACGAATGCTCTGAGAAGTTACCTAATATATTCAAATATGGTGAAATATGGTTACTTCTTAATAAGCCGGGGAGTGCCTTCAGCTTTTCATTCTCTAAGGATGTTATGAGTCAGTCTCCATTTTTTTAAAATGGTTTTAACTTGTGAGTACTTTCAACTATGAGCCCGTTAAGAGTTGACATTAAATAGTTATCAAATGTCAAAATGTAATTTTAAGACTAAAGTTGATAAGGTGTTATTATTATGAAATTCTCTTGTGTCTACTAAAGAGAAATAGAAGTAAGTGTCCAGGGTAAAGGGGTCTCCATCTGATGCATAGGTCTGTCTGTGTCCAGGGTAAGGGGTCTCCATTTGATGCACAGGTCTCTCTACGTCCAGGGTAAGGGGTCTCCATCTGACGCACAGTTGGTAGTTGGTTCTACAAGATTTTCCTTGATTTCACTGTCAAACTTATTTAATTAAAAGAAAAACCTTTGTCGTGAAGGATTGTGTTTGTTCTGGTACATATCTACAGCTGGTGACAATGTTCAATGCCAGGGCAGGGACGCATTCCCTGTTGGGAATTCTCACACTATTTGTTCTGCAGTGTTTGCTAACTGGATTCCTCCACCACCCAAGTTTTTTAGGAATGAAGGTTCTTCTGGTCCAGAGATCATCCTTTATCTGGTGGCAAGGAAATTAACTGTCCATTTTGGGTTTTGAATGGTTTTCTCTTTCCTTCCTTCCTTCCTTCCTTCCTTCCTTCCTTCCTTCCTTCCTTCCTTCCTTCCTCTTTTGCTTGTTTTGAATAGTTTTTCTAAATAGTTAAAATGTTATCTCCCTAAACATTCATTTACAAGCCAGGTGGTCGTGGCACACACCTTTAATCCCAGTACCAGAGGCAGGCGGATCTCTGTGAGTTCGAGGCCAATCTGGTCTACAAGAGCTAGTTCCAGGACAGGATCCAAAGCTACAGAGAAACCCTGTCTCAAAAACAAAACAAAACAGGGCTGGAGAGATGGCTCAGTGGTTAAGAGCATTGCCTGCTCTTCCAAAAATCCTGAGTTCAATTCCCAGCAACCACATGATGGCTCACAACCATCTGTAATGAGACCCTCTTCTGGCCTGCAGGCATCCATATAGACAGACTATTGTATACATAATAAATAAATAAACATTAAAAAAAAACCCAAAACAACAAGAAAAGAAGATTCATTTACAAAGGAACACACTTCTTTAGAATGGATGCCTGTTATTCAGGATTGGTTCAGAATAAAGTAGATTCTGACTGGCTACTGAGTTCCTGGGATCCCCCTATGTCTATCTCCCCAGTACTGGGGTAGAAAGTCTTTCTAGTTTTAATGTGGGTTCTAACAATTGCAATGTAAGCGCTTTACTACCTGAGTCCCCACACCAGCATGTTTATACTCTTTACATATTTAATTTAGATCATCCATTTAGTCACTGTACTGAAAATTAAACCCAGGGCCTCATGTGTATCCTTGGCAAGAATTCTACCACTGAGCTATTTCCTCACCCCGTTTTTTAAGATGATCACACTGGCAATTGGCTGTCAATATTTCGATTTAAGGGACACATTGGCAATTAGCTGTCAATAGATCAATTTAAGGGACACATTGGACAATCTTCTGGAACTGACAGTGCTCTTTCTCCTAAGTCTTGTTATTTCTCTATAATTGCATTGACTAGCTTTATGCCCTGAAAATTTCAACTTGAGAATTTTTTCTATTTCTATGGAGGAGTCTCCATGCCTGACCTCTTTCAGCACTGACAAATACAAGTTTGCCTTCCCAGTGTCACATCGACAAATGCTGTTAAGTGATGGGTAGCAGTGTTTGCCACAAAAGCTATTACAGATACACCACCCTGCACCGACCATAAGAGTCCACGGTGGAAAGTGTGGGAAGATGAGAAAGATTCTCAAATCAGACAAAAAATACAAAGCGAGCCCAGAAAACTACAGAGAAATCTGAATTCTGTTGTTCAAGATTCAGAATTTGGAAGAGTGCCGATGACAATGCAGACCCTGCTGACTTTGTGTTTTTAATTTTTATTGAGTTTTCCACAGCATGTGGATGGGGGTCAAAGAGCTGTGGGAGCCAGTTCTGGCCTTCCCTTGCTGAGTCAGTCTCTTTCCTATAGTATGTATTCCAGGCTAGCTGGCCTTCAGGCTTACAGAAGGCTGATCTGTTTCTGTCTCCTATCTCCCCAAGGGAATGCTGGGATTGCACATCTGTCCCACTGCATCCGGCTTTTTAAATGATTTCTGGAGCTAGAACTCAGTCATCAGCTTTTTGGCCAGTGTTTTCACTTGTTAAGTCACCTCACCAACCTTCTTAATGGTTCTCTTCTAAAATTCTCAACCTCCCTTTCTCTCTTCTTTTTTTTCCTTCTCTTCTTGTATGTGTGGACACGCACGCACACACACACACACACACACACACACACGTACTTACTATTACACACTCTTGAGTACTAGTATGTGGGAGGGGTGTCAGAGGATAATTTTGGAGTGTCAGTTCCCTCCTTCCACCACGTGGATCCCAGGGATGGAACTCAGGTGGTCAGGACTGGAGTAGACTCCTGAACCTGCTGAGCCACCTCTTTGGCCCTTCTCTTCCTTTTTCATGTTGAACCTCATCAACAGCTTCTAGACTCTGTGAACTGGAATCCCAGGTCTGCCACTCACAATCCTTCTGACTTTGGACATTTGACTTCATAGCTGTAAAACTTTTAATCCTTCATCTGTTAAAAAAGACACCAATGGTGTCTCCTAGATTTGCTGCTCAGCTAGTAATAAACCCTAAATAATGCTAAATAATGAGATTTATTGTTATTATTAGCAGTATATCAAACAGCTGTGTTCTTCCTAAAATATACAAACCAAAAAACAGACTAACAAACAAAACAACAAACCGCCTCTTTAATCTCTGAATTTTTGACTCAGTTTAACAAATTGTAGGTCCTCCCTCCACCACACCGTTTCCATTGCTCTGGAAGTGGACAACCTTTCTAAGGCAGCATCACCATGAAGAATCAGTTATAATGTAGAAGATATTAGCTATTTGCTCATTGTTTACCCTCTTATAGAAGAGAAATAACAGCCCAAGTATTCTTAGAAGTTTCCTGCTCCCCAGTCTCTGTCAGAGTTAACAACGGCAAAGGCGGGTTGCATCTTACAAGGGTTTGAAGAAGGGGTTAGTGAGCATATGTACAGTTAGCACCTGTCTGTTTGGGGTAAATGAGACTAAGCCACCCTCAGGCCACAAGGGACAATAGTAACAGTACACACACATCACACATGCAGTTTCCTAAAACTGTGGGAAGACATAAAACTTCACATATAATATTTTTCTGTTCACAACCGAGACATTTCAGTAAATACACTCAGGGAATTTGATGGATGGAAATGTGGCAAATTCTTACCTAAAAGGCCTTTGTGCCAGGTTGGTTTTCCTTCCCCACCTCATTTGTCCCTTTATTAAACTACATGTCTTTAATTCCACTACTTGGGAGGCAGATGCACGTAGATCTCTGAGTTCAGGGCCAACCTGTTCTACAGAGTAAGTTCCAGGACAGTCAGGGCTACACAGAAACCCTGTCTCAAAAAATAAAACAAAAAACAAACAGACAAAAAAAATCATGTGTGGTGATTTGAAAGAAACTGGGTCCCAAAGGGAGTAGCACTATTAGGAGGTATGACTTGTTGAGCTAGGCATCACTTTGTTGGAGGAAGTGTGTCACTGTGAAGGTGGGCTTTAAGGTCTCTTATGCTCAAGATACAGCCCAGTGACTCAGACCATTTCCTGTTGCCTGTGAGTCTAGACGTAAAAACTCTCAGCTTCTCTAAAACCTTGTCTACTTACATGTTGCCTTACTTCCTGCCATGATGGTAATAGACTAAACCTCTGAACTATAAACTATCACAATTATTTGTTTTTCTTTATGCATTTCTGTGGTCATGGTATCACCTCACAACAACTGAAACCCTAAGACATTGTGTATTTAGATTCTTGAGTTAACTAGCAAGTTTCCTTTTCTTAACTCAAGAATGAGAAATTGGGAGGCGAGGAAGGAATTGGAACTGTGGCTCAGTTGGTAGAGTACTTTTTTAGCGGATATGAAACGCTGAGCTTTATTTCCAGTACCATATAAGATGGGAATGATGGTTGTCCCAGTCAGGGTTACTATTGCTATGATGAAACACCATGACTAAAGACAAGTTGAGGAGGAAAGGTTATATTTATTTGGCTTACACTTTGACATTGTAGTTGGTTATTTAAAGAAGTCAGGATAGGAACTCAAACAAGGCAGGATGCTGGAAGCAGGAGCTGATGCAGAGGCCATAAAGAGGTGATGCTTACTGGCTTGTTTCCCATGCTTTGATCAGCCTGTTTTCGTATAGAACCCAGAACCACAAGTTCAGGGATGATTCTACCCACAATGGGCTGAGCCCTCATCACTAGTTAAAAAAATTGCCTACAGGTTTGCCTACAGCCTGATATTAGGGAGGCAGTTTCTCAGTTGAGGTTTCCTCCACCCAGATGACTGGTTTCTGTCAAGCTGACATGAACTAGTTACACAGTGCTTGGATGGTAGAGGGAAGCGGTCAAGAGGTCAGCCTCAGTTTTGAATGTGAAGCCAGAAATTGATAGAGAAGACTTTGCTTCAAAACAAACAAAAAAAACAGGTAGGGCACTTATGTCTTCAGCTTGCTTGGAATCATATCCCAGGTTCACCCCTTATGGGCTATATGGCTGGACTTGTGTGACCCTGGGACTGCCTCCACCTCAATCAGCTCATCTATAAGGTAGGAAAAACCCTACTACCTCCTCAGGACAGTCTCAGGAGGATTAAATTGAAAGAGCCAGCTAAAGGTCTTATAGTGTCAGGCACTTTCTAGCCCTGGCTTGGTGAGCTAGCATCATTAATAGTCTGGTCACCATCCACAGGCTTCCTTCTGGTTTAGAAAGATGAATGAAGAGTCAAGACACCCTATAGTTCCCTTCCATGCTAACTCAAGGACTTTTTCCTCTCGTGAATCACTTTGCTCCGTATGTTACCCTCAAAAAAGGAAAGAAAGAAAAGAAAAAGAGTTTTAAAAGTCATTGCACAAAAGTGGTTTCATAGAGTCCACAGGTAAATCTTTAGGAGCCCTGCTCCCATTTTTAAATATTTAAAATAATAATATTTGTTAGTATTGTTTTTTAAATTTATTTCTTGGTTTCTCAAAGCAGGGTTTCTTTGTGTAGTCCTTGGCTGCCCTGGAACTAGCTCTGTAGACCATGATCTCAAACTCATGGAGATCAGCTTACCTCTGCCTTCTGAATGCTGGGATTAAAGGCCCATAGCACCATTGTCTGGATATTATAATTATTTAAAATCATGTATATGTGCATTGGCGGGTGTCCAATAAGTCCAGAAGATTTAAGTTTCTCTGGAGCTGTAGGCTGCTCACCATGATGGGTGATGGGTACCAAATTCGGGTCTTCTGCAGAACAGTATGGACTGTTAACCACTGAACCATATATTCTGTCCCCTAACTAACCTTTTTTAAAATTTCACATTTTAATAAATTAAACACCCCAACAAATGTCGCCCTCCCATCTGTAAATATATAACTATGTTTACAGTAGGAAATTGAATCATGTCTAGTTGTTCCAGAAGGATCTATGCTCCTGATTCAATGTAATAACTGTATGAGACCTCAACATCCATTGAGATTTGTAGTCATGAACACTCCCGTAAGCAGCAGATAATAGGAACATTCTCTACTGTCAAAGAATAAGTTGCTGTGTTGTAAATAAATCATTACATTGCACCAGAGGTGCTAACATCAGCATAACCTGATCGTCACTAGCTAGCCTTGTCTGAACTTCATTTGTTTTCCTCATTAAGTGAGAAGAGAGTAAGAGAAACCTTTGCAAACTGTCCTTTATACAATGACTTTCTGGCTGTAGGGGGTAGCAGGATGCAACCATCTCCACTTACCGTATTAGGGAATGACTAAATTACTTTCTCTATGCACACTTATGAGGAATGATATAATTTTCTAAATCACACAAAAATACATAAACAGAATGCAACTCTCTGTACTAGCTTCCTGAGAATTTATGTAGATATATATGAATTCTATGGAATAATATTAAAGAGATTTTTTTTCAAGTGTCTTTATTCTGTTTGAATTCTAGCCCCTTATGTGCTGACACGGCTCTTGGCTCTAATGTCTGAAAGATCCATATTTTGTTGAGCTTTGGCGTCTGTATTTGGATCATAAGACCTTAAAAAGTTACCATTTCCAAGCATGCTTACCACGGTCTCTAATAATATTAAGCTTATATTCCAAGTCTGACTATCACATTCAAGGCTGCTTTTAAAATGTTGAGTGACCATAAAGCTAGCAATGTGAATTTTATTTAAATTGATTTCGTATCTTCATCACCACTCCTTAAAATGAATCTTATTACTAGAGAGAATGTATGTGTCAAAAAAGAAGCCTCAAATACACTTCCTGTGCTCTTGACAGGGTGACAAAATATTTCTCCTATCCTTTCCTAATTGAGCTGCAGTACAAAGGAGGACATTATAATAATATTAATAATAGTTACATGGATATTTGTAGGTACTGTGTAACCCTTCAGTCCATTTTCCCAGACAATGGTGACTACAAAGAGGCTTCAAAATAGAACATTGCACAATATGAATGCCACTTTTTTCTATCTTACATTTTAAAAACATCATTGAAATCAGAAAGTTCATTTACAAAGGACTGGCAGTTGCAATCACAGCAATAATGTAGTGCTGAGAAAAAAAGGGTAATTGGTTTGGTAAAGATCGCTTTCCATTACACCATAAAGCACTACACAATAGGAAAGGTCGCCAATTAAGCAATCATGAATACCAAGTACTGAAGCTGATGAAAATAGGGCAGTGGTTTAAATAGATTTGCAAGCAATTTACCTTTTCACAATGTTGGCAATCTGATGCAATTTGCTTGCAATTTTGTCTGCTTTCAGTAGCACTCGAAGCTGACACTACACAGACCAAATGGCAAAGAGGCCCTGCATAGAAAATGTAAAACTATCTTGGCTGCATCAGGAAACCAGAATGGTGGTTCATCAGGAAAATTACAACAATTAACATAAGTGCTGCAAAAATCAACACTTTAAATGTCACACTCACTAGTCTGTCCAAAGACTGTAAAAGTACCATCCCCATCGCTGGACTAACAGTAAATATGAAGCAATCACCAGCAAACCTTGGGCTGATGGCTTTACAATTGATGTGACATTCTCTGGGTGATAAAATAGCCTCTCATTTTACAAAAGTAAGTATTTTTCTTTTTTAGCCTTAACCTGAATTATGTCAACACAAAATTTACGTTTAATTTTTTTCCCAACTTTTTCGACAAAGCCATTTCATGCCATGGTGGGTGTAGTTGGTCTTGACATTTAAAAAATAACTTTATATTTCAGAGAATTAGAGCCAGGTTGATAAAAAATAATCCCTCCTCAAATATTGATTTGGGGCTTTCAAATGTAAATCATGGCCCAGATTTCTGTGGAAAGCCATTGCAGGGGGGAAGTACAGCGTGCCTAACCAGAGCCTACTTTATTATCTGACAGAGGACTCCAAAATCCATCCCTGAGATTCCCTGGAGAACTGGCTGGAATTACAGATGCCGCCACATGTCTACAGCAATGTATTCCCCGCTAAAAGTTAGACACCTTGAAAATAATTGATACCTTCTGCTTTGGCGATCGTGGGAAGCTGTAAATTTGTCAGGGTTTGGGGAGGATTGGCTTACAGTGTAAACCCGATGATTTCTCAGTGAGCTGGGAGGGTCTCACGGTGAGAGAACAAGAGCAGAATACCAGAAAATCTGTTTAATTTTCATCTTAATATTGGTTGACAGAGTTATTTCTTGGTTCTGTCTACAAAGAGACATCTTCCTGTTCTTAGTGGATTGTTTCATCATTCAGCATAGGGACAGGGTAACTTTCTTGATTCTCACAAGCAGTTCTGCTTTTCCTGATCTTGTGATTCTCACAATAATAAAGAAACGAAAGACTGAGGCCTGGAAAGATGGGAGATAGCATGGTCACAGTAAAAATCAAACATTTTGTTAAAAATATTGGTAAAAAGTCTACTATGGAAGATGAATTCTTCCTAGAGTTCACTGTTCAATATGATTGCCTTTTCCCCTTAGGTCTGCAGAGGATCATGTTTGAGAAGAGGATTCAAAATCGACTTGAGAACTCAAGTGATCTTTAATTCTGGGACCTAATGGGTTGTGTTGACACATGATTCTAGGCTCCTTCCCCAGGTGGCCTCTCCTGTCATCACAACAGTGAGTTTCAGTCACTGATACTTTTCTCCCTGAAACATTTACAATGCAATAACATTAACTCCGAGGAAAAGTTTTACCAAGCACCTCTACCTTAAATTTGTTCAATGAACGCCTGCAAGCAGCATCCAGTTAATATAAGTCTCTGGGGTGGTCATCCACACGACCCACTAAAAGCCGCTCACAGACAATGCGCATACTGACCAGAGAACTGGGGCCCAATATGGGTCATGTTGGATGTCTGGGAAGAAGTTCATTGCTTACCTAAAAACAAGGAGCTTAGCCTCCATGGGAGCTAACTACATAGTTGTCTCGAAAATATTCTCATTTTATGGAGTGTGAAGCTTCCAGAAGGAATGATTTCTTCCTTGGTGTTAGACGGCCTTCATGTATCTGTCCTCTGAGGGAAAGAGCACTTCTGTTGCCTGTTGATGGAAGACTCAGAGAGTAAGTTCCTACAGAAGAGGTATGACCTTTAACTGCGGTCTACAGCATGACAGGAGTGGTTGTCTGGAAGGGTGGCATCAGCAGACTCAAGGTAAACTATAGACTTGGAATAACAATAAGGAATTTGTTGTATCACCAATAAAAGGTTCAAAAGATTATAATATTGCTTTGAGAGAAGCAAAGCAATCATTGAGAAGAATTAGCATTCTCTTCTCTGTCTGTCTGTCTGTCTCTCGTGTGTGTGTGTGTGTATGTGTGTGCGTGTGTGTGTGTGTGTGTGTGTGTGTGTGTGACTCAGGATGTTTAAGGGAGTAGTATACAAGAGGGTAGGAAGAGCCCTCTAATTAATTTTGGTAAATATAATAACCTGTGTGATTTCTCCCAGCTGTTGATTGGTACCACTGAAAACAATTATTACTGGTTAATTTCATTGCTGGCATGGTACATAGTAAATATTTTTGTTCTATCACTCTTTATTAACTGCAGAAAAGACCCTTTTGATTTTATTAATCAAATTTGTCAAAACCACAGATAGCTGCTATATGACTATAAAGCACAGAGTGTCTGAGTCATCAAAATGATTTCAGTGCAGTCCCAGCTCATATGGTTGACTCCAAAGATCAGAATTTAGTGGAATCCAGAACTCAGACTTCTAGTTAAACGATAAAGCTACCAAAGGAGGGATTTTGCAACCTTTATTAATTTGGGTTCATGTCTATTCTCACTTTAGTTATTCCCTAATATAATGTAAGAATGTGGGTAAAACATTGCATAGATTATTACAAGGCTACTCAACTGGATTCACTTCAGTCCCCCCCCCTCAAAATAGCTTCCCTCTGGAGGTTAACTTTTAGCCAAACAAGTGTTTCCATTAGACTTTTCATAAAGATTCTTAAGACCACAAATAAAGGGATTACAGTGTTATTTTTTTATTAAAAATTATTTTATTATTTTCTGTGTATGGGTGTTTTGTTTACACATATGTTTGTGCACCACATGTGTGGTTGGTACCCTTGGAGGCTAGAAGAAGGTGATGGATCCTTGGATCTGGAGTTATGGACAGTGTGAGCTGCCATGTAGGTGCTAAGAATCGAACTCAGGAACCCTGGAAGAGCACCCAGTGCTCTTAACCACTGAGCCATCTCTCCAGGTCTAAAAGCATTATTTTTTAATGAACATTTAAATATAACAATAAAATTAAGTGGGAGCTGTGATGCCACGTGAGTTAAGCAACATTGGAGGATTTTTTTTTTTAAACTAGGCTCTTCATCTCTGTGGAGCTGTGGGGAAGTCACATCATCTCTGTGTTTCAATTTTGTCTTTTTTAAAACGAGGACAGAAATATCGCAGAAACTTACGTGAATTGTTCAAGCTGTAAATTAGAAATGGCACATATCAGATGTTTAAATAAAGAGCCTGGGCTGTAGCCATGCTGCTGTTTCATCTGGGAATGATGGTGGTTGGGAAGTCGAGCCTGGTAAACATCTAACCGTCTCTGTGCCTCAGGTTTGTTTACTTGTTTTCAAATACTAATGGTGTATCCAGAGCTCAAAAGGGAAAATGGTACTAGATTTGTATGAGATAATCTGCATTAGAACATTTGAAATGTCCTCGTTAGTATAGTGGTGAGAGAAAAAAAAAGTAAAACATTTGAAATGTACTGTAAAATTGAAGAAGCATTTGATATCAGAATCAAAAAGTGTGTGTGTGTGGGGGGGAGTCTCCTAGAGGGCATTCTTCATATTGCAGCTTTCTTTTAACGTGGTTATAGTCACCACAGAAGACCCTTTGCCACCAGTTATCTACTATGTATTGACAGCGTTCCCATAAATCTGTTCTGCTTAAAAATGCTGTCTATGGTCATCCTAATTCATGTAAACGGAGTCTGGTGTTCACACAATGACAAAGATCAACTATCAATGTAATCTTAGAATGTGTCCTATTGTTAAGCAATGCATGGCTGTGCAACAAAATAGTTTTAAAACTGGAACAATTTGAATTCCAAAGGCTTGGCATGTGCTTGGCAAATGAGCCTTATGGTTTCTCTCAAATCTGTAGAATTAAGCAGATTTGTGCTCTTGCTGTGTTCCCTGTATTGACAGTTCTGATAGTCTAGAAACTAATGCAGAAGGCTAGAGGGAAGGCCTGGGAAAGCAGATGGGAAAGGAGCAAGAGCTCAGAGCTCATGGTCCAGGCTGGTTAATCATCACTGAGTCTTCCAGAAGGGATGCAGTGCAAATCTAAATCTAAAAGAAGCTGCACACAAACTGAGGCCCAAGGAACAGCAGTGTCTGTCCAGGATCACGGATCTGGAGACATCATTGAGAGGAGGAAGGATATGTGTCTGTGAATAGTGAACATTTATATGCTCATCCCTTATCACAAGGTACCTGAACTCTAAATCAGCCTCTAGTGGTCCCCAACTAACCTATAGTGACTTCTCTGTGCAATGAGAGATAACTATAGTTTCTTGTGACTCATTAAAGTTTAGTCAGAGGGGATGCAATTCCATTCAGGTCTGTGAATCCTCAATATCTGTGCTACATAATATACACACACCAAACCATATATCAGGTGCCTGATACAACAATACTTTGTGGGATGTATATAGAATCTATGACCTCCATCTCTAGTGACCCTACAGTCTAGTCTAGATCGTGGCATGCTATTGCAAGCAAATACACAAATGAAAGTATGGAAAACATAGGTCCCCTAAAGAAATGAAGGTATCAAGGTTGGTGGGTGAATAAGTACTGGTGATGCCTCTGAATCTGTAGTGCAGGGTATAGGGTTTCAATAAACATTGCCCTTTCCTTCAAGCAAGGCTGATTATGACAACAAAGAGCTGATGTTTGAGACCATACTTAAATGTTTTCTTAGTTCTGCTTTGGATGTGTGGGGTAAATATTTCACTATGAAAGATCAAAAGAAGAAATGAAGAAATGGAAGGAGGGAGAGAGGGAGAAACCCAGCCTCCTGAGGGCCAGCAATCTCAAGTGCAGTTGCTACTGCAGACTATTCTGAACTTCAAGTGCGACGCTGTCTAATTTCAGACTCCCTGATGCCATGAATGTCCTCGGGTATAACAACATCCAGCTTTTCATACAACATCCCCTCCATTCCCTGATCTCAACATGTGCTGTAATTCTCCCTCAGATATGCTTACAACACACTAATCCTATACTCAAGTTATCTTGAAGGAACAAGTCAAAGTCAGAATGGTTGATTTTCATCCCTCTGAGACCCAATCACACTCTAAGGAGACACAACAATGTCATCTTCATGACCTTAGTCTTACAGGCTGAACCTGAACACAGACCCAGGTCATTCTTAGGAGCAAACTGGGATATCTCCTGCTAGGGATGCTTCAGACTCTGCTTTCCACTTCACTGGAAGGGTAGCCAGTTCAGACAGGAAGTTACAGTCTGTACATTAGTGAAAGTTTGAATTTGCATTAGAAATCTCTGTATACACTAGGCTAAGTAAACCTGGTACCATCACATCTTGTATTATGTGGCAGGTACAGTCACTTTTCTCTGCTGCTCAAGTTCCATTTGCAGACCGCTCAGTCCTTTCTCTGCTGTCACAGGCTCCTTTAATCCCTAGCCTGCATCATCATGTCTGCAGTACCCTGCAGGGGCTCTCTTTGCAGCCAGGGTCTACTGTTCTTTAAAGCCAGCACCACAAAGATCAAGTCTTCAACAGCTTTGGTTATAGGGATTTCAGCTTTCAAAGAGTCTTTCAAGGAGCTCTTGGGTCCAGGATTATTAAATCGTAGACCAAGCTTGTCTAACAGCTTCCTTGCCATGAAGCTACTTTATCTCCTGGCTTCCAAGTTTGGTGGGAATAAATATATCGCACAGATGGGCCTATAACTGACCATAGCCTGTTCTATTGTATGTCCAACCATCTCTAATTACAGCAACACATGAAAGGAAGAGATTTGAGAGGGCAGGTGACGGGAGAGGAGAGGAACCTGTTTGACTTAAACAGCACAGGATCCCTCACCATCAGGCCTGATGTACATCAGCCTGACAGCTAATTAGGGTAGACATGAATTTTTCCAATGTAACAGATGTTCGCTAATCAGGCCAGATTTGGAGCCCTTGCGCCAGCAACATTTCATGCACAATTTAACTATCTAAAAGGAATAAACTACTTAACGCATTGTGCTGAAGGCACAGCTGTTTCACAATCAGAAAATTTGCTGTCAAAGATGTTCTCTTTAAAACTGACATGTTTTTATATAACTCTGATGGGGTGTTTATAATGTATTAATAGTTGTCAGCGAGAGCTGCTGTCATCATCAAGGAGTAAAATATTGCTGAAGGTATATTAAAATGAACAGACTCCTTTCTCTTCCCCCAAAATCCATTCAGCTAATTTCACTAGGGTGAGCGTGGTCTGCTGAGCTCCAGGGTGTATCTGAAACAAAGGACTCAGCGAGTGCTTTCAGTGTGCTCCCAAATTAAGACAAAACCCACACTCATGCCTGGCGTTTGGCTTAATGGCTTAAAATAATCATAATTCCACATTTAGTAGTAAAGGTGGAATTTTTTTTAAAAAAAATCATTCTGCTTTTGTGGTAACTCCCTGGAGGGGCAGCATTTCCAACACCAAAAATGTTCTATTGAAGGAAATGAGGGTTTGCCCCTCCCAGCCACACACTGACGTCGTCATGGGATGAAATGCTTCTCTCTTCCCGTCTTCCTCCACTCGCCCTTGTTATTTGTGTACCAATTGGCCCTCTATTATTACAAATGACTGATAAATATAAACCTGGAAATCTTTGTATTTTCTTTTTATAGGCAGTTTAGTTTTGCTTTTGTTACTACTTATATATATATTTTAAATAGTGAAACAAAACAGTAAATAAGAGCTTATCAATAAAGTTTGCCTCTATTTGAAGTATGAGTTCGGAGGTCTTCACGTTGTGTCTGGAAGAAACACTCTATACTGCGTGCCCATGACTTCAGGTTGTGCAACACAAACAGCTTGTGGGCTGTAGTGCTCTGCCCTGCCTGTATAATTTAGAAATTTGCTTATTTGAGCCACGCACTTTCTCAGTTTTCTCCACTATCCTATGAGGCATAATTGTGCACGTTATTGTCAACCAGTGATGTTAAAAGTGTCACGAATTATGCTTTATTTGACAAGAGAGCCACGATTGATGGTTTGTGCAGTTTCTATGGAGACTGGGTTACTATGACCCTCTTTTTCATGCACAGGCCCACTTGCACTTGTGACTTCTGAGGGCAGCTGTGTTGAACTGATTGGATCAGTAGCTCAGTTATGACAAATTCAAAGAGAGGTCTTCAATTCTAGTCTCAATTAAAGAACTCTCCTCGGGGTTGGCGAAGGAGTTCAGAATTTTTTGCTGTTACTAGAGAGCACCCGGTTCCATTTTTCTGGTAGGATGAGCTTTTCACTAAAGACTGCCTGCAGATCCATCGTATATAGTGTCACATTTCTAGAGGATGATGCCTGTGCCACACCCAGAAAGGGAGTTTCCTATCTGTGTCCCAAAGCAGATTGGTCCTGAGAGTTGTTCCCAAAAGACTGGAGAAATAACGTGCTGATGTACCACCCTCTCTGGAGATGTCCTATGTAAACACGTTTCTCACTGTCTTCCTAATAAATGTCTTAAAGACAGACATTTGAGTAGTCAAGACAATTTCTTAGTCACCAGTAGTTTGTCTTTTACGTGGGGCATGTTGTGAGCTGTCTTAGTTACTGTTACGGTTGCTGTGATGAAACACCATGGACAAAAGCAACTTGGGGAGGAAAGGGCGTCTCTCAGGATTCCATACGACAGCTCGTCATCAACAGTGGGGGCAGAAAGTCAAGGAGGGTGGGAACCTGGAGGCAGGAGCAGACGCAGAGGCCAGAAAGGAGTGCTGGCTTGCTCTCCATGACTTGCTCAGTTTGCTTTGTTATAGACCCCAGGACTACCAATCCAGCTGTGATGTCACCCACAATGAGTGGTGACATCAATCACTAATTAAGAAAAATGCCCCCACAGGCCTGCCTACGGCCCAATCTTATGGAGGCATATTCTTGTTGGAAGCTTCCTCCTTTCTGATGACTAACTTGTGCCAAGTTGACATAAAACTAGTCACAAGAGCTAAACAGCAGGAAAGGCTTTAAAACATTCATATGGGCTGCACTGTCATCTGTTTCCTCTTGGATGATTCAGCTTGAAATGGGCATATTTTATAGGATGATTTGAAAATTTTGAAGACTTTCTGTAGATTTAGATTTCACCTAAGGTAAAATCAGTGTCATTTCCTATGATCTAGGAAGCGCTCCTCACCTGTCCTTCCATCGCCCCATGGGCTGCATTGGCTTCTCTGGCTCCCGTGCTCTCACCTACTCCACTCTGCTCCCTATCACAGGAGCATAGGGCCTTTATGCTTAGTGTTTTTCTTCACTTTTCTAGACCTAAGATATTCTCCTCCCTTCTCAATCAGTTTGACTTCTCCTCACTTGAGTCAATTCACTTGTAACTTACTCACTGATGTCTCCCTGGAATCCCCATCACTGCTGGCACCCCTCCCCGCCCAGCCTCCATCAATTTCCTACTTACTTTCTTGTTGTCTTTGTAGAACTCATTCAAATAAAGAGGTTCATCTGCTTGTTTGCTCACATTTTGGTCTCCATTTCTGGATAACCACTCCAACCCCTCTAGAGCCAAGAATCTGGATATAGTAACTATTAGCCAGCCACCTATGGCTGTTTAAACTGATATTAGCTAAAACTTAATGAGGTATAATTGTAAATAGCATTGCTAAGTTTCTCTCATTAGCTCAGATATGGAACATTTTCATGAATAGAAAGTTATGATATAATAGAGACCAAAATGAAATCTTGACATCTTCTGGACTTCTGGGGCCTAGACTAGTAAGTTGACTGTCACAGATCCATTTGTTCAGTGGATGAATGGATTGGTAGACATACTAATTTTTATAAGTAGTTACTGAAAATCATGATAGTTCAACTAATGTAATACTATAGTTTCTATTTAACCTTATACAATATGCTGAATAATTTCAGTAGGATAAGAACTAAATTGCACATCACTATAATATATCTAATATAATTGCATTTTTTAGAGATTCGTTTTCATATCAACTTCAATAGAACCACAAAAGTATAAGGAGCTCTCCAGGGTTAGTGATATCAGAAAGAACAGGCACTGAGATTCAAAAATAGTTCAAATCCATAATAATTCCCTACTCTCTTCTGCATGCTTTTTATCTCTGCTTCCAAAACTCCCATTTTTTTGCACGTGTTAGGTGGACGAAGACAACAGACATCTCAGGATTGTTCTAACGATAAGGCATCATGTGGATCCTTGGTTTGTAGTAGGTCTGTATTCAATGATAGCTCCCATTGTAATACAACTGGTAAGTTAATGGCGTGATAACACTACAGACACAAGATCCCAGGATACCATGTGCAGGTTGTATTTGCATATACTTTATCCATGTCTTTCAGAATACTTTAAGCCCTTTCAGGCTTACTTACCATATCCAACACACTGCAAATGCCTTGTAAGTAAATGCTGTGCTGTGTGCTTAGGAGGAAATAATGACAAGGAAAAAGTCTCTGCTGTTCAGCACTGACTTTGCTTTTTCATTTTTTTAAAATTTATTTATTTATTAAAGATTTCTGCCTCCTCCCCACCACCGCCTCCCATTTCCCTCCCTCTCCCCCAATCAAGTCTCCCTCCCTCGTCAGCCAGAAGAGCAATCAGGGTTCCCTGACCTGTGGGAAGCCCAAGGACCGCCCACCTCTATCCAGGTCTAGTAAGGTGAGCATCCAAACTGCCTAGGCTCCCCCAAAGCCAGTACGTGCAGTAGGATCAAAAACCCACTGCGATTGTTCTTGAGTTCTCAGTAATCCTCATTGACCGCTATGTTCAGCGAGTCCGGTTTTATCCCATGCTTTTTCAGACCCAGGCCAGCTGGCCTTGGTGAGTTCCCAATAGGACATCCCCATTGTCTCAGCGTGTGGGTGCACCCCTCGCAGTCCTGAGTTCCTTGCTCGTGCTCTCTCTCCTTCTGCTCCTGATTTGGACCTTGAGATTTCAGTCCTGTGCTCCAATGTGGGTCTCTGTCTCTGTCTCCTTTCATCGCCTGATGAAGGTTAATATTCAGGAGGATGCCTATATGTTTTTCTTTGGGTTCTCCTTCTTATTTAGCTTATCTAGGATCACGAATTATAGGCTCAATGTCCTTTATTTATGGCTAGAAACCAAATATGAGTGAGTACATCCCATGTTCCTCTTTTTGGGTCTGGCTTACCTCACTCAGGATAGTGTTTTCTATTTCCATCCATTTGCATGCAAAATTCAAGAAGTCATTGTTTTTTACTGCTGAGTAGTACTCTAATTAGTATATATTCCATACTTTCTTCATCCATTCTTCCATTGAAAGGTATCTAGGTTGTTTCCAGGTTCTGGCTATTACAAACAATGCTGCTATGAACATAGTTGAGCATATACTTTTCTTGTATGATAGGGCATCTCTTGGGTAGATTCCCACAAGTGGTATTGCTGGGTCCAGGGTGCTTTTCCTCTTCATTTGATTGACTTCTTGGGTGCAGAGCCACGGAGAACAGACTGTACTCTAAGGGATATTATGTGAGTTTTCTGCAAGACACCTGCACAAGAGTATAGAACAGGCTAAAGTTCCTGAAGAAAAAGGCTTAACCTCTGTTGTTATAGGAGTCTACTTGTTTTTTCCCAGCTGTTCAGCCCCAAAATAATCACATAGAACTTATGTTATTTAAAACACTACTTGGTTCATTAGCTCTAGCTTTTTATTGGCTAACTCTTATATCTTAATTTAATCCATTTCTAGTAACCATGGCTGTGAGTTACCAGGTAAAGTTCCACTGTCTGTCTCCATCTTCTTTCTCCCAGCATTCAGTATAGTTTTCCCCACCTAGCTCTACTCTTTTGCTCTATCACAGGTCAAGACAGTTCTTTATTAACCAGTGGTATTTACAGCATACAAAGGCGAATCCCACATCACCCCCCCTTTTCTGTTTAAATAAAGAAAAGGTTTTAACTTTAACATAGTAAAATTACATATAACAAGACAAGTAAGAAACAAGAATTATAGTTATAATATTTATATGTACTTCATTCTTTATCATAACTAAGAAAAGCTATAACTATGTATTCTTCAACTCCTTCAAAGACTCCAGAGGCATATAATATTACCTAAGTAAGCAGGACGTTCATTGTAAGCCACTTCCAAAATTATATGATTAACAGAGACATCTTGCTGCCTGGACAGCCAAGTTCTTCTGTACCATTGGGGCATCAATCTTCAGCCCACAGGCCCATAGTGTCCAATGGGAATTTCAAAGACAGTTCTGCCTATATTGCAGTTTGTCAACCACTTTTTTCTATGTCCTGGAGAATGTCTAGCAGACTATTTCACGAAGCAGGAACTGCAAAGGACCGTCTCACCTTTAGGCAAGTTCAGCAGTCATTTCTCTGTTCGTCCTGCATTTCCTGTTCTCATAGCATACCATCAAGCAGTCCAGGCAAGAGCAGTTTCTTGCCCAAAGGGCTAGCAAACTCCATAAGTAGCCTCTTTGATGCCCATCTTCCTCTTGAAGTAGTTGGTGCTGCCAGGAGCAAATGTATCTCATTGTCCTGAAAAGTCCTAAGTTCATAAACATTTTAAATGCCATATTCTATAGTTTTTGAAAAATCTGAAGAATGCTTATCCATCTGAAATACATCTCTGTACATCTAGAAAATTTAACTAACATGACTACAAGCTTGAATATTATAGATGATTACCTATTAAACTATATTTCTTAGTTATATATTACATTTATTAAATGAACTACATAATCACAATACCTTAATCAAGAGCAGAAATATACATATAAAATTGACCTAAAACTTGTATCAATAGAACAATATCCATACCAATGCAAATCTCTATAGCATATCCCCTTTAAATGTAAAGAAACATTTATAAACAATATTTGGGAATTTGGATGTAATTCTCTCCAAACTGCTTTCTGCTTTTTGTTGGGCAAAGCAGTTATTGGTGGTGTTGACACCGACCTTTCAGGGGGTCTTGGTTCATCAAGCCACAATAGTCTGGAAGGATTGCACAGGTTCTCATCTTCTGTGGAATCAAAAGAAGAACCTCTTTTCCAAAGCAACATATTCTTAGACCAAAATTTTGAAGACAAAATACCTCTAAAGTATATATCTTGGTTACTTAGCTCCTTCACAGACAAAAAATGCAATGAAAACACAATAATATATATAATCCAGATGATCTATGTATATTCCATCTTTACATGATTTATTTGTTTTTACTTTATTACTTTTTAATATTTATTTTATTATCTTTACTCCTTTAATCTATGATTGTCTATACTCTTTCTCTTTAAAGATTTTGTTTCATTGTTTTAAAAAACCATTTATTTTTTTTATAACTCTCTATACTCTTTTTCTTCTCTCTCCCAATCCTATGCACATTTTTTTTTGTTTTTGGTTTTTTTTGTTTGTTTGTTTTTGTTTTTCAAGACAGAGTTTCTTTGTATAGCTTTGCTGCCTGTCCTGGAACTAGCTCTGGTAGTACAGGTTGGCCTCAAACTCACAGAGATCTGTCTGCCTCTGCCTCCCACATGCTGGGATTAAAGGCATGTACCACCACTGCTTGGCCTACGTACATTTTTTTAAACATACTGTGTTTCATTTAGAGGGCTTTTATGTCTGAATCCGTCCTTATTGCATATCTGCAATCCTTTTCTGACCAGGATGGCTTCTGAGATGGTAAGTACATCTTAAAAAGCTAAGTGGCAGCGTGACAAGTACTAAAGCTGCCTTGCCTTTCGGCTCTGCCCAATTGAGCATGGCGGAGGGGTGTTCATTGCCTCTCCAAGCCCCAGTTCCAAGTATGCAGTGGGTCTATGTTGAGCCATTAAGCAGTTACAGCAGTCTTCTCTCAAACCCAATTTAAATGCTCAGACTCCTGAAAGAGCCAGAATTCATGCTGGCAGTATGGCCCAAGAAGCTGCCTTTTCAAAACCATGCAGTTTTTTTTTTCTTTTTGCTACCACTGAATCAGAAAAACCTTTCTTAAAGGAGCCGCAGCATGCCACCAGCAAGCCGTAGCAAGCCACCATCTGAAAAAAAAAATGTGGCTAAACTTTGTTTTTATATATGTGTCTAGGGTTCCTTTTCAAGCTTTTTTCAGGTTTTATGTGGATATAGTTGACCATGTTAGAGTGCCAATTTGTAGTAGGAGTTCGCTTGTTTGTTTCCAGCTGCTGAGCCCCAAAGTAACCACACAGAAACTATATTATTTAAAACACTGCTTGGCCCAGTATGATAGGATGATACTTTTTTTTTATGCTTTGACATCATTTTTTTTTTTAAAGAAAAGCCCTGGAAAGAGAGAGCCTTGGAGACTCAAGCGGACTGCTTCTGACATGCACTTCTTAGAACACGCTTTGTGAGTCGGCTTTCCACTCAAATGACAGTTTTCCTTTGTTTCACATGTGTGCCTGCAACTTACAGTCACCACTTTATTGCCTCTCTCTCTTCTCCATTAGCTCACATGATTATACATATTGAAATAAGCAACTCTGATCTAAATGGAACACAGCATTGCTCAGAGACACTGAATAAAACCGAACTAGTCAGTAAACAAAATGAAAGGCTAGGCTGGAGATCTCAGCTACTTTCTGGGACCCTAGCTCATCTCTCCCAAAGATCCACCTCTCAGCTTCTGTGGTTACAAAATAAGATCTCACATTCCAACTCTAGGACTTCAAGTTCTACTCCTGTGAGGGATTTTTGGGATGTTTCTGGGTCAAGACCCTTGGTTAAATCAGGTGGAACAACTTTTGTCACTTGCATGGTCCTTGAAAGAATGTGATTTTGCAGGTGTGCAAAGTTTATCTGTAAGAAAAATCCTCAGAGGTAGGGTTGCTAGATCAAAGGAGGTGGGCATTTCTTCCTTTCAATGATAACAGTCTCCCAGACCCTCATACATGCATTAATTTGTGCCATCAACAAAATCCCACAGGCTCATGAAGAAAATACTTTTGTTTTTATGTATTTTGGGAAAATCTGAGATTTTGATGGTATCCTTTTGAACTGAGATATTTTGTTAGAATTTTATGTTTCACTTATATTAAGTGAGATTCTGTTTTAAATCCAGTATATACTCATTTTCTATTTACTTTTTTCAAATTATCATTATTACTTGCAGTTTTTAGTTATTTTTAGAGTGTTTTGACTTGTTGGGACAATTATTTTTCTACTTTATTGCTTTTGTCTGGACTTGCTTACTAGTTTTGTTTCTATTCCTAAGTTTAAAACACTGTCTTTTCTATAAGTTTACTTAAATTTTGTATTGTAGTATTTGAATTTTGTTCTTTTAAAAAAATTGTATTTTGGGGCTTGGAGAGATGGCTCAGTGGTTAAGAGCATTGCCTGCTCTTCCAAAGGTCCTGAGTTCAATTTCCAGCAACCACATGGTGGCTTACAACCATCTGTAATGAGGTCTGGTGCCCCTTCTGGCCTGCAGACATACACACAGACAGAATATTGTATACATAATAAATAAATATTAAAACTTTTATTTTTATTATTTTTAATCTCTGTATATGCATGTAAGTATGTGCAGGTGCTCATGCTGGCTAACAGTGTCAGATTCCCTTGGAACTGAGTGACAGGCAGTTGCAAGCTGCCTGACGTGGGTGCTGGAAATTGAACTCAGATTCTCCAGAAAAGCAGCTATCTCTCCAGCACTGAATTTTATTCTTAGTTACAAAGGCCTTTTACACACCACAGTTTAAAATTTGGCTTTTTAAAAAAATCTTTTAATCCTTTAATATATAGTGTGAAGAAATAATCTTTTTAAAGATGGGTATTACCACTGCTTTGGCATCTACAGCCCAGCCCTCTTCACCTGCACACTGACTTGAGGTCCTACTTGATAAATTCTTGGACTACAAGCATCTAGAAAGACTTTCTCTGTAAGTGGAGACTATTCTTTCATTCCCGGCTGCCCAGACCAAAACAATCACACAAAACTATTCTAATTACAACACTGTTTGGCCAATGACTCAAGCATATTCTTAGCTAACTCTTATATCTTAAATTAACCCATTTCTATTTATCTGTGTATCACCATGAGGTTGTGGCCTACTGGTAAGTTTCCAGCATCTTTCTTCTTTGGCAGCTACATGGCATCTGGACTCTGCCTTCTTTCTGCCAGCATTCAGTTTAGTTTTCTCAGCCTAGCTCTATTCTGCCCTGCTGTACGTCAAAGCAGCTTCTTTATTAACCAATGGTAATAGAACATGGGCATAGCAAATGGAGGGGAACCTCACATCATTTCACTTTTATCAGTTGGTGTAAACATTTGGAATTTAACCAGTTAGTACTTTTTGCCCTCTCTCTAACTATCTGTGGTCTACTTTTCTTCCACATCAAATTATCCAAACTGCAGAACATCCCAGACACCTTAAGATTGGTATAAATACCTAACTCTGCCTTGCCCTGCTCTGATTTGCAAATCTTGATTTGTCTGCAAGGCCCACAGAAACCATAACAATTACAAAGAAAGAGCAGAGGGCAGCATTATCTAACTGAAGGTGGTATGAAGGAGAGACCTATGAATAGAGACATAATGCATGTATGGGGAAGGATTCTATGTATGAAAAGTGATACATGTCTAGGGGAATGATACTGCAGGGGAGAGGTGGTACATATGTGGGGAGATGATACATCTATGGGAAGGTATACACATGTGAGGAGATAATGTACATGTATGGAGAGAGGATACATATGTAGGGAGATGATACATGTGTAGGAGACAACACATCATATGGGGGAAATGATGTTATTCATATATGTCAAGACAGTGATGAGAGTGATTTTTAAGCTTTTGAAAATGTTTGTCATGTATTATTTTAAAAGATATCTATAGGGGCCTGGAGAGATGGCTCTGTAGTTAAGAGTGTTGTTGCTCTTTCAGAGGACCCAAGTCCAGTTTTCATTATCGACTTGGCAGCTCACATCCTTCTATAAGTCAAGTTGATATCCTCTTCTTACTTTTGTGGGCACCAGGAACACACACTACACAGACATATATGTAGGCAACACACTCATATACATAAAAATAGAATAAACAAATAAAAATAATATACAGAGTTTTTTCTTTAAAATTGTATACTTTTATTGAGGAAATCTCAGTTGTAATACTTTTTAAAGAACAATTTTTTGCTGAAGGAACAGCAATGGAACAATTATTTATTGGCCAATTAAGTTAACAATGTAACAATGTAATAAATAAAAGACCATTAGGATTTTTTTCAAATTAATGATATTTCATCTTTACTCTGTAAAATCCCTCACCACTATTCCATCCTCTGCAACAATTATCAACTTCTTCTGTCCTTTTCTCATAGCACTTCATATAAACTTCCATTTTAGAATTTTGTTCTAAATTATAGCACTGTCATTTGCCTGTCACTCCACTGAACTCTTGGCTCCTTGTTCATCTTGGAAGCTCAAACAATAGATAAGAATTGTTGACTCTTAGTAAGCAAACAACAAATGTCGGTGGAAAAGAGAAAGGCAGAAAAAGAAAGGGAAGATAAGCATTCAAAGATACAGAAGACAGTTCTGCTGGGAACTGGGGAATGTAAATGAAATCATGCTAAATAAATAAATCATATGCCAGAATGAGTGTATGCCATCCACCAAAGAGCACTCCTCAAGACCTTCTGTGTCTCATATAGTCCAGGTCCAATCTTTCTAGTGACTATCTGGCAGCTAGAGTAATCTTGTTTAAAGGACATCAGCTCATGCCTCCCCTGTGATCAAAGCCCCTTTCCCATTCCACTGTACATGTAAGTATTCTTACAATTGCTCTAGCCTATATGCTATGGCTAGCTGTGACTTCTATGAACTTTTGTGCTTTTCTTGAATACTCCCCTCCTCACTATTCCTCGAACAGACTGGAAAAACTCTAGACATTTGCACTTACTGTTCTTTTTAGAACACTCCTTTTTCTGAAGATAACTCTGTGATGCTCTTACATTTTCAAGTAACAAGTAAATACGAAATATCTTCTCCATGCTGTATATAAAATAGGTCCTCATCTGGCATTCCTTCGTCACACTTTCTTTGCTTCATTTTTGTTTTCAAAGCATGTGAGTCCTTTTACTATATAACGTAATATAACAAAATATTTTGTTTACCCTCTTAGAATATGAACTCCTGAAGGAAGGGGAAGTCTACTATAAATTGTCTATTGAATAGTTACTAAGTGATGGAACAAAGATATGGTCATTGAGCAAATTCTACTGTGGGTCCTTTATTCATTTGTAGCTATCATTATTTAAAGACTTTTATCTTTCACTCTAATTAAATTTTTTTTGTTTGTGTATTTTTCAAGACAGGGTTTGTCTGTGTTGCTTTGGAGCCTGTCCTTGAACTAACTCTGTAGACCAGACTGGCCTCGAACTCACAGAGATCCTGACTCTGCTTCCCGAGTGCTGGTTTAAGATTTAAAATTCTTTAAATCTTAAAATTTAATTAAAAGTTTAAAATTTCTTCTTCTTTTTTTTTTATCCTGAAAGGATTGTCAAGTCCTTTGTCTGCCTCAGTTGAGACAATAGTGTGCTTTTGTCCCTCAGCTGTTAATGTAATGTATTACTAGTTTAAATTTTGAACTATCCTTACATCTTAGGAATAAATCTGACTCGGTCATGGTATATAATTTTTCTAACATTCCATTGAATTTGCTTTGCTGGTATTGGTTAATGATTTCTGCACCATTGATCAGAAAGGGTGCTGGCTTGTAGTGCTTTTCTTTTGAACTGGCCCTATCCATGCTTATTATTAAAGTAATGCTGACCTCACAGAATGAGCTACCAACTTTTCTGATCTTGTTAATTTTTTAAAGTTAGTTTGAGAAGGATTGGTAATCGTTCTTTAAATTTTGGGTAGAAATCCTCCACAGTCTAAGGCTTTCTCATGTCAGAACTATTCTTTTTACTACAATCTCAGTCTCCTCCTAGTTCTGTAGCTGCTTACATTCGGGATTTGTTTCTTCTGCTTTTATATTACTATTGTGTTTGTGGAGATGTGGCTTTTCATCTTGCCTACTCTGTTACTCCATGGCCACTTGCTTTTTGGCTACTATGTCTCAGTTCCAAAGCTATAGTATCTAATTCAATAATATATAAAAGCTTTGCTTATAGTTCTGTTCCCTCCTCCTCAGGAAGTTATCATAAATTGCATGGTTAATCATTGTTTACTCCAAACACAAACTAGTAATTCTCTTAAATATATTAGTCTCTTAAATTGCTTTAAAAATGGAGCTATACTAGCAAAAATAGCTTTTGAATTAAAATGCTTTATTTTTTCCATTAATTACTATTTTAATCATTCATGAGGGAACAGTATCTGAGTAAACCACAATGCTCATATCTTATTTTCCATGACAAGGTATACAGTTTACTTGGAATTTAAACCACTTGGGTCTATTTCAATCAGTAACAACTTCTGCACTTCAAGATGTACCAAACAGCACAGCCTGAAACTGCTTGCTTTCAGGCACCTGAATAAAAACAAAATGAAACCTTCTTTAACTTGTGGAAACAAAGCTGTGTGTTCCATCCCTGCATGGAGCTGACCTGTGCTCTTCTAATTCTTTTTTTTTAAATCTTTTTTTTTATTGAGAAAATGAGAAAAAAAAAAAACAAGTTTCCACCTCCTCCCAGCCTCCCATTTCCCTCCCCCTCCTCCCACCCTTCTCCCCCTCCTCCCACCCTTCTCCCCCTCTCCCCACTCCTTTCCCCCTCCCTCTCCAGTCCAAAGAGCAGTCAGGGTTCCCTGCCCTGTGGTAAGTCCTAGGTCCTCCCCCCTCCGTCCATATCTAGGAAGGTGAACATCCAAACTGGCTAGGCTCCCACAAAGCCAGCACATTACATAAGATCAAAACCCCTTGCCATTGTCCTTGGCGTCTCATCAGCTCTCATTGTTCGCCATGTTCAGAGAGTCCAGTTTTATCCCATGCTTTTTCAGTCACAGTCCAGCTGGCCTTGGTGAGCTCCCAATAGATCAGCTCCACTGTCTCAGTGGGTGGGTGCACCCCTCGTGGTCCCGACTTCTTTGCTCATGTTCTCCCTCCTTCTGCTCCTCATTGGGACCTTGGGAGCTCAGTCCAGTACTCCAGTGTGGGTCTCTGTCTCTATCTCCATCCATCACCAGATGAAGGTCCTTCTTACTTAGCTTCTTTAGGATCACCAATTGTAGGCTCCGTGTCCCTTATTTATGGCTAGAAACCAATTATGAGTGAGTACATCCCATATTCATCTTTTTGGGTCTGGGTTACCTCACTCAGGATAGTGTTTTCTATTTCCATCCATCTGCATGCAAAATTCGAGAAGTCATTGTTTTTTACCGCAGCATAGTACTCTAAAGTGTAGATATTCCACACTTTCTTCATCCATTCTTCCATTGAAGGGCATCTCCAAAAAATCAGTCGCCCTCTTATACACAAAGGATATGGAAGCAGAGAGGGAAATCAGAGAAGCTTCACCTTTCACGATAGCCACAAACAGCATAAAATATCTTGGGGTAACTCTAACCAAGGAAGTGAAAGATCTATTTGACAAGAACTTTAAGGCATTGAAGAAAGAAACTGAGGAGTACACCAGAAAATGGAAGGACCTCCCTAGCTCTTGGATTGGGAGGATCAACATAGTAAAAATGGCAATTCTACCAAAGGCAATTTATAGATTCAATGCAATCCCCATCAAGGTCCCATCAAAATTCTTCACAGATCTTGAGAGGACAATAATCAACTTTATATGGAAAAACAAAAAACCCAGGATAGCCAAAACAATCCTATACAATAAAGGATTGTCTGGAGGCATTACCATCCCTGACTTCAAACTTTATTACAGAGCTACAGTGATAAAAACAGTGTGGTACTGGCATAAAAACAGAGAAGTTGACCAATGGAATCGTATAGAAGACCCGAATTTTAACCCACAAACCTATGAACACCTCATTTTTGATAAAGGAGGCAAAAGTATACAATGGAAGAAAGAAAGCATCTTCAACAAATGGTGCTGGCATAACTGGATGTCAACCTGTAGAAGAATGAAAATAGACCCATATCTATCACCATGCACAAAACTCAAGTCCAAATGGATTAAAGACCTCACTATCAGTCAGAACACATTGAACCTGATAGAAGAGAAAGTGGGAAGTACCCTACTTCAGATGGACACAGGAGATCGCTCTTCTAATTCTTACACAAAAGTTGCTACAAGAGTAACACTGAATCCTATGCCTTGGGCTTTTATTAAACCTTCTGATTTTGTTTTGTTTTATTTTCCTTAAAATGTTTTAAAATGCATTTAATGATGAAGAAAACAGAAGTTGAGGTTGAAACCACTATGATTGCTCTACTGCCTCTTGTCACTACCCAACATCTACTTTCCTGAGATCTTGGCATCTTCCTATGAGCCCAGCTTCACCCTTCTCTCCAGCAACTCAACCTACTCTTGCAGATAACTGACTTGGACAGCAGTCACTCCACCCAAGCTCCACACCCATTGCTCTATCACTGAACTTCCCGATCTTTGAAGGTGCTGACTCAACCCCATGCTAACCTTCTCCCTTAACTCGGTCATTAATACCCTTCTCCTTTACCCAGCTTGTCCTCCCTCCTTTAGGCCTCACTGTGAAAGGCTGCTGGTGAGGTGAGGGCATTAGCTACTGTGCTTCTACCCCTCAAGACTGAGTTTGTCCTGTGCCATGGCTTCTAATCTCCATTCTTGAAATCCAGTCATGTGAATCTAATCACTCATGTCTCTGAACCATCATTAGCCCACAACTTGCCCAAGACCCAAATTTATGAATAACCCTGCTGCAGGTCTTAGTTGCAGTATCTCTGAAATATTCCATACTCACCACCTTCTCTCAGTCTGCTCTCTCAGTGCCTCCATAACCCACTGGACTTACTTTAAGATGACAGCTCCATGCTGCTTCTAGCTACAATGATACTATCGTCGAGACATGATGCGTGAAGTCAATTGGATCTCCAGCCATTACAGTCACATTCCAGCCAGAGAGGATGTCACAAGGCATGTTTTATTTTATTGGCCAAACCCATTAACACACAGCCACATCACCTGGAGAAGCAGTCTAATAATTCTTTGGCACTATTGAATAGTATTTTATGTATAGGCATACCATAGACTGCTTAACTATCCATCAAAGGTGTTTAAGTTGCTTATAGTTAGTTACTACAAATGAAAGTGTGGCACATTCTGGTATGGGTTTAGTGTGAAGGTAACATTTTTCATTTCTCTAGGGGAAATGCACAGCAAGACTGTTGCCAGATGTAATAAATGTTTGTTAATATTGTAAGAAGCTGCCATGATGTATTGTTTTACAAATACCAGTGAATCGTCGGTGATGGAGTTCCTCTTAGCTGCTCGGGCCTTTCCAGTAATGCTTGTTTTTTAGCTGAGGTCTTCTCATATATGCACAGTGATGTTTCCTTGTGGCTTCAGTTTGCCTCCCCTTCACTTGTAATGGCACCAAGCTTTCAGTTTTAGTGTCGTCCCTGCTTGTTTCTGTTTCTGTGAAATGCCACTTCTTGTCTTTGGACTATTTCTTAGCTCTCTTCTTTCTTTCTTTTTGTTTTTTCTGTTACCTTAAGAATATTTTAGGTTTAGATATATGCCTATTGTCAAATGTACTTTGTTCAGCCTGCAGCTTTTTACTTGTTTCAAAGGAGTTTAGTCCAGCTAATATTTGTTCCTTTGATGCTTGGGTTCTTAATAGCAAGTCTGAAAACTGTTGGCCTAGCTCTTGTTTCCAGTGGTTGCATGTGTGTATATGTGTGGCCCATGAGTTTAATGCATCTATCTGAACATGTGAGTGTCTTGCTGTCTATGTGGGCTAGAGGTCAACATTGGCATCTGGCTCTGTTACTCTCACCCTGTTTTCACTGAGCCTCGAGTTCACTGATTGCCAAGGCTCCCCAGGATGGTCTTGTCTGCCTCCCAGCACTGGTACTAAAGGCTTAAGCTGCCACATCCCATGTGCTGAGAATCCAAACTCAGGTTCTCATACCTGAACAGTAAGCACTTTGCTCCTCATACCATGCCCCCCATCCTCACTTTTCATCTGAGGTGCTGGGTGCCAAAGTTAGGACCTTGCATACATAAAGCAAGAACTCTGCCATTGGCCTTCACCTCATCCTTGTTCCATATGTTTTTCTAAGTACTTATTGGTTTGCATTTTTTGTAAATTTCTGATCTGATCTGACTTAGTTTTTGTTTAAATTATTAGAATTAGATTGAGATTATTTAGAATATAAATGCACAAATATAGTAAATATTTTTAGAGCAGTCATTAAACAGCGGTTGTCCACACACAGAAGACAAGAGCTCACTAAAATCAAGCTAGGTCAAGCCACTTTCATTCTTTCTTCTTTCCCTCCCCTCTCCTTCCCTTTTCCCCCTTCCTTCTATTTTTCCTCCCTCCCTCCCTCCCTCCCTCTCTCCCTTTTTGTCTTCCTTTCCTCTCCCTCCATTTACTTTTTGTGTTGGGGACTAAGCCTAGGGCCTCCTGCATATGGGGTAAGCATTCTACCACCGAGTTTCATTCTTTACCTTTTGTTTCTCTAAAGGAAGGTTTTTTATACTGGGAGATACAGGAATGTCAATGAATAACACATACCTACTCCTGGAATAATGTCTGGTGCTAAGAGGTAGTCCCGTTATACTTAGTACTTTCAGGATTTATGGGGTGGAGGTTTGTAGAGTGATGTATTTTAAGGACATTTTAAAGTTATTTTAAAATTGGTATGAAGAAGAAAGGCCAATGCCTGCAGTCTTGCTTTGGAGGAATGCTGAAGGCACATCATTACTTTTTCAGCCTCAATGAAAAGTGAGAAAATAACGAAACTATACAAGAAAACATCTAAAAAGTGAATGAATGAATAAATAAATCACACACACTACAAAGTAAGCCTGGAAAACATTCAGTGTAAAAAGATTAGGAAATCAGCTTAGAATGTACTGCAAACCATTGTATAGAAATGGAAGCAGACTCTAGACAGATTCAAGGGACTCCAAGCTCAGACAGCGACTGGAAGCTTGATCTCAGCTCTATGTAGAAAAGACCTTTCTTAGACATTTTGCTAATGGATCAAGAAATGATGTGGCTCAAAATAAAGTCATGTTTTCATCAATACAACAGTATGAGCTTTAATGAGCACTGGCCACACTGACCTCGGAAGTCTATGGATAGGATTAGAGGAGCTGAGATTTGCAGAAGAAGGCTTTTCTTATTTCCAGGAGAGGTCAGATAGGGTTTCCGAGCATGGAACATATGTATTTGATTTGTAAACAGTTGGACTCATAGGAAGCTGAGTGGTCCAGTGAAGCATAGCACTGGATGTTCTCCATCAACTCAACACTGACTAGAGTCAATAGCGAAGAGTGACTCAATTGATATTTGGCCTGTGGACAAATTTATGGAAGATTTCCTTGATTGATGATTGACACAGAAAGGCCCAGCTTGCTGTGGGTGGTACCACATGAGGGTTGTATAAGAAAGCAAATTGAGCTAACCGTGGAAAGCAATCCAGTAAACAAAGTTCCTCCAAGGACTCTGAATTAGTTCCTGACTCCGGGTTTATACCTCACATTGAGTTCTTGCTCTAGATCTCCTTGATGCAAGGAGGAAGGAAGGCCAAACAAACCTTTCTTCCCTAAGTTGTTTTTTGTCAAAATGTTCTCCTGCAGCAACAGAGAAACAAACTGACAGGAAGTCTGTAAAACTGGTGGTGATAGCTCCTAAGTCAACTCTCCAGATTTTACACGTTCAGTGGTGTGTATGAACACATACACACACACACTAAAATGTAAAATAATAATACAACAAAAAATAGGTATGATGGCACAGGTTATCACCCCAGCTCTTCAGAGCTGATTCTGACTTCAAGGCCAGGCTGGGCAACATACTGCATCCCTATCTCAATAAATAAATAAATAAACAGGTAGATAAATAAATAAATAAATAAATAAATAAATAAATAAATAAATAAATATTTTGAAGTGGTTGCTTTGATGAATATATACAAAATGAAATGGAAACATAGCATCTAAAGGGAAGGGTTGCTATTTTTTCCTATTGGTGAAGAATCGCTCCTTGTGTGCGGTTTCCCTCTGGAGAATGGCCAAGAGTAACTACAGGAAGCTCCAAAGCAAGTCTTTGTCACAGTCCAACCATGTTGTTTGTTCACCCAAGAAAAAGTAAGATGTTCCTTTACCTTTCACAAGGAAACAAGTTGGCATTGGTTATGTCACAGCTGTTCCTGTTCTGAGGCTGTGAAACAGTGGAAGAGACCATTTGTTCAGTTCATTGCTTTTCATAGCTTCATGCTGAGCAGTGATGGCACTCAGGAGGCAGAGCAAGGTGGATCTCTGTAAGTTCAAGGCCAGCCTGGTCTGAAAGCAAGTTTCAGAACAGCCAGAGATACACAGAGAAACCCTGTCTTGAGGAACAACAAGAACAACAAAAATGACCTCAGAAATAAAGTCCTGTATTTATTTATTCAGGGACTTTTTTTTTACCTTGACTTATCACTTGAATTTACTTTTTAAATCTGAGAAAATGCAATCGTTTTTTTCACAGTTTCGCTGTATGACAGGAAATTTTCTTCAAACACACTTTCTTATCTTTCTAAATGAAAAATCTTTCTGTGGAACTTTCCAAAGAATAAAATTTCCCTTCCTGATTTGGAGCAGACCAAACTACCAGCACTCTGAGATGCACAGCAAATCAGCAGCGCACTTCCCCCTGTAACAAAACCTGCATCTGTGAGGTGGTTGCAGCAGAGTGGGAGGGGCACACAGCTCCACCCACAGACTGAGTGCTGGCTTTCCATCTCATCCGCAGAAATCCCACAGTGCATCTTCTGAGGAAATTGGGAGCATGGGGACCTTGGGAGAGGGTTGAACGGGAGGAGAGAGGTAGGGAGGGGAGCAGAGAAAAATGTAGAGCTCAATAAAAATAATAATAATAATAAAAAAGAAAAGAAAAGAAAACCCACAGTGCAGACTTTGCAATGGTTGCCAACCAACTGAGGCCCCAAGTTTCTCTGAGAAATAGCGTGGTTAGAAAATCTTGGTGTTTCCTCCTCACCGCTGTACCGCACCTGCGCCTCTCATCTCCTCTAAGGTGCAGAGGCAGAACTGCATCTTTCAACCCCGTCTCTTTTATCTGATGCAGTGGATGACAGGTAATCTAGCTGAAAGTTCCGACAATTGCACCGCCAGAAAAACACTGGCTGATGAAATCCAAGCAGTTATCACACTAACCATCACCTGTCAAGCCTCTTGCTTCAATTTAAGGGCGCATCAATTTTCTGAAGAGGAAATCAAGGGCAAAGAATAAAAGCGCTTCAGATAAACACTGACAAAGGCCCTTTCTGCTTTTTTTCTTTTTCTTTTTTTTTTTTTAATTTATGATGGGATGTACTATCATAGGTTGCTCCGTGAGGTTTTATCAACTGTCCTGATACATCCCAGATAGCTCAGAATTCTTTGGCCATTGATGAAGTGCTATACAGCTCTCACAGAAAGGGCAGAAGATTTCCAACTGAAAATTACTTTCACTAAATACCACAAAGATATTGAAGGCAGAGAGCAGGTGGAGATGGGACAAATGACAGCGGTGTCTAACAATGAACCTCTCAGTTCTCCGGGATGGCAGACAAGACTGATTAGAGTAAGAACACACAATAATGTTTTCTTAAAGCCAGGAAGCATACTGTATAAAGTGTCAGGTACAAAGGCTTCGGATATTCTTTGTGGTGAACTGAGAATCTGGTGCTGCTGGCTGTACTTACAGTGTGGCCCATCACAGCTACCAGGCCAAGGCGTACACATGCAAGCTCTGGCGAGGGTAGAGAAGAGGGACAGAAGTGAATGAAATCACGGGGAAGATCATGTGAAACACAACTTGGGCTTTTACAAAAAGCTCTGTTCGACTTTGGGGATTGCAAACCATAGGGTGTGGTGCTGGCATTTCACTCTGGCTGTCCTAGGATTTGAGGGGCATGGTTTGAAGAGGAAACAATGGGTAGGGCAGAGACTCACGTTTTCTGCTAGTTTTTGAGGTACTTGGAATCGGCCTAGGGCTGTGTACAGGCCAGGCATGCATTCCATCCATGACCTTTCGCTTGGAGACGGTCTCATTACTCGGATCTGAACCCCTCTGTAACCACAGCAGGCCTTAAACATCAGAATCCTCCTGCTTCAGCCTCCCGAGTAGCTGTGATTTTAGGCTTGCATCTCTCCACTGAAATATTACTTTTGATTGATCTTAAGTTATACAATTTAACGTGCGGTGAGCTGGAATTTTCCCGCTGCTGGTGTCTCTAGCAACCCTGAGTCCCCTGGAAAGTGGCAGCTGAGGCTCCTGAAGGATTGAGTGTCAGTGTTTCCTCAAATTGGGAGCCATGTGTAAAACAGCAGGGTGGAAACCTGCAAGTGAGGGTGGAGAGCAAGACGAATACTCTAGGAACTTTGAAAACCACATGAGAATGGACTCAGCCTGCTGGTCGAGTAAAGGAAAATAGGTATAGACCACCTGAGTGTAGGTAAACTTTTCAGCTTTCCCAGTCAGGTGCACAGCCTGTCCTTTAGATGGGGAGACATAAAGCGATGAGTAAGGATGGGGACAGCGGTTGACACATGCCTAGAATCCTGGCACTTCAGCGATAGACGCAGGAAGACCAAGAACTTAGGGTCACTCTCAGCTACATAAGACCCTGATTGAAGAGAACAATAATAATAATAAACAAGAAACAAACCAAAACAATAACAAAATACTAAAAAAGCAATATATTCTGAGAGGACTAAAATTTGATTTTTTAAAAAACTGTGTTCACCAAAGCTTATAATTTCTGATGTTAGTCGTAGGGACAGTAAAGAAGAAATACTAACAAAATAATTTACCTTTTGGTGTGAATCACATTCACCAATGTGTGTGTGTGTGTGTGTGTGTGTCTGTGTGTGATCTTTTAATGGGAAAATGGTATTTGTTTCCGTGGCACTGTAAGTCTACTTTATATCTGTGTGGTCCTGTATGGTCATTGTCCTATTGGTAAATAGTATATGCTTGACTAATTATTATTTTTTTTTCTCAAGCAGTCTTTAATGAAAACTGTATGAGAAGATGCCCCTACTCCTGCATCTTCTCAATCGTTTCTTCCTTGTATTTGCCCTCTCCTTTCCTACTTGTCGAGACTTGGCTTTCCTTTCCAGGATCTTCTTTCGGTCTTTGTCCAGCTTTAGCCTGGTGATCACCACCTCGCTGGGGTGAATGCCCACGTGGACAGTTGTGCCATTAGCCTTTTCCCGCTGCACCCGTTCAATGCAGATGACGTATTTCTTCCTGTACACTTGGACCACTTTGCCAATCTGCTGGCCTTTGTAGTATCCCCGGACAACCTGAACTTCCTCATCCTTTCGAATGGGCATCGAGCGAACATTGTACTTCTGTCTCAGCTCTTTGGAAAGGGGGGAAGACATGATCTTCCTCCGAATGTGAGAAGGTGCATCGAAATGCCGTTTGCGGTTCTTGCTCCGGTCAGAGGTCACAAAGGGATTGAACTTCATTTTGGCGGCTGCGATCCAGCGATGGCCGCAAGAGGAAAACTTGACTAATTATTGATAAAATAAAGAAATCCCTTTGTGGATGAGAATAAACCACCAACAGTATTAAAGTCGTAAAGCAAAGAAAAGCTATGGACTTTTCATTTGGTGTAGGAAACAGTGCCTCTTTTCTGTGGTCATGGGACAGGCACTCTTGCTAACCACTGGAATCAGAAAGGACAGGGATGTTTTTCTACTGTGCCACACCAACTCCAGTGTCATCTGTGTGACATGACATATGTAATTATACTGGACGGGAGCTACGTGTCCTATGGGACTAGGCTTCCTGGAGGTCAATGGCAGATGGGCCGATATTAGCCACTGCTGAGGCATAGACGGGTTTCTCGATTAGCTGGCTATGCGGGATATGGGCTTTGCACAATCTCATAATAATGATAGTCTGTATATATACAAGACAAAGATCATTCTCTTCAGGAACAGCTCTGGGACAGGGAAGCACAGTATGAACAGCAGAACCTTTGTCATACACAGGGTGTATGATGAGCAAGGGAATAGATGGGTTAATGTTGATGGACAAAGATGGATAGGCTTGCTAGATCCCAACCCCCATGATGTCTACTGCATAAGAAGGTACTAAAAAGTATAGTTCAGCAGGTGCAGAGAACTGATTAGGTATATTTGGTCACTAGGTGAAATAAAGGGTAAGGAAGAGGAAGGGCCATGATAGCGATAATGAGACAGAAACTTTCTATTCATAAGATGAAGCCACTTGCCTGAGGTTTACATTCTCAAGGACAAGATTTCCTCTTCTAAGGATGCTTTATGTCTAACATCTGTTCCTGATAATGTACTTTTCTTAAGTATAGCTGATGTGACTAAAAGAAGCTTTCATACTGTGCCAACCAATGATACATGACCTTCTGATTTGTTCTTTGTTTGAATACTATATAATGAAAACATAAATTCAGTAAAATCGCAGCAGATTCCAACCACTCTCTTGTGTGTTGTGTCTGTCTGTCATTCACCGAACTTGTGCCTTCCTGTTACCAAGACCCTGCTTCTCCCACGTTCTGAGTGGCTCCCCTGAGCTGGTCCGTGGCAATACTGCATTTCTCCTTCTGTGTAAATGTTGCCATGGGAGATATTTCCGAATGTAACCCAAGGTGTTTTTTCATTTACTTCGAGTTTCTAGATATGCCTGTGAGTTAAATCTGGTAGGCTACAACCCAGTTTTTCCCATTTTCTTTTACATTTGTTCCTTTGTTGGGGGGTGGAGGAGAGCGTTGCAAGGAGATCAGAGGGCAGTTTGGGGGAGCTGGCTCTCTCCTTCCACCAAGTGGGTCCTGGCGCTGGAACTCAGTCATCGGGCCTTTAAGAGCCTTTAGTTACCATCTTGCCAGCTGTGCTTTTGTTTAATGCAGATACTTCCTCCATTTACTTGGATCCACTACTAAATCTTCATCCTTTTCGGGGAACTTTTACTCCCCTTCAAGTCATTTGGGACACAATGGAGAGTCGTGCTAGATTTAGGACAGTCTTGGATTTAAGACAACCTTGGCTTTGGTACTTTTTTGGAAAGTTCTGTATTGATTCACTTGGTAACTGCTTCCTGAGACAAAACAAAGCATTTCATACTAAACAAACGATGTGACTTACATACTGTTCTTTGGTGTGAATACGTGATGCCATGAGACTTTGATTTAGAGGAACCAAGCTTTAGAAATATGCAGATTGCCTGAAACCAGCCTTCATCTGAACATGGACAGCTCTCTTCTCCCTAACAAAATCTCTGCTGGGAAACAGGAAAAGGGAACAGCATGTAAGGAGAACCCCTGTCTCCTGGAGGTAGTGGCTGCTGTTAAGCCTTGCTACTGGTCATTAAGGGAAACTGTACTAAGATGAGTGTGTGAGGGGGAGGTAACTGCTTCATTTTCCCTCAGAAAGTTTTGGTCAGAAGTCCACCAACCACACATATCGTTTCCGACTACAGCCCAAGTTACTTCCAAAAGTTTACTGGAGTGAGGCCAAACTCAGCATCTAGATGTGAAGCTGTGCCTGCGTCCCTTTTCTTAATGAAGAGAGCTGCTTTCCTGCCTGTAGAAAACTCAGGCTTCTCCTCCTATACTGTGAGGAAGCTCATGCTGTATCTCTTCCTAGGCTGGTGTTTCAACTGCTGGCTCCCGTTTCGTTCCTTAGATTGCATAATCAGTTTCTTTCTTTCTTTCTTTCTTTCTTTCTTTCTTTCTTTCTTTCTTTCTTTTTTTTCTCCTGCTCCTCCTCCTTTTCCTCCTCTTCCTCCTTCTTCTTTTTCTTCTCCTTCTTCTTTTTAAATTGGTTTTTGAGCCAGGGTTTCTTTTTGTCACAGTCTTGGCTGTCCTGGAACTCACTTTGTAGACCAGGCTGGCCTTGAACTGACAGAGATCCACCTGCCTCTGCCTCCCGGGTGTTGGGATTAAAGGAGTGCACCACAACCACCCAGCTTATCAGTTCCATCCCAGAAAAAATATTATATTTGCAACTCTTAAAGATCCATCTCAAATAGGAGATGCTGACAATGCCCAGTGTTGCCTAATCTGAGGCTTCACATGGACTCCCAGCAGAGTTCTCGGCTAGAGGAAAGGCCTACATAGTTATCCTCAAATCATTTCAGTGGATGCTGCTTGTGAACTGAATTAACAGCCACTAAATAGTGTTAAAATGGGAAAGAAGCAGTGCATTGACTTGGTGTATTTAGAAAATGATTATGTCTTAAGTTTCTAACATTTTTATATGGTAAATCAAAAGTTTCAGTTTTCTTCACCAAAAATTGTGTTTTTGTTTTGTTTTACAAAGAGAACCTGAAATGAAATTAGTTATACATTTGTATATAAAATACATATACATAGGGTGGGTATGGAATTCCAGACCTCTAACCCCAGCACCTAAAAGGCAGAGGCAAGTGGATCTCTATGAGTTTCAGGCCACCAGGGAGACATAGTATATATATATATATATATATATATATATATATATATATATATTTCACAAAATGCATCATTGAACATTATTTCTGACATCTGGTGGGATAAAAATGGTACTTTTAAAAAAATCAAGCTAATGAATTATCTTCCTCCAATCAAGTAGAACAGATAGATCTTAAGTTTTAACTCTAGAGTTTATCATAAAATTTATTAGTAATACAAAGAGAAAATTTTGCCTCATGCAGAAGCTATTGTTTTTAATTTTAATTTTTCAAGACAGGGTTTCTCTGTAGCTTTGGAGCTTGTAGTGGATTTAGCTTTTGTAGACCAGGCTGGCCTCGAACTCACAGGGATCCACTTGCCTCCGCCTCCCGAGTGCTGGAATTAAAGGCATGCTTCACCACTGCCTGGCTGGAAGCTATTTTTAAAATATAATAATGATACATTATATTCAAATATTCCCAGAATAAGCCAGACACACAGACTATGATAACTGCTGGGAAGCTAGTTTGTGTGAAGTGAGAAGATGAACAGACGAAGCTCCCCCAGAAAGCAGGAGCTTTCCAGATTTTATTCTGTGAGCTTGTCACTCTTCACGTGGGAGCTGATTGTGTGAGACACATTCACGGACAATGAGCAGGCGGTCAGGGCTTAGCAGAAGCTCCCGGCTCTGTTTTTTGTATGTTAGCTGCTCCTCCCATGGTGAATGAGGTGCGTTATGGACATGAAACTGCCTAAAAAGCCTAAGAACCTTGGCAAACATTCACCAAGCATCACACAACGCTTTAACGCAGCTAAATGATTTAATGACAAGGAGGGAGTTACTGTAAAATACAAGGCTGGGCCTGGGCTGCAACAGCGCCTGCTGTCTAGACTAAGAAATCCAAAATGGATTCCAGGAAGAAGCACAATGCCAGGCTGTGGTGTGCTTGCCTGGTCCTCCTATACTGTTATTACTGTTCAGCAGTCCTGAAATCTGAATGACAGTGGCCTGAGCCCTTTCAAACAACAGAAAGAAGGTCAATTTTTGTAATGAGGAAATGGAAGTGGTGGTGCCGGAGATCGCTGACCCTTACAGCTTCTTGTGCGATGAAGGAGCAGTGAAGTGCGCCAGGAAATTATGGTGTAGGACAGCGGTGACACCACCGTCACAGAGCGGAACCAAGCCACAAGGAGCAAATGCACTAAAGTGTGCATAAATAAAATGCATACCATCAATCCTGCCTTTATTACTCTTCTCCAACTGTGGAAAACTGGGTCTAACAGTTTTGCAAAGAAAGAAAAAGGCAAAGAGTCCAAACCTAAGTTCAAGTTCTGACGATTCGCTTATCCAGGGACAGTATCTGTATTTCTTACCATCAGTATTTGAAAATGCTTAGCATGTGCTCACTTAGGCAGTGCATAGACTAAAATGCTTAGGAGATTACGGGCTAGGTATGGAGCAGTTAGAAGAGCTTGCTCACAGGGCAGGGGCAGGGCTTTAGAGACTCATTGCCCTGCCAGTGGTCATCCGGCTAGTTCCAAGGTCGTGTAGGCATTGAAGCGTTTCAGGAGATGTGAACACAGCTTAGACAGAGGTGGGTGACAGCTGGAGGTGCATGCCACCTCAACTAATTTTCATGTGGCTACTGAGGAACAAATGCAGGTCCTTATTCTGGCTTTAGCAAACAATGTACTGAAAATGCCGTTTTCTAATCCTAATTAATATAATTTCAGTGTTTTAAGGTCAACTTGCACATAACAACAGGGAGACACCAGGTCTCTTCTTAACTCGCTTTCAGTCCAGTGCCATGCTGACTCAAGCCTTACCTTACGGCGTTTTGCAGGGGAAGAGTAGCTTGTTTTCTGGGCTAGGTGAATATGTGCCTTCAATAGCTAATCATCCTTTCCTATTCCATGTCTTTTTACATTCTGCTGCTAAACCATCCTCATATTTGTAAGCCAGTGCCTTCTGAATAAGGGGGAATTAAATGCACAATACCCTCACTGATGGACGTTTATTTCATTGGATAATAAACCTAATGCTTGATCATCTTTATGATTCAAACCCAAAGAGGTTTGTGACGGCTTCCAAGATTTTCCTTTTCAGCAACAAAACGAAATTATAATTTTAATGAAGTTAGACTGGGTTTCAGAACAATGTTTACAGTACCAATGCCTTTGGTTTTTAATCTTACTTTCTTCAATTCAGTAATTGTGATATTTTAAGGCGACGGAATGGGAGAATTTGTGAACAGGATATAGAATAAGATATAGAAGACCAAGACTTGGAAAGGACTCAAAGATCAGTCAGCCAAGAGGAAGCCATGAGGCATGGTTGCAGGACAAGGCATGCCAGCTTGCCCAGTACACAAAGCTGGGTACCATTTGTAACCATGTGGAGCAAATGCATCATGCCATTAGCTGAACTCCCAAGCAGCTAAATTGTCATGGACAAAAGAAAATTTTTCCGGCTAAGAAGAGATGAATATTTAACAAATACTCAGAAAGTGTTGTCTTGGACACACACTTATTACCTTAAGAGCTGATAGGACAGAAATAAACTAACAAAGAAAACCCACAAAAGTCAGAAGTAGAACCAGTGAATGAAGAAGCCATGTTGGCCTTTATTCTGCCTTACACTGAACCAAAACGTGAAAGGTGGTTTTTGTTGTTGTTGTTGTTTTATTTTTGTTTTTTTTTTGTTTTTGAAATCCAAAAAAGATAAACTAAACTTAAACCCCTAAGAGGAGGATTTTCTGTGTAGCTCTAACTGCACTGAAGTTTTGCCTGCATGTATGTCTTTGTGAGGGTGTGATATTTTGGAGATACAAACAGTTGTTAGCTGCCATGTGGATGCTGGGAACTGAAACAGCATCCTTTGGAAGAGTCAGTACTCTTAATTATTGAACCATCTCTTATCTTTTCAGCCTCAACAACCTAAGTTTGATCCCTGGGACACATATGAATGTCATGTGGAATCTCCCCCAACACACAAACACATACATAATTAAAATATATTAAAAAGTATTTTTGGCCATAATTTAATAAAATTATATCAAAATTCTTGATTAAGGTTATTAAGTATAAATATGTATCCTGTAATGAAATGGATTAGTAATTACACAGTCTTAATTATACCAGAATTATTTCCCATGCTAATAGATGAATTGCCCATCTTTGTGGTACTCTAGCAATTGCAAAGCCTGAGATACCATGATGTCTGCATATTTTAGGCGTGCGATCCCAACACGGTATAGCATAGAGCCTCCCTCTTCAGCATCAATCCCAGCACTCGGTCTTCTTGCTTCACACACGTGTGAAACAAATACATCATAAAATACCCCTCTCTGTCTCTCTCTGTCTCTGTCTCTGTCTCTCTCTCTCTCTCTCTCTCACACACACACACACACACACACAGAGAGAGAGAGAGAGAGAGAGAGAGAGAGAGAGAAAGCCAATGTTACCAACAAGCCAAGAAGTCCTACATAAAAGGCAGTTAAGCCAACACTGCATAGTTACAGTGTGAACTTAAAGAGCTTTGTTTCTTTTCTGATGCTAAAGGATTGTGGGCAGAAGCTGTGCTTGGAATCACAATACCTGGAGCACTTGCATCATTTTGAGAACCCCAGATGATATTTTTGAGGGAGACTACCTTACCATTAGCATAAGTAGATTTTAATGTAATGACTTCTATTTCTACTCCCTGTCTGACTCATGCCTACGACTGTCACAATCTACTTCCAAGTCCCTACTGCTGTCTGTCCGTGTCCATCTGGTTCTGTCTCCCCTGCAACTCCTCACCTGGGAAAACACTCCACAGAAGGAACTTAAGAACAAAGATGAAAAGATCGTAATGACTCCTTGTCTTTTTTTAACCAAAGACTATCTTTTTTTTTCTTTTGGCAAGGATATTCCTGTTTCTATTCAAGAGAAATGTGCCAAGTACTTAAAGGCTATTTAAAAAATAAACAAAATCTTGTTTCAAAATCAAAAAATTTTGGAGTTTTTTTGTAAAGGTATAACTTGCATTCTGAATGTCCTTTTTTTAGAAGACCAAATGTGACAGTCTCACGTATAACTGTATAAAAGGAGAAGACAGACAATAAGAAACCAGACCAAGAACCAGAGGTCCCAAATATTTCTGGTATTTCTAGCTTCTGGCCAGGACAAGACCAAGGACATGTCTGGCTTCTGGCCAAGAGCAAAAATTAATGTCCTTGTCTCTAAAGTGCCTGCCAGTTTCTGTCTCTTATTCCCATCAGTAGCACTTGTCTAAATTATGACTCTACCTTGCAGATGTATTAATACATATATTAACATAGTCAACAATATAAACAAGGGCTTTATTCACACTTCACAGATCAGGAAACTAGAGCTGTAAGCATTAGCCAGCTAAGTCAACCCACCAGTGGTGTACGTAGGAAGCTCTTCTGTTTCATTGAGAAGAAGCCTTCACACACTCAGAATGCTATATAGCTTATCCACCCACCCCCTAGTGCCCTGTTAACTTAGGAATAGCAGGTCTTTCTTGTTGGAATTTCTTTGGGATCTCTAGTTCACAAAGAGACTTCTTATTAATTATGACAGTGTGGCCTTAGTTTAAGCTCACTCCTAGTTAACTCTTAAGACTTAAATTAACTGCTTTATATTCATCTATGTTCTGCCATATAACTCGTTACCTTTCCTCTGTAATGTATGTGTGACTTTCTAAGCATCTCTCTGGCGAATCCTCCTTTCTTCATCCCAGAGTTCCTATCTCTACTAGGAAGTCCCACCTATTCTTTCCTGCCTAGCTATTAACCAATCAGTAGGTACCTTGGCAAAGACACATCTTCACAGTGTAAAAAAAGATTATTACACAATACTCAGGGGTCAAATCCACTGAAGCCTTTGGAGAAAGAGCAATCTCTGACCTCCCACATCCATCCAGTGTGGGCATGATTTCAGAAAGTTCAGCTTTCAGGAGGTCTGAGTGCCAACATGCCACCCAGACTTCAGGACTTGGTAAACTGTCTGGCAGCTGGAAAGCATTAAATGTTTGTAAGATCTTCAGAAGTTTGTATGTGCTCCAGATATATGCAGAATCCTCAGGTGCCACCTATATATCATCTCACACACAGGTCATTTTCTTTCCTTGCTTACCAGACACCAGCTATGTACCCCCTTTCTGTCTTTTTTAATGTGTTTACTAACATTACCAAAGCACATGTTAGTAACTCACTAGTGAAAAAGCTGACAGTGTCAAGCTTTTAGTTTTCAAGGAAAAATTAAAGATATTTCTTAATGGCAGAATATCTATTAGTAATCAATTGTGTTATAAAACTCATTGTTTCAAGCCTGGGGAAAGAAATTATTCCAATGTTGAGATCTTAAACTAATTTCAGAGGATCTTTCCTCCTTCCCAAGTCCAATATTCTAAGTTTAGTATTCTTGAGTCTAACATGCCAAGACTCAAGGCCTGAAGAAAGCAGAGAAGACTCAGGGAGCTCAGTATTCACTCAGCAAATACAGCCAGGCACCAAGAATAGCTTACTTTCATCAATGCTGCTATGAGCCAAGCATGTGTTTTCCAACTAGTTATCATCTCATGTGTCTTAGTCAGGGCTCTATTGCTGTAAAGACACACCACGACCAAGGCAGCTCTTATGAAGAAAAGCATTTAATGAGGGCTCATTTACAGTTTTAGAAGGTTAGTTCATTATCCTTACGGCAGAGAGCATGGAAGCTCAGAGGTAGACATGGTACCTGAATGTTCTACATCCAGATCCACAAGCAGCAGAAAGGGCAAGAGCCATTAGGCCTGGCTTAGGCATCTGAAAATCAAGGTCCACCCCTAGTGATACATTCCCTCTAACAAGGTCACACTTCCAAATCCCTCCCAGGTAGTGCCACTCCTTGATGATCAAACATTCAAATAGAAGAATCTATGCGGGTCATTCTCGTTCAAAAAACTACATCATGACATCGTCACAAAAACTCTAGATGTGAAATGCAGTAGTATTTTCATGTTTTCTGATGTAGAAACCAAGACCCAAATCCAACCTTATTTTTTTGTTTTTTAAAAAATATTCTCAGTCTCTCTAAGCTTCTTCTGTCCACTCTAGGGACAGAAACTCCAATGGGACTTGCAAGAGTTCATTGAAACCTTCTCAAAGAGGTAGCCTTTGTGGCTGCTGACTGAGACCTTGTGGGATGGCCAAAGTAGGAATCTGTAAGTTTATTCTTTAAAGTGGAAATTGGGCCCATCTTGTTCAACCTAATGGAGCAATCATGTTGATCTGCTTCTGGTTTAGTTCTAGCAACTTCTTTTTTAAAGGGTCTCCAGCTATGGGCTGGGTGTGTAGCTCAATTGGTAAAATGCTTGCCTACCACACACGAATACCTGGATTTATTCTCCAGAACCATATAAGTCATAGATATGATAGAGACAGGAGGATCCAAAGTTCAGGACCAATTTTAGTGAGTACAAGACCAGCAAGAAGTAGATGAGACTCCACCTCAAAATAAATAATAAAATAGTCTCCTTCTGCGAGCATGCCAGTCTAGCTCCAACTGTATTAATGACATAAGCTTCTTTCTGGAGTGAAGACTTAAGACACCAGCTCTGTCTTCTTCCTTATATTTACTATGTACCTGGAGAGACTCTTGTATTGATATGCAGAGTCCTACAGCATCATTTAACTAGATAGTGCTTATGGAAAATGAGACCCATCTCGTTCAATCTTTCTTTTTAAAATGAGAAAACCAAGTTGGAGAAAATTCACGGACTGGAAAAAGCCATACTTGGACAAAATGTAAGAACCTGGAAAGGAGTAATGTCAGGAAACCTTGTTTAATTTGACCTGTTAACGGAACCAGAGGGTAACTCATCACAGGAAGCTTGTACACTCTCTCCAGTCAATAAGGAGTAACTCAAGTTACACCCTTTGGCTGTTCACTATATGTAAAGTATTTGTTTGGGTGTGAAAGATACCAAGATCTGCTCAAAGATCTCCGATTGTGCTCTGGTTCAGAGTACTCTTCAGGATCTAATATGACTTATCACCATGGTCCATGAAAGCCAGTGAAGAAGCCTAACCTATTCACTGGATTTCCTCTACTTGGCCTGTGGAGGCAGTGAGAATAGACAGGCTTTGCAAATGGAGAGCTTACAATCTGTCACTTGCCTGAAGGAAGAAAAATGCATGCATTGATTTTCTCATGTATAGAGTAGAGCTATGAAGATCAATCATATAAGTTTGCAGGGACACTGACCAGGCATGTAGTATGCCTGGTACCAAGTAGCTCTTTAACATGAGAATAACTGCAATATAGTCATTGTTGTTACCAATAGGTCATAGGTGTCTATCAGAAACATTTCCTTCTCTGGAGATTTATCTGAGTTAAAGAATGAAATCTGCAAGTTTGAATGAAGACAGTAGACAACTTCTACCACAAACAGAGACAAGAAGCAAAGGTTGTTTTTCCTTCCACGTTTGTAAACTCTTCACACTTTGGTGGCAGATTATATTAATAGAGATTGTTTTTCCCAGGGTGGGAATAAACTGTCCTGAGCTCAGTCCAACGGTCACTATTGTTTGTCTCCAGTTCTTGAGAGGGTTGTGCAGGTATTTGTGAGGTCCAGCAAAGAGCACACTGGCTCAAGGGTTAATTTTAATGTGTGATCTTGGCTGTGTTGGAGGGGGGCTCAGATATTTGATTAAATATGATTCCAGTGTATGTTTTTGAGCATTTTAAAGGATGAGTTAACTCTGAAATTAACAGACTAAATAAAGCAGATTGCCTCCCCAGTGTGGGTGAGCCTCACCTGCCAGTCAAAGCCAGAAAAGCGTGAAAGGCTGAGCTTTCATTTCCAATGTTGGTCTTCTCTTGCCTGACAGAATCATACCTAACTGGTACCATTGTTTCTCCAGCTTGAAGACCCCAGATCATGGGATGTCTCAGTCCATGTGAGCTAGCCTAAGTCTTTGTCTCCTCTCTCTGCTACAATTCCAAGCAAACCAAGTAGGAGAGAATTCAGGGACTGGCCAATGCCATGCCGGGGTTAAAATGAAAGGACCCTGAATGTCAGGTTATTTCCAGAGAAGAGGTAGTTGAGAATCTCTGGACAACCCAAATTAACACAGTCAGTTATGAAACACACACCAGGAAGCAAGCAGCAGCAGGGGGCATTTTGGTGAGGAAGAGAAAGCCAGCCGGGGTCATGTTCAGGAGAGTGTGGGGCAGCTGAGAACCATGTGACAGAGGGGATGGTGTAAACAACAAACACGACCTTAAGAAATAAAACCGGAAACAAGGCTAGTCAAGCATTGTATCCAACTAGCAAGAATCTGTGGACAGAACCAGGCGGTGGCACACGCGTTTAATCCCAGCACTCGGGAGGCAGAGGCAGGCAGAGTTTGAGGCCATCCTGGTCTACAAGAGCAGCCTGGTCTACAAGAGCTAGTTCCAGGACAGGCTCCAAAGCTACAGCGAAACCCTGTCTCGAAAAACAAAACAAAACAAAAAATCTGTGGATAGATACAGTACTCAGTTCTGGAAGAAGAAAAAAAAAAGCCACTTTTCTAAAGATAGAGAGATGATATTTTCTGGTAACAAAATTTGGGATGAATCATTAATTAGGTTTTTACCTGATACTAAAATGGGTTTTTTGGTTATTTAGAAACACAGAAGATTAGTCCAGCAATGGTGGTGCACACCTTAAATCCTAGCACACAAGAGGCAAAGGCACATGGATCTCTGTGAGTTCAAGACTAGCCTGGTCTTTGTAGCAAGTTCTAGGACAGCTAGGGAGATGCAGGGAAACCCTGCCTCAAAAAAAAAAAAAAAAAAAAACAAACAAACAAAAAAATACAGATGCTCTAGAAAGATTTGTGAGATTTATTATGAAAGTAGGGAATATAGAAATAGAAATTCTAGACTGCAATTGATTTTTTACTGGCGACAATTATTCTGTATTTATTGTATACATCCCTCAAGCTATGGGGAAAGCATGACTCAAAGGGTCCGTTTCCTTGTAACTGAGAGCGGGTAAAAAGGCCTTACCATGTAGTCTGTCAGTTTTCAAACTCTCAGCAGCAAGATGGCTCAGTATGTAAAGGTTCTTGTCACCAAGCCTGATGACCTGAGTTCAATTCCTGAAACCCACATGGAGAAAGAAAGATGCCAGTACCTCAGATTGTCCTCTGATCTACACATCACTTTATACATGTACACATGCACACACGCGCACACACACACACACACACACACACACAGTCATAAAACTAATTTTTAAGAGCAATTATTGTTCATACCCTGTTCTGAGTGTCTTATAATCCATAAGCAGAGATCTTTTACAGGGGAAGAAACCTAAGCTGTGCAGCATCCCCTGTGGTTTTCCATGATTTGCATAGAATGTCAAAGTGGGCATAAGGAATACCCTTGGCAGAACCATTTTCCAAGTTCTGCTTACAAGACACAAGGGCTGTATTTTAAATTTTTCTAATAGACTAGCTCCTCTAACCACTTTTGTCTATTATTCTACACATGCAATCCATCATCAATGAATACATGAATATTTATGTGTATCTGTAATATGTATAGCATTTTAGCAGGCAATTCCCTTAAAGACTACTTCAGTGTTCTGTAAACAAACATCCCATGACCCTTTCGTAGGCCATCTTTTAACCTGATTGAACTACAATCACAGGCAAACTCCCATTGTTTCCACAAAAATACAAAGCATGTTGCCAGGAGAGTGGGTTAGAGAAAACAGAAGTCAGCATCCTAACTGTCACAACCGAGACAGTCAGGTCCTGAAGACACTGTTGGATGAAGTGCCGGGTGGCGGGGGAGCACACGGATGCAACCTGAGAATTCTCTACAGCACCTTTGTTTTTGTTTTCTGTCTAAATGAACATTCATAGATTTTACATTGCCAGTACACACACACACACACACACACGGACACACGGACACAGACACGCACACACACGGTTTTCTGCTAACCAACATTTTAAGCATTTTGTTTTATGTAGGGAAACCCTTAAAAGGTTATGTGTGGCTGTGCTTTTCCCCTTTCTGCTGCAACACTGGAAATGTCAGAGGGCTCCAGGAGAATGAACTCAGATGTATGATAAGAGCCATTCCATCAATTCCCCCCCCCCCGCTTCCCATTCAAGGTCAGAGCCAATTAAGAGGTAAGGAAGAAGCTCCATACCACATTGTCAGTTTCTGTACTGAATGACTTTGAAGGACAGTGCTTACGTGCACAGGTTCATTTGGGTTTCTATGTTACACACCAGAATTTGTCCAAACCTGCTTAGAGGGTGATGGATTCATGGCATCATAAAGAACAGTGGAAAATCGGCCTGAAGGATTACCTTCAAATGGGCTCAGTGAGTGTAATGATATTGTCAGTTTATCAGGACCTAGAATTACTTAGGAGGCAAACCTCTGGGCATGTAGATAAATAGTTAACCTCTGGAAATGCTTGAGAGGATTATCCAGGCCGGAAGACTCACCGCAACTATGAACAGCACCTTACAGGAGTGGGATATCTAATGCTAAATTACAGGAGAGCACGAGGTAAGGCCATGCATTCATGACTGCGTCCTGGCTGGGACACAGGGTGAGAGCAGCTGCCTCCCACTCCTATCACCACAGTGGACTCTACTCTTGAACTGTGAGCCAGCTGCTTCAGCTGCTTTGTCAGGTATTTTATCTCAGCAATGGGACAAGGAGAGCCACAAAGACATGCTCGTAAGTCTGTTGTGTACTGCTGGTCACGTTTTCTTCCTCTAGGAAGTAGAAATGAAGGACTGGAGAGAGACCAGGAAGGCATCTCTAAACAGTGCCTCTCTAAGTGTGTTTAGAAGACCAACTGCACCTGGGGTTAGTTAAAATTGCTAATTCTGGTACTCCAGACCTGCAGAAGCAAAACAGTGCCTTTAACAAGCTCCTCATGTTCCCTATGGTTTGAGCGACCAGATCCAAAAGAAAGTAATTTTGGAACTTTTTTTCCCTTGAAAACAAATGACTCAATGATTTGTGTGTGTGTGTGTGTGTGTGTGTGTGTGTGTGTGTGTGTGTGTGTGTGTGTGTGTGTAAGAGAGAGAGAATGCTTGCCACATTGCATGTATGGAAATCAAAGGACAACTTTTGGAGTAACTTCTCTCTTCTCTTTCTCCAACATGCTAAGGCACAGGGCCTCATTCCTGCTATGCGGTAGGTTAGCTGCCATGCTGCAGGTTACTGCCATGCGGCAGTTTAGTGACATGCTGCAGGTTACTGCCATGCGGCAGTTTACTGACATGCTGCAGGTTAGCTGACATGTTGCAGGTTACTGCCATGTTGCAGGTTAGCTCTCATGCTGCAGGTTAGCTGCCATGTTGCAGGTTATTGCCATGATGCAGGTTATTGCCATGCTGCAGGTTATCTGACATGCTGCAGGTTACTGCCATGCTGCAGGTTACTGCCATGTTGCAGGTTAGCTCTCATGCTGCAGGTTAGCTGCCATGTTGCAGGTTAGCTGGCCTTCTAACTTCCAAGTGATCCCTGTATCTCCATGTCTCTTCTCTCTCGGGTTGTAGATGCATGCAATCACATGCAGCTCTTTACACGGGTTCTCAGGCCTGAACTCAGGTTGTCAGGTTTGCATGCTAGGTAATTTTATCCACTCAGCCATCTTGCCAACTCTCTTTTGGAGTGCCTTTGAAATATCAGGTTATCTTCTTGAGGCAAACTAAACCAGCATCTCTGGGGTAGGTCAAATATCGATAGATTTGCTATGTGTGGTGGTGACTGAACATGAAGGCTTGCTGGACATAGCAAATGTTTGAAACTAATTCATCCACAGAAATTTTGTGTGTGTGTGTGACTCATTAAGGTAACACCCCCAGCCTCCATCGTATACACACACTATAGGGATCTCTGTCCGGAAGTTGCCAGAATAGGCACCTCCCAACTCCAGAGAATCTATTCTCCAGAGGGCATCTGATTGGTGCAAGTGGGAGACAGCATGCCACTGGCATTTTGTGGGAACAACACTGACACTGGCAACAAAGAAAAACCCGGTTAAAATGGCAGTAACGTTGTGGCATCATGGCTCTGCTCTCAGCTTGCGGTTTTGAGCCTACTGCACACTTATATGAATGCAGTACTCATACTGTGCACAGATATGAATGCAATAAACTGCATTCTAAATTTATTTACAAAACTCTTGCCTAAAAAATGAGTTATTTCTGTCATTTAGGGTAAGCAACAGATAGTATAAGTCCTGAATGTCCATTTCCTCAGTTACCACCTACTAGATCCTAACTCTTAATTTATCAAGTCTCTTTTCTCATTTCAAAGCACATCCTGCAGTGTATGCACTGATATGTTAGTGGAAGTACCTTTTTTGGCAAGGCAGTCACATCTTGCTTGCTCTGTGGCTGGATCAGAACTTCAAAATAAGACTTCCTTCTTTCCAGAATTCTCCTGTTTTCATTGACCCACTTCTACTTCCTGTCTGGTTATCCCGCCTATACTTCCTGCCTGGATACTGGCCAATCAGTATTTATTTAAAATATAATTGAAAGAATACAGACTATTTTCCCACACCACTTCCCCCCCCTTTAAAAAAAAACACAAGAACTCTGAATCTAATATCCTTTCTTTAGCTTTTCTCCTCACCATTAGCCATAACAACTTGTAACCAACATTCTAAACAACAGAAAATATATGTAGTCCATTTTTTTGGGAATGTGGGCATAGTTTTCCAGGCTACTTCCTCCTGGTTGAGGGTGCTGATAATCTTATGGGGTAGTAAAGAAAATTTAGAATTTTGATCAAGTTCTGACTGGAGTATCCATGAGACTTGACCATCTCAGACAGCATTTTGAATCAGTTCTGGATGTAGAACTCTGACCCTGGGCCATCTGTTCCTACTGGAGATTTCTCAGGCGGTCTTCCTTGGTCAAACCTCATTTTTCTTAACTCAGAATAAATCCATATCCTCTTGTTTTCTGTGTAAACAAAAGCAATTCCTCTTTTCCAAAGTAACATATTTTTTACTTCAATTTTGAAGTCAAGGCATTTACAAATATTTATGTTTTATTAATCCAGCAGCATTTATATTTAAATGTCTTTTAGCAGCTATTGCTCCTTCCTCAGCTGTCAAGCAATTCAAAGACAACAGAATAATATACAATATGCAGACTCTCCGTGTATTTTCCATCTTTACATGGCTTTACTTTAACCCCTATTTCTTTTATTTTTACTTTTAATTTTTGGCTTTTTGAGACAGGGTTTTTCTGTGTATGCTTGGCTATCCTGGAATTCACTCTGTAGACAAGGTTGTCCTTGAACTCACAGAGATCTGCCTGTCTCTGCCTCCCAAGTACTGGGATTAAAGGTGTGTGCTACCATAACATGAACTCATAGAGATCTGTCTGCCTCTGTCTCCCAAGTGCTGGGATTAAAGGTGTGCACCACTGCACCCAATTACTCTCTCTTATTATTTTATTTTGAGGACTTTAACCTTTTTTCCCCCAATCCTGTATATATATTTAAACACACAGTAAATCATTTAGAGGTTTTTTTTGTTTTGTTTTTGAATCTATCTTTTTTTTTGACCATATGAGTCTTTAATTTGTTAAGCAATATGGATAGGATTAAAGCCATGGTTTTAATGGCTGAATCCAGCCCATTTTTTAGCCTTTTGAGATTTTAGCCTCATAGCACAGGTACTGGCTGAAGTCATGTTTATTGACACAACTCTGGCATTTCAAGGTCCCTACCAGCAAGCAAGTTGCATCAGTCTGTTCACAAACCACACTCAAATGCTCTGTAGCTGGACCTCCTGCCTGAAAGAGTCAGAGTTTGCACTGGCAGGATGGCCCAGAAAGCCAGCATTGTAAAATAGTATGGCTTTTTTCCTCTTACTGCTGAAAACCCAAAAGCATGTGATCAGCTTTTTATCAACACCATTTAAATGTTTTGTGGCAGGGCCTCTTAAAAGAGCTGCAAGGTTTTACAGCTAAAGCTGTGTCAGGAAGCCTCTCTTAAATGAGACACATTTGCCTCTAACAAACAGAGCCCACCTGAGAAAATGCTGCTATCACTAAGCTGTGCTTAACTCTATTTTATTTTTGTCCAGAATTACTTTCCAAGCTCTCTCAGGCTTTATGTGGATGCCATTGCCCCACATTGGGCACCATTTGTTGACTGAAGTTCCTCTCCTGCCCGGTTCCCACAGTTGTTAAGTTCCAAAGAAATCACACAGAGGTCTACATTAACTATAAACTAATTGGTCTGTTATCTCAGACTTCTTATTAACTTTTGTAACTTATATTAGCCCATTATTCTTGTCTATGTTAGCCACGTGGCTTGGTACCTTTTTTGGCGAGGCAGTCATCATCTTGCTTCTTCTGTGCCTGGGACAAAACTGCAGACCAGGACTTCCTTCTTCCCAGAATTCTCCTGTTCTCATTGACCCACTTCTACTTCCTGTCTGGTTATCTCACCTATACTTCCTGCCTGACTACTGACCAATCAGCATTTATTTAAAATATAATTGACAGAATACAGACCATTGTCCCACACCAGGTGGATACTTTATCCTGGTTACTATCTAGCTCTTACAACTTGAATTAACCATATCTACATATCTACTGCTATGTGGTTCATGTCTGTTACCCCATTTTCTATATGTCCTGCCCCTTCTGTGTCTGTCTGGCAATTCTGCCCATCTCTTTCCTAGAATTCTCTCAGTTTGACTTTCCTACCTAATCTCTTCCTGTCTAACTATTGACCCATTGACTCTTTACTAAACCAAGGAGGGCAACACGTCTTCACTGTGTACTCACAGATTCTCATTGATGCTACTAGTGTATCCTGGTTGTGACCCAGTTCTTGTAAAAGTGAGTGCCACCTTGCAAATTGTTGGTACTTTTTCAAAAGTATTTTAGGGAATACAAACTTTAGGCCTTGTGGTTTTAAAACCTCATAGACAACATCACTTGCCATGCCATTGGAATTCCACAGTGGTCCCAGTCAGCATGTACACCTATATGTCATCTCCATGGACTGAGCTTTCTAAACAAACCTTTCTCTTCTCTTTCATTTAGCCTACTCAAAAAAGCACAGATTATTTCTTGTTCTATATATTTTATTTTGAGTTGTCAGAGCAGATAGAAGCCTGCTAGTTGAATTTAGGTGTTAGTTAAATCAAAAATAACTCTTGAATATAAACATGCCCTGGATATCTATCCATAAACGTTTGGAGTGTAAAGATTATCTGCATCCATGCGATATTCAAATCTAAGTGAACTTCCTGCAGTTCTAGTCCTTTTGGTTGTTTGGTTGTTTGGTCTTTTATTTGTTTTTCTAAATCTGACAAACCTAAGTGCATTGCTCCACGAACACTTCAGAACATTTGTTTTCTCTTTGAAAGAAAATCTTTTTCTTGATAGATTACTAGATTTTGTTTTTGTTTTTTTATTTTTTAGAATGAAGTCTACCATGTAGATAGTCTATATCAGAACACCCATACTATTTGTTAGGGTATCAGCATCTTGCAAACTTGTTACAAAGTTGATACTTTTCTGAGCCTCCTAAACAGCCTTCCAACCTCTCTCACCTTCTCCTGAGTCATCAGCTGAGGGATGAACCCTTGTCACTCGAGTGGACATCTTAAAGATCTGATAATGCACCTCCTCGATAACTCTTCCTATTGGACAAGTTGCGGTTAACTGTTTCTCAGATCAACCTTATGTGTTCCTCTCATTTTAAATCATACCAACAATTCTCCAAAGAATGCACTCCAATATAGCTACAATTGTGTCGTGTGTGTGTGTGTGTGTGTGTGTGTGTCTAATAAAAACACATCTGACATCCTGTACATGCTCACCTCCTTTCTGAGCATGCCCTTCTACTTTTCTCCTTCTACAGCACACAGTGAGGGCACCTCCTTTTTCCAAGTCACTTTTGCTACCATAACAGTTCTCTGGCCTTCCCGAGGGATTAGCCATGGTGTGATTTACTTGTCAAGGAGGGCCAATTTATCTTCTCCCTGAAAAATTTCAACACAACACAGCTCTAGCATGAACATCTGCAGATTAATCCTTCACCCTTCTCAAAAGGAAGAATTATTCTCAAACAATCTATTTCAATACAGAGTTCCGGGTGTGAAGTTAATTTCCACAAACCTTGTGAGTGTACTGCCCAAAAGCATATTGGTTATTCACTGAGAAGGGAAGCCCTTGGCTTGTAGTTTTTCATCCTTATTGTTTAAACGTAAACAGCAAAGCATGCTTTTTAAAAACTGGTGATTCTTGCTAGTGCTTGAAATGACTTCGGTGTACAAAAGTTTGTAGTCATTAACCATTAATAAATATTTATTCAGCATCTACTACAAACTGCTACATGTATATAACACATATGTATAAACAAACATTGTGTGGATTCTTTAAAAAAAAACAGGCATTGTGAAATCCACACAGTATTTAGATTAGTATAGATAGCAGGACTTTATCAAACATTTTCATATTTCTTCATAAGAATCCATTAACAGTTAGTCATTAGACTAGCCAAAAATTTAATATATTTTTATATTATTTATTTTATATAAATATTAATATAGCCAGGGAAAGTCAACAGATACTACAAATATGTAATAAGGGCAGCAAATATTAACAAATGAAATAGGAAGTGAGTTAGTGATGGCCACAAGCTGGATATGAATCAGCCGTTTGGTGCTATTGTGATAAAAGTCAATATTACACTGATCACTAGGAGTGGAGCGGCAGGGCTGAGAAAGAGTTCTTCTGGTTTCCCTATTAGTCAGAGGGAAGAAAGTATCTTGACTTGGATACACAGTTTTAAAAAATTAGGTATAACATGGGATGTAGACCACTTACACAGCATGCAGGAGATCCTGCTTCAATCCCAACACTAGGGATTGAAAAAGGGGACTTTGATGACTAAGACTAACAGTTTTTAACAATTAGATCCAGGATGGATTAAAGACTATTATTAAATAACCTAGAGAATTTTTAGGGAAATTCTGGGTAGTAACTCTGTGATCCAAATTAAATGGGAAATTATTTTCAGTTTAAAATAAGATGCATAGAAACTTGCCCTTTGAAGAAACCCTTTATTATTGCAACGGGATAATGAAGAAATCAAGTAGAAACTGTGCTAAGATATAGATTGTACAGAGGCATGGTGGGGCATGCTTTTAACTTCAGCACAATAGAGGCAGGGGCAAGAAATCTCCATAAACTCCAGGTCAGCTTGGTCTATTTAGTGGGTATGCTGTCATTGTTTGACAGGACTTTTCCCAGGTGTTAGGAATACTCCTAACGCGAGCTCTCTGCCAATGCAAAAATCCCAATCAAGCCAAATTAAAGGATATTCAGGTTTAATAGGATTCCTGCGCTCTCGAGTGGCCCCAAGGGAAACCAGGAAGCTGCCAACTGGGGGGGGGCATGAGTGAACTTTCTGGGGAGCAGTTAAAATAGACTGGGGGAGTGGTCAAGGTTTGATGGACACAGGGGCAGGACCTCTAAAGATGGAGGCAAGCGACCGGGAATTACACTGGGAAGACACAACACAAACATATGTCTCCTTACCTGTGTGCTCTTACCACAGCAAAACAAAGTAATTATTGCATCATGTCCAACTTCGAATATTGGGTTTTCTTACAGAAATATTGGTGAGGGGTTATTTGCGGGAACAAAAATGACTCAAAGACAGCTACATCAAAGCCCACCCTAACATGAGTGACAGCTTACTGATGTTGGAAATCAAATCACCAAGCCAATAAAAGAAAAAAAAAATCTGACTTAAGATACCAATATTCTTTGCAGGGTAAAATCTCACTACCTAAGCATACATATCTCTCTACTTCTCAGAATAATGGTAATTCCAACTCACTTAAAAATCAAAGCTGACTTTGGAGTTGAACTGTGGCTCTCCTTCTCTAAATCCAAGCACATTGTTAAAAAAAATTCAGAGTTTCTGTCTCATATCAGGAGAGCCATGTGGTGTGGGACAAAAGAAAAATAAAAATCTAGGGACTAAGGTTATCAAAACTCTTCTTTCAAAAATTCTACTTCTCCCTATACCTATTTTTGTCTATAGTACCTTACCTTAAATATAAGTCTATCAAAACTTTCCATTTTGACCTAAATAATATTTAAGTTTTCCACAGTAAGCAATACATTTTCCTACACTCATCTCTGAAGTCTCCATAAAGAAGATGGGTCCCACATCAATGATTCTACCTAGCTCATATGATGCCATTGAGCTGATAACACCACTCAAAGACTGGTATTGAGTTACAAACTGCTCAAGATGATTCATCTTGGCTAGTTGAGATGGTGTACCTTCTTACAACATTCTGGCCAAAACTTCACAATAATCTGAGACTACTCATAGACTATTTACAACTGTATCAGATAGTACTCTTAGTACTCTTGAGACTTAGCCATCCCTTTAGTTTTTACAGGATCCCATAGAAATACAATCACCGCCATGACAGCTGGAAGTAATTCTAGAAAATGATGTCCCCTCTCCCAACAGCATTTGTCCTTAGGGTTAGAAACAATTGTCATCTGTTAAGGATTGTTTGTAAGTTGTATAGGGTTGGGGGTAAAATATGTAGTAGGCTGGAGAATCTTGTTTGGGAAAGAAAAGAAAAAAGGGGAATGGATGGGATGGGATAATAGGTAAATTAGAGTATCTACTTGTGAACTATTAGTTATAGACAATTTACATTAGTATATATTTTTTTATATTGCCACATACATAAAATTATCTTTGTATTCCTGTCTAAGATAATTTGTATATTAATACAAATGCAAAGTTTATTTGTTATATTGAGTATGCTCCTATTTCTATATGCAATATTTGTGTACATATACAAAGTTATTTTTGTAATATTGTGTATGTGCATGTATACCTCTACATAAGATATTTTGTACATTGATGGAATTTTAGGATATATTTATCATATTGCACTATATATTTCTACTTCTGATCAAGATACATATATATATATATATATGCACATATACATGTATATATTCTTTACATTTTGAGGTCATTGTCCTCGTTTGCTCCACATCTGTTTAAAGATTGTTTATTTTTATAATATGAAGCCTTGGTCTTTAATCTATGTAGATATTAAGAATTACAAGTCATTAGTCACACATGTTTGTCACCCTTATAGTTAGAATAGTCAGGTTCTCCAGATGCACAGAGATTCTGTTGATGTGAGATACAATCGCTCCTGGCAGCACCTATCTATTCCCAAGAGAATGTTAGGCACTGAAGACACTTCACTTGGAGCTTATTTTCTCTCGACAAAACTGGCCTTTGGGCAAAGAACCACTCTTGCCTCAGCTACTGACAATATGCACAGTGTTCAAACCCGACAAGCAGGACACAAACAAAAATGATTACTGAAACTTGCCAAGTCAAGGTAGGATAGTCTTTTGAACTCTTGCCTCAGAAAATGGTCTGTCACCCAAAAAGAGGAACATGGGATGTACTCACACATATTTGGTTTCTAGCCATAAATAAAGGACATTGAGCTTATAATTCATGTTCCTAGAGAAGCTAAATAAGAAGGTGAATCCAAAGACAAACACATAGGCATCCTCCTGAATATTAACCTTCATCAGGCAATGAAAGGAGACAGAGACAGAGACAGAGACCCACATTGGAGCACCGGACAGAAATCTCAAGGTCCAAATCAGGAGCAGAAGGAGACGAAGCACGAGCAAGGAACTCAGGACCGCGAGGGGTGCACCCACACACTGAGACAATGGGGATGTTCTATCGGGAACTCACCAAGGCCAGCTGGCCTGGGTCTAATAAAGCATGGGATAAATTTGGACTAGCTGAACATAGCGGACAATGAGGAAGAATGGGAACTCAAGAACAATAGCAGTGGGTTTTTGATCCTACTGCACGTACTGGCTTTGGGGGAGCCTAGGCAGTTTGGATGCTCACCTTACTAGACCTGGATAGAGGTGGGCGGTCCTTGGGCTTCCCACAGGTCAGGGAACCCTGATTGTTCTTTGAGCAGATGAGGGAGGGTGACTTGATCGGGGGAGGGGGAGGGAAATGGGAGGCGGTGGCGGGGAGGAGGCAGAAATCCTTAATAAATAAATAAATTTAAAAAAAAAAAAGAAAGAAAATGGTCTGTCAGATACTTTAGGCTTTAGCCAAGGTTGGTTGCCCCAGTCTTGCAAATAAGACTTTGGGTGATTGCCCAGGTCTCTGTAATTGTTTGCACGTTTTGGAAGTAACTTATTTGTACTTCTGCTTACACGGGTAATATTGTTTTCCTTCTCAAGTCTTTGATGGGATTAAAAACTAGATAGTCATAGTTACTTACCTCTCATAACTTAGCTAAGACATTTTAGTATAAGACTTAGATAGATGTCAATAGATGACTAAAAGTCTCAACACAAGATTCTTAGAAACTCAGGCTTTTAAAAACTAATGCACACACATACACAAACACAAACACAATATTCAGAAGACACTGAGTAAATGATGTGACATGGTGTCCTGATAAGTGGAGATACTTCTCTCAAAACATCAAGCTGTACTAGAGCAGTAAGACACCAAAAGGATATCAAGGTGTTACAAATAAGAAAAGAAGTCAAACTCTCACTGTTTGCTGATGATATGATAGTTTACATAAGTGACCCCAAAAATTCTACCAAGGAACTTTTACAACTCATAAACAATGGAACCGAATCGAAGAACCAGATATCAATCCACACATCTTAAAACACCTGATTTTTGACAAAAAAGCAAAAAATATCAAATGAAAAAAGAAAGCATATTTAACAAATGGTGCTGGCATAATTGAATATCAACAGGTAGAAGAATGAAAATAAATCCACATCTATCATCATGCACAAAACTCAAATCCAAATGGATCAATGACTTCAACATAAAGTCAGCCACACTGAGCCTTATAGAAGAGAAAGTGGGAAGTACACTTGAATGCATTGGAACAGGAAACCACTTCCTAAATATAACCCCAACAGCACAGACACTGAGAGAAACAATTAATAAATGGGACCTCCTGAAACTGAAAAGCATCTATAATGCAAAGGACATGGTCAACAAGAAAAAACGACAGCCTACAGAATGGGAAAAGATCTTCACTAACCCCACATTAGACAGAGGTCTGATCTCCAAAATATATAAAGAACTCAAGAAACTGGTCATCAAAAGAACAAATAATCCAATAAAAAAATGGAGTACAGACCTAAACAGAGAACTCTCAATAGAAAAATCTAAAATGGCTGAAAGACACTTAAGGAAATGTTCAACACCCTTAGTCATCAGAGAAATGGAAAGTAAAATAACTCTGAGATTCTATCTTACACCTAGAAGAATAGCCAAGGTCAAAAACACTGATGACAACTTATGCTGGAGAGGATGTGGGGGTAAAGGGAACACTTCTGCATTGCTGGTAGGAATGCAAGCTGGTACAGCTGCTTTGGATGTCGGTATGATGATTTCTCAGAAAATTAGGAAACAACCTTCCTCAAGTAGTAATACTACTTTTGTGTATATATCCAAAGGATTCTCAATTGTGCCATAAGGCCATGGGCTCAACTATATTCATAGCAGCATTTTTTGTCATAGCCAGAAGCTGGAAACAACTTAAATGCCCCTTGACTGAAGAATGGATAAGGAAAATGTGGTACATTTACACAATGGAGTACTACACAGCAGAAAAAAATAACAATATCTTGAATTTTGCAAGAAAATAGATGGAGCTAGAAAACATTATTTTGGGTGAGGTAACCTCTACACAGAAAGACATATATCACATGTACTTACTCATAAGAGATGATCTTTAAACATAAAGCAAAGAAAACCAGCCCACAAATTACAATCCCAAAGAACCTAGACAACATTGAGGACCCTAAGAGGGACATATATAGATCTAATGTACATGGGAAGTAGAAAAAGACAAGATATCCTGAGTAAATTGGGAGCATTGAGACCTTTGGGGAAGGTTGAAGGGGATGGAAGAGGTAAGGAGGGGAGCAGAGAAAAATGTAGAACTCAACAAAAATCAATAAAAATAATAATATAAAAAAATCAAGCTGTAGGCTTGAATTTAGGTGTGTTGACTTCTGCTTTGGATTATTTCTCACTGTTGTGTCAGTTGGAAAGGACACTCATCTAAGGACCATCTCTCACTGCTGAGAATCTTAGGCAGCTATTCAACTGGAAGTCATGCTACCCAGGAACAGCGTCCCTAGTGTGAACTCTCAGAGCACAGCTCCTCTCCCTTGAGGAAGGTGGCTCCAAGGCACTCTCTGAGCAACTTTTAGTGGTTTGTATTTCTTTGTTTGGTTTTTCTAGACAGGGTTTCTCTGTGTGACTTCCCTGGCTGTCCTGTAAATCATTCTGTACACCAGGTTGGCCCCAAATTCACAGAGATCCAACTGCCTCTACCATTGCCTCAGCTGGGATTAAAGGCTTGTGCCACCACTGCCTGGACAGTGTTTCTCTTTCTCCAATCTCCAGGCACACTGCTTCATCCTTATGCTTTCCTCCTATGTCCTGTAGCTATAGCCTATACTCCAGAAGTCAACAAATGCCTCACAGCAGACAGGACTCCAGACACCTTGACTGAACCCCTCAGCTCTGCATTCCTACCATGCCCTTGCCTCTAATATGCAAGAACTTTCTGTACTTCCTATTAATGTATTTACTAGCAGGCTCAGAAAATAGCTCAGTAGACATGAGAACCTGAGATACCCAGAACCTAAGTAAAAAAGCGGGGAGAGGCAGAGCATGTTTGCAATCCTAGCGCTCGAGAGGCTATAACAAGTGGATCCATTTCTGGGGCTCATTGGCCAGCCAGTCTAGCATAATCAGTGAGCATAGGACCAATGAGAGACCCTGTCTCAATAAGGAAAGTACATGATGCCTGAAAAATGATATCTGATGCTGTTCTATGGCCTCTATACACACATGAAGATGTGTACATATATATGTACAAGTAAAATAAATTATTTATTCAAAAATTAATCCAGTTCTTAGACGATCTGACCTTGGAAATTTTCTGCAAATATTTAGTTCACTTTAAATAGAAGCTCTTAAAATTAAATTTTAGAAACTCTCTAAATTCTAAAAGTGCTTAACTATTGAAAAGCATTGTTCTATATATGTATGTATGCATATATATGTGAATCAATCTATATGATCTATAGGTATCCATATCCATGTGCACATATATCTCTATCTTTATGTAGTCCTTCACTACATGGCAACATTTTGGTTAATGACAGACTTCACATACAGTAGTGGTCACGTCAGATTATGATACCTGTTAGGTCAAAGATCTCATGTGCAAGCGTGCTCTGTGGTGTTCACACAATGAAACCATCTGAAGATGTCTTTCTCAGAAGATGTCCTAGTAAAACAATGTCTGACTGGATATGAGGACGGGAACAGACTATAGATAACAAAAGATGACATGGATATGCATATAGACATAACTGAATAGATATAAATAGATGCCCACAAGTGTGTAAAATAGTTCCATAAGTTACAATGAACATAATGCTAAGCAGAATTACCTAGGAAATTAAGTTTAGTTTTTTTCCTCGTTAGTTCTAAGAATATCATAGAATTAGGGTTGAGGGAGGACAAAAGACAAGACAGAATACACTCTAGCAATCACAAAACCATTTAGCAAAGATTCAATTCCAAGCAAATTGGTCAACAGATACATTGAGTACTCAGCTCACATTTTAGATGATGTGGGTATTGGTGGGTTGATATGAGCTTTTTTATATAAAGGTCTTTATTGCATCTGTCTACTACTTTCTAATTTATTTTATTTTACTTTATTTTAATGAAGTTGAACAGTCATTTTTGAATGAATGACATATAGGCCCGTCCCCACCCTTATATTGAATAAAATATACTATTTTTTGGCCAAATACAAACAAAAACCTCCACAAAATAAATGGTAAAAAGTTAAATTATAATATTGTTTCTTCTTGTATTTACCTGGAAATTATTCCCAATAACATTTTTAATATATCAGCTAAGTTCTATTGTACTTCATTTGATAATTGTATTTTTCAAAATTATATAATTGTCACTGAGACCTATGGAATGTCTCACAAATTAGCATCATAAAGCAACTGGCTTTGTGTCTATGGCCTTCAGTGATTCTGGCTTCCTCATCTTGAAGCTACCATTTGAACACTCAATGTTGAAAGATGATTGACCACAAGAGATGCTGAAATCTAAAAACACATAATGCATTTGATTTATCAAGCCAAGGTTGCTAATTGTGTAATACTGTGCCTGCTTATAAATTGGCTCTCATAAATTTGATGAAGGCATCTAAGGATATTACATGGAATTTTTCACCCATAAAGTATTTTTCATTAAATTGGATATTGCCAGCACATTTTGTATATTATAGTTTAAATAAAACTCATATAGTAACACAAAATTGCTTTTTGGGTCACTTAACCACCTAGCACAAAATCCATAGGCACAGACTAGGTCATTAGAGTAAGAAGTAAAGCTTATTAAAATTTGACAATTCTGTGCCCAAATGTTTTTTTCCTCCTAATAACAATATTAGACACCTAACCTTTTTTAAAAACTTGTTTAAAAATTTTTAAATAGTTTTTATTTTACCTACCTTGGTATAATAAAAAATAATTCATAACAGGCAAAATATTTATTTACTTATTTATTTATTAATTAAGACAGGGTCTCACTATGTATCCCTGACTATAGACCAAACTGTCCTTCAACTCACAAGGATCACCTGCCTCTTCTTCCTCAGTTCTGATATTAAAGGCATGTGCGACCATGATGGGCTAGCCTATTTGAATGAGACATTTTAGTATCATTGTTCAGTCATTAAATATTGGTTTGTGTAATACTGCTTGTGCCAGTGGAAACTCAACACCGAGAGTCTAAGAATAGGTCACAGAAATAAAATTTCTACATAATCAAGTTATTTCTAAGGTAGTGACTTTGAAACCTTTATGAAGGAGCAAAGCTAAGTGGTTTTATATACATGTGTATGATTACACATATACATATATACAAATACACACACACACACATATATATATACACATATGTGGTGTGGGAAGTCCTGTATATGTGTTGTTTTTATTGGTTAATGTGATAGGGCAGAATAGATCTAGATGGGAAAACAAACTAAATGTTGGGAGAAAGTAGGCAGAGTCAGTGAGAGGCCGTGTAACTGCCAGAGGAGAAAGATGCTAGTTGCCAGCTGGAATCTTGCTGGTAGGCCATGAACCTCATGGTAAATATAAAATAATAGAAATGGGTTAATTGAAGATGTAGGAGCTAGCTAGATATATGCATAAGCGAATAAGCCAAGCAGTGATTTAATTAATACAGTTTCTGTGTGGTTATTTTGAGTCTGGCAGCTGGAACAAATGAGCAGCCTCTTACTACACATATGTATATACATGTAGCAATAGGAATTAAATATGAGATCATAATTTTGAGAAGGCCACAAGATGAGTTGGAGGAATGAGAAAGAGGAACGAGTGATATAATAAAGTGTTAATGCATAAAATTTAAAACACAAAATTATTAAACAATGGAGTTATAGACTTGGATGAGCAGTTAGGAGCACTGATTACTCTTGCAGAGACTCTGGGTTTATTCCCAGCACCCATGTGGCAGCTCACATGTAACTCCAGTTCCAGAAGAGCCAATATCCCCTTCTGGCCTCCAGAGACACAGGCATGCATGTGGTATACAAATGTACATGCAGGCAAAACACCCATATACATAAAATATAATATCTGTTTGTGTTTACTTCCTTTTTGTTGTTGTTTTGTTTTGTTTTTTCAAGACAGGGTTTCTCTGTTGCTTTGGGGCCTGTCCTGGAATTAGCTCTTGTAGACCAGGCTGGCCTCAAACTCACAGAGATCTGCCTGCATCTGCCTCCAGAGTACTGGGATTAAAGGCATGCGCCACCACTGCCCAGCTGTGTGTTTACTTTCTATTCAGTCTCAGCTACTTTCTATAACTAATTCAAAACTGGAGAACACTTTAGAAAGTTCTATAATATGCAAATAGTACACATCTATTTGTTTAAAAATAATTCCAGAACTATCTGTTCAACAACTCGCCAGTAAAATCATCTTAGTGATGATGTGAATATTGATGTGAAAGGAAAGTTAACAGGGTTGGCTTCTTAGTGAGAGATATTCCTTTCCCTTCCCTAGTGCCATGACTCTGGTAGCTATTCATTTCACCGCAAGTGTGTTTCAGCTTGGAAGGGATTTGTCTTGGTCGCAGGGATGTACATCAGGAACAAATTTAAATCAATGTTACTACTTTCTTACAATGCCCTGAGAAACTACTTTGAAAGGAAAGAATGTTCATTGAATCCTCAGTATTAGTAACTGTAGCTCCTTAAAGGTGAGGACTGGATTGTCTCTTACATTCCAAGCTGTGTCCAGATGACTCATGAGTCCAGAATGGAGACCATCAGCATCTTAAGAACCACTTTTTTAATATCTCCCTGAGGCTACTCAATGCACTAATGGCCAAGACACTGCTAGGATACTGTCAAATGAGAATTTAAGGTGGAGAAAGCTCTATTTATCTTACTAGAAAAATGATTTTAGAAGACAAGGTTTTAGCTCTGTTTATTGACTTTTCAAACTTTTTAACAGCTGATCATCTACTGTGCCCAGTTTTGCAATTTTCTGCTCTTTCTTCCAATCTCTCACCACTATATTTTTATATGATTATTATTTCTCTGAAATTAGAAACCATGTTATTGAGAAGCAGTTTTGGTTACTCACTCTTGCTGTTGGAACTTTACAGCGTTCCAATATTGGGTGAAATATGGGCATATTAAAGCTGCCTAAGGTTCACCAACTCAACTTTTAACCTTTGTTTTTGTTGTAGCAAGACTTACGGAGTTTTGTTACTACTTTCTTCTTCTTTATTTTTCCCAGAGCTGGGAACACCAGGGTCCCACAAATTCTAAGTGAAAGATCTACCACTAACCTATCTCTCCAACATATTCCTCCATCTATCTGTCTGTCTGTCTGTCTGTCCTGTCTGTCTGTCTGTCTGTCCTGTCTGTCCGTCAGTCTGTCTGTCTATCTATCTATCTATCTATCTATCTATCTATCTATCCATCCATCCATCCATCCATCCATCTATCATCTATCTGTCTGTTTGTCTGTCTGTCTGTGTTTCTGTCTGTCTGTCCTGTCTGTCCGTATCTATCTATCTATCTATCTATCTATCTATCTATCTATCTATCTATCTATCTATCTACTTGGGAAAGGCTTTGCAAATTTCAAGACTCAAATCATTTTGAAACACTAACTTCCACAAGGTAAATACTTTCATGAAGTAGATATAGAAATATATCTTTTGTAATCATTTCACAGCTGTTTCTCACATGGTTATGTAAGAGTTGTGTCTTCAGTCTGGAATCTCTGTAAATTTCTTCAGGTGGCCTTCATTAGCTGATTTGAGTCTCAAAGAAAATAGCCTTAATTGCTACCATGAAAAGTATCTAATATAATACAATTGGATAAATAGAATGGTCAAGGTAGTGATAAAGTATAGACATTCGCACCATGTAATTGGCGCTTTACATTTAAACACTGTTCCAATTAAATACATTACATATATAATATTAAAGTATCTGCCATTTACCATTTAGTTACTTGTATCGTTCTCAGTATCAGCCTCTTAAACCCTGAAAGATCTGGAAATCAACTATGCATCTAAATTATCTCATTAGAGAAGCAGAACAACAACAACAACAACACTGCTTCCTTTGTGTATCCACCCTTTTCCACATAACAAAACTTCAAAACACTGCGGACTGTGGATGGAAATAGTTCTTCCTTCCAAATGGGCCTGGGAAGCTTTAGGAAACCTGGCTCCTCTGTCAGCTATCTGGTGCTGCTTCAGAAACGTTGGCTTGCCCTTTTCATCTCTCAGGAAACAAAATTTCTTCAGGATGAGACTCTGAGGCCTTCTAGAAAAGGCAAAAGCTTTAGTCTTTTAAGTCCTACTATCTGTATGTCACACAATACTATGTCTGGAAAATTCTGTTGCTTTTACAATCACAGTTTCAGGCCAGACCAAGGTCCAGAAGTGCCAAGGTCCGGCCTTGACAAAATCACCTCTTGCAAGGGTAGGGGCATGGGAATTGAAGAAATATAAGTAAAGGCGATTAAGACACATAAAACAACAAGACAGAAAACATAGAATAATACCAGGCGTGTATTCTAGGGATTACTGGAATCCTGAAATTTCGAAATCCTGGAATCCACCAAAAATGTTTATTTTTCCACAGCTTTTATACCCAACATAAAAGGGGTAGGAAGGGAGAGAAGGTAGCAAAAGACTTTATTAACATGATACAAAGTCATCACTCACACAGTCAATCACTTTATCACTCTGAGACATCAAATCCTCAGCATTCTGTTGTCTAGGTAGGAAAGGTGCTCTAGACTGCTCTCCAGGTGACCTTATAGTTACAAAAGCAGGAGCAGAAGTACCTTTGCATATCCTGACCACCTGTCGGGATGGCATGGAGCTATCTTAATTTCAAGTAATCACATCCTGACTTGGGATGTGCAACTACGCTTGTCAACCTCCAAAGTCTCTGACGAACAAAGTGGAAATGGGCCTGCATTTTTCGGCCTCCACAATTCCTCCCTCTTTATTAATTTTAATAAAGCCTGTGCTTCTGCAACAGGACAGATGATTGCATCTGCCGTAGGTGAACACTTTACCGTTTCCCAGACTTAACCCTTTTAGGTACATGTATTATAAGCATACACATCCCTGTCTTAGGGCCTGGGAAGAAAAAGGATCAAACTCATCAATAACTGCAGACCTTTGCAAACAAAAATATAAAGGAGAAAAATACTTTCGGGCTCTGTGTCTTTGAGACAATTTTTTGTCAAGAGGGTTCATCTGCAATTAGATAATATTTTTGTTTTTGAATAAAACTTTGCTCCTATGGCTACAGTCTCCTAGTTAAAGGAGAGGGGATCACCAGAGTTGGGAATGCCTTTTTTGTTGTTGTTGGTCTAGAGTGCTTTTAAACAACTATTTTGTTGTATCAAAATCTAAATTTCTTATTAAATACGTTAAATCCAAGTACTCATACTAAATGTCAAACTTTTCTCAACATCTTATAGTAAACTAAAGTAGTTACAAACATTAAATGGTCAATACCATAATTTTATAATGGAAATAAACAATAAACCAACAATTTGTCATATTACAATTTTCTTAAATCCATTTTATTTTATTTTATTGGTTTTTCGAGACAGGGTTTCTCTGTAGCTTTGGTGCCTGTCCTGGAACTAGCTCTTGTAGACCAGGCTGGCCTCGAACTCTGATCCGCCTACCTCTGCCTCCCGAGTGCTGAGTTTAAAGGCATGTGCCACCACCACCCAGCGTCTTAAATCCATTTTAATTAAAAGACAAAAGAAAGGTTTTGTTTTGTTTGATGGGTGGAGAGTCCAACGGCAGTCTCTGAGCAGCAGCAGCTCCCTTAGGCTCACCTCCTCATTTGAACAGGGCTTCACACTCCTTGTAAGGAGTCCTTTTTCCCTGAGGGGAAAGTTTAGGTCTCAGTTTTTAGGTTTTATATTTTAACAATAGATTCAATACCTTACTGTCAAAATGAGTTCTGTGTCCGAAAGAATATTCTAGAAATAGTCAAATGTTCAGTTTGTGTTTCTGGTCCAAGTTTAAGGTGAATAGGACTCACTAGGTCTGAAAGTCTGCACAGCAAGTCCATTAAGAGGCTGGAAATCACTGGTCATCATCATGATCTTCTTTCTTTTGTCAGACTGCAGCAAGCTGTTGTCAGGATGCTTGGCATGGACTCATCTTAATGTCAAAAGAACCAAGCAGTCACATCCTGAGTTGGGATGCACAACTATGCTTGTCAATGTCCAAACCCTCTGACCATCAGACAAAGTGGAAGTGGGCCGCAATTTTTGGCCTCCATACAGAAGAAGAGACTCCTTTTTGAATGGAAGTAATAATGAAATTGTATTGCATAAATACCTGGGAACCGAGGGATCTGTGGTCAGTAATCAAGCTATGTCCTTGATTGTAAAGGTCAGCTACTCAGTTCCTAGAACAGACTGTTGAATAGCAAGTGTCCATGGTGAGAGTATGTGGAACATTTGAACAACACTGTACATGGTATAAGTACAGTAAACAATTTTTCCAAACCAGTGCAGAAACTTGACTGCACTCCTACTATGTTTCACACTTCCAGCTAATACTTTAGGAGGGTAGCAGTCTTGGTGTTTCCCAAGAAAGTCCGGTATCTCAGATTCCATCAAGAGCTCCCAAAGGGTTTATTAGGCCACCATTTATAAACTCAGCAGTGTTTCAAATGTCCTTTCCAGTAGCGATTATATTGCGTGTTGTTTTATTGCCCTAAATAAAAAAGAAAGTTATATATTACATATATACAGTGAAATGGTAGCGTTAAACTCTAATACTTTTCGGGGGTGTGGGATAAGACAAATCTCCCTTCTTGGTTAGCATCTTTCCACAATATTTTTCAAATGTCAGATTATGTCCTGGAAAACTACAAGCAAACACACTGAATGTAAACAGAGAAGGTTGGGCAGAGATCTGTTTTATGTTATTTAAATTCTACTGACAGCATCTAGGTTTTATAGCTTAGTAATCTTTCACTGGCTATACCTTGATGTATGTAAAAATAAATAAATAACAAAATTAATAACATTTATTTTGTCTCATTCAAAGATACCCATTATTTGTGCTATAAATAACACTGGCCGTTAATACTTGTCTATGAACTGTAAGTACTTTTTAATTATATCTCATTATGGCAAACACTACAGAGCATAGCTCTCCATCCTTTCCTTCTATGTAAAGCATCGGTAGACTATAGAGAGGTGTGCCTCGTGCATGTATATGTCTTTGTATTCAAAAGCGGAAGATTGCTTCCCATTTTAAATGTTTCCCTTGGATAATGATCAATACTCTTTTGCGTGTGTGAACAGTGTTTTATCTTTTAATTTATTTTAACTGCTTGAAATAGACCAGCTACAGAAGTGTGTTGATGTTTATCTGAAGTCTTATCTTTATAAAATCACTTATATTCTTATACTACATAAACAACTTAATAAACACACTAAGTACTTATCTAAATGGACTCAGTGAGTCTATTGAGCCAGTCAATTTACTCTTAATTTTCAGGAAAGAAAGAGAAGATAAAATCTGCAGCATTAGTTGAGTCACTGGGGAAATTAAGTCTTCAGTTATCAAATTTGCTTCCAAGTCCAAAGTCTCCCCATGAGTACTTGGAGAGCTTTGACACTTTCTTTTCTATTGACACAGATGGAACTACATCCTGACCTCTCGACACAGGCTACTGCAGCATGGACCTGAAGGATTTCCTCTCCCAATTCTGATCACGATCAGTTGTCCTTCTATCTAAGGGACAGGACCAAGAGAGTCAGTGTCTATTTGTATTTATATTATCATTATTTATTAGTATTTATGTTCTTACTCATAATTGAAGAGCAGAGAGACTGAAAGCTGTAGCGGGCTCTTCATGGCTAAAGACATACCCTAGCCACTAGCCACATTATTAAAATAGAAATTTACAGCTGTTTTTTGAGTCAAAGTAGTAATTTTTCAAGTACTCAGTACTTGTGACTAGAGTCTAGCTGCTTGACTAATACAGAGATAAATATGCCTATCATCACAAAAGTCTATGGAACAGAGCATATCTGAACAGTACAGAAATAGCCTTGACACTCTAACTTGAACACCTCAACTTTGTCTTTCTCTTCTACCTATATCTTACTATGCTTTTAAATTCACCTAGCCAAACACTAAAAATTCCTTTTCCTGTCTCCTTCCCCAGGAGCATCTGCTGTCATGAAAACCACTCAGTTTCAGACAAAGCATGTTTTCCCTAAATTAGAATGTGTGGACTAAAGAATGCAGCACCTAACATTTTTGTACTGATGACTAACTTATTAAATTTCTTCACTCGACATTCAATTTAGACATAGAAGTATACGAGCACTGTAAATGTGTCTTAGATCGTTCTCTGTCTCATTGCATGGATGCACAGTGTTGAGTTTCAAACCCAGGCTGAGAAGCCTGTTTAGCATATCAAAGTGAACCCGGCTCCCAGGTTCTTTCAGCATCCCTCAGTCCCTATCTGTTACAGGGTTTGACTGGCATGCCCAGCCTACTACCTTAAGCTTCTTTAGCCCAGGGACTGGACTGCCCTTCCCCCATAGGCTTTCTCCTGTATAATCCAGGCATTTTGGTTGCCTGACCCTTTTCTACCTTTGCTCTCTTGCACTCCCCCTATCTCCACATAGCCTAGCTCAATATGGTCATGTTCATTCTGAACTCTTCTGTTCATTCTGTCCCTGCTTCTGGCTATGTTCTCCCACATATCTACAATAAACTTTCTCTGTAGTCAGACCTTTTCATCAGGACCACCGGTTCCCCAGTAATGAAACAGAGACTTATTATTAATTATAAAAGCTAGCTAGATACCTTAGGCTTGTTTCTAACTAGCTCTTATAACTTAAATTAACCCATTTCTATAAATTTACATTTTGCCTTTTGACTTTATTACCTTTACTCTGTATGGCCCATACTGTTTTCTGCTTCCTCCATGTCTGGTTTGTGACTCTCCATAACTCCACCTTTTTTCTTCCCAGTATCATCTGTGCCTGTAAATCTTGCCCACCTACTGGCGGTTCAGCTCTTTATTCAACCAAAATGAGTGACACATCTTCACAGTGTATTCCACAGCATTTCTCCTCTACCACACCTAGAAGCAATCACAGCCTTTCCTTCCCTTTATATTTCTTTTTTCATTCACACACTACACAAGCACATTTTATTTTATATGCATTTCCTTGATAAATTTCTGCTCTCAAAAATAGATAAGAATCTTAATAAGCATTCAATAAGCATTTTTTACTTGAAAAGCAGATCTTTCCATTAGACTTTTGGCATCCAAACCCTATTTCCAAATAAAGGCTCAGGAAGTCAGAAGATGTTAACCACAACAGCATCGACACCACTTGTTTACTTAGGAGACAGAGAACAACGGAGGGATAGGAGGTATAATAATGCAACCTTCTGGTGACATGAACCGGTGTGTGCCACACTTTTTTCAATACTTAATTTAAATATATATAGACGCCGCCTGTATGCAGGTACTTCAGAGACCAGAAAAGAGTATGAGATACCCTAATGCAGGAGTTACAGGCGGTTATGAGCCACAAAAAGTGGGCACTGAGAACTACACTCTGGTCCTCTGGAAAACCAGCCAGTTCTCTTAGGGCTGCTTTGTCCCTGTATGTCCACATATGCCCTAGTTTTAAGTAATGACCTTGAACATTGATCCTTCTTCCTCTGCCTCATGAGAGTTGGCGTTCCAGGTGTGCACATAGTTCTTTGGATGATGCTTATTGAGACTTGCACATGAGAAAGAAGTGAAATAAAATCCTGTCTCTCCCAAGCTTCCCGACAATTAAACACACCTTTGATGAATGTTGTCTTAGTCAGTGTTCTATTGCTATGAAGAGACACCATGGTCATGGAAACTCTTATAAGAAAAAAAAAAACATTTAATTGGGATGGCTTACTTACAGTGTCAGAGGTTCAGTCCCTTATCATCATGTTTGGGAGCACGGCAGTGTGCACGTATACATGTTGCTGGAATAGGAAGTAGCTAAGAGTTTTACATCTTGCAGACAACAGGAAATCGACTGAGACACTGGGCCGTATCCTGAGCATAGGAAACTTCAAAGCCTGCCCCCACAGTGACATACTTCCTTATAAAAGTGAAACATTACCTCCTGATAGTGCTGCTCCCTGTGAGATTATGGGGGCCAGTTACATTCAAACTCTCACAAATGTGTTATGAAAACATGATTTGAACTTCTCAGTCTGCAGAACTGTAAGAAATAAATTTATTTTTTAAAAATCTGCTTGGTCTATGCTATTCTGTTATAGAATCAGAAAATGGATTAAGCCCATCTGCTTGTCTTTACAGACCTTCGGCTTGGACTGACTGTTCTTTCCCTGACTCAGTGTGCCTTTCAACATGGAAAATACAGGAACCTGAAGCACTTAGCAAGCGGCTGTAGGTTCTACAGACTACTGAGTATTGCACACTTTCCAGCAGGCTATTAGTCTGTAAATAATAGGTTGTATTTGACACTTGGACTTACATAAACTGGGTGTTTTCCTTACAGTAGGTTGTATCTGACCTGTAGCTATGAGGAAAAGATCATAGGGATGCGAGTCTTCTCCCATATTAAGAGAGCTCACACACTTAGATGTTTATTAAGCACATCTGGTAAAGTTGAATGTTGTCTGTCACTTTACTTCTCACGAGTTAGCATCACACATGCCAGAAAGCTTAGGTGGGTAGAACTAAGCAAAATTGGCAGCAGTATCCCAAGGAGACTACAGGACTCAGCTTTTCTCACTGTTTATCTCCCCATTCTCAAGAGAAAGTGCATGTGGGTCATTCAGTATTTCCTCAAAATCAGAAAGTTCTTGGGAACTGTTGAGTGCCTTTGACTGTCATCTTTCCAGGGAAGGAGGGGGCAGCCTGGCTTACTTCATCACATTTTATGGGCAGAGACTAGGGGAGAACATTCTAGAAAAGTACTTCACTGGGGACCCTGGAGGTTGTCTGTGTTTATGCCCCCAATTCCATGATCTCCCAAGTGAAGCTTCCTATGTATTTCACAGGCCAAACCTTCTTTTACTTCAAAGGGACTTGTTTTTTCCTGGGAATAAGGGCTGAAGACGCTGTGGCTACTGAAGGACCCAGAAGGAACACAGACTTGGTGGCAATGGAACATTCATCTTCATTTTAGGTCATGACACCAGGATGAAGATCTAATTCATTCTGACCTGAAATTGGTGAGACTGTGAAACCACTGTTATAGTCAGGAAATAATAAACTAATCTTTTATCAATTGTGAAATTGCTTTCAGGCTTGTCTCTCTCACAATGTAGAACTATGGTTTACTTTCACCAGTTTTTCCAATATGCTTAATTAAATATTATAACTGGTGCTCTCTGCAGAACTCTAAAGTCTTACTTTTTAAGCACTCTTCAATAATGAGTTATATACATACAATTTATACATGGAAAAAACTTCTCATTTGCTCTCCTCAGGTAAAACTTTAGTATTTATCAATTTCTCTCATATCTTCACAAATCCATTAAGCTCCCCCTTTCTTTCTCCATTTTCCCCCACTTTTGATTCATTGAGATTTTAATCTGAAAATGCAGCTCAGCAGGCAATAAATAAAACCTATATACTTCCTTCTCTTAGAATATTTCTAAATCCTTTGACTGGCTAGACCTAATACTAAGCATGTTTTCAAAGCAAACAGGGAAAGACACAATCCCATTGTGACATTATTTTCTTGGCATTGAGAAAGAAATTCCATGACCCACTTTATTAGCAGTTTTTCTAGTCAAGCTTATAATGACTCCTGGCCTCTGCCCTTCGGTGATTTCTGAGAGATTTAGAAGCCTATATCACCTTGACTGATATGTGATATAACTATTTAGTACAGCTAGGAAATTAACTGCTCACCCTTTAGCCTGGGGCTTAATGGATCCAGTCTTGATCTCACTGGCACTGTTTAACAGCTCACATTCAGCCCCTTTCCTTTACGAAGTTCAAGGCTTCAACAAATGCTGACCACTTGTTGCCTGAGCTGAGATACCCCATTTCAGCCTCACCAGCAGAGTTCATTCTTTTTCCTTGTTCACGAGTTCATTCAGCAAACAACCAGTAAGTGCCTAGGATGTACCAGGTGCCAGATGCTGAAATATCATGGCCAACCTACTGCATTCATTCTTTTCAAAAAACTAGGTAGTCTTCTCACTTTTTAACATTATCTACATAGATTTGCATCCTACATCCTACAGTTAGCCCATTTTTAGCTTAAATTTCAGGCTGGATTTTATTTTTTTTAGTCATTGAAAGTCCCTGTGTTTATAACACAGAATCATGTAGATGTTGGAGAAGGGTGGAAGCCCAAACAATTTAATGTGTTGTGGAGACATTGTACTGTATATAAAACTAGATGTCTGGACTGTGCTTTATGCAAACAGTGCAAACCTATGAGGCAGCACTGATTCAGTGTTAACATTGTGGTGTTTGGGAATCATTTTCTAATACCATAGTTTTACCTTTCTGTTTCTCATGAATTGGAGGTGGAAGGGGGCGGGAGGGAATTAAGAAAATGAGGAACTTTGCCTGAAGGCATCACCGGCATCATTTGCTCTGTGTCCGTGCAGTGCTCAACTCATATGCTGCGTATCATTTTCTATAACCTGCCTTTTCCATTCCAGTTTCTAGTTCCTACCCTGTAATTTCCAAGTACACATAATTATTACTTCAGGTGTTAAATTCTACATTTGCACGTATCTACACCCCAGCCCTCCAAAACAAAAGACAGCTAACTAAATACAATTACCACATTATGAAATGTGCAAATTCTAGCAATAATCATGATCTAAGAATATCCAGACTAAGACAATTTTCCTCAGGTTCCTGAATTAACTGACCAAATGAAAAAAAATCTACACTTTTTTCCTTTGATAATTTTGACTTTGGGTTACACATTTAATAAATGACCAAACTCCACATGTTAGAAAACAGAAAGTAGAAATTAACAGGAAAATTGAGTGTTTCTGTATGAATGTTCACAGCCTGTCTCTGGATTTTACATCCTTCTGGTTCTTAGCTCCAGTGTTCACTGAGACAATTTTGTCTCTACTTGCTAGCACTCCTGCATTATCTTAACAGTGACAACATTTGTCTTTAATAGAACTAACACAGACCATTTGGTATATAGTTTCAGTATAGCACTTTGAACACTATACCTCCCTTGGGGGTTCCCAGTAATGTAATATTGGTTATATGGATCATTCAAAATCATTAAGACTGGGTGAACTATGTAAATAGGAATCACATTGGAAAACTAAGATTCTTTCTCACAAAATTACAAAGATCAGTCAACTGTATCTTTGAAAGAGAATTTGATTGTTCTTGTTTGATACGCAGCCTCTATCTATAAAGAGAAGCTTGTTTCTTCCCTTTATCAGCTGGAACTTTGTGCTCTATCAATTGTTAAATGTTCAGTGGTTGTAAAAATTTAATTCAATATGATTCCTGGACCAGAAGTTTGTAGAAATGAGCTTGATTTGGGAAATAACCAGGCAAGCTAAAGGATAAAACAATTATATTTTCATTTATTAAAAGGGGAAAACTCACTAAACAGGAACAAGAACTCCAAGCTCAGCTGTATACCATGGGAATCACACACACACACACACACACACACACACAGAGAGAGAGAGAGAGAGAGAGAGAGAGAGAGAGAGAGAGAGAGAGAGAGAGAAGAGAGAGAGAGAGAGCACCTGGACTCCTGGTCCCAGAAAGCCATGCCTTAACTTGGATCCACCACTTAGGGACAATTGGCTAACAAGGTTTCCCCATCACCTCCCCCTTTTGTCTAAACAAGAGCAATCCAAACCCAGTACAAAACTATGTATAACAGGAACAGATATCAAGTATAAAATTACAAACAACATAAGCAATATTAAGCAAGGAGCACATGATAAATGCTTTAATAAAAATTCTATTTCAAAAAGTCTAAATCTTGCATCAGAAATAAGCTAGGCTAAATTATGGGAGGAATGTAACTATGACTATCTAATCTTCAACCCCATCAAAAGTCTGTGAAAGGAGATAATATTACTTGAATAGGCAGGAAGTACAATCAAGCAGCTTCCAAAGTGAATGGTATATGATGGAGACAATTGGCTACCTGAGAAGTCACCCAAAGTCTCATTTGCAATGTTGAAGCAACCAACTTTGGCTAAGGTCTAGCATAACTGACAGACCATTTTCAGAGGCAAGAAATTTTTCAGAAATGTCTTACCCTGTCTTGGCAAGGTTTGGCATCCTTTTCCTTGTATCCTGATCATCCAGTCTGGATACCATGTACTTGGTCAGTGGTCGAGGCATGGGCAGTTTCTTGTCCAAAGGCCAATTATGCCAAGAAGAAAACAAACTTCAAGTGGAGTGTCTTTGGTGCTCAATATTCTCTTGGCAATAGATTGGTGTTGTCAGGAGCAATCATGTCTCATGTCAACAGAACCCTAAGTTATTTAAATTCCATGTTCTACAGATCTTTGAAGTGGTTGAAGTATAGTGAAGAAACAATCCTTTAAATCAATAACTATGAGAGGCCATCATTTCGGTAACAGAGAAGGCAGAGGAGTTCCAGATTGCAGGGGGACCATAGGTTCAATAACCTTGTTCATAGCTCTAGGATCTGTCACTATTCTCCGTTTTCCAGATTTCTTTTTAACAACAAATACCAGAGAATTCTAAGGGCTGATATTCCTTTCTTCAATATGGCAAGCATCTAGTTGCTCTTATACCAGATGTTCTAAAGCCTGCAGCTTTTTTTCAGTTAGAGGCCACTGTTTAACCCATATTTGTTTCTCAGTTAACCATTTTAAAGTCAGGACTGTTAGTACCTCTGAAGGTTTGTCAATTGCTTTGTGATTTTGTACAGTCCAAATGGCTGGTGACCTTAATCTATAACATCTTCTATTATCTTCCTCAGAAACATAAGGTTTGGGGGCTGTAGCAATGTTTATCTGGGTATTCCTTTGCTGCAATCGGTCATGACTCCACAAATTTACTGCAATATTAGCTACATTTGGCCTCAGTATTCCTCTTTGCCCTTCTGGCCCCATGCATTCAACCCATCTTGTGCTTTGTTTCATGTGAGATAAGGTTCCAGTTCCTATAAACTGAATATCAACCTCTTGAAGAGGCCAATTTGGATGCCAGTATTCTGGAGTAATGATACTTAAATCTGTGCCCATGTCTAGTAAGTCTTCAATAAAAAAAAATGCTTTTTATACACACTCTTAGCTTTGATCATTGATCATTTATAGAACTCTCCCAGAATATACATCTCATGTGTCTTCCTGGAGTGTTTGATTCATCCTCCACATCTATTCCATCATCCAGTACAGCATGGTCTTTTACAGAAGGCTCTGGATTTTTTTTATTTTTCCTTGTGAGACATGTTCTCCACAGCAACTGGGAATGATTGGACCACATTCATCATGGGGGCCTGAAAAAGGCCCCCATGGAGTTTCCTATGGTATCAGGTTGCCTTGTCTGTCTTTTGTTGACCTACATACATTGGTCCAATGTTGGCCTTTGCCACACCTCCTACATATACCTGAATGATGAGTCCTCCTCTTCTTGACATTCCCAGATGTGGGATTATTCCTAGAAATTCCTTGTCTATAATCCCTTCTTAGATGTCCTATCCTACCACAATTAAAATATTTGGTATTTTGATGTCTCCTCATACCATTGGAAATTGCTTCTCCTACCCAAGCTACAGTGCTATAGTCAAGTGTCTCAACATTCATTGTGTACAAGATCCATTCATCCATTGATGCTGATCTGACCTTTAAAGGCCCAAGGATTTTTGCATTCTAAGTTGGCATTCTCAAAAGGCAAATATTTAATTAGTACACATCTAACTTCTGGGTCTTTTACCACTATTTGTACAGCCTTATTTAATCTTTGTAACAAGTCACTAAAAGGTTCTCTCTGATCCTGTTTAACCCTAATATATAATTCAACTCCATTACCTAGTTCCTGAATCCTGTCCCAAGCATTTAAAGCTGCTGTACTACATAGGGATGAGGTGTATTCATTATAAAGTGCTTGATCTTGAGGTCCCTCACCCAGAATTTGATCTTGGGAAATCTTAAGTCATTTTACTTTTCCCTGTTGGTCTAAAATTTTTTGACTCTTCCCTCTAGTAACACTGCCAAAGCAACTGAGGTCCATTTTCTAGGACTGCTGAGATTAACATAATCCAGTCTTGTGGTATTGCTTTGTTGCTTGAAGCCCACATTTTGACCATTTTCCTAAAGAAGGATGAATGCATTTCATAAGATACAATTGCTTGTTTAATTTCCTTTAGATCAGTCATATGTATGTGCTCCCATGTATATTCTTTGACTATCTTAGGGTATTTGGTGTCAGATGCTCTTTCTGATGATATCACTGGAAAGGCAGGTATAACTCTGGGTAAGCTATCCCAGAGTTTGGTACATACTGATGAGGCTAAATTTTGTCTTTGTACCTTTTGTCCCTGGTTATAAAATCCGACAAATTCCTTAATATATTCAAACCTTTTTACCACTGCCTTTTGTAAAGTCTGGATCTCCTGTCCAGTGTTCTGTTCTAATGCCCTCATGGAGGATTCCAAGGTGTGAAGTCTGTCCAATAGAGCTAATGTCTCATTCTTGGATGTAATTTTTATAGCATGCATATTACCTTCCTGGACAGACATCCTATCAGTCAATATATCATAATCCTTCAACAGAGTCTGATTATTACATTCAGCAGTATGAATTCTCTCAGACAATGTCTCAGCACCTTCTGTCATTGACTGGGTTTTATTTGTCAAATTGGCTGTATCCTTCTCCAGAGTGTTGGAATTTCCTTTTAGTAGACTATTATCAGTCTATAAAGACTGATAATATCTGTATCATTTCTAAAAGTGCCTCATTCGTGGCCCTATTATCAAACCATGTTTTTAAGGATAAAATATGAAGGACAAAGCTAATCCCCAGAATCAAATTGAGGGGTATAGGAGGGAAATCATATAAATCTTGCATAACATCGTATGTTGTGTAAGTAAAAAGGCTTTTGAATCTTTGGATGGCTAAATTGTCCATAATTTTTTCTTTATAAATTTATAATTTATATTTCAAATCATAAATCTTACCTGTGGTTGAATTTGAGCTGGAACAGGTGCAGTAACCATTACCTGCCAGAAGATTTCATGACGCATTTGAAGCCCCGTGGCTGGATTGAATCTGACTTTAGTGGTAAATGCGGAAAGATATACTGAGATTAAAAACAGTTATTTAATGTAAATCACAGACTGTTTGCTCCATGGAGCTTCTTGACTGGTCGGTAGCTGCACAGGCACTAGAACAGCAATGTAGCAATACTGAACAGAGGCATGGGGAAGCCCAGGAGAACCCACAGCAATGTAGCAATACTGAACAGAGGCATGGGGAAGCCCAGGAGAGCCCACAGCAATGTAGCAATACTGAGCAGTCATGGGGAAGCCCAGGAGAGCCCACAGCAATGTAGCAATACTGAACAGAGGCATGGGGAAGCCCAGGAGAGCCCACATCTTGCCTGATTTTCCGCAGCATGAAAACACTGGACCCAGAGCAGCTCCAAGTCCTCAGGTACCTTGGCCCTACATGACCCCATGGCTCTGAGGAGTTTAATGAGGAACTATGAGGGACTATATGCTAGCAGCTATGCAGGGCCGCTGTGTGGGAATTCTATACCCAAAATGAATGGCGCTGTGGAGCCTGACTATGGCTGGTGAGAGCCGCCAGCGACTCTAGCCCCACGAATTGGGGGCCAATGGTAGAAATTAGCTCAATTTGGGACATAACCAGGCTAACTAAAGAATAAAACAATTATATTTTTATTTATTATTTTATTATTATTTATTCTATTTATCATAAGGAGAAAACATAGTAGCAACTTCAAAAAGCAGCAAAGGGATTCCTCTTTTCTTTAAATGCAACATATTATTGTTCTAATACCTTTCCTATGGGTAAGCAGTTGCTACTATGTTTATACATCACGTATATACATGTATTAATGTTGTTTGTACATATTCTTATTTATCAATTAAAAAAATGTGTTGCTCATTATTTTCATTGTGCCCATAAAGAAATTGAACTTTATTGTAGATATTAGGATGGGCAACATAGCAACTATAGATAATCAAGTACTTCTAACCAGAAACCGTAGACTAGTGTGTGGGGGCCATGTGGCGTTTTTTCCCCAGTCTTCTTCTACTGACAAAATAGTGTCAGCATGTATGTTCTATAGTTTCTTCAGGATACATGAGTCAGAGCAAGGAAAAACAGCGATATTTAGTTTATACCTAGTTTCTGGGTGTTTTCCTTTACGCTTCTTAGAGTATAAAGTTGCCTAAAAGCAGCCCCTCTGTGTGTGTGGAGCTGATTCTCAAGGACTCTGACTCTGGATCAGACTCATTCCGGGACCCACTGCTTGACAGCTTCTATGCACAAACAGAAAAGCCTGGGATGTTTTGGATTTGACCTTTTTTTCTCACAACATTCGGAAATCCTTTAGAAGCTCAGGTACATGTTTGTAATGGTTTGAAAAAGAGAAATTTAACTGAATTATTTAAAAGGCAATAACCTTACTTTTCCACTTTTCTTACTTGACAACTGATGACACGTGTCGAGTAAGAAACAGATTATTTTCAAAGACTGTCAGGGAGAATTTTTAATCTATAATAAGCAAAGAAGTTTACATCTCACAAAAAGTAATGAAACTTTATGTCAAGATGAATTTACCTATATTAGATTTGCTGTAGGTTTAAAATAATGCAGATGGAGCCAAGCACAACACAACAAAACAAAATAATACAGGGGAAGATTCAGAAACATTGATCATAGTCAAAATACGCCCCAGTACTGCGAAGAGGTTTACTTCAGTAATATCTGTGGTCATTGACTAAATCAATAAAACTCATTCTTTCAAGAGCATCCAATTATCAGCTTACTGTTGAATGGGCATTCTAATAAATCAGCATATTTTGTATAGAATTAGACAAGGGCAACATGCAAATTAATAACAGCACAAAAAATGTGGGGCAAACTCCCGGTAGACCCAGAAAATCATCTTGTGATTAATTGCTTCATTTAAATTTGCTTCATAGAAGGAAACATTTCACAGCCATACCCATCTGATGGGTAGTTTATGGCTAGCCATATTAATAGAGTTTGATTAAGCACTTAAGAGAAAAGATCAATATACCTTTGTCATATTTACACAACAAAGGCAGTGTGTCAGTGAGTGGACCCAGCAGGAGTTGAGGTACTATATTATTCAAGAAGTTAACAGTAATATATTTTATAAGCACTTTAGTCATTTAGAAAATGGGCCTTATTAATAGAGCTCAACAGCTTAGATGCAATGAACTGAAAAATGAGTAATGCAAAAGAATTTTCAGAAACAAAATAAATCAAGACAGTTAATATTGACAATAATTTTTTGTAAGAAACATACAAAAATTACAACTATAAAAGATTTGGTTAACACCTAGGCTAAGTAGTTCTAATAATAGTTTAGGTCATATGAAGGAAACTCAGACACTGCCCTCAGACTGCTCTGGAGCATCATGGGCCCTCTTGCAGAATTGTCCCACTAACTCAGCATCTTATTTTTATCTAGTCAGCGTGCTCATTGTGGACAATCAGTCATCTACATCACAACAAGAACTCAAACATGGAATGGGATGTGTTGGGTTCCTGATGATCCACAGGAAACATTTCAGAAAGAGAAAACAACTTCTGGAACTGAACACGGAGGACCTTGTGGGGAGCCCCCCTGTTCCTCTGGACTAGAGACACTGGATGGGTGGACATCGTCTTGGTCCCTCAGGGTAGTCTAATAAAGCTGGCTCCTGACTAGAATGAGTAAAATTTAGGAGCTGAAGCCTTAAGGGAGGAACTAGAAATGATAAATTACAGTCCTGGTTTTGCACTATTTAAACAGGAAGACTGCTAATATAGGTAGAGGGGAAACTTCAACTCTGAAATCCAAGAAACCTGGGTTTGGAGTTGCCCTGATGATTCAGTGGGTAAAGGCATTTGCCAACAGCCATAATGACCTGATTTCAATACCCAAACCACTTACTTGATGAAAGGGCAGCCATAGCCCCTGAGCTGGAGAGGTCAGGGTAGGGTCCAGGGTAAACCACCCAGGAAGATCTTGCAACTTCTAGGGACTAAGAAATCTGGAAGAACCTGGTGGCCAGCATCAGTTTTGATAGGTTAATAGGTACCTCAGTTTTGTTCTGGGTTTGAGACCTACCATGCACTATATCAAGATGAAAAAGCACTGATTTTATTTAGCCTCTGTCCAATATTCCAGTCATTTTGGATTACCATGACTTATTTAGACATTCAAGAGATAATATTCATAGGTGCAACAGAGCCTGGATTTTGTTATTAAGCAAGAATCATTGTCAGGTGAACAACCAACACCTCCAAATTTGCTAACCACATTTTCCAGGCAAACTTCCAAAATTTTCTTGTGTTTAATTTGAATCTCTAGAACTGTTCCAAATGCTGTTCTCTTCTGTCTTAGTTATGGTTTCTATTTCTTATAAATAACAACATTTAAATAAGGTGGTGGCTTACAGTTTTAGAGCTTTAATCTATTATCATCATGGTGGGGACATGGCGGCTAGAAGCATGGAAGTGTGAAGGTAGACATAGTGCTGGAGAAGTAGCTAAGAATTCAACATCTTGATCTGAAGGTAACAGGAAGTGGTCTGGGCATGGCTTGAGCATATATGAAACCTAAAAGCCCACTTCCATAATGATACACTTCCTCCAACAAGGCCATACCTACTAAAACAAAGCCATACATACTTCCTGATAGTACCACTCCCTTTGGGGGGCATTTTCTTTCAAATCACCACATCTCCTTATACTCAATCTTTGTGATATAACTACAGAGAAGTCTATAAATATGTATAAAGGAGTAAACTAAAAGGTATCAATTGGATGCTTGTAAAATTGTCTTTCTTGTACAGCATTTCAATACCAGCAATGGCCTCTATAGCCCAAATCATGGCAATTAGAGCTCTTGTGTACTTGTGTGTGTATGTGTGCATGTGTGCTTGTATGAGTGTGTGCATAGATCTGTGCACGTTTTTACACACTTTCCCTTTTTTCTATACTACTGTCTTCTCTCTCACACCGCAGGGGCCAAGGATTCTGCATAGAATCAGAGTTGCTGCATGGTAAAATGCATTATGAACAAGAGTTAAAATTACAGGTCATCAGACTTCAGTGGTTATTCTGTCAAGCATTAGGGATGAATGCAAATTATTAAAACCCCTGAGCAATCAATTAAAATTGATCGTGGCTTACTTCCCATTGATTCTGTGGCTGAAACTTGGACCAGAGGGAGTGTCTCTTGGTGACAATATCTATGAAGTAGTTTCACATGTCCATATTCTTGTGTACTGTGGTGTATTGAACATCCTTTGTAAGTGGCAGATATTCAAGATGGAGATCATTTAAATGTGGGGGAAAATATTATCTGGGGAAAAATACAAGAAAAGGAGATGTTTCCTGTAAACCAATATTTAACAATAACCTACTCTATTAGAAATCTATCAGTATTAATATTTCAAGAAAAGACTACAGATGGGCTTCAAGAAGAAAGGCACAAACTGGTAGGATCCGAATGGTTTGATGTGTAACTGAGAGACTGCTGTTACTGCAGTTCAGTCCTTCTCTGCTGACCTCCTTTGTGCAGTACCTATTCATTACAGAAGGATGCTTCCTCATGACTCTCTGCTTTCTGCATTCTGTGTCACTGCCTTGGCACTCCCTGGGTTTGTCTCTGTAGAATATCTACTCTGCTTCCTACCTGTAACCTTCAACCTTCATTGAGTTGCTGCATAGACTTTCAATTCCAAAAGAGAGCATAAATGCAATTACTATAAAGACTTTCTGAACCTGCAAGCTAGCATTTTCTCAGCATGGTCTCCAGGCCAGTATCACTGGCTCTATCCAAGACCTTGATAGAAATGCAATTTCTTATAGCCACTCTTTGTCCTACTGAATCAAAACCTCCAGTGAGAGGACCCAGGGGCCTTTGTCTTAGCAGATGGTTCTGACACATGCCAAAATCTAAAATCCAGCAGAACAAGCGTTGTTCTGAGAACTCACAGTGGCAATCCTTTTGTGTCCAACAATGACTGTGGGTAACCCTGTAACTTTTGTTCCTGATGTAAGGTGAGGCAGTCCTGCAATGCCATTAGCCATAGGACAGGTTGCCTGTGTTGTTCTGTAATTTTTTCTTAGGTGAAGATCAGTGACAAGTTAGTAGCACATTCTTCTACTTTGCAATTTAAGGGACATTTTGAACTTCTAGATGATTTGCTTTGGCTTCTGTGTGTTATTTATCAGAGGCTAAATGATCAATGTTTGATGAGAGGATATTAGCATAGAGCAGATGCTTCATGGTTGTGCAGGTGAACCCAACCTTCCAGGTATTAATCTCTGTCTTGTTAGGGTTTCTATTGCTATGAAGAGACACCATGACCATGGTGACCTTTATTAAAGGAAAACATTTTATTGGGTTGACTCGCTTGTATCTTAGAGGTTTAATCTATTATCATCATGACAGGAAGCAAAGCAGCAAGAAGCATACATGGTGCTAAAGCAGAGAGTCCTTACATCTTAATCCAAAAGCAATAGGAAGTGAACTGTCTCACTTGCATGGCTTGAGCATATATGGAACCTCAAAGCCCATCTCCACAGTGATATGCTTCCTTCAACGAGCTCACATCTACTCCAACAATGCAACCCATCCTAATAGTATCACTCCCTTTGGGGTCATTTTCTTTCAAACCATCACTTTCTACTCCCTGGCTCCTGAGGCCTTGTAGTCATATCATATTGCAAAAATGCATTCAGTCCAACTTCAAAAATTCCCATAATCTATCACAGTCTCAAACTTATTTAAAACACTGTTTAAAGTCTGCTTTGAGATTAATGCAATCTCTTAAATGTAATTCCCTATAAAATAAAAAGCAAAAAGCAAATCACATACTTCCAACATATAATGGCACAGAATATACATTACCATTCCAAAATGCAGGGAAGGGAGCATAGTGAGGAAATACTAGACCACAGCAAGACTGAAAACCTGCTGAACTAACTCCGTGTCTGATGTCAAAGCACTCTTCAGTTCTCCAACTCCTTTTATCTCTATTGAATGTAACACACATCCTTCTCTTGGGCTGGTTCCACTCCCTGTTAGCAGTTTTCCTTGGCAGATACCTCACAGCTCTGGTATCTCCAACATCTTGGGGCCTCCGAAGGCAATCCAAGACTTCGTATTCATAGCTTCATGGAATGGCCTCTCTACTAAGCTTCCATTGAGGGACACCCCTGATACATGCCTGGCCTCCGTTGCTTTCCTTAGGACCAGAGGCAAATTTTAGAACCCTTTCTTCTATACTTAACTCTAAAGTCAGAACTAAGTGGCTGAAGCTGCCAAGTTCATCAGCATGCTGGGACTAGAACATGGCCCCCTTGTTCAATTATATAGTCAACAACATTCTGTTTTCCATGGTTTCCTTCAGAGCCTCAACTTGGTCCTGAAACTTACTTTGTAGACCAGGCTAGCCTCCACCAACGTTAACCTTCTTAGTTCTGGGATTAAAGATGAGCACCACCACAACCAGGTCTAAGCTTTTCTTTAGTTTCTTTTCACAGATTGGAAACTCAGCTGGGTGGGATCTTGCCCTGAGGTCACCACTCCCTTTATTTCCTCTCTTAATCTGTTGATCTCCTTGAACACAGAATTTAGCTCCATTATCATTTTCTCCTGAAATATTTTTCCTTGCTCACCTTTCTCCTTTTTATTATATGTCTTCATTAGAGTTTCCACTAGTAACCACATGACAAACTCTATGCTAGGCTGTTTTGAAATTTCATCCGACAACAGAATTAATTCAAAACTCTTCACTTTAGCCTCAGGCAAACTTTTCAGACAAGATCAAAGGCAGCCACATTCTACACCAGAATATCACAGGAATGATTTTGGGGCAACATACTGAAATTCTTCTGAAACCTCTTGAGCCAGCCCCCCAACAGTTCAAATTACTCTTAGTCCCAGTGTCTTCCATCCTCCTACTAGTATGGCCCATTAAGCAGCACTTAAAGCATTCCACTGCTTTCCTAACCTAAATTCTCAAGTCCATATGATTCCAAACAAAAACATGGTCTGACATATCACAGTACTATCCCATTTCTGGTACCAATTTCTGTCTTAGTTAGGATTTCTGTTACTATGAAGAGGCACAACACCATACCAACTCTTTTAAAGGAAAACATTTAATTGGAGTGACTCGCTTCCAGTTTAGAGGTTTAGTCCACATCATCATGGCAGGAAGCAAGGCAGCATGTTGGCAGACATGGTGCTGGAGCTTAGTGCCCTTACATCTTGATCCAAAGGTAATAGGAAGTGAACTGTCCCACTGATCATGGCTTAAACATATATGAGATATCAAATTCTGTCTCCGCGATGACATGCTTTCTCCAACAAGCCCACACCTACTCTAATAAGGCAACACCTACAAATAGCCCACTCCATTTGGGGGCCATTTTCTTTCAAACCATCACAATCTCTGAGTTTGTTTCTTCAAACAGTATATGGATCTGAAAGCCAGAAGGTAGGATGTAGAATCTAGGCATGAGCTTAAGAACAGAAGCATGGCTTGATGGGATGTATGCAATAATAATATGACCAGCCACATGTGAAACAATGTCCTTTGCATTGTGTGGGCTCCTTAAGCTTCCAAAAATAAAACCGTAGGATTTGGAGACAAGAAAGGATCTTAGCATATGCAATAAGATGCCTCCATCTCATAGGGAGGAAGCTATAGGCGTCTAGACTAAGGTGCAACAATAAGGTGTACACTGATAACAGTAAAAGCAAGCCAAGTATAAGAATTCTGTCTTCTGCCCAACGTCCTTGTACTGCTCCCTGCCAGCACTCAAATCTGCTCTTGCTGAGAGAGACTCAGCTAAATGATGTCAACTGTGACAGACAGACTGTAGGTCATGACTAAAATAAAGCAGAAATCCTGTCTCCTACATTTCTTGACCAACCTGACCACCTTTATAAGTAATTGGGTAACAGATAAACAGAGAGGCAACTGGTCCTTTCTAGTTTCTCTTGGTCAGGTGAATCCTGAAGTACTTAACTCCAATGCCAATAACATTTTAGACTTTGAAACATTTCTAAGAGGATAGCTTTCAGACAATTAAATAGTGGTTCTAGTCATTTCATAGCTTCAATATGACAGAATACTGTGAAAGGATCAATGTCTTAAAGAATTTTTAATGTGATGGCTTCTAAATGCTTAAGCACAATAGCAAGTGAAGAAAAGTCAGATATAGAAATGCTTTACATAATGTAATTTCAATAATATTTGGAACTATGTAAAATTTTATTTTATATTTAAGAAAATCTTGGAAATCAATATATGAATATATCAGTAGTACTTATCACAATCATTTAGAAAGACAATGACTTTGCTCTCTTCATCCCACTTCAAGACTGATCTATTTTTTTAAAATGAGCATTTATTACATTTAAATCCAGAATAAAAAAACTTAGGAGAGAAAAAATGCAAGTGATTATTCTTTTATTGGTGTTTTCTTAAATTTCCTTGAAGGCAAAAAAATTTTAATCTAAATGTCTTTTTGTCCACCACATAAGCAACTTCTTTGAAAATAAATTAAATTGGATTTTTATCAAGAAATCCTTTATAAGCCCACTGAAAATTTTTAGTTGAAGTTTAAATTTTTGAGCTAATTCAAATTCTAACTTCATGTGGGCCATGATCCCAGGAAGGTAGCTTAGGCAAATTTCTGATTAACCTTACGAATTATGTTAGCTTTCAAGGTCATGGAAAATTTTAGAAGTTTCGTGTTATGATTTTCTATGCTATTAAAGATAGCTTTTTGAATTGTCAAAAGCACATGGAGTCCTTCAACAATTATTCCATTTATCAAATTCTCTGACAAGTTTATCTGTGGTCACTCAGAGTACTGGATACTGCGCAGCTGTGGTGAGGGACAAGAAACCTCTAAACACTGCTGCAGTGTTTACCTTTAGATGGTACAGCAATGAGAGAAAGAACTAGAACATAGAGGAGAATGGATATCATAGGCTACATTATATTGAGAACATAGAAGGATGTTTATATTTGTGTATATATATATATATGTATATTTATTTTTAAAGTTTTTGCATAATTTTGTGTATGTGTGTGTGTGTGTGTGTGTGTGCATGTGTCTGTGTATATACCTGTGTGCCATTGCAAGTGTGTGGAAATCAGAAGACAACTTGTGAGAATTAGTTCTCTCCTTCACTGAGGACTGAACTCAAGTTGTCAGGCTTGGAAACAAGTGCCTTACCTGCAGAGACATCTTCCCCAAACACATATGTGTATTTGTGTTTGTCAAAGAATACATAGAAGGGTAACCCAAGAAGCTAATAAAAGTGGTTAGCTGCAGAAGAGAAAGCAAAAGAGAAGAAAATAAAGTTGGAAATTATTCAGTGATAAAGCCCTCAATTATTTGTGACTTTGACTTGGAAACTATGCAAATGTTTTACTTAATTTAAAATAAATTTTACAAAAGGAATCATTTTAATTTAGACTATACTAAACCAAATTAATCTAGCTAGATACACTAATGGAACAGTACTGACATACCTTTCATATTACTTTAAAATAAAGTAATTGAACAGTTTTAGTAAAGAAAATCACAAAAGACAAAAGATCTACAATGAAATATTACCCTCAAGTAATTTCAGAACTTTTAGTGAGCCCCTCATCCATCAAACCCTGTAATCTACAAGTCCCACTTCTCTGCCAAACCCAACTCTCCCCAAAGATATCAGTAGCTCCCTAAGATGCAGGCAGTGACTGTACAGAGCTGAACAAGAGCAGTTCCCTAAGACACAGACAGCAACTGTAACGATTGGTTCAAGAGAGGATCCCTGAGACAAAGACACTGACTGCAAGGACTGAGCAAAAAGCAAAGACACTGCCTGTACCAGCTGGAGGAAGAGATGAGTAGATGCCAAAGCAGGAATACATTCAACAGTCTAAAAAGCAACATGACAACACCAGAACCCAGTGGTCATACAACAAGAAGACCTAAACATCCTAGAGAAGAAGCAGAAGAAAATAACCTTAAATATAACTTTATGAAAATGATAGAGACCCTTAAAGAGAAAAAGAAAAATTCCCTGAAAGAAATGGGGGAAAAGACAAACAAAAAATTGGAAGAAATCAATAAATCTCTTAAGAAAACTCTGAAAATCAAGAAAAACAATCAAGCAAGTGAAGCAAACAGTTTAAACAGCTCAAGACTTGAAAACTGAAAAAGAGGTAGTGAGGAACACACAAACCAAGGGAATTCTGGAAATGTACAATCTGAATAAACAAACAGGAACTACAGAGGAAAGTGTAACCAACAGAATGCAAGAGATGGAAGAGAGAATCTCAAGTGTTGAACATACGGTAGAGGAAAAAGATACATTAGTCAAAGAAATTATTAAATCCAACAAATAGAATTTTTTTTGGTTTTTGTTTTGGATTTTCGAGACAGGGTTTCACTGTCACTTTGGGACCTTTCCTGGAACTAGCTCTTGTAGACCAGGCTGGCCTCGAACTCACATAGATTTGCCTGACTCTGCCTCCTGAGTGCTGGGATTAAAGGTGTGTGCCACCGCCCAGCTTAATGTAGCAAATTTTTAACACAAAACATCCAGGAAATCTGGTACACCATGAAAAGTCCAAACCTAAGAATAATAGGGATAGAAGAAGGAGAGGAGCTCCAGCTCAAAGGCACAGAAAATATATTCAACAAAATCATAGAAGAAAACTTTCCCAACCTAAGGAAGGATATGCCTATGAAGGTACAAGAAGCTTACAGAACAATAAATAGGCTACACCAAGAAAAAGTTCCCTTGCCATTTAATAATCAAAACACCAAACAAACAGAATAAAGAAAGTATATTGAGACCTTAAAAGGAAAGAGGCCAATAGCATATAAAGGTAAACCTATCAGAATTACAGATGAATTCTCAATGGAAACACTGAAAACAAGAAGGTCCTGGGCAGATGTGCTGTAGACACAAAGACATCACAGATGCAAGTCCAGACTACAATACCAGGCAAGGCCTTCAATCACTGTAGGAGGAGAAAACAAGATCTTCCATGGAAAAAAAAAACAGATTTAAGCAATATGTATCCACAAGACCAACCCTACAGAAAGTACTAGAAGGAAAACTTCAACCCAAGGAAATTATCTGCGTCCACAAAAACACAGGCAACAGATAGTGTGACATCAGAAAACCTCAAAGAATGGAAACACACTAACACTACCACTGAAAAATAACAAGAATTAACAATTATTAATATCTCCTAATATCAATGGACTCAATTTACCTATAAAAAGCCGCATGCTAACAGAATGGATATGAGAACAGGATCCATTCTTCTTCAGTATACAAGAAACACACCTCAAACTCAAAGACAGACATTAGCTCAGAGTAAAGGGTTGGGAAAAGATTTTTTAATCAAATGAACCTAAGAAACATGCAGGTTTAGCTATCCTAATATCTAACAAAATAGACTTCAAACTGAAATGAATCAAAAGAGATGAAGGGCACTTCATATTCTACACAAGAAAAATCTATCAAGATGAAGTCTCAGTTCTGTGCATCTATGCTCCAAATACAAGAGCACTCACATATGAAAAAAAAATACTAAAGCTTAAATTGCACACCAGACCTCAGACACTAATAGTAGTAGACTTTAACACCCCATTCTCACCAATGAACAGGTCTGACACACAGAAACTCATTGGAGAAATAAGAGAACTAGAGTGTCATGATTCAAATGGACTTAACAGACATCTACAGAACATTTTACTCAAACACAAAAGAATGTATCACCTCATGGCACCTTCTGTAAAATTGACCACATACACAGTAACAAAGCAACCTTCAAAAATAAAAATGGAATCACCCCTATATCTTATCAGATCACTGTGGCTTAAAGTTAGAATTCAACAGCAGCACTAATTGCAGAAAGCACACAAACTCATAGAAATTGAACAGTGCTCAGTTGAATCACCCCTGGGTTAAGGAAGAAATAAAGAAAGAAATTAAAGAATTCTTAGAATTCAATGAAAATGAATGCACTGTGTACCTAAACCTATAGAATACTATGAAAGAGCATCTAAGAGAAAAGCCCACAGCTCTAAGTGCCTATATAAAGAAAGTGGAGAAAGCTCACACTGGTGACTTAATAGCACTCCCTGAAAGCTCTAGAACCAAAAGAAACAAACTCACCCAGGAGGATTAGATGACAATAAATAAATTAAAAACTGACATCAATAAAATAGAAACAAAAAACAATGCAAATAATCAATGAAAATGGTTCTTTGAGAAAATCAACAAGATAGACAAACTCATACACAAATAATCAAAAGGCAAAGAGAGATTACCCAACTTAACAAAATCAGAAATGAGAAGGGGGACATAACAACAGACACTGAAGAAATCTAGAGAAACGTTGGATTATACTTCAAAAACCTGTACTCCACAAAATTAAAACATCTAAAAAAACGGACAATTTTCTGGATAGGTACCACATACCAAAATTAAATCAAGATCAGATGAACAGTTTAAACAGACCTATAATCCCTAAGAAAATAGAAGCAGCCATCAAAGGCCCCCCAAATAAACAAACAAAAAAACCTCAGGGTCCAATGGTTTCAGCACATAATTCTACCTGAACTTCAAAGAAGAGCTAATACCTATACTTCTCAAATAGTTCCACACAATAGAAGCAGAAAAAATGTTGCCAAAGTTTTTTTTATGAGGCTACAGTTATCCTGATACCCAAACCACTTAAAGACTCAACTAAAAAAGAGAACTACAGATCAATTTCCCTCATGAACATTGATGCAAAAATACTCAATCAAATACTAGCAAACAGAATCCAAAAGCACATTTTAAAAAAATCATCCACTATGATAAAGTTGGCTTCATCCCAGAGATGCAGGGATGGGTCAACATATGAAAATTTATCAATGTAATCCACCATATAAATAAAACTAATAGAAAAAATCCATGTGATCATTTCATTAGATGCTGAAAAAACATTCAACAAAATCCAACACCCCTTCATAATAAAGGTCTTGGAGAGATGAGGGATACAAGGAACATATCTAAAGATAATGTACATAAAACAATATACAGCAATCTAACAGCCAACATCAAATTTAATGGAGATAAACTCAAAATTATTCCACTAAAATAAGGAACAAGGCAAGGCTATTCACCCTTCCCATATCTATTCAACTTAATACTTGGTGTTGTAGCTAGAGCAATAAGACTACAAAAGGAGATCAAGGGGATACATATTTGGAAGGAAGAAGTCAAACTTTTGCTATTTACAGATGGTATAATGTAATACATAAGTGACCCCAAAAATTCTACAAGGGAATTCTTACAGCTGATAAATACTTTCACAAATGTGGTAGGATACAAGATCAACTCAAAAAAATCAGTAGTCATCCTATATACAAATGATAATGACCCTGAGAAAGAAATCAGAGAAGCATCACTCTTTACAATAGCCACAGATAACATAAAATATCTTGTCGTAACTCTAACAAAAGAAGTGAAAGACCAGTACAATAAGAACTTTGAAAAAAGAAACTGAGAAAGATATCAGAAAATGGAAAGATCTCCTATGTTCTTGAATAGGTAGGATCAACCTAATAAAAATGGCAATCCTACAAAAGTAATCTACAGATTCAGTGCAATCCCTTTCAAAATCCCAACACAATTCTTCACAGGCCTTGAAAGAACAAACCTCAACTTCATGTGGAAAAACAAACAAACAAACAAAAAAAACCCAGGATAACTAAAACAATTCTGTACAATAAAGGAAGTTCCAGAGGCATCACCATTCCTGACTTCAAGCTCTATTATAGAGCTATAAAAATGAAAACAGCTTGGTATTGGTATAAAAACAGACAGGTGGACCAATGGAATCAAATTGAAGACCCTGATATTAATCCACACACCTATGAACACTTGATTTTCGACAAAGAAGCTAAAATTATACAATGGAAAAAAGAAAGCATCTTCAACAAATGGTGCTGGGATAACTGTATGTCAACAATAGAAGAATACAAATAGACCCATACTTATCCCTATGCACAAAACTTAAGTCCAAGTGGATCAGAGATCTTAATAAAACCAACCACACTGAACTTCATAGGAGAAAAAGTGGAAAGTAGCCTTGGAGGCATTGGCACAGGAGATAGACCACCTCCTAAATATAACACCAGTAAAACAGACACTGAGAGTTACAATAAAGGGGACCTTTTGAAACAGAGAAGCTCCTGTAAGGCAAAGGACACAGCCAATAAGACAAAACAACAGCCTACTGAATGGGCAAAGATCTTCACCAACCCCATATCAGACAAAGGACTGATCTCCAATATATATAAAGATCTCAAGAAACTAGATGTCAAAATACCAAATAATCCAATCAGAAAATGGGTACAAATCTAAACAGAGAATTCCCAACAGAAGAATCTCCTTTGAGGAACTGCTTGACATTCTTAGTCATCAGGGAAATTCAAATCAAAACAACTCTGAGATACCGTTTTATGCCTGTCAGAATGGCTAAGATCAAAAACACCAATGACAGCTTATGCTGAAGAGGATGTGGAATAAAGGGAACACTCCTCATTGCTCGTGGGAGTGCAAACTTTTACAGCCACTTTGGAAATCAGTATGGTGGTTTCTCAGAAAATTGGGAATTAACCTACCTCAGGACCCAGCAAAACCACTCTTGGGCATACACCCAAAGGAAGCTTAATTTTAGGAGGAGGCTGCTAGTTAGTTCCTGGCCACTTAGCACCGAAATAATCACACAGAAACTGTATTATTTAAATCATTGTTTGGCCCATTAGCTCTAACTTCTTATTTGCTAACTCTTACTTATATTAATTTAACCCATTTCTATTAATCTGTATATCACCACGTGACTGTGGCTTACTGGCTAAAGTTCTGGCATCTGTCTCTGGTGGGGCTACATGGCTTCTCTTTGACCATGCCCTTTTTCACCCAGCATTCAGTTTAGTTTTTCCCTCCTACTTAAGTTTTGCCCTGCTATAGGTCCAAAGCAGTTTCTTTATTCATCAATGCCATTCACAGCATACAGAGGGGAATCCCACATTACTCAATCATACCACAAGGACATTTGTTCAACTATGTTCATAGCAGCATTATTCATAATAGCCAGAACCTGAAAACAACCTAGATGCTCCTCAACCTAAGAACAGATTTTTTAAAAAATGTGGTACACTTACACAATGAAGTACTATTCAGCAGTAAAAAACAATGACATCTTGAAATTTGCATGCAAATGGAAGGAACTAGAAAAAAACACTCTGAGTGAGGTAACCCAGACCCAGAAGACAAACACAGTATGATGAGTCTAATCTACATGGGAAGTAGAAAAAAAAAAACAGATCTTCTGGGTAAATTTGGAGCATGTGGACCATAGGAGAAGATAAAAGTTGAGAAGAGAGAAAAGAAAGGGAGCAAAGAAAAATATATAGCTCAATGAAAACAGTAAATTTTTCTTCAAAGAAAAACAAATAAACACAGTATGTGCTCACTCATAAATTGATATTAGACATAAAGCACATAGTAACCACAACCGCAGAGAAGTTAGAAGCAGAGAACAAGGAAAATCTTCACAAAACTTATATGGATTCAACTGAGAAGGGGAAATAGACAAGATTGTCTGAGAAAATTGGATCATGGGGATCATGGGAAAAGGAAGGGTGGAAGGGGAGGAGGAGGGAAGAAGGAGAGGGGGAAGTGAACATGAGGGAACGGGGTGGTCAAGATCTGGTAAGGTAAGTGAGGGAGAGCAAGGAGAGAGATAGCTTGATCAAGAGACAATTATGGGGTTAGCAAGGAACCTGGCACTATAGAAATTCCTAGAAACTCACAAGGATGGCCCCAGCTAAGACCCTAAGCAACAGCAGAGCAGCTGCCTGAACTGTCCTTGCTCTGCAGTTAGATTGATGACTACCTTAATTGTCATCATCCAGCAACTGCTGGAAGCAGGTGCAGAGATTCACAGCAGCGCACTGGGCTGAGCTCCCATAGTTGAGCTGAAGAGAGGGAGGACAATAGTATGAAATAATGGGTTAAAACCATGATGGGGATATCCACTTAAACAGCTCACCTGAGTTAATGAAAGCTTTCAGACTCTGACCTGACAGTGGGGAAACCAGCATAGGACCAAACTAGACCCTCTGAATGTTGTATGGCTGGGACAGCCTGTGGTGCCACCAGGATTTATCCCTAGTGCTTGAACTAGCTTTTTAGAATCTATTCTCTCTGGAGGGATACCTTGCTCAGCCTAGATATAGTAGGTAGGGCCTTGGCCCTGCCTCAAAGCAATGTACTAGCATTTGTTGTCTCTCCATGGAAGCCTTACCTTTCTAAGGAGTGTATGGGGCTAGAAAGGAGGGAAAAGTAGAGGGAGTGGGAGGAGGTGAGGGAATGGAAATAGGAAATTGGTCTGTAAAATTTCGATTAAATATTAATAAAAAATTATAAAACTTCATGAAACATTAAAAAAAAGCTGTTAGTGAAAGTACCTAAGCATATACATCTATGTATGTGTCCTGGTTCGATTTTTGTCAGCTTGCCGCAAGACAGTGTTTCAGAAAAGGGAACCTCAATTGAGAAAAATGCCCCATCAGACTGGCTTGTAGGTGGGCTTGAGGGAACATTTTCTCAATTAATAATAATAATTTAGGAAGACCCAGCCCATTCTCAGCCGTGCTACCCCTGTCCAGTAGGTTCTTGATAGTATAAGAAAATATGCTGAGCAAGTCAGAGGGAGCAAGCCAATAAGCAGTGTTCCTTTATGGCTTCTGTTTAATTTCTGCCTTTAGTTCCTGAATTTACTTCCTTCAGTGACGGACTGCATAGAGAGCACAGCCAGGGAGGTTCTTACCTCAGTCAGAAAATGGCAATCCTGCCTCCAGGAATCTCAGGAGACTGTGTCTGAGAGCTGTGTCCCCCCGTTTTATAATCCCCCTCTAGTTCTGGGATTAAAGGTGTGCACCACTAGGATTAAAGGCTTACACTGCCCAGTTTCTATGGCAACTAGTGTGGCTACTGGGATTGAAGGTGTGAGTAATTGTGGTCTGATCTATAAATAAGGCTGGTCAGCGTGGCTGTTTCACTCTGTGAACTTCAAGCAAGCCTTATTTATTATTTATTTATTAAAATAAAATGAAATGCCACTACACATATGAACTCAAAGAAATTATGACAAAATCCCAGGATGGGGTGGGGGCAGTGCACAAAATTCATCACTAGCTGAGAAGCTATTGATATTTGATAGCCACTGGGAAGTAAAGAGTTAGTTTTCTTTAAGAGTGTGACCCCAAGTAGGTCAATACACTCCAGGCCATAACCCACCTACAATAGTAATTGGCTAACCCAAATTGGACTTAATGAGTTTGGGAAAAAAAAATAAGAATCAAAGTTTGGTAGGAAAAGGGGTAAGAACAGAGGGATAGATCTAGGAAGAGGTAAGGGAAGGGTGATCAAAATACAAGTTACCAGGATTTTAACATTTAAAACCATTCCACTGAGGACCACCAAGGAGGACCAAGTGGGTGAAAATGCTCGAAGGCACGCCTGGCAAAAATGTTCCATCCATAGGACTATGTCTTGAAAGGAGACAAGGACTCCTGCTTCTTTTCCTCTGGCTTTTACACACCTGCCATGGCATGTGCCGCTGTTTCTCTCCACCCACAGGCCCACTACGTACTTGTGCACGCACACATACATATGTACATTCATATACAAAATGAATGAATACACGTGAAAAATATTACACTGAAGATTACTGGGCAAAAGAATCAAATATGTCACTGTGATTTCAGTACAAACCAACTAGAACTCTAAAACTTATGAGTCACTGATAAGTAAAAATTTTTCAGCACAGAAGAAATCAGGCTCAGATACACACAATGACAGACTTAAGAGAGAGCAAGAGATTTTAATGGCAGAGAAGGAAACAGTGGGAAGACAGACTGGTGAGCCAGCTGTGGTGGTGTCACTGGTGACAGAGATCTACTGTTCCACAGCGCTACTTAAGGGACAAAGGCTCCACCCCCACCCCCAATTTCTTTGGCAAAAGTTGCTTAGAGCCCAAATTTTACTCAAAATATTAAATAGCAACTTGAGTATGCTGTAAATAAAAAATTCGATTAATCAAAGCACAATTAATGCCCATTTTTTTTCTGTGGTAAGTATCATCTTAGAACCATGATATTCAGAGGCGGAACCAATCTCTAACAGACAAAGAGATGCTTGGTAGCCTTTAAATAGCCGACACATGAGTTCTCCTGTCCCCATCCTCAGCACACAGCCTGTGGGGAGGGCGCTGACTTGCACCATTCTAAAACTTTACCGGAGTCTCCTGCGGATTTTTCTTTTTAAGGAGACAGCTTCATGAACTTGCTCTTCTTCATTTACACTCCAGGCCTTGCTCCATCACACTCACAAAGATAATGTGGAAACTCTAAGTTCACAGCTTGTATATTTTTAATGAATTAATTCTAAGTCAAAACTGGAAGCATTAACCATCAATAGAAGTTATTGCCTAATATGTATTTTTATCATGGATCATTAGTTGATTTCTCATGACGTTTGTATATAGGCTATCTATTAACAAGTTAGGAAATGTCAGTTATCAGTATCAAAACCCATCCTAGCCATACTGAATAGAGGATCCAAAGACTTCCCAAGTGCTGCAAGCAGGAAGCAGTAACTCTGGCGAAAACCAGAAAACAGAAAATCAGATTAAATAATTAGTGTCAATTAGCTCCAGTGAAATCATTCCAGAAACAATTGGTCTCCAGTGACCTGCTTAATTTGTGAGGCTTCTATGATCCTCACCAAGCCTGCTTTGATTCATGTTGACTCTTGAGTTTCCCAGAGGTATAATTAATTATTGTCTTGTATATAAACCCCTGGCAATTAATGGCAACAGAAAACAATATAGTGCCTTTAAAAATAGTGTTGGAGGGGAAAACCTTGACTGTGTGAAAGACCTGTGCAGTATTTTCAGGAGAGATCCATCATAGATGTAGAATAAGTGGCTCAGGGCTGTGCCTGCATACTGACAAGGGAAGCCCGTGCGCTCCCCACTTTACACGCCGCAGAATAACACACTCTCTAAAATGTCGTGCCGCTCTCTACAATGCTTGGAATTCACTAGACACCACTCTAATTTGGTCTTGGACCTAATTAAAATACATTTTCAAACACCCAATTTAAATAATCAAACAGTTTACTTTGAGAGTATTGTAGATAGTGCATCCACAGCCTATTGAAAAAAAAAAGGATTAAAAGTAAAATGGCATCCAATTCTTCAGGTGTTCTTTGAAAGCTGGCACCTGATCTTACCAGCTCCTGAGTGGCAACTCAATCTTCCCTGAGAACGGTAGATGTTGGCAAGGTTACCGCTCCCAGCAAACCAACCTTGGTATTTGGTCTATAACGGACCAAATAACGGAGGCAGTTTCCCTCACAGGAATATTTAGGTCTGTAAAATATTTCCCTAGAACCAGGCTGTGATGGTTCACATCTGTAATTATAACACTTAGAAGAAGAGGCAGGAGGATTACCAACAGTTTGGAGCAAGTCATGGTTATGGTGAGTTCAGGTCAGACTGGACTGCAGACTGACTACACCTGTTCCAAACAAAGAAAGCAAAGTGGAATTTCCTTGGCACTGACTCTGGAAGGCCCCCAAAGCCTTAGAGTACTATGTGAGATCCCATTTTTATAGACAGACCCTTCACATTTCTGATTTAATCAGCTGTTAGACGTATAAGATCAAACAATGGGCAAGCCCAAATGTGACCATCATTCTACAGTTGTTATAACGGGACATTTCAGGAACTTGTAAGGTTCAATCCAGAGTCTGGATTGACAGGTGCACCCACAGAATTCAACACAAAGCACTTCTATGGAGCCCACTTGTTTTTCTGCAAACACCATTATTTTAAGTTTGCAAGTGACGTGGTCACGTCTCCCCTGTCATGTCCTTCCTTGTAACAACCATTGACCTGAGCTTGTAGCTAGCCTCTTGTTCACTGATTCCCATGATAGCTGTGTGAGCCTACTCCTAAGTAAGAGAGATGGTAAAAGTATGATGGTATTAAATTCCACATGCTAGACAACAAATAAATAAGATGAAAGAGAAATCACAGACCTTTGGTCTTTACCATGAAAATATTTTATTTCCTTAATAAGTTGTCTAATTCCATTCAATAATGATAATATTAGCAAATTTTTGTAAATCAAACGATGAAAAATCACAAAGTAAAACCAGAAGTTAAATCAAGGCTGTTCTTCTCCTTCTTGATAATGGCTTGACTGTTTCTAAAGAAATTGGGAGGATGGAAAGACTAATCGCTAAAACATATAAACACAAAACATTACTGGTGAAATAAGGGCAGCGGGGCTGCGTCCCTGGCACCCGGCCGCCCGCACGGCTAGCTTTACCCAAAATAATTACACGGAAACTGTATTCTTTTAAACACTGCCTGACCCATTAGTTTCAGTTTCTTATTGGCTGGCTCTTCCATATCGATCTAACCCATTTCTATTAATCTGTGTAGCCCATGAGCTGGCTTACCGGGAATAATCTTAACCTGCGTCTTCCTGGAGTAGAAGAATCATGGCGACTCCTTGACTCAGCTTCTTTCTCCCAGCATTCTGTTCTGTTTACTCCACCTACCTAAGGGTTGGCCTATCAAATGGGTCTAGGCAGTTTCTTTATTAATAAGAAATCACTCACACATCACATTACACCATTAGTTTAATGTATTTTCCCAAATGACATGGAAATGTTTGAAACAAAAAAGTATTTTAAAATAATGTTTCCATACATAATTAATTACTAATAATATATCTAAGCCACGGTTTTGCAGTTAGTATTTCCTCAGATTGAGTCAACTTTAAAGATGGACCCCACACAAGCAGAGAGCAATGAGGCAAACATCAGAGAAAGTTAAAAAAGCATTATTGAAAATGTGTTTTGTCAGGGTTATATTTTAACTATAACACGTAAACTAATAAGAGTACTAAAAATTAACATGGCTAAGTTAACGGTTTCAGCCCATGTCACACTGGATTTTAAGACATATATGATTATGGGAAATTCAACAAAGAAATAGTTTCCTAATAAATTTTATCATATACATTCTGAGGAAAGTTTACTAAAATGTCATGATATGTTTAACCCTAAAGTATTAAATAATTTATGTGGAATACTTAATATGTCTAGGGGAAGGAAGTAACAGAAAATGTACAGCAAAAGTAGGAAGAAGGGTTCTTTCTGAATAGAACTCACAGGCACCAAAGACACAACTTTAAAACTCAGGCTAAGTACATTCACATCAGACAGCAGGCGCAATGACATGTTAAATTACCCACATGATGTATAGCTTAATGAACCCCCTGGTGTTGATCACGTTTGGCATTAATCAAGAGCCATGAACAGATTTCCTTATTTCCTCAATGCTGCTCTGATAAAGTACAATTTCATTTAACCTTGGACAGCAAATTTAATAGCTTCCATGGGACAACTGTCAATACCTTTTCTGAGTATACAGTGATTAACCTGCAATGCAAGATGCATGTCATGACTTTTCTTCATTTGAAATTAGAATTTTTATTCTTAACAATCATTTGCCTAAAATATGCTGAAGACACGGAGATGCATAAGGGTTTGCATTTATCCAAGGCCTGAATTTGCCATGTTTTAGTATAAGACATTAATTGATATATTCGTAAGTATTTCTACCTGTGTGTTTGTTTTACCTTTAACAAATAACATAAATAATCTTTCTGCCTGGGACAGAAACAACAGAAGAAAGAAATTAAGAGTCAAAGTATACTTTGAGGCAGTTCTGCTCAGCTGTTCTAAGTGCTCCAGACTCACCTTCCAAGTACTGGGAACAGGCCAATCTTTCCTCCACATTCAATAGGTACCTACCATTCATTTTTAAAGCACAGGTAATGATCACAGAAGATGAACATATCTCACTAAAGACAGATTGCTCAGAAGACAGTGCCACCTAGTTTCAATTTTTTCTTTGTTCTCAGATTTACTTGTTTGCTATGAGATTGATCTCCTAAAAGTTAAAGATAACAGCTAGGTGAAGAATAATGTTGGTTCAGTGTCTATACGTAGACATGGAAGTCCTTAAGTTAAAACACTTCCTCCTTAACTAATCTCTCTTAAATTAGACAAAGAATTTTCACATATAGGGCTTCATTTGAAAGGCCCATAACATCTGATTTCTGTTACTGGAGGCATCGAATAACATGTATATCCACTAGAGGAAGCAATTCTCTCTGAAGCAAAAAAGAAATGAATGTGCCAAAGGCACATCACACAAAGAGGATGGAGGAGCAGGAAAGGTATGGGTCTGATCACAGACCACACACAGTCCGCTGATCTCACGATAGCCAGTGCTCAATGGCTAATTTGTAGAACTTGGAAGTTAAATGCCTATAGACTGTGCTTCTGTTATTCATATTGAGGAGGTGCTTTGTTTTGTTTTGCTCTGTTTTGTTTGTGGTACTGGAGGTTGAACATAGGGCCTCATGTATGTAGACATACTATATCTATATATGCTATATCCTCAGCTTCTACCCTTAGATATTGTAATAAAATCCTCCAGATTAGGTATAATCTTGTGAACTATTTCATTTGTATTTAATAATTTTCCCATTGTTTTTAAATGTTGATTTCATAATTTGTAGTTGGGGTCCCAACTGGGAGAAGTAGAAAGGTGCAGTTGACCCATGACTACCCATGTAACCCTGGGCAAGACGTTCATCTCCTCCTGAGGATAAAAAAGTCACTTAGAAGTGTCTTAGTCAATGTTCTATTACTGTGAAGAGACAACATGATGGCACAACTCTTATAAAGGAAAACATTTAATTGGGGGTTACTAACAGTTTCATAGATTTAGTCCATTATTAGCATAGCAAGAAGCATGGTGGCACTCAGGCAGACATGTTGCTGAAGGGGTTGAGAATTCTATATTCAATCCATCAGCAGCTAGAAGAAGAAAGTGCTACTGGCCCTGGTTTAGGCTTTTGAAACCTAAAACCCATCCTGAAAATGACACATTTCCTCCAACAAAGCCAAACCTCCTAATCTCTAAAATAGAGTGAGTCCCTAGGAGCCAATAGAGACCATTTTCATTCAAACAGCCACAGTAGGGATTCTATTTTGCTATCTTTGAGCTATTTCTGGGATTCATATTCTCAGATCTATGACGAACTTCTGTGAGTTTTTGGGGTTTGGGTTTGGAATTACAGTTCTTCAGTCCAGAGTCTTGTTATAGTGCTTTTACATTGTGAGCATATACCCTGCTAGGTATTTGATTTTGTGAACATGCTCAGACCCAGCTCATTTGAGCCTCTGACCAAGGCTGTGGCTGACTACCAGGCAACTCTTCAGAAAATGGCGAAGAGCTGAGTCTAATTATCAACCACTTCTAACACTCTGCTGCTGCCCTTAAGAGAATATATTCACTATTCTTTATGCAAAAGGAGGGAAGCCTAGAATGGGTTAATTACCTTTCTTTCTACCATGTGCCTCAAGTTCATATACTGTTCAGTAGAATACATTGTCAGGAGCCAATTTCCTCCTAAAATCATTACAGGAACCATCACCCTGGGGAGTCTGCAGAGAACCCCACACCCCTAGTTGTGTTAGGAATCGTTCTATTGACAGAGCCTACCCCACACCCAAATTGGCTGTTAGTGGAGAGCTATCTGTTAGCGGAACCCACCCCACATTCCAAACTATCTAAAGAACTAGGTGTGTCAACTCGTGACTTCCTGGCCTAGGTGACCTGACTGAAGGTAACCTCCTGGCTACGTGACCAAAATGGACCATGTGACCAACGTGAACCACGCGGCAAGAGCCCAGGCCCCTGTGCCCATCCCCCAACTCCTTACCCTATATAAGCTGTACCCCATCTCTAATAAACTGAGGCTTTGACAAGAACCCCGCTTAGCCTCCTTCCTCTTTCTTATCCCATTTATCTTCCAGATAGTGCCTCTCCATGACCCTGGAATAACTGAACTGTCATGCGGGTTACTAACCCTAGACTAAGTAACCCGCCAAGGCAATCAACAATACATAGCATTGGTGAGTTTATGAGGAAGATCTGTGGTGTGTGTGGTGGGGAGATTCTAATAGGAACTTCCCTAAGCACAGACATTCCTCAGTCCTATGCTGTGAAGACAGGCCACAGAAGGACTAAATACTTGGAGGTCAAGCAGAATACACGTAAACCAGGGCACAGACCAATCATCTCTCTTGAGTCAGCCATGTTCATGCGTCAGCTTCATCAAGCACTTTGACACTCCCAGCCTTCCTTCACATCCTACCTCAGGGTCATTGTCCACCAATTTCTTCTGTCAGAGTTGCTCTTTTCTTCTTTCTTGGCTAATTAATCCTTCTCTGTTTTCACATCTCCGAGTCAGTGTCAAGTCTCCAAAGAGAACATGTCCACTGAAAATTATCATTACCCTTCTATCCCCCACCTCAGAACCCACCAATCGCATTTCAATTATGTTATAAAACAAATAATGTATATTTTAAAGTAGCAAGTTGATATGTCTTCCTAAAGAACAAATTATGTCTTGAACAGGGAGCTAAAGACCAGTATCGCTAGGAAACCTCCAAGACCAGCAACTAAGTGACTGGGGCAGAAAGTAACAAATCCAAGGCCTGCATGGGCAGCTTAATGAGTCTTTAGCTCAAAATGTAAAAATAACAAGAAGACTTGGGATACAGCAACTGACCGGTAGAGTGGTTCTCTTTCACCCATGGAACTACAGGTCAAATTCCTGTCACAGGGAAAATGTATTTGTAAAATGAGAACATTTGTTTACAAAAGTATATTAAATCACTACAGCAGTCTATATGGAATTTGTAGTCAATGTGAATTAACCCTCTTTTTGCAAAATGCTATAATTAAAACCAATATTTTTTTAAGTATAAAGTTATATATTTCATTCTTTTGATTTTCTATCTATGATATTTGTAAACATATGTTGTGTGTATGAACACATGTGAAGGCAAGAGCCTGACACTGGCTATCTTCCACTATCACTCTCACCTTATCTGAGACAGGGTCTCTCATCAACCCAGCACTCACTGTAATGGTCTTGCTCTTAAGAGACAAGTCATACCCACTCTCTCCCCTCCTCCTCTTATATAAGCTGATCTTTGTAAGAGCCAGCCATGATAAGCTAAATCTGGCAGGTCATCCAAAGGAAGTTTCTTTACTTCCAACCATTATCACCTGGGACTCTGGCCATCAATAAATTTAAATGTTGTCTGGAGTCTCAATAGTTTACCTGGAGACAATGCCTGGCAGGCCAAAATTACCTGACCCCCACCCAAGAGCAGACCATTCAAAGAAAATTCCTGGCATTCCAAGCACTGTAAATAGAAACACCTGCCAGCACTTCATTAGGACACCCCTAGACAAATGTCGGCCAATCGGGGGTCCTAAACCTCAGAGACCCCTCACCCCCATCTTTACTACTATAAAACCCCAATTCTAATTGAGCTTGGGGCTCTCCAGATATTCCAATACATTGGACATGTGGAGAGACTGAGTTTGCAAACTTGATTAAAATAAAGGCTCTATGCTTTTACATATGGAACACGGTCTCCTTTGTTGGCTTTTGTGGGGACCCAAGGATTCGGGCATAACAATCTTCAGCTTCCAGCCTGTGTCCCTTCTTTTCCCTCTCCCTTTCTAAGAAGCAGCTTCTGTCTCTCTCTCTCTTCTCCTCACTTCTCCCTTTGCCCCTCTCTCCTCTTCTCCCCGTCTTCCTTTTCTCTCCATAACCCACTAAATCAACATCCAACTTCAGTCTGCATGCTGTGCCTATCTATGTCTTTGTCTCTCGCTACCATGAAGCTCCCTGCCCAGGACCAGCCACCTGTGGCATGGTCTCCTGGCATGCCCATGTCTCTGTCTCTCCTCATGGGACTGGCTTCCCCCTTGAGGTCTCTCACCCACCACATGGCTCCCTGAAGCCACTTGGGGAACTGCGCCATCCCTGCCTGGGACTGGTGGCTCATAGGACCCACAGCCTACTGCCTGCTGCCATTTCAGGGACATGCAGTGTGGTCTCATGGCCCGCTGCCCGCTGCAGCCACTTGGGGATCGTCAGCATTTTACTAATTTCCTTACACTCACTGATTGGTGGGACTGACTGGCCAGGTGGCTTTAGGTAGTCTTCTGCACCACCAAGTCCTCTATCAGCTTTAGGGTTACAAACTTGCAAACCATGCCACCATGCCTGGATTTTACATGGCTTCTGGGGATCCAGACTCAGGTCTCCAGGCTTGCACATCAGCCTTTTTACTATCTTTGCAGTCCAAAGAGGCTTCACTTTAAACATTATAATCTAATAATACTCTTATCCTTAATGGAAAATCTGTTTTAGCCACTTAGATTAGGGATTACTGTTGGGTTTCAATATTCAAAATACATTGTTTTACTTTGACTCATAATTTTGCTTCATAGCTAGTTCTACCACCATGTAGCAGGTTGTATACATAAGGTTCTGAAACCTGGATGCTTTTCTCAGGGGCTGAATAGTCAAAAATTAATTGTGCCAGGATAGAGAACAACATACAAATTTGGATTCCTTGAACATAACGAGAGGAGCATAAAGTACAAAGGGCTTTTTCCCCAACAAAAATGAAAGCCTAGGAATTAGAACTAATTAAAACCAGACAGAGTTGTAGAAGGACTGTTTATTAAAGTCCAAAACACCAATAAAACCAATATTTAATCAATTTAAACAAATATTAAATCAATCTTACTGTTGAAGAGGCTCACTCTCTGTAAAACAGAAAAGCCACTGTACCTACTGGGCACAGACCAATCTTCACTGAACCCCCAGGGTCTTATGCTCTGAACTATAGGAACGTTGTAGCCAATATTAGTTTCCTTTTTGTGATGCAGATGTATCTTTTCTTACAGATTAAATAGTAATACCCTTAAGATTGAACTTTTAATAAGTTCTAGGATAAAATACTTTGTGTTTCCAAAAAGGGCTCAATCATAATCAGCATCACCCTTACTGTTGGAAGAAGTGGAGACAGAGGAAACTAGAAAAACACAGAACGCAACTTAGCTAATTGGGTTCAAAGACAATCTATTGCCACATAATTAAAATCAAGGAGGTAAAATTCAGAGAGGAATGCTGTTTCTCTCTTGTTTTCTGGTTGTTTATCCCAGTTTCTCCTGGAAGTAACTTTGAAGAACTGGGTCTCATTTCAGGGAAAGTGATAAATATCCTTATTCTGCCTTCAGGGTAAGGTTTAAAAACAAGCAAACAAACAAGAACAAAACAAAAACCTTTCATTTCTCCAAAGAAAGAGGGTATAAAAACTATACATTTTTATATCAAGCAACTATAGCAATTAGAAAGGAAATACATTTTCCTTGCATTTATTACTGTTTTACAGCATGATAAAATTGCTGAAATTACAGGATAAAATTTGTAGCCCAGCACTAGGTATGGTAGTCCACACCTTTAATCCCAGGACTTGAAAGGCAGGTCTCTGTGAGTTCAAGGTCAGCCCAGTTAGTAGCAAGGACCAGGATTAAATATCAACCACACCTATGAAAATCTGAAAGAAAATTTACTTTTTTATATAATTTTTTTCTATTTATTTATTTATTTATTAAGGATTTCTGCCTCCTCCCCGCCACCGCCTCCCATTTCCCTCCCCCTCCCCCGGTCAAGTCCCCCTCCCTCATCTGCTCGAAGAGCAATCAGGGTTCCCTGACCTGTGGGAAGCCCAAGGACCGCCCACCTCTATCCAGGTCTAGTAAGGTGAGCATCCAAACTGCCTAGGCTCCCCCAAAGCCAGTACGTGCAGTAGGATCAAAAACCCACTGCTATTGTTCTTGAGTTCCCATTCTTCCTCATTGTCTGCTATGTTCAGCTAGTCCAAATTTATCCCATGCTTTTTCAGACCCATGGAATATATACATATTAGAGTATTACTCAGCAGTAAAAAACAAGGACTTCTTGAATTTTGCATACAAATGGATGGAAATAGAAAACACTATCCTGAGTGAGGTAAGCCAGACCCAAAAAGAGGAACATGGGATGTACTCACTCATATTTGGTTTCTAGCCATAAATAAAGGACATTGAGCTTATAATTCATGTTCCTAGAGAAGCTAAATAAGAAGGTGAATCCAAAGACAAACACATAGGCATCCTCCTGAATATTAACCTTCATTAGGCGATGAAAGGAGACAGAGACAGAGACCCACATTGGAGCACCGGACAGAAATCTCAAGGTCCAAATCAGGAGCAGAAGGAGAGAGAGCACGAGCAAGGTACTCGGGACCGCGAGGGGTGCACCCACACACTGAGACAATGGGGATGTTCTATCGGAAAATTTACTTGATAGGCTATCTGCTGCTACTACTAAATCTTGAAGATATAAAGTCTTCTTGTTTTGATAGTTATTATGACCTATATTTGCATCTTAGATCTCTTAACCTTGTTACCATGGCTGTCTGGTCTCAGGCTCTTGGTCACCCTAGTACTCTATAGGCTCCATCTCATGCAGTGGACCTTAAGTCAAATCAGATATTCGTTGGTTAGCCCCACACATTTTGTACCGTCACTGCACTAGCATGTCTTGCAGGCAGGACACGATTGTTGATCAAAGAGTTTATGACTGGGTTGGTGTTTTTGTTTCTCCTTTGGTAGCCTGTAGCATACATTTCTGTACCATAGACACTAGAACTTAGGTGTGAAGGCACCAGCTTCACTCCATGTCCAGAGAGTTAAGTAGGTGTTATCTTCAGAAACAGGACCTTGCTGTGAGTTTGTGGAAAGCAATCTAGAGTCAACAGCTACCTGAGTTGTTTGAGGATTTTAGGTTTCCATATTATGCCTCAGATAGCCCTTAATTTTAGTTCTCTCCCCATATTCCCTCCGTTATTCCCTTCTTCCCTACCCTATCCACCTGCTCCTCCTGTTCCAGTCCCCTTTACTATACTCATCTATAACTATGTATTATATTTCCCTTTCCAAGGGAGATCTATCCGTGCCCCTTAGTCATTTACTCTATACATAAGCTTCTTGGTTCTATGCATTGTAGTTTGGTTATCATTGATTTAACATCTAATACCACATGGAAGAGAATATATACCATTTTTGTCTTTTTTGGGTCCAAGTAACCTCACTCAGGATTTTTTTTCTTGTTTACCATCCATTTCATGACTTCATTTTTTAATGACTAAGTAATGCTTCATTGTGTAAATATAGCACATTTTCTTTATCTGTTCTTCTGTTGAGAGACTTCTAAATTGCTTCCAATTTTTGTCTATTGTGAATGAAGCAGCAATGAACATGACTGAGTAGTTGCCTCTAAGGTAGGGTTAAACATCCTTTGGGTATATATACCATATAGCTGGATCTTGAAGTAGGCTTATTCCCTCTCTATCTCTTCTGACTAGTTTTAGTTTGAAGTTCATTTTGTCACATATTAAAATAGCTGCCCTAGCTTGCTTTTCAGTCTAATTGCTTGGAATCTAGCAGAAGGATGGATCCTGTTTTCTCATCTATTCTGATAGTCTCTGTCTTTTTATTGGAGGAATTGAGACTATTGATGTTGAGAGTATCAATGAACAGTTTTTGTTGATTCCTATGATTTTGCTGATGTGTGTGTGTGTGTGTGTGTTTCCCATCTTTTGATTTGCTAGTTTGAGATCATCTATTTCTTATGTTTTCTTGGATGTGGTTTAACTCTTTAGGTTGGATTTTTCCTTTTGGTGCCTTCTGTAGGGGTGAATTTGCAGCTATATGTTGCTTAAATTTGGTTTTGCCATGGAATGTCTTACTTTCTCCATCTATTGAGATTGAAAGTTTTGCCAGCTATGGAAATCTTGACTGACATCTGTGGTTTCTTAAAATCTGTAAAATCTTTGTTCAGGCCTTTTGTCTTTAGAAGGCCTGGTGTTGTTCTAATAGATCTCCTATATGTGTTACTTGGTCTTGTTCCCATGCAGGTTTTAATAGTCTGTATTTATTCTGTAAGTTTATTGCTTTGGTTATTATGCGCTGGGGGGAATTTCTTTTCTGGTCCAGTCTATTTAGTTTTCTATATGCTTCTTGTACTTGGACAGGCATCTCCGTATGTCAGGGCAATTTTCTATGATTTTGTTGAAAATATTTTCTGTGCCTCTGACCTGGGTTTCTTCCCCTTCCTCTATTTCCATTATTCCTAGATTTGGTCTTTACTTAGTGTCCCAGATTTCCTGCATGCTTTGTGCCAGGAGTTTTTTAGATTTAACATTTTCTTTGACTGAGGTATCCATTTCTTTTATTGTGTCTTCAATACCTGAAATTCTCTTACATCACATCTCTTATATTCTTTTGGTAAGGCTTGCCTCTGAGATTTCTGTATGAGTTATTAAATTTTTTATTTTCAGATTTCCTTCAGTTTGGGTTTTCTTTATTGATTCTATTTACACTTTCAGGTCTTGAGCATTTTTATTCTTTTCCTTCAATTGTTAGTTTGTGTTTTTATTGATTTCTTTAGGGGATTTATTCATTTCTTCTTTAAAGGTCTTGGTTACATTCATAAAGGCTATTGTAAGGTCTTTGTTTTATATTTCAGCTGTGTTCAGTCCCTTCTGTGGTAGGATTGCTAGACTCTAGTAGAAACATTGTCCTGGCTATTTCTGATTTTGCTTTTACTCTGAGGTCTAGGCATCTGGGATTGAGATGACTATAGGTCTAGGCCCTGGTTCTAGACCTATCTTTGTTGAGTGGGTGTTTGCTGTTTGGTTTCTGTTGCCCTCTCTTCCACTAAGGAGAGTTTGAAGGTTGTGTGTCACTTAAGTAGGGAATTCTTCTGAATCCTGATAGGTATGGTACTGAGGGTTCTTGATAAAATGTGTTTCTAGGTATCTGAAGTTGATACTTAGGAATGGGGATAGACTAGAAGGGGAGTTCTTAAGGGGTCCACAGTAGGGCAGAAAGCAGGGTGTTTCACCAGGAAATGGGGGCAGAAAATAAAGAGAGGCTATAAAAAGCCATCTGCTATAGATCTGGTGGTAAGACTAGGGGGTTGGATGTGGAGGAAAGGAGGGAAGGTGAATATCTGAAGACCATCTGCTTGCTTTCCTGGGAGGTTTAGCTAAAGGGGTCCCAGAGAATGACTCCTGTAGTTGGAGCGAGTGGGGAAGAAGGTTGGAGGAGAAAATCTCCATAATCCATTATCTGCTAGAGATGAGAGCAAAGAAAGGGGACCCATTAGGTGGTCTCCTACAAAGTTGGGGTATTTGGTTTGGAAAATAGGCAAGAAAGGTAAAAATCTGAATTTAGTCTACCTACTTCCCTGGCCAGATCGGTCTGTGGGTTCTCAGGTAATGCCTGCTGAAGTTGAGGACTGAGCTAAAGTGATCTGTACAGAAAAGAAATGTGAGGGGAAGATCCCTGTGGTTCACTGGAGATGGGTGAGGCAGGAGCTGTAGTAGGCTGTCTGCTACAGAGCTGGGGATAAGACTGGAGCATTGGATTTGGAGGAGAAGAGGTGTTGACAGAGGTTCCTGTCCCGCCCGGTCCCACAGCCATTCAGTCCCAAAGAAGCACACAGAGGCCTAGATTATTTATAAACTGCTTGGCCTATTAGCTCAGGCTTCTTATTAATCACCTCTTATATCTTACATTAACCCATAATTCTTGTCTGTGTTAGCCATGTGGCTTGGTACCTTTGATCAGTGAAGCATTCTCAGTTTGTGTCCTCTGTGTCTGGGTGATGACTGCAGACTGACCTTTCCTCTTCCCAGAATTTTCCTGTTCTGGTTGCCCTATCCATACTTTCGGCCTGACTGCTGGCAAATCAGCATTTTCTTAACCAATACCAGTGACAAATTTTTACAGGGTATAAGACCATTGCCCCACAACACAGAGGTAGAGATTAAGATCTACAATTAGCCTACCTGCTTCCTTGGATGGAGTCCATTTTATTTTTAAAATTGATTATTTTTATTTTATTTTATTTGTTTCTAACTTTCTGGTTTTCAATTTTCTCATTTAATATGGCTAGGAAGGAAGAGGCTTATCACTCACTGGTAGACTATTTGTCTAGCATGCATAAGACTCTAGGTTCAAACTTTATCAAATAACACACTTTATCAAATAACACACACTTTATCAAATAACACACACATATACAGGTATACACATGCACACACTCATACACACATATATACAGGTATGCAAACATGTACATGTGCACACACAGACACACACACATCTTTTAAGTTTTGAGTTTCAAACAACTTTTAGACTCTTCATCTAGAAGACAATATGAGTTTGCCATTATTTTATCTAAAGCCAATCATGAAAGCTCTGAATCTAAGCCATTTTCAGCAGAGTTGAAAAGAGACTGGACTGTTATTCAGTATTTATTTTTAATTGTAAAATATAGTCAGAATGTTTCAAATTCTTTTTTAGATTAAAAATTGCATCCCTCTATTTGTGTGTGTGCATGTATCTGTGTGTATTTGCATGTATGTGCATGTGTATATATATGTATTGTCTGTGTGTATGTGTATATGTATGTGTGCATCCTGCATATTTGTATATATGTGTGAATGTTTTTATATATGTCTGTGTCAGTTGTTCTGCCCTCCCACCATGTGGTTCCTGGGATCAAACTCAAGTCACCAGACTTGCTGGCAAAAGCTGTTAACAGCTAAAACATATTACTACTACATTTTCTAAATCTCAACAAAATTTCATTTGCTTGCAGAGAAAAATTCAAAACTGTCAGGATACTATGAAATATCTTTAAAATGTATGTAAACAACTTTTCTAGAAGGCACCGACACCATCTCACTCTTCACGCTGTGATGCCCTCAGGTGGCTGAGAGGCAACTTTATGGAATGATATACAAAGCAGAGAGGGTTAGTTAATTCCCTGACCCTCCAACCCACTACTAGACTGATCAACACCAGAACACACAGGTCCTCCCGTCATTTTGTGTGGTCTTTATAAAACAACAACAACAACTGAAGACATTTCCACTGTCTTCCACATCTGTACCATTCTTTAAAGAGACAGCACCCAGTGCTTACACTTCCCAAGACATTCTTCTGAGACACACATCTCTTCCAACCTTGATGGAGAAAGGTCATTGGTTAAAAAAATAAAGAAACTGCTTGGCTGGCCTTCATAGGTTAAAACATAGGTGGGTGGAGTAAACAGAACAGAATGCTGGGAGGAAGAGGAAGTTAGCTCAGAGACTCGACAGCTCTGCTCTCAGGAGCAGAGACACCATGCTCCCCTCGCCCGGCTAGATGCACGCGATTCAGCTCCGACCCAGGATGGACATAGGCTAGAATCTTCCCGGTAAGCACACCTAGGGGCGCTACACAGATGATTAGAAATGGGCTAAATTAATATGTGAGAATTAGCTTAGAAAAGGCTAGATAGAAATAGGCCAAGCAGTGTTTAAATGAATACAGTTTGTGTGTTGTTATTTCGGGCATAAACTAGCAGGCGGCCGGGGTGCTGGGAACACAGCCCCGCCGCTCCTAATTACTACACAACCTAATTTTGTTTCCAATGAGAGCACGGCTGTCTTTCATTAGACGAGTTTAACTTGCCAGTTCTATAATACAGTGTTTTACATGCTTAACATAGATTTTAATACAGTTTTAGCTCCTGCGTGAGATAAATCAAACCCCAAGTGACAAATAAGCAAGTGTCTGCAAGAAGTGGGGGTTGTCTGATTGAAACCTCCAAGAGGCTTAGAGAGCCTTCAATCTCAGACTGCAACAAAGACAAATTTTATTCCGCAACACATGATAGATACTTCATTACAGGTCTGTTCTTTTTTAAATTCACTAGATGTAACTGGGAACAATCTGAAGCTATAATATATTAACAAGATTAGCCAGGACTAGAGAAAGAAAAGCTGATAATCTAACTAGTGTAACTTACCAAATGCTTGAAAGATTTCACATAAACATTTTCCAATCTTAAATGCCTGTCCTGATTCCCTTGTTTTCAGTTTTCTCTTCTATTATACCCATTACCAGGTCTTTTATGTGTGCATCTACAGTCTAAACAGTTTCCAGATGATTAGGAAACATGATTGTATATAAATGCAAAGCCGTTTTTACGTTATGCAGGAGAAATGGTTGGCATGCACATTTTACTACACAGACCTGACTTATGACCTTCCTGGTGCTTGATAAAAATGCTGACATTTATTGAAATAGATTGGTTGTCCAATGAGTGTAGGGTTTTTGCCTCTCTTAATTACCTATAATAACGTGTTGTCCTTTTAATTATATAAGATTAATTTCTGTTCCATACTTCAAAAAATAATTTCTTTTTTTTTAATTTATTTATTTATTAAAGATTTCTGTCTCTTCCCCGCCACCACCTCCCATTTCCCTCCCCCTCCCCCAATTAAGTCCCCCCCCCTCAGCCCGAAAAGCAATCAGGGTTCCCTGTCCTGTGGGAAGTCCAAGGAACCCCCACTTCCATCCAGGTCTAGCAAGTTGAGCATCCAAACTGCCTAGGCTCCCACAAAGCCAGTGCATGCAGTAGGATCAGAAACCCATTGCCATTGTTCTTGGGTTCTCAGTAGTCCTCATTGTCTGCTATGTTCAGAGAGTCCGGATTTATCCCAGGCTTTTGAAGAATGAAAATAGATCCATATCTATCACCATGCACAAAACTCAAGTCCAAATGGATTAAAGACCTCAATATCAGTCCGAACACACTGAACCTGATAGAACAAAAAATAATTTCTAATAAGAATTTAAGTTTGATCTGAACTTTGAAAATTCAAAATTTGGCAGCTTCCCATCATTCCAACAAAAATACATGAGAGAAATAACTTAATTGATTCTGTAACAAATAAAAAGTACTGAAGAGAATGATATCGTTAAAGACAATAGCAGTCGTCTCCTTAAGAGAGCTGTGGGATTAGTTTACCAAGAGCTCCTAATCAGCATCACATGCCAGGTAATGGGATGCATTGGGAGGACATACCTTCGTGAAGATAGTATTACAACAAACCAGACTAGTGGCTGGTTTTAGGCTGTCACTGAACTCTCTCACCAGGGGAAGCAGGCACTGGCTGACAGATGCTGGACAGAACGACTTGCCTGTCCTCTATAAAATCATGAACACTAGAAAGAACGGTGAGCTGTGAAACTAAGATAAAGGAAGCTAGAGTGATGAGCCAGTGCGTAAAAGGCTGATCGTACTAGAGTGAGGACCTGAGTTCACATCCACGGCGTGGACACAAACACTATGCATGGCAGCACATGCCTGTACCCATAGGACTGGGGAGAGGTGGAGGTGGATGGAGCTGAGACACAGTCAGCTCCCAGGGACTGGATCAGCCAGCCTCACCAGTGGTGAGTTCCAGATTCAACGAAAGATCTTATCTCTGAGACTGAGATGGAAAGAGGCTCAGTGCTAATCTCTGTCCTCCACACATGCCAGAGAACCCTCTGTGGCTCACAGAAGGTACTGAAACAACAACAGCTAAGGACAAAAATGCAATTCAGACTAGTGCTGGGGGGAGGAGGAGCTTTGAATTTCCATTCTTATGTTTACTTTTCTCCAAAGAACATTTTTGGGACAAATGGTAAAATTTGAATATAAACTCATTTTAGGGGATTAGTGTTGTATTGAATTTGCTGAATTTGTGATTCTCAGGTTTCTTTGTTGGTGCACAGGACAGTGTGAGGGCACTGTGAGTACTGAAAGGTGAAGAGGAAGTGTGCCTGGAGACAGGCTGAAGACAGGTACCTAGATGGACAGACAGAAACATGGATGAGCAGACTGATAAATGACAAGTGAATCATATGCTCAAAAAGATAAAGCCAGGCAGTGGTGGCGCACGCCTTTAATCCCAGCCCTCAGGAGGCAAAGGCAGGCAGATCTCTGTGAGTTTGAGGCCAACCTGATCTACAGAGCTAGTTCTAGGACAGCCTCCAAAGCTACACAGAGAAACCCTGTCTCAATAAAACGATAGATAGATAGATAGATAGATAGATAGATAGATAGATAGATAGATAGATAGATAGATGGATGGATGGATGGATGGATGGATGGATGGATGATAGATAGATAGATAGATAGATAGATAGATAGATAGATAGATAGATAGATAGAAAAAAAGAACAAACAATGATAAAGCAAAAACCAGAATACATCCTCCCATTTGGGGACCTTAAGTGGCATGTATATGGGTGTTCATTGTTCTTAGTTTTATGTTTGATACTATCAAAGCAAAAACTAAAAATAGAGGACCATGTCACCTGTGCACCATGTCACAGAGACCAATCATGAAGGAAAGAAGAAAATAAATGCTAAAAAGAAATTATGCTTGTCTAAGTTAGTGGGGTCTTTTTTAAAAATGATTTATTTTTAGTGCATTGGTGTTTTGCTCCCCTAGAACTTATAAGTAGCCGCATGGATACTGATAATTGAACCCAGATCCTCAGCCCCCATTTTGCTTTTTCCTAACATTGAGCTACAGTATTAATACTGGTCTTCTTTTTCTTTTGAGGCAGGAGCTGTGGGGGCCCACAGTTGTGAGCCTGATCCACCTTGACTGGAGGCCAGAGAGTTTGAGCTTATTTTTGCTCTCTCAAAGTTAGTAACAACAGGTGTGGAAGAACTTCCTCAAATCTTCCAGAAACTAGAACTTAAAGGTGATGTACTTCTCAATAAAAACAGAAAACGTGATCATATGGCTTAAAAATTGGGTGCCTGATAAAGGCTACACATGGTGAAAATGTGGTAACAGCACTGCAGCAGGCTAGAGAACACATTCTGCGTGAGGTCTTTGTGGAACAATGTAGGAAAACATCACTGATCGTAACTAGCAAACTTCTAGCTTGGGTGATGTAATGGCTTCATAGAAAGTCAGACATATTAGTTGGTTTGTTTTAGCTGCCTATCATAAGGTTCTAGTAAGGACAGATTGCACTTAGGGAAGAAGTGAGGAGCCGGAGCATGCTGGAAAGAAAGTACATTGTTCCTTATCATCCATCTTCCCTGTCAAAAAGAAAAAAAAAGATTGTCAATATAAGAAATGGCTTCAGGGTCAAGATAAAGTCAAAGTGTGGCTGCGGGTCCCCTGTTAAGAGCTGTGAAATCTCCAAGGTTGTGCATAACACTTTCCGACAAAAGTGGCTCTTAAGACTTGGAAGGCTATGCTCACCAGCAGGCTGACACGCCACGGCTGAAGGAAACCTGTCTCAATAAGAATTGTGGATGTGGGGCTTCTGTGGCACCAAATGAAGCTGCATTGCTTTACAGGAGACTTTCAAAGCCTGAGTCAATCATACAAACAGAAGTGTCATCATCTTAGACTAAAATGCTCACGTTAGCTCAAAAAAAAAAAAAAAGAAAGAAAGAAAGAAAGAAAGAAAAAGAAAAAAAAAGAGGCACCTGGAATTTAAACTTCTATAGAAATGGAGGTCTAGGGAAGACACTTAGCTGAATGCAGATGACGTTTCTCAACTTCCCTAAATGGAAATATCATTCACAAAATTGAATTAAGGGTTGTAAAGAATAGTAAACTGAGCACCAAGCCCACAGAGTAGTAAAGAGCCAGTAAGAAAGGCTCTCAGGAAGTGGTCTCAGCCCCCTCAAGCAGAATTCCCTCACATTGGTCTGTAAGTACTCAAATTTAGGTCTGGATGGATTTTAGAATTCGTGTGTGTGTGTGTGTGTGTGTGTGTGTGTGTGTGTGTGTACACATGAGCCATGGTGCATGTGTGGAACTCAGGGAAACTTGCAGAAGTAGATCCTCTCCTTTCTACCATGTGGGTACCAAGGACTGACTTTATATCATTAGACTGAGCAGCAACATCTTTAGCCACTGAAAAATCTTGCTAAGTTTAAATGGTAGTTGTAAAGTGCTAAATTTGAGATCAGTGGAATTCACAACAAAATCATTCTACGTCATGACCCGTGTGGTAGTTTGAATGAAAATGCCCCCATAGGCTCATAGAAACTGCCACTATTAGGAGGTGTGACTTGGTTGGAGTAGGTTTGGCCGTGTAGGAAGTGTGTCATGGGGGCTGGGGTGAGTTTTGAGGTCTCAGAAACTCAAGCCAGACCTAGTGGCCCATTGTCTCTCCCTGTTGCCTGTGGATCTAGACGTAGAACTCTCAGTTCTTTGTCCAGCACCAAGTCTGCCTGCTTGTCACTATGATTTACACCATGATGATAATGGATTAAACCTCTCAACTGTAAGCCAGGCCCAATTAAATGTTTTCCTTTAAAAAGGTTAGCTATGCAAGACAGACTTTCTCTGTGTAACAGCCCTGGCTGTCTGGGAACTCACTCTGTAGACCAGGCTGGCCTCAAACTCATAGAGATCCACCTTCCTCTGCATCATGAGGGCTTACTTCATTTTAAATTAAAGCTGTTTGCTAATTTTTAATGGCAGATCAAAGCAGGAGAGTGTTGGAGGTACTTCCACTTTTACCAGGGGGCACACAGAATGAGCTTATTAATATAATTAAAAAGTGAATATGACTAGTTAGGTAGCTCAGCAGATAAAAGCAAATGTCTGCTACACAAGTCTCACTGCTTACTCTTGATCCCTGGAAACCATAGAAGGGTGGAAGGAGAAGCGATTCCACAAGGCCGTTGTCTAATGCACAGTACACACATGCATACACTCTACCCATTCACAATCATAATCAATAAAATAAAAACTCAAAGACAAGTATCCATCTGCTGGGCTGAGGATGCCTAACACAGGCAAGGCTTGGTTTTCGATCCCCAGTACCGAGATGGAGAAAGAAAAGATTAATCCATTAAAAGAGCTGAGAAGAAGGCTTGGCATTCCATCCCTAGTACTGAGATGGAGTAGGAAAGATTGGTCCATCATGAGAGCTGAGGAGAAGGCTTGGCATTCAATCCCCAGTACCGAGATGGAGAAAGGGAAGATTGGTCTGTCATGAGAGCTGAAGAGAAGTTTTGGAGAGTAAGAACACTTTCTGCGCAAACATGAGGACTGGGTTTGGAACTCCAGCATTCGTGTAAAAGTAAGGCATGGTGCTGTGCACCTGCAACCCCAACACTGAGAACAGCAGAGACCAGTGGATCCCAGGAGCTCACTGCAAGCCAGCTTAGGCACAAACAGGAGCTTGGGTTCAGTGAGAGATCTCGTTTCAATAGCACAAGGCAGAGAGGCAGAGGGCTAGAGCAGGACTTCTGTCACCCCCTCTGGCTTCTGCCCGTGCACACCCACATGTTCACAACACACACACACACACACACACACACACCTGTCTACTTTTCATTATCAATATGTACAAAAAATTCTAAGTAACAGCCATGACCAAAATATTCTTTCCGTCCTCAGCTGTCTTCCTTCTGTCTGACTACTTGACTCTTCTTTCAGACCAGACTCTACAAAGTGTAACTGTCTCTTCCATTCCCAAAGAGGGTTTAGAGCCAGCCTCACAAAGACATCCGCAGCAGAAACAATAGGAATACTCCAAAAACACTGGCAAGGCCAGCAACGGGCTAATTAAGCCAGTACGGAGGCTATCCAGGGAAAACCCACAAATCTTCCCAACCATTTCGACTCCACCCAACCTTTCTCTCCTGTTATGAAATCCTTGTCTTCTTTCCTCACTTCCGTCACTGAGCCTTTCCGCTGGAGAAGTTTCTGCAGTTTGCGTCTTTACCTATTGCCTTCTCCATAAACCAAAGTCATAAAATTGTTCCTGGGATTATCGCCTCCCCCCCCCCTTTTTGGTTTTTTTTCAAGACAGGGTTTCTCTGTGGCTTTGGAGATGTCCTGGAACTATCTCTTGTAGACCAGGCTGGCCTCTAACTCAGAGATCCACCTGCCTCTGTTTCCTAAGTGCTGGGATTAAAGGCATGTGCCACCACCGCACAGCTTTATTTTTTTTTTATTTGATTTATTTTTATTTTATGTTCACTGGTGTTTTGCCATGGGTGTCGGATCCTCTGAAATTTGAATTATAGACAGTTGTGAGCTGCCATGTGGGTGCCGGGAATTGAACTCAGGTCCTCCAGAAGAGGAGACAATGGTCTTAATCACTGAGCCATCTCTCCAGCCCCTTGGGCCCCTTTCAAGAACCTAAAAGGCAAGAGGTAGGTATAAACATATAAACAATGAAGTCAAGCAGTGGTGCGCATGTCTTTAATTCTATCACTCAGGAGGCAGAGACAGAGGCAGGTGGATCTTTGCAAGTTGAAGGCCAACATATAAATACCAATGAATTGAGCTGATGCCGTGGGCACCACACCATACGACAGGCACACGGTGAGCTGCAGCACTCACTTACGACACATCATGGAAAATCACAAAAGCATTGAAGCAGAGAGGACAAGCATTCCAGGGGCTTTCTTTTTTATTTATATCATACCTCCTACATATTTCACCTATTGGTTTAGCATTTCTGATTTCTGATCTTATAGAATGTTTAACACCAATGGAGAATTCCTGATGAAGCAAAAGGAAGAAGGCAAGCATTTGACAGTCCGGAGCCACCTAGAGTGCTTTCCACCGAGTGTGTTTCGCCGTAGTACCCTCTTTAGAGAAGGTTGCTTCTAGTGAAATTCTCCAGTACTGAAGTGGAATAAAAGGCCTAAATTGTTTCCACACAATTCAGTGAGATTTCACCGCACTTACTGAAGAGGCCTTCCCTGTGAGCATGCACGGCTCCTAATGATGCACTTAGTACTACAGCAAAGGGAAAGTGCCTACAGCCATCCTGCTGCCCAGAGCTCAGAACTGCGAAGCCAAATGCACTCCCTTCTTGCAAACTGAAGTGACAGGACACTGCTGTGCGAGGTTTTGCTTCTGCTGATAATCATTTCCACAGCACCAGGAGGATACAGCCAGTTTGACAGGTTTTCCATAGCCCATGTCTGGCTTTAGGAAAGAACGCTACATAGGCATGGTGGGGTAGACATGCAGTCTCATGTCTCAGAAGCAGAGGCAGCAAGGTTATTTTCACTATATAGTAAGTTCAATGCCCACATGTACACATTGTGCACTCACGTGTCTGTGTGTGCAAGCGCGTCACTAAATATCTGAACGTCACTTCTTTACAGAGCAGTCTATTTAGAATGTCTATCTATCATGCATGGTAAACAACATGCTTACAGAGCACATCTCTACGCTCACAGCCCTTTGGACAACTCTCACCACATCTAGTGGCAGTGACTTGCCTGAAGATGAATCTTAGTCAGCCTGAATCTCTTACCCTTTAAAGTCTGAAAACTGTGTACTCCTGTTTACAGCCTTTTTGTTAATAGACAATCAGAAACACTGTTATTGCTCACTCAAAAAAGACGTTTATATGATTCTTGCATTCTAAAATATGGGCTTGAAATATTTTTATAATACTATATCAATATAAAAAGCATGAACTATAAATAATTATAGATATATTCTTTTTTATTTTCTTCATATACATATATATTTAGGTGCTTTTCAAAATGCAAAGAAGTAGAGAGATTTAAAAGTGAGTGTGTGGCTGACTGGTAGAGCGCTTGCTTAGCATGCTCAAAGCTCTGATTTCAGGAAAATACATACAAGAAAAGGAAACTGCAAGGTACAGATTAAGATAATGTCACACAGTATATTTTTTAAGCAATTTTGAAACCCTTTGTTTAGCTTTGTTTTTGAGGAGCTGGATTCAAACCAAAGCCTCACACATGCTAAGTAAGTGACCTGCTGCTACTGGGCTATATCCACAGCCTTGATTAAAAAAAGAAAAAGCAATTCTTATTAAAAAATATAATATCCATTAAATGAGTAAGATAACAACACATTTCAACAGCTTCACATGTATGTATGAAACATGCAACAACACATGAATATATATATATATAAATTTAGAAATATTAAACTGTATGGGCTTACAATGCTGGCACTTACTTACAATTTATAGACACTGAAATTTCTAATTTCACATTCCTGACCAACCTTGGGAGTCTGAAGCAGGAGGATTATGGATGCAAAGCTAATTTGGACTACACAGCGAATTCAAGACCAGCCTTAACTATACAGAAAGACTATGTCTTGAACAATACTCAGTCAATATTTTTTTAAGAAAATAAGATCTTTTTTCAACATGAGATATGCTTGCACTAATACCAAAAGAACTTCCAGTCAAGCAAAAGCTAGTCACTAGCTACTGTTTCCCTTCCCAAAGGTAGGCCTTCCGACTCAGTGACATGCAATGGCATTGCCTTTCCTGAACTACTGGCGCTCCGTAGGCTTTCAGACAATAATTAACTTAAGTAGGAAAGAGAGAGAGCCATCTGGTTGTCACTGAGGCATTCAGGCCATGCGGGACAAAATTCTTGCCAGGGTCTGCATTCCTTCCCATGTTGTAGGGATAGAAGGTATCAAGACACAAGAAAAGCAAAGTCCTACACTCTGAAATGATGGGGGAAAGCAAAGCTGGGACCTCCAGCCCTTGCAACTTCAAGATCATTCACAGATGTGATATTCTAGGACTCAGGTTAACATGGTCTCTAAGATGCTTTCCCCTGAGCAGTATAGGGGTCACCAGAACGCAGAGCAGAGGGAGTGACCCCCATTTAAAAAGTGAATCTGCGGAGATCTGATCTGGGCACCAGGAGAACCATCTCTGGGGTGAGTGAGTTTCTGACCCGCAGCAGCAGCCCAGGACAAGGAACTACTTCCTGCAGGGCCTATACTCCTGCATACTGCCTCTCTCTTCCTATCTCACCCAGCTTGCACCCAGAACCCTCCCCACTTCTGCCTCCCTGTGGTCTTTGGGCACATAACATCACCCAGCTCAGCTGGTCTGGGCGCTGGGATCGAATCCGGAGGGCAGCCGGGCGGGCGGGAATTCCTTTGTTTCAATAGCCTGTCTGCAGCAAGCAAAGTAGGCACTTTGCTTATGAGCTACTCAACCAGCACAGAGATCTGATCTCGGCACCAGGAGAGCCATCACTGGAGCACCTAAAGAGCCATCACGGGAGAGTGCCATCACTGGGAAGGTACATCAGTGGGCAAGGAGACCTGATCCTGTAAAAGAAGATCCTTAGGGGAGCATTCGGAGAAAGAGATGGGCAGGCACCAATGCAAGAATTCACCCAACAATCTGAAAAACAATATGAAACCACCAGAACCCAGCGACCTCACAACAGGAGGACATGAACACCTTAATCAAGAAGAAGTAGAAAAAATGGACTTTATAAAAGTGATTGACGTCCTTAAACAGCATGTAAAAAATGCCCTTATAAAAATGGATGAGAAGTATAACAGAAAGTTTGAAGAATTGAATAAAGCAGTGAATGATACCTTAGGAAACCAAGGAAAAACAATCAAACAGATAATGGAAACAGTTCAAGACTTGAAAACTGAATTGGAGACAAGGAAGAAAACACAAACAGAGGGCCGGCTGGACATGGAAAATCTAGGTAAACGCATAGAGGCTACAGAAACAAGCATAACCAGCAGAATACAAGAGATAGAAGAAAGAATCTCAGATTCTGAAGATAACATAGAGAAAATAAACGCACTGATCAAAAATAACAGCAAGTCCAACAAACTCTCATCACAAAACATTCAGGAAATATGGGACACAATAAAAAGACAAAACCTAAGAATAATAGGAGTAGAAGAAGGAGAAGAAGTGCAGCTCAATGGTCCAGAAAATATATTTAATAAAATTATAGAAGAAAACTTTCCCAACCTAAAGAAAGATGTACCTATGAAGGTTCAAGAAGCATACAGAACACCGAATAGGATGGATCAAAAAAAAAATCCCCTCGCCATATAATAATCAAAACACAAAGCATACAGAATAAAGAAAGAATATTAAGAGCTGCAAAGGAAAGGGGCCAAGTTACTTATAAAGGTAAACCTATCAGACTTACACCTGACTTCTCCATGGAAACCATGAAAGCCAGAAGGTCCTGGATAGATGTTCTGCAAAAACTAAGAGACCATGGATGCAAGCCCAGACTACTATGCCCAGTCAAGCTTTCGTTCACTATAAATGGAGAAAACAAAATTTTCCAGGATAAAAACAAATTTAAACAATACGTAGCCACAAATCCAGCCTTACAGAAAGTAAGAGAAGGAAAATCACAAACCAAGGAGTCCAACAATAACCACAATAACTCAGACATCTAGAGACCTTTCACCAGCGCAACTCAAAGAAGGGAAACACAAACTCTACTACTAAAAAAGTGACCGGAGTTAACAACCACTGGTCATTAATATCACTTAATGTCAAAGGACTCAACTCACCTATAAAAAGGCACAGGCTAAGAGACTGGATACGAAAACAGGATCCAACATTCTGCTGTTTACAAGAAACATACCTCAACCACAAAGACAGGCACCTACTCAGAGTAAAGGGCTGGGAAAAGGCAAATGGACCTAAGAAACAAGCAGGTGTGGCCATACTAATTTCTAACAAAGTTGACTTCAAACTTAAATCAATCAGAAGAGATGGAGAGGGACATTTTATACTGATAAAAGGAACAATTCATCAGAATGAAGTCTCAATCCTGAATATCTATTCCCCTAATATAAAAGCACCCATGAACATAAAAGAAACATTACTAAAAATTAAGGCAGCCATCAAACCGCACACACTAATAGTAGGAGACTTCAACACTCCTCTCTCACCAATGGACAGGTCAATCAGACAGAAAGCTAATAGAGAAATAAGAGAATTTATGGAGGTAATGAATCAAATGGACTTAACAGACATCAATAGAACATTCCACCCAAATAGGAAAGAATATACCTTCTTCTCTGCAGCTCATGGAACCTTCTCGAAAATTGACCACATACTCGGTAACAAAGCAAACTTCCACAGTTACAAAAAAAAATATTAGTAACCACCTGTGTCTTATCAGATCACCATGGATTAAAGTTAGAATTCAACAACAATGCTACCCCCAGAAAGCCTACAAACTCATGAAAACTGAACAGTCAACTACTAAACCATACCTGGATCAAAGAGAAATAAAGAAAGAAATTAAAGTCTTCCTTGAATTCAATGAAAATAAAGAAACAACATACTCAAACCTATGGGACACTACGAAATCAGTCCTAAGAGGAAAGCTCATAGCACTAAGTGCCCACTTAAAGAAAACAGAGAAAGCACACATTGGAGACTTAACAGCTCACCTGAAAGCTCTAGAAAAAAAAGAAGCAGACCCATCCAGGAGGAGTAGAAGACTGGAAATAATCAAACTGAGGGCTGAAATCAATAAAATAGAAACACAGAAAACAATCCAAAGAATCAATGAAACAAAAAGCTGGTTCCTGGAGAAAATCAACAAGATTGATAAACCCCTATCCAAACTAATCAAACGGCAGAGGGAGAATATGCAAATTAATAAGATCAGAAATGAAAAGGGGGACATAACCACAGACACAGAGGAAATTCAGAGAATCATTAGATCTTACTACAAAAGCCTGTATGCCACAAAACTGGAAAATGTAAAAGAAATGGACACTTTTTTAGATACATACCATATACCAAGTTAAACCAGGAATAGGTGAACAATCTAAATAAACCTGTTAGTCGCAAAGAATTAGAAACTGTTATCAAGAACCTCCCTACCAAAAAAAGCCCAGGACCAGATGGTTTCAATGCAGAATTTTACCAGAACTTCCAAGAAGACCTAACACCTATACTCCTTAATGTATTTCACAATATAGAAACAGAAAAGGCATTGCCAAATTTCTTTTATGAAGCTACAGTTACTCTGATACCAAAACCACACAAAGACTCAACCAAGAAAGAGAATTACATGCCAATCTCGCTCATGAACTTTGATGCAAAAGTCCTCAACAAAATACTGGCAAACCGAATCCAAGAACACATTAGAAAAATTATCCATTATGGTCAAGTAGGCTTCATCCCAGAGATGCAGGGCTGGTTCAACATACGAAAATCTATCAATGTAATCCATGATATAAATAAACTGAAAGAAAAAAAACCATATGATCATTTCATTAGATGCTGACCTGTCTTCATGGTGTGCAAAAAGATTATCTTGCAACAGTCCAGCACCGTACTAGGCATACCATGTTCCAGTGTTAAGTAGGGTCCCATTTTCACAGAGCTTACATCCTGATAGTGAATACCAATGAAGAAAATAAAAGATAGTGCAGCTTCTAAATGGTGGTAAATGTCATGATAACTGGAGAGACTAGTTTCATCACAGCTAGGGAATGAGCTGTGGGAAAATTGCTCCACTCTGGGAAGGTGGCATTGTAACTGAGACTTACTGCTAGATGGAACAAGTCAGGCATGGGAATCTGATAGAGATGCAAACAGCAGGTAGGAGATAGTGTGGGGGTGGGATAATTACAAATGTTCCAGGAGAAGGTGCTGTGGCTGAAACAGAATGAGCTGGGAGGAAACCCTACAAAATAGAAAGGGTAAGGAAGTCAGCAGTGGATTTGAAATGCCCAGGTCCAGTTGGAAGCCTTACCAGAAGCACCCAGCTTTAGGATTTCCCAGGTGCAACTCACTGATAATAATGTCTACTGTCCCCATCAGTTAGCTACACCAAGCTGAGGAGTTTGGAACATCTGCCTGGACAACACCATCATGAGCAACTACTTCAAGCAAATCAGCATCAAAGGGTAGAGCAAGCAGGACATCAGAAGTACTCTAAGGCAATTTCCTACATCACTGATCAATGAGGTTGCCAGACTTGTGGTGTCATGATGTTCAGCATTCCCTGAATGAGCCTGTCTCTTTATTCTTGATATTTTTAATTTGTGTTTGTTTAGTAGTATATGTGTATGCAAGCTTCCCCACCAGTGGTGGAGCAACCCTGGATCCTAGGACTGAAAGTCACAGGAAAACTTGTAAGAATCTTTCTGTCCTTCCATGGGATAGCTTCCAGAGATCGAACTCAGGTCCTCAGGTTTAGGTACAAACCATCTCAGTAGCCTCAGAGCCTATCCGTTTTGGTGACTTTAGGAGTTCTGGTTGTCTCAAAAACCCCTCCATCTTAGTCATCCCTACAAGAATCAGGACACAGGAAGAGTCAGTCAGAACGTAACTCTTAAAAATTTACTTTGCGTTAGGATTGGTAGCATCATATAGTTGCCTAGGGTACCAACAACCATCCCCCAACAATTTCTTCTTTTCATTAAGACTTGGCTGTTGGGCTGGTAGACTGGCTTGGTAGGAAAAAAAAAAAGGCTCTTACTTCCATCTTGATGTCCCGAGTTTAATCCTCAGAATCTACTTGGTAGAAGCAGAGAAGCAACTCTTTCAAGTTGTCCTCGGACATCCACATGAAAGTTGTGAGATAGTTATACACACATACACTAAAGTAAATAATGCATTACAAAAAAAAAAAAACCCAAAACTCTTGACTCTTGCTTCTCTTGCCCTCATTGACAGCTATGAGACTCCAATGCTGTGGTGGTAGATTAGATGTTTATGTGCTGCAGTGAAGGACAGTTAGCCACCTGTGTACCCCTTGGAATTCTTTAGTAGCAGAATACACAAAAGACCAAGTTTCCCCGGGTTACTTTCTCTGCTTGAGATAGCCTCAGGACGTTTCTAAGCACAAACGCATGCTCTGCTACTGGTAGAAAGTCTGCAGCACTGCTGGAACCCTCTAGTCGACTGGCAGGTCATATTTGCTCCCCTGTGAATCTCCTCAGTTGTGGGCTGCTATGAAACTGCCCCATCCCTACCCTAAAGCTCTCCTGTTATTAAAGGAGTGTGATTAGTAATTACCTCTTTGATCTTGTAGTATATCAAAATGCTGCACTGTGTGTGTGTGTGTGTGTGTGTGTGTGTGTGTGTGTGTGTGTGTGTGTGTGTGTGAGTGTATGAGCCTCTGTTAAAATATTTGAGATCATTGTTAAGCATATTATAGGCAAAGTTTATTTCCTTTTCTGTTTTTGATGGTAATAGGGAATGAACCTGGGGTCTTGTGCATGCTAGGTAAGCATTCTACCACTGACAATATGTGAAGGTTTATTTGTTGTTGTTGTTTAATCTTGTATTTTAAGACAGGTTATCACTAAATTGCCTAAGCCGGTATGAATTTGCAGTCTTTCTACCTTAGTCTCCCAAGTAGCTGTTATCACAGACATGTGCATGAAGTAGAGCACATTTCTCCCATTGTTTTAAAGAGAATAAATTTCTTACCTCCATAATGAACAGTTGGGCCTGTTTAAAATTCGAAATATTTGTAATGATCTGTTAGCTTATGTGTGAGCAACAGGGTCATGGTTTATTAAAGGAAAATCGTGTGGTCTCTAGCTTGCTGGTAGGAGTGCTAACCTACCAGCATGGCTCACTCCTAACCAAAGGCACCCTTTCAAGAGAGGTTGCAGTGTGTGTGAGTGGGGGGAAGGACTCTGGGGACAAGGGATCCCTGCCCGAGGCCCCCGCAAGCCAAGGACAATTTTCTTAGACATTCAGAGCCCCTGACTGGCATCACCTCCCAGGACTCCGAATGCTTCCTTTCTTGTTTTAATCCTCTTAAATTCTTTTTCCCATTCCCGGGTGGCTTGCCGGGTTCCTTCCTAGTCCCTTAAGGGGAGCCTCACCCGGCAGCCCAGGGAAGCCCGCGCTTTCAAGTTTAAGGCCCATTCTAGGTGCAGGCGGGAGGTGCTGCGCAGGGCTGCAGAATTAATCAGTAATCTTAACACCACCACCGTCCGGTCAGCGTTTGGGGATGACGAAATGTCACCGCTTATTTTAATTGTGAGGGCACAAGGAAATTGGTCGTATGAATCACCGATCAATTCTATGATTTCAAAAGTCCTCAAAATCGCCTCTCAGAAAAAGACCAACTCAAGAAAGAACTGGAAAAAAAAATTCTTTGCTCAGGAAACCAAACCGGGAGGGTGGGGGATTCAATATACTGCAAAAAAAAAAAAAAAATGCTAATGAAACAAAGAGCCAGGTTGCATGCTCAGATGGGGTTCGGAGGACCTACACTGAGGGTCCACACTCAGGGTTAATCACGGAACCATAGAATGTGGATTAAACCACCGTGGAAGGGAAAACACAAAACAGAAATTTTAGTCAGGAACAAAGATTACCATAATCCCCTCGATGAGCTTCCTTTGCGAAGACGAGACGTTTATAGAGGACAAACCTCTGAGAAACAATAGGAGTGGTGTGCTAAATTAACACAGGAAACATCTAGACTGGGGAAATACTCAAACCTCGTCCGCGGCAGGTAAACTAATAACCTATGCTCGGCACCTGCTCAGCGTGGTCGGATTGTTTTAAGTCTTTGAGGATAAGTGTTTTCTTCATGCTTCATGCTTTCTTGTATGTAAGGATTACCTCATACAAAAAAAATTAAATAACCCAGTCTCTTAAGACTGTCTTATTTTCTCAGGCATTCCTGCGGTATAATTATTACGGTAAAGGTTTTTTTTTTCCATTCATTTCATTTCCCTGGGGATTGGGAGAAAAGTCCAAAAGAATATTGCACAAACAAAAATCACAGGCAGTTATAACCACGTTACTGTTTGGCAATAATCGCACTGGGTCAGCAACTCTGGAGACTGCTTCAGGAAAAGCCTTGCTGTTAAGGATTGACAGGTGTCATCGGACCTGCTAGGCGGGACACATCTACGACAAACAAGGTCCTTTTCTCGGAAATGGAGGTTACCTCTCCAAAGAATGCTCCAGACATTTGTAAAAATGCTGGATGGAAAAACACTTATCACAGCAAACAAAGGTGATGATAAAAACAAGTGGTAAGAAATAAATGTAGTTTGTGAGCCAAGCACAGAAGCAAATGCCAGGAACCCAAGCATTTGCCAGATGGAAGCAGGAGTGTGAGTCCCAGGCCAGCCTGATCTACAAAGCAACATCCAGGACTATTAATTCAAGACTATTGCAAGGACTATTACATACAGAAACCCTTTCTCAAAATAAAGAATTATGATCTACAAAAGACAAGAGTAAAATACCTTTGTACAAAGCCCAGCCCCTCGTCAAGCCAATACACTAACACCCTGGAAGAGAAGACCGCTAACACTTGTTATATTAATACTGTAATAATAACAATCTTGCATTTATAGAAAGCTTTTTCACTCTCCAAAGTGCTTCTCCATTTATTATAGTCTCTTTGATATTCCCCCAAATCGTAAACATTCATCTTTGGCCCCTGAGGAATATGTGTCCTTGGCCATCTAGCTTTGTGTGAGAAAACAGCCCTAGTTGGCACATATTTTGCTCACAAGTATGAGTTTTGCTTTCAATATAGCATGATAAAACATCAGTCTCACTAAATATGAAAGCAAGTTTAAATTGTTATGAAATCAGTTGAAAAAAGTTTATTAAAATAAATTGTTTATCTTTGGAGATAATTCTGCAAATCAGCAAAACAATGTTTTGATGAAAATAGCTGCCAGTCTACCAAATCTATTTCCTTTCATTCCCGGGCATGTGACTTACACGAAAAACCATGCTTTCTAGTACCCATTGTGAGCTAGGGTAGCCATGGAATGTGAGGGAAAAGGACCAGTTCCTTGTCCTGTACCTAGAGGCACTGGATATGTTTCCCCATGCCCATGGGAACAGTGCCTCGGTAGCTTTGACTAGCTGATGGAGACACCTGATCGCTTGAGTGAATTCAAGGAGACGACTGCCCAGTGCTGTTCTCCTTGTTACCCATGAGAAAATAAATGTCTCTGCTCTTAAGGCATACATATATACACAGACATCACATACATATATACATATACACACAAATTTATCACTACTAAAAATATTTTTCTCTAGAGTGGAAGATTTTTCTCATCATATTAACTCTTACTTATTTGTGAGAACCAAGGTAATGCAGGCCTCTTTAATGCTGTTGGGGGTTGGAATTATTTATATGTTTTTGGGTTTGGGGCCTGCATGAACTTCTGCATGTTCACAAAGGTAGAGGTCAATATTAAACATCTTTCTCAATTGTTATCCACCTTATTTTTTGAGGGTCTGTCACTGAACATGGAGTCTGCCAGTTTGACTACACTGGCTATGAGCAAGACCCAAGCATCCTTCAATCTCTGGCTTTCCTACATGGGGATTATAGGCACACACTGCTGCGCCTGATTTTTTTACATGGGTGATGGGGTTGAATTTATGTCCTTACATGTGTGCAGCAAATGCTTTATCACTGAGTCCTCTCCCCAGTCACATTGGGTTTTTTATTTGTTTGCTTTGTTGTTTTTTGCCTGAGACAAGGTCTCATGGAGACCAGACTGACCTAAAAATAGCCAAGGGTGACTTCAAACCCATGACCTCCCTTCCTCTACCTCCCAAGTGCTTGGATTACAGGTATGAGTCACTCAGTCTGAAAAACCAATTTAGTCTTTCTGGATTTTATTTTGCTTTATTTATTTATTTTAAACACATTGGCTGGAGAACAAACCCTCCCTCCCCATATTTAAGCGCTTATGTGTACCTTTTATAAACTGCTCTGGTATGTATAGCTTTTACCCATCTCTGACTTACTTATAATACCCAATGCTGTGTCAAAAGTTATCATCCTCGTTTGTTGAAGGAATAAACTCTGTAACAGTTTCAGGAAAGCCCGTGCACTACTTGACTTCTAAATATTGTCCCTTCAGAGTTGATGAAGGTCCAAAGAACTGTGTGTAACAAGTAATGTATCCTGAGCAATAGTAGCTTTGTGCTATTCCAAATACTTACGTTTCCTCTTTATAACAACTCTGTAAATGGCACAGCCATGGTCTGACCCAGAGACTCTGATGCTCTTAATTATGACCCAGTATGTCTCATAGAAAATAAGATAATAATTAGAACTTGTTATACATTACACAATGTTTTGTATCTTATTAAACTGAATTTTCACAGCTTCATGGAGTAGAGTGGATGAATCATGGACTAGAAATCATTTGAAAACATCAGTCATTGCCTTGTGTCCTTTAACAAGAGAGTGCAGAGCCTGGCAGATCAAAGAGAAGGATTTGAATCCTAGCTTCTAACCCAACTCTAGCACCTTGCATTTCAGCAAACAGTCAGCACTGTACTTGTCCCAAGTTAAATAAGGCTTAGTAATTACTATGTTACTGTCATTGTCGTTCCTGACTAGCTGTGTCTAGCATAAAGTTGAGATTTTACTGCAGCCGAGTTTTGTGCAAACCCTTATAATCTTAGCCCTACCAGAGTTTGAGAATGTGTTGTAAGGTTTGACAGGTAACATTTGAAAATGTACTTATGAGAAGAAAGGTAACACAATAAGATTGTTACAGACTGGTTAGTGACATGGCTCCTTCAGGGTGGCAGAACCTTTCTTATCTCTTGGTGAGCTTAAAACCCAGGGAGCAGGAATGCTGGCCAATCATCATGACCAAAGTTGCCCAAGTCAGGATTGTAGGTTCATATCCATGCCAAAGAATAGATAAACATCACAGACAAGGAGTGAGCAGAGCAAATAAAGTAGATATATTAAGAAAAAGTGAGAAAAACTCTCAAAGGGAAAGGGTTATTCTGAGAGAGACAGCCTAGGTTGGAGGCCTTCGGATGAGATGTATGTCAATAATAGGATGGACATCAAGGTAATCTTCATTGAGATTGATCTTTGCATGCACTGCATGCCAAATCAGTGTGGATATTTAGCCCAACCAGAAGGGTGACTAGATGTCACTCACTCAGTCAAGAGTAGTTATGAATCATGGTTTTCTTTCTCCCTCAACTCAATTTTCTCGCTCTGTAGGCTTTTGGTCCAGGCAAGAACCTTTTTGGGCTATGTGACTAGTTTTTGTTTTACCCTGTGTCCTCATCTTGGCTGCTCATGGAGAACTCACTCCTTTCTCAGTACTAAGGTTAATATTCATCCAGGTGGTAATGGCTGCAATCTCAGTACTTCAGATGTGGAGTAGAAGGGTCCCAAACTGGAGACTAGCCTAAACTTCATAGTGAAACCCTGCTGAAAAAAAATTAGGAGACTGATTGAGGATAAATTAATATTCAAATTGATTTATTCAAATATTAACTAGTAAATGAGTATATTATTTTAAATTTAAAATGACAAGTAACAGAATAAATTATACTGGTTCTTTTCAATCTATTTCAAACTCACTGATAAAAGATATGTAAAATTCTCCAGATTAACAGTAACCTCATTGACCACAAGCATAGACTCCCTGTGGCTTGGAGGACATGAATACAAAGAGTGATGAGTTTGCACATTCGATTTGACATGACAATGTTGTGGTTAATGCAAAAACACAATGTTCATTGACTTTTGGGGGTCACTTTGTAAATTCAAACTGTTGGCTTAAAAGCACAGATGGTCTAGCAGAACTGACTAACACTGGTGAGAAAGGAACTTCTGAGGGTCTCTATCCATCAAGTCTTATGAAGTACTTAGCCAGAATCAAAAAACCACAGCCAGGGATCTGCTAGCAAGAATTACAAATTGGGATCATGCTGGATTTTTTTTTCTCTTTTGAAAGGCTGTTTTTTGATTCTGAGGTAGGCTCAATCACTTTAATCTAGTATCTGTGTCTTGGAATTTGATTGCTGTGGGTTTTGTGACTTCATTATAAATGAAAAAGGCATTCAGTCATGCTGAAGGAGAATATTTATATGGAAATAGAGGATGTTTTGCATTGACAATACCTCTACTCCTGGGACTGAAATATATATGACTTTCTGACTGCTGCACTAGGCTCTAAAAAGAAAAAGAAATTTGAAAGAACCAAAGACACTATGCATTTGGAATATTAATGTTCTTCCTATCTTAGATTAATGTTCAAGATGGAACAAGAGAAGCATAAGAAGCACTATGTCTTATATAAATAACTCCATGTTCACCCAAACCATTATTTTATCATGATTATTTAAAGAACAGTTCCTTGACAGAAATATTTCACTGAACATAATTGCCTATGTTAGCTTTGTTTTCTAAAACCTCATGTCAGGTCTAATATTAAAAATTAACTTAGAGATTGATTTTCCAACATCAGACTCAGAGGATAGAAGTTAAAAGTCTTCTGAATATCAAAAACTGCCATAACCAGGACAGAACTTTAACTGAAGGTTCACTTCAAACATGTAGGTCCTGAACCCATCATATTCATAAACTGGTCCACTTACTCTTCTTTGTGTGAAACAAGGTGATGTATGTTAGAAGAGAAGCAAAGAGGCATGAAATGCTGATGCTACTCTTGAAGAACATTCAAACAAACAAAAAAACAGACAAGAGTTATGAGAAATTATTGATTTAGGCTTCTAAGTGGTCCTGCAACACTTTTTTTTTTTTGACTCATAAGCATCATTAAGACCTCAGTTCATTTCAGACTTACATGGAAAGCAATTTCTTTAAAACTCCATCAAATACTCTTTTAAAAACTGCCTCGGACAGGAGCAGGAGTTAAGTCTCAGCAGCTGCGATCATATACTGTTCTTGCAGAGGACACAAGTTCAGCTCCTAACGTTCATGGTACAACTGCCTGTAAGTCTAGTTACAAAGAATGTGATGCTTCTAGCTTCCTTGAGCACCTGCAATCACATGTACATCAATACATAGACAGTCACACTTAAACTAAGAAAAATAAATCTTTCTTTTTAAAGTAGAATTGCCTTGTGGTCTGGTGGGATAACATAGAGGGTGGGGATACTTGCCCTAAAGTGTGAAAGCCTGAGCTTTCCTGGGACACACAACGTGGAAGGAGAAAACTGACTGCTACAAGTTGTCCCCTGATTTCCGCACAGTCTGTGCACTCCCCATCTCACCCTCACAATAGATAAACATGACAAATTATTTCTAGGGATAAAGGGCTTATTTCGACTTAAAGTTCCAAGAGGAATCCAGTCCACCCTGGAGGGAAAGACAGGGCAGCAGGAAGGGAAGGGCTGAGTGGCAGGAACAGGAGGCCGGCTGTTCACAATGCATTTGTACTTAGCAAGCAGAGAACAATGGACACATGCTGTCAGTAAGTCAGTTCCCTTTTCCAGCTTCTACAGTCCAGGATCCCAGCCAGGGCACGACACTACCCACCTCAATTAACATAGTCAAGATAATCTCCCTCAAGCCTAGCCAGGGCCCCACCCTCTGTTATTCCAGCCTGTCAAGTTAACAGTTAATACTAGCCATAACAAACAGTAATATGCACAAGCCCCCTTACTTTCTGCCTCAGGGATTCATAATGGTTCATGTTATTTCACCTTCACAACCCTGTGAAAGTAACTGACACTACTATATCATCCCTTCACAGAAGAGGGAGATTGGCACTAGAAGATCAACTTGAGCACGAACTGTAGTTAATTGTCACACCATTGCACACTTGGCTAAAATATCCCATCTTGAAGTTTTTACATCAGAGATATGTGAGAAGCTGCAGTCACTCCCCCATGTCTCTTCATGACACCCCAGCATAAAGAATTCATGGTTGCAGTGGACAGGCCAGAGTAGCACATCCTAACTCATGAAGAATCAGCATGGGATCCTTAAGGAGATCCCACATTCCTCCTGTTTACAAAGGTGCAAAACTGTAGGCAGAGGTCATGTAACACTGTAGAGCAGCACACAACTTGTATTTCTCAAGTGTCTGCGTGAACTGAGAGCCAGAAAATTAAAGTCAGTCAGCTGTTCAATTAAAAGTTGGCCTCTGGAAGGAAAGATGCCAAACGTGAGCTATGGAGAAGAACGTGGACACTGAGTGCACAGCAGATGTCCCTCAGGAATAAAACAGGACAAGGCAGCACAGTGCGGGAAACACTCAGAGATGCACAGAGAATGCTAGGGATTTCAGATTTCAAAGAGTGTGTTCACCATGTGTCTGCCACAGGCTGTGGGGAAACACCTGGACACGCATGCTAAATTCTTGAATTTTATAAAGTATAGTACAGAAACATATTTTTTCATATCCTAATAGTCATTGCAGAGATCTTACTGCGTTGATTTAAACTATTTCAGATTATGGTTATTAGATCACTGTTGCTGCTACCTTCCTTGCCTCTGTTACACATGTGGTTTCCTGTACTTTGGAAACACTGTATAAGGGTTGTTTTTTTTCTTTGTAATCTTATGAATTTTTATCATGCATTTAGAAGCATTATCCCAGGGGATAAATTGATTTTTACCTGACTTTAAAGACCCATAAATTAAAAAGTAAAATAAAAAATAAAAATATGATAAAAAGTAAGTTGGCCTCTGGTTCCAGGAAAGTGGCTCAATGGGTAAAGGTGTCTGCTTAGGAACCTGATGACCTTAGTTCAATCTACGGGACCTGTGTGGTAGGAGACTAGAACGGATCCCTACTGGCAATTCTCTGACCTCAACACATGTACAACAGTAAGTACAAGAAACACACACATACACACACACACAAATAAAACTTTAGAAAAAAATTATTCAAATCCAGAAAGATAATTGTCCTTGCAAGTAAAGGTCTATGCATAGGTTTCACGATCTACAGTAAGTCAACAGTGATTCCTTTGACTGAGATAACATTACAGCAATGTGAATTCAGCACAAACCAAGCTTTGTGTTTGTGTCTATTTGCGTCTATATGCATTATAACTCTTTATTGTGAATCTGGGGATAGTAAGTTATGGCTCCCGGCCATGAGAATGAACAACCAAACTACAGGGCACGCTCAGCAGCTTAAGTGTATTGTGTATTTTTGACTTTTGGTATTTTCAATTTACAATTGGTTTATTGGGCCATAGTCATGCAGTAAGTAAGGTAGCACTTCGATTTTCCATGTGGTGGCATTGAACATGGAAACAACAAGGGAGCTGCAGTAGTTGCACACCTGTAATTGCAGCACTGAGGAGAATGAGACAGGAGGATTGACAGTTGGAGGCCAACCTGGACCACACAGTGGAATTCCATATCAAAAGAAAGAAGGGGGGGGGCTGGAGAGATGCTGCTCAGTGGTTAAGAGCACCACCTGTTCTTCCAAAGGTCCTGAGTTCAATTCCTAGCAACCACATGGTGGCTCACAACCATCTGTAATGGGATCTGGTGCCCTCTTTTGGCCTGCAGGCAGAGTACTGAGAATACTGTATATATAATAAATAAATAAGTAAAATGCTTTAGAAAGGGAAAAAGAAAGAAAGAAAAATAAAAGAAGGAAAGAGATATATAAAAAGAGAGGAAGGGAGGGAGGGAGGAAATACAGGAGGGAGGGAGAGGAAAGAGAAAGGGTCATACATCTGGAAAATGCTTATTACTTTATCAGCCAAACTTATGCTGATATTAAAATGATGTAGTTAAAATAAGACAAACAACACTGAGTTCTAGAACAGAATGGAATGCCTTCCAAAGACATGAATTATATAAACTATAAGAAAGTATGCATCTTTTTCATCTGACGAAAAGATAATTTGTCATCTTTATCAAAGTTTCCATTAATCTACCTATCATTTATCTCTCTATGTACCTATATCTAATAAAAGGGCTGTCTAGTATGGGGCTAGAGAGATGACTCAGTGGTTAAGAGCCCTGGCTGTTCTTCCAGAGGACACAGATTCAATTCCCAGTCCCCACAACTGTCTGTAAATCCAGTTCCAGGGGATCTGACATTTTCACACCAATACACATAAAAATACATATATACATACATGTAGTACGAGGTCACTTGTTTGTTCCCAACTGCTCAGCCCCGAAATAACCACACAGAAACTGTATTGTTTAAATCACTGCTTGGCCTATTAGCTCTAGCTTCTTATTGGCTAGCTCTTGCATCTTAATTTAATCCATTTCTATTAATCTGTTTATTGCCACGTGTCTGTGGCTTACCAGCAAGGTACCGGCTTGTCTGTCCCCACTGGCAGCTACATGGTATCTGTTGAAGGGAGAACAGGGCCCCTTGTTCTGGCCACCCCAACTAGCTTAACCCCCGAAATAATCACACAGAAACTGTATTTATTTAAACACTGCCTGGCCCATTATCTCTAGTCTCTTATTGGCTAACTCTCACATATTAGTTTAACCCATCTCCATTAATGTGTATCGCCACTTGACTGTGGCTTACTGGCATGAGTCTAACCAGTGTCTCTCTCGGGCAGGAAAACCATGGTGTCTGCCACACTGCCCTTCTTCCCAGCATTCAGTTCGGTCTACTCCACCTAAGTTCTGCCCTATCAAAAGGCCAAGGCAGTTTCTTTATTCAACCAATGAAAGCAACACATAGACAGAAGAACTTCCTACACCAGGTATCTCCATGACTCTGCCTCCTTTCTCCCAGCATTCAGTTTGATTTTCCCGACCTAGCTCTGTTCTGCCCTGCTATAGACTCAAAATAGTTTCTTTGTTCATTAAACAATGAAAGCAACACATATACAGAGGACTTCCTACATCACATATACACATACATTTTTGAAAAAGTGCTATCTAGTTAAATTTACTCTTTGGATCATCAGAAACTAGTCACCTGCTCTTTCATAATACATAATTAAAATAGTTATTAAAATTTGTTCAGTTGTGTGGCATGGTAATGACTCAAAATTTACATGTTTATGAAAATTGAGCTGGGTGTAACAGCTCATACCTTTAATCCCCACTCTCAGGAGGTAGAAGCAGGTGAGTTTGAGGACAGCCTTATCTATTTAACAAGCTCCAAGTCAACCAAGATACACAATGAGACCTTGTCTCAAAAGGAAATGAAAAGAAAAAAAGAAAAAAAAAAGAAGAAAAAAAGGAAGAAAGAAAAAAAATAAGGAGGTAGCCTAGAATGGTGACCCATGTCTTTGACCCAAGCACTGGGGATGCAGAAACAGGCATTTGTAATTCTTTGTAAGGAAGACTCAGAGAAATAATAGTTACCATTTAGTATATACAGACAGTGCAACAGCCATTTCATCTTGTTTTCTCCTTACAGTTACCATAGCTGACTTTATAGGACAAACTAATACATAGAAAACTAAGCTACTGACCTATATCCATGTTCACATAATCAGAGGTTCCACTTACTAAACCTTAGAATTTTGGATTGCATTAAACTTTACAGCTAAAGAATTAGAGTAGAACAAAATCTAAGGCATGTTGGAAATTGCTCCACTTATTAGTACAGCTATTTCTGAATAATAATAATAATAACTATTAGTATTAGGTAGTAGTCTGGTAGCTCTTGAGCCCCCAGACTGAGTTTAGCCCTCTGAAGAGTAACAATCTGAAAATAATGCTTTGATTTGAAAATCCTATAAAAACCTTTACCCAGACTGGGGTAGGAGTGCTTGGCTTTGAGAAAGCCCGTGGTTGAATCTGTCGTACCCTGACCCTCATAACTACCTGACTCTTCTAGAAGGAACGGGCTGGCTAGAAAGGATCAGGTGGTGGGCAGGTGTGGTGGTACATGCCTGGGAGGCAGAAGCACGTGGATCTTTGTGAGTTCAAGGCCAGCCTGCTCTATGTGTTGAATTCCAGGACAGCCAGAGCTACGTGCCAGACACCCTGGCACAAAAAAAAAAAAAAAGAAATGGGGGTAGGGGATTAATAGAAGATCAGACAGCCACTGTTAGACTACCCAACCCATGTTGTATAAGCCAATGCTATAATTCCCTTTTGAACTATATATTCATCCCATCTGTTCTGTTATTCTAGAGAACCCTAACTAACACACCCTAATATATAGGGTGTATCTGGTATCAACCCTCTTTGTCTCATCAAAATTTCACTTCTCTCATTCCCAACCTTGCCACCAAATCTTATGGCTTAAATATAATCAAAATTATAACATATAACCCATTGAAAGCCTATGAATAATATAGCTAACGATTGTGGGGTTTTTTTCTTTTTGAGGAGAAAAGAAAAAAGAAAAGAAAAGAAGAAAAGAAAAGACAGGCTTTCAGTGTGTAGCCCAGGCTGACTAAACGCAGGCTCCTCCTGCCTCAGTGCTTTGGGAGCATTGGAGTTAAATAGGATGGTTCGTTGTTGGTAAGGCACTTTGTTCAAATACATGACAACCTGAGTTTGATCCCTTAAACCTACATAAAGGTCAAAGGAGAGAACAAACGTCATGAAGTTTTCCTCTGACCTCCATACATACCACAAAAGTACGGGTGTTGAAATGACTGTTATTTAAACAGATGTACCATGGTCTTTTTAGTATATGGTATCATACACACAAAAATGTTGTCTTTAAGAGTTGACTGAATTGTTTAATACAGAAATAATAGCACAAATAATAAAAACAAGCATTCATGTCACAAAATAATAACACAAATATTGGTTGTCTCCATTCACCATGTGAGTCCCAGGTCATCAAGCTCCTTAGCATATACTTGCTGGACCATCACACCAGCTCCTAATCATATATTTTTGTCTTTCTTTCTTTATGACCCAAATATGAGAAACCTTTAAATCTTCTTTAAAACTTTGCAGCAGTAAATATTTCTTCCCTTTGGATCCAAAGGCAAGAGACAATAGACTTCCTACCAGACCGTGTCTAGAAGTCAATCCACCAGGCTGTGTCTAGAAGTCACAGTAACTACAATCAAATGAACATGCTCACAGTTGATCAAGGGGCCAGAATCTAACTATCGTCTTCCTCACCAAGGTATCTGCTGCCCATTTCCTGTGGTTTGAATGATGATACCCACAATATTTTCTCTTTATCTTCTTGACTAATGTGAAATAACTACAAGACCAACATTGCACAATTTTTATTTAAGTGATAAAATGTTTAACTTCAGTCAAGATAGTCTGCTTTCTGTTTCAATGATTATCCAGTATGCTTTCCTGCCTACTTTGCCTAATGTCATGTCTTGGCCATACTTTTTCTACCCAACTTTAGGTAATTATAGACAGTGTTCAGCTCTTACCATTTGGTGCTGTATTGGGTGTCTTGTGTGGAGTGTTACTGAATATCCTCACTATGTTGCAGGGCTTTCATTTGGTAAAATCCTACCATTGTAGGTAGACCTACAATGACAAGAGTTTTGTTAGAGACTTCCCATTCAGTAAAAGAGATTAAGAAACTGAAGATCCTTGTTGGTTGACACATTCTAGGGCCGTACCTACACCCCTGCCTCTGGGTATGCAAATCTGTAGGTGACCTCTTTCTCTAAGTATGGATATCATCTGTAAGTTACTGTCATAAAAGGGAATGAGATTCTCTCCTAGGGTTATATACATTTCATAAGTACATTATGTATAAGACTCCACATTGCTAATAGCCTTGCTCTCAATACTTTCTTTACTGGCTTGATGACATGACATGGGACTCTTGCAGTCTGTAGCTGCTGGACAGCAAACATACAGGGCCATTAATCATATACTTGCAAGAAAATGAGTTTGGCTAAAACTCTCAGTGATTGTCTTAGACATGGATTCTATCCTTTCAAGCCTTTAGACACCATTGCAGGCCAGTCAATATTTTCATTTCTGCCTACTAAAAACCCAGATATGCCACACTAGAACAGAAACTGAGGAAGTAAAAGTAGGCTGTTCACTGGACAGTGATGGCTCATGCCTTTAATTCCAGCACTCAGGAAGCAGAGGCAGATAGATCTCTGGGTTCAAGGCCAGCTTGGTCTATACAGTGAGTTCTAGGACAGCCAGGGCAACATAGAGAAACCCTGTCTCGAAACGCCCCCTCCCCCCCAAAAAAGTTTTTCAATTGTGAGTCTGTGGTAACTTCTTAAATAGAATACAAATGTATCTTTATTTTTGTAGTGAACAAAAGAAAATGTGAGAAATAGAAAAATGAAGAAAAAATAAAAAAATAAATAGAAAAGTGAGCCAGGTGGTGGTGGCTCATGCCTTTAATCCCAGCACACAGGAGGCAGAGGCAGGAGATCTCTGTGAGTTCAAGGCCAGCCTGGTCTACAGAGTGAGTTCCAGGACAGACAGAGAAACCCTGTACTCTTGGGAGGCAGAGGCAGGCAGAGCTCTGTGAGTTTAAGGTTAGCCTAGCCTACAGAGTGAGTACCAGGACAGGCAGAGAAACACTGTCTCGAAAAACTAAAAATATAAATAATAAATAAATGAAAAATAAACAAAGGGAAATGTAAAATAAAGCTTTTTTTTTGGATTTTACAAGACAGTAAACCTATGAGGACTTGATGAATAATGTTCCACAGAAAGACAGGAGTTTTGCAAGTGATGCCCTTATTCTTGGTTGGAGTACCTGACTCTGACTTTTGCACTGGTGAACACTGGACTGTCATTGATTAGAAAGCTTCTAAGAGCAGAGAAGACCTTAGTATGGAGAATATCAATATTTGCCAATGATACCCATACAACAATCACTGTATTCGGTGTTTCCAGGACCCTCCTGTGATGCCGAGATTGTTTGGCATCATGCTTGTGCAGTATTGATAATAACATGCACCTTGCTGTATTACTCAGCCTCACTCCACACAGGACAAAACAAACACAAATCGCCAATGGGCATGCCTAATGTCACACATCCACTTGAACTAACAGGCAAGATTTGAACTCAGAGCTACAGAGTCACATCATTTCTGAAGCAAGGGTTATTTTGGAAGCTGTAAGTTGAGGCACAGGCTGGGACCTTATCCTGGCCATGAGCCATCACTAGTGCAGAGTGCTCTGGTATCAGAGGTGTCAGCTATCTTAATTTCTAGAGAAGGGAGACAACTTTCCAGAAGTTTCTCCCAGGTGAAGCTTTTCAGGGCTGTGTCTCCCCCTCCCTAACCTTGCCAGACTTCCTAACAGGTTGCTTTTCAAGGTAATTTTTAGTACTAACCCTGAGGAGAAATCTGAGCTCCATAGTAAAGCACCTATTACACTGGATTCCTACACATTTTAATCATAAAGATGAATACTACTGAAGATCATCCCCCTTTGACTCCTGATATTAGATTTCTACAAAAAATCCTCAGAATGAGTGGATGGCCCATTGCAAGCTCAAAGATCCAAGTTCAGGTCTCCAACATCCACATAAAAAATAATAACAAGTGGAAGACTTGTATGACAAGAACTTTAAATCTTTAAAGAAAGAAATTGAAGAAGACACCAGAAAGTGGAAAGATCTCCCATGCTCTTGGGTAGGCAGAATTAACATGGTAAAAATGGCAATCTTACCAAAAGCAATCTACAGATTCAATGCAATGTCCAGCAAAATTCTTCACAGACCTCAAAAGAACAGTACTCAACTTCATATGGAAAGGCATAAAACCCAGAATAGCCAAAACAATCCTGTACAATAAAAGAACTTCTGGAGGCATCACAATCCCTGACTTCAAACAAGCTACAGTACTGAAAACAGCCTGGTACTGGCATAAGAACAGACAGGAGGACCAATGGAACTGAATCGAAGAACCAGATATCAATCCACACATCTTCAAACACCTGATTTTTGACAAAGAAGCAAAAAATATCAAATAAAAAAAGAAAGCATATTTAACAAATGATGCTGGCATAACTGGATATCAACATGTAGGAGAATGAAAACAGACCCATATCTATCACCATGCACAAAACTCAAAATCCAAATTAATCAAAGACCTCAACATAAAGCCAGCCACACTGAACCTTACAGAAGAGAAAGTGGGAAGTACACTTGAACACATTGGAACAGGAGACCACTTTCTAAATATAACGCCAGCAGCACAGACACTGAGAGAAACAATTAATAAATGGGACCTCCTGAAACTGAAAAGCATCTGTAAAGCAAAGGATACAACCAACAAGACAAATTGACAGTTTACAGAATGGGAAAAGATCTTCACTAACCCCCACATCAGACAGAAGTGTGATCTCCAATATATACAAAGAACTCAAAAAATTGGTCATCAAAAGAACACATAATCCAATAAAAAAAATTGAAGCACAGACCTAAACAGAGAAATTCTCAACAGAGGAATCTAAAATGGCTGAAAGACACTTAAGGAAATGTTCAACATCCTTAGTCATGAGAGAAATGCAAATTAAAACAACTCTGAGATTCCATCTTACACCTGTAAGAATAGCCAAGATCAAAAACACTCATGACAACTTATGCTGGAGAGAATGTAGGGGTAAAGGGAACACTTCTGCATTGCTGGTGGGAATGCAAGCTGGACGTCAGTGTGGCGATTTCTCAGAAAATTAGGAAACAAACTTCCTCAAGACCCAGTAATACCACTTTTGGGTATATTTCCAAAGGATGCTCAATTGTGCCACAAGGCCATGGGCTCAACTATGTTTATAGCAGCTTTGTTTGTCATAGCCAGAACCTGGAAACAACCTAAATGCCCCTCGACTGAAGAATGCATAAGGAAAATGTGGTATAATTGCACAATGGAGTACTACACAGCAGGAAAACAACAACATCTTGAATTTTGCAGGAAAATGGATGGAGCTAGAAAACATTATTTTGAGATAGTTAACCCTGACACATAAAGACAAGTATCACATGTACTCACTCATAGGTGGTTTTTAAACATAAAGCAAAGAAAACCAGCCTACAATCCACAATCCCAGGGAACTTAGACAACAATGAGGACACTAAGAGAGACATACATAGATCTAATCTACATGGGAAGTGGAAAAAGACAAGATTTCCTAAGTAAACTGGGAGAATGGGGATCTTGGGGAAGGGTTGAAGTGGGGAGGGAGAGGCACAGAAGGGAACAGAGAAAAATGTAGAGCTCAATAAAAGTCAACAAAAAATTAAGTATGAGAGTGTATGCTCTTATAATGCCAGCAGTGTGAGAAACAGACACAGAAGGATAATGTGCTTGTCAGCCAATCAGACTAATGGAAATTAGCCAGTTCCAAGTAATGAGGTGAAGTGATAGAGTTGGATAGAGCATTCTCCTCTGGCCTCTGCATATGTGTCCACAGGCACTAATGCCCTCACATACACAAATAAGAAAACCAATAAATATAAAGGATCCTCTGTAGTCAGTATATGTAAACTCTATGAAAGGAATTTAAGGAGACAAAGGACACCATTTGTGGGAAATGTAGTGGTTGAGAGAAGAAGACATGCAGCATGGCAGCTTGGTGAAGGAAGTGGGGCTTTGCTTCTACTGAACTAATAGTCATTTTTCTGCCCAACCAGACTGAAAACAGTTTGTTGGCCATGTTTTAAAATACCAAGACTTGACCCACAAAAGGGGGGTCTTTACAATTCCTAAGGAATTGTAAGAGCAGATCTCAGTGAACCTAAATTATTTGGCAGCAGTCCAGTGTGAGCTATTCCCTTTATATGCATATGGCCTTTACTCATTAATCTAACTTGCTTCTTTCCTATTGATATTTGAGATGTTCAACCATTACTAAAGACCTACGGGAATGAGCTAGAGCAGAGTGTCTCTTGTAACCTCTCATGAATACACCAAATAACACCTTAGTTCATGGCTTTCCAGTTTACCTACAGGTTAGTCATCTACCAAGGCTCTGATTTGTGTGTGTCTGTGGGGTGTCAAAATTTCCACATGCCAGACCACTTTAATCAATATCTAAGAGTCAATTCCAGATGCCAGGATTGCTCGAACCCCAAGAGAAAAATGAAGTTAACAGCCAAAGTTAAGAACTACTGAAACATGAAGGGTGAAGCCAAAGGGTGTGACAGGGAGGCAACACATTCACACATTTAAGTCCATATCAGCTGTGTGTCAATGGCCAGATAGCACCTACGAGATTGTTTAAAATAATGATTATGGTAAAACACCAAGGACCAAACTTAACAAAATGTTAAATTAGACTCAGCTTGGTTCAAGTTCAATGTTTTCCATCTTCTTTACATTGACAAATTGAGCTTCTAAATAATCAAGGACTACTAATTTCCCCCAACAAATAACAAGCAATTTTAAAGTCCCATTTTGTCATCTCTCTCTTCCTCATGTACCTTCTGTCCTTCCTTCCTCTTTCTCTCTGTCTTTCTTTCTCATTCTTTTCTTTCAAAAGGAAGTGGGTGACATCGAGAAGCTTCACACATTGTAAATGAGCACTTTACCATTGAGCTTCATTTCCAATCTCCAATCCTACATCTCCTTTTCTTATTAGATTTCATTCAGCATTAATTCATTACACCTGTTCTGTTATCAGCATGCAGGGGGACTATATATGCAGAAATTATACCTGTTCTGTTATCAGTGTGCAGGGGGACTATATATGCAGAAATTATACCTGTTCTGTTATCAGCGTGCAGGGGGACTATATATGCAGAAATTACACCTGTTCTGTTATCAGTGTGCAGGAGGACTATATATGCAGAAATGTTAAATTCTGCATTATTTATATAACTAGGATTCTTGGGTAAGCAGGTGCATAGGGAAAAAACAAAAAATCTCAAAATGAACAGATTTTTCAAATAGAAATTATCTTCAAAATTATTGTTTATCTAATAATTTGTGTTTTCTATATCTTCCTGGGAACCTGGCTCACTGTCTAGTGGCTCTGAAACATGCTTCATGAAACATGACCTCATGAAACCTCCCCGTGGAATGACAGAAACTGCGGGACTTAGAACTACCATAGCTCTTTTTCATCTGGGGTGGTCATAGACAAATCCAAATACACACCACACAAAATGCACACACCACATGAAACACACACACACACACACACACAAACCATACTCAGATGAAATTTGATCTGCATGATACCAATTCCAACTCAAAGCTGGAAAATTTGGCCAGAATTCACTCAAATAAAAATCATTAAACTTTGGTACATTCCAATTCCTGTGAGAAGGCCAAAACAATAGTGCTGAATTCATAGAACTGGCTACTTTTAAACACAAAGGACTCTGCTTATGTCCACAAGTCTTATTTGGTCAGGCAACAGATTAGTTACTATTTAGAAGGAAACCAAAGTAGAACCTTCTGGACTGTTCTACCCTCTTCCTTTTCCTAACTGCTTCTGTCTATGCAAACACACCAATGTGGACATAAGTTATGACTACAAATTGACATTATTGTTTTATTAACAAGTGTGATCCAGAGTAGAATAATTCAATAGGAACATGATGGAGGAAGGTCATTGGTTAAATAAAAAGAAACTGCTTGGTCCTCATTGGTCAGAAGATAGGTAGGTGGAGTAAACAGAACAAAACGCTGGGAGGAAGAGGAAGTGAGCTCAGATTCAACAGTTCTCCTCTCCGGAGCAGAAGCCTCAGAGAGAGACGCCATGCTCCCAGCTCCCAGGCAGACACACACTATGAAGCTCAGACCCAGGATGGACAGAGGCTGGAATCTTCCCGGTAAGCGCACCTTGGGGTGCAACACAGATGATTAGAAATGGGCTAAATTAATATGTGAGAATTAGCCTAGAAGAGGCTAGATAGAAATGGGCCAAGCAGTGTTTAAAAGAGTACAGTTTGTGTGTTGTTATTTCGGGGCATAAGATAGCCAGGCGGCCGGGGTGCTGGGGACGCAGCCCCGCTGCTCCTAATACAACAGAACAGCACCCAATGCTCATATTTCAACAGGAGACAATACAATTACATGATAGTACTTGTATGAGCTTGCTGAATGTGAGATGAAGCCTTGGCTGGCAAGTGAGTCTTCTCATCCTTTCCACTCAAGAGAAGACTGAGAAGAGCAGAACGGCTGTAGTGTCTCCACTGAGATTCGGTGGGGAATAGAGCGACAGATGCAGGGCTCATGCCCCAAAGTGAGCAGGCTCTTGTCCCCCACAAACAAAAGAAGGTCACAGTCTCAGAGTCTCACTGATTTCAATAACATGTTTTAAAGCCAGCTGCCTTTTTACATATAAGAACCTGGTATAAACCAGTATTTACTTGCCTGTTCTTGAATGCTATCTCATCTGATAAGCCAAGTAAACAATGTCCCCCACTTCATGACCATTAACTTTATGTTCTATTATACTCTGGTAAGTTTATACTGCACATAATTACTTTGTACATTATTTCAGTTCTTGTCTCAAGTAAAAATTCCTCTAGTTTATCTTAAGATGACCATCAACAACCTCAAAAGTATGGCTGGGGTACAGGGGAGAAGTAGGACACCAGAACACCTCACTAGCATCTTTGGAGCCCTCACTTCAATCCCTGATACACACAAAAAGAGAAAGCATGAGAAGTAGAATTTTATATCTTAAAAATGCCTCATATTTTCCCCAGGCTTTGTCTGGTTTCTGCTATTGCTTGTGGGAGAATGGATCCCACAGCCTAGCACTGCTGGGTCCCTCCACTGCATTACTCCTCAGCCCTCGATTTCTTGGCACAGGGTCTCCCTTGGTAGCCCAAGCTGGTATGGAATTCATGAGTTTGTAAATACAGCTAAATGTGTCATCTACATAAAACACAAACAAACAAAACCATTCCTGGTTTAACCAGGTATGACTTACTCCCAGAACTGGGGAGGCAGATGTATGTGGATCTCTAAGTTTGATGCCATTCCTGGTTTCTATAATGAGTTCCAGAGCAGACCAGCCAGAGATGCATAGTGAGACTCTGTCCCAGCAAAATAAAGAATGAAATCAAAGCAACCCCCAAACTCTTGGCCTTGTTGGCTTTGTCTTCTAACAGGTCACTATTAATAAACCCATTGAGCATGTATTGTGTGGTCTCCCACATGCCGTCATGGCAACTTCCTGTGCTTTTTTCTTTTCTCACTAGGGACTATTCGTATCTTACAACTAAGTGTGGCTATTGCTTAAGTGTGTCTAGAGTAGATGCTCAGTAGTATTTATTACTGAGTGGGTCCTCAGAGACTTCTGAATAGTTGGTAGGGCAGCAATATTTTTATTTTGTAAATAAGCAAGCAGGGGCTTGAGTGGAATCATTGATCCATCAACCAGCCAGCGGCAAAGCACCGACATCATTGGCATTAGAAAGAGAGACCAGCTTTGCTAGTTTATAAGTTGGCGTCCATTTCATCATAGCACATAGTTTCTCCAAATGGATGGAAAACTTAATTGGTTTTAGATAGAAATATGTTAATTACTTTTTGAAATATGTAAATTTCTTTAAGTTGATCAGTAATAGTAAATTTCTCAGGGCCAGGAACAGTAACCATTACCAGTGGTCAGAAAGCATGATTTTTCCTTGTATGTGCTTCCTAGATTTTATAAAAGACACAAAAAAATATGTATGTATATTTGCCAAGAAAGCAAATGTGAAACTATCTAGGGAATAAGTGGATGATCAGAAGGGTGGGTAGAAATATTTACCATGTACTATATACAATGGAAATTTAAAAATTTAGGCTCTTAATGCATTTTATTTAATAAAATAAGCAAACTTTCTAAGGAAGAAGGAGGAGCATGAATTCAGTACTCAGGGGAATTAGGCGGGAGAATAGCCAGCTCTAGGTCATTCTGGGCCAGATAGTATGGCTATTAGTGATTTCTCTATTGCTCTTTTAAAGCACATGACCAAGGCACCTTGCAGAAGAAATGGTTCATTTGATTATATGATCCCAGAGGGTTCAGAGTCCATTATGGAGCCAACAGCATATAGGACAGCAGGCATAGAAACTGTGGGTTAATATTTTGAACCCCAAGGAGGAAGGAAGTAGAGAGCATTCAAGGAGTTCAAAATTGCCCCAGTAACCAACTTCATCCAACAAAGCCACACCTCCTAAACCTACCCAAAGTGTTCCACCAACTGGGGACCAAGCATTCAAATGCTCAAGACTATGAGGGACATCTCATACAAACCCCCACAAAGACTCTATCTCAAAAAACAAGCAAGAAGTGGTGATAACTCCGGAGGCAAAGGCACCTGATATCAGGCCTGACAATCAAAATTGGATTCTCAGACCCACTTGGCAGAGAGAACTGATCCCTGTAACTTGTCTTCTGACCTCACATGTGTGCTGGGATACACATGCACACACAAACACCACATACATGCACACACAAACACCACCACACACATTCACACACAAACACCCCCAACCCCACCACCACTACCACCCCCTCACACACAGGCATGCATACACAAACACCACCACCACTATCGCCCCCCCCACATGCACACAGAAACACCACCACCACCACCAGTACCACTCCCCACATGCACACAGAAACACCACCACCACCCGACATACATGAACTTAAAAACACCACCACCACTACCACCCCACACACGCATACACACACAAACACCACCACCACCACTACCGCCCCCCCACACACAGAAACACCACCACCACTACCACCCCCCCACATACACACACAAACACCACCACCACCACTACCGCCCCCCCACACACAGAAACACCACCACCACTACCACCCCCCCACATACACACAGAAACACCACCACCACCACTACCGCCCCACACACACACAGAAACACCACCACCACTACCACCCCCCCACATACACACAGAAACACCACCACCACTACCACCCCCCCACATACACACAGAAACACCCCCACCACCACTACCGCCCCCCACACACACAGAAACACCACCACCACTACCACCCCCCCACATACACACAGAAACACCACCACCACCACTACCACCCCCCCACATACACACAGAAACACCACCACCACTACCACCCCCCCACATACACACAGAAACACCACCACCACCACTACCACCCCCCCACATACACACAGAAACACCACTACCACTACCACCCCCACACGCATGCACACACAAACACCGCCACCACCACTACCACTCCCCCACACATACACACACAAACACTGTCACCACCACTACCACCCACACACACGCATACACACACAAACACTGCCACCACCACCACAACACACACACACATTTGCACAACAAACACCACAACCACCACCACCACCACCCTCACACACACATACACACACAAATACCACCACCACCACTACCACCCCCACACGCATGCACACACAAACACTGCCACCACCACTACCACCCCCCACACACATGCACACACATAATGTAAAAAAAAAATCTAATTAAAAAAAGAGAGAAAACAACCAAGGTACACTATATGGCATAGGTCTATAATAACTCTGCAGGCTGAGGCAAGAGGATTGCTGTGAGTTTATGACCAGCCTGAGCTACATAGCATGTTCCCATCCAGACAGAGCTATTCAAGATCTAGTCTCAAAAAATAAGCAATAACAACAAAAGCATAATTTATAATGTATTATTGTTATGATGTATTATTTTATTACATATACATATGCACTGTAATTTGTTTGTACATGTTAGATTCTAGTTACTATAGATGAGATTCTGGTTAACCAAGCCACACCATAGTTCTTTAACAAGCTTAGCACAATCATCATTTTCGTACTCTGCTTTAAAATATAGTTTTGCGGGATGAAAAAAATATTGAGCTACTTAAGGAAATATTTAAAAATGTGAACTACATAAGAATAAAAGAAAACATTAAAATAAAGTGAATTCTTTGGGAAGGTTGTTTGTTTTGTTTTTTGAGACAGAGTTTCTTTGTGCAACGGCTCTGTCTGTTCTGGAACTCGCTCTATAGACCAGGCTTGCCTGAAATTCACAAAGATCTGACTGCCTCTTCCTTGAGGATTAAATGTGTACACTACGAGACCTGGCTAAATTAAACTGAAATAATAAAAATAAGAGTGAATTAGACCCAAGGATGTAATTATGTATATAAAATAATTTGATGCTCCCATTAAATTTTACATAAGGCTGTATGAATTTCACACCTAACAAACTGCAGAAATTCATCTACATTTATTTAAAGATGGGCTTCAGCTCCAGGAATACCATGCAGTTTGAAGTTGGCTTTTATCGGAAGAGAGAATAACGCTAATGAGTGACTACTAAGAGCAGCACAGTAATTTGCAGAGGTAAATACCTAATTACATCTATTTCCCAAAGTGGGATAAATCACACCTTAAGTTATATAATAATTTAAGGACTTGTATGAGACAAGAAGATGTACTTGATATTCCTCAACTAATTACTTTTAATTAACATGTCTATATTATAAAAAACATATGAGAATATTTTAAAATTAAAAATGGAAAAATATTCAACGCAAGAAGCATATGGATCTGTACAGCTAGAGGCAACTTACCATTGGAGAGATGAGAGGTCCTCCTTCCATTTCCCCATCAAAACTAAGTCTAGACATTCATAATTACACCAATTAATTGGCCATTTTGGCTAAATTATGTAAATTGTCTACATACACTTCTCAAAGTGCATAACTACCAATGCTATTCTCACTTTGGTCAAGTCTGTGCTACAGAGCAAAATGAAGTGGATAATTTAAGGCAATTATTCTGATACTTTAGATCAAACATTAATTAAGGTAAAAACATAGATTTCTTTTTTTAATTTGGATTGAAATATAAATGTTCTGCTTGCATGCCAAAAAATGGCTTTTTAAATTGTTTTTGAAATCTGATTATATGGCACCTTTGTAATCAGAATTTCTAAGTTTCAGATAACGCTGATACCTACATTATAGCATAGTATTTTATAGTTATTTATACCATTGTTTTCTTAAATCTTATTTTCTAAGTTCATAGACAGCATTGATAAAATTTATGGATGTTCTTAACACAAAAGTAAAGTTACTGGAATGCTTTTAAAGCTCCATGAATAGAATGTCAGAAGGCATTATCTACAGTAGCTTTAAGGCTATACAGAAAACACTCTCTGGGCAGGACTCACACACTGTCCAGTGTTGCTGAGAGGTCTAGAGATGCTCATGAATAAATAAGCAATCAGATCCTTATATCTAGCCAGAGTAAACAGCACATGACATTATCTGTCTGTCTGTCCGTCTATTATCTATCTATGTCTATGCCTCTATCTGTCTGTCTGTCTATCTATCTATCTATCTATCTATCTATCTATCTATCTATCTATCCATCTTCTATCAACATTTAAGCAATTGTAATAAAGCCTTACAAACTGACAACCAGAAGCTAAGGAAATGTGTTCTTTAAAATGAAATATTTCCTTGAACCATTATTTTCAACTTTTTTGTTGCTTTGAAATTTATCAAAATAAAAAGTTGGCCAAAAAGTACATTTTTAAGCTCCACATAAAATAGCTAATAAACATTCAGTACCCATCAAACCCCCACGAATATGATATGCCCAGCACTGAAAATTCTGCAGTCCTTCATTTCTTAAAATCATACTGTGAAATCTATACTAAAAGATTCTTTCCAATAGGCCTTAAGTGAGCTCTTTAAAATATCCCCAAGGTTTCCCATGAAGGGTATAGTTAAAGAGCATTCCACTTGAGATGCTAGCCTGAAAGGCCCTATAGAATTGCAGAGTATCATTATTAAGCAAATGTTCCTGGGCCCTTGGGTGGTTCACTTAAAACACATTTCACTGTATTGAATATTCAATGCCAAAAGCACAGTGTTCAGTGTTAAGATTTGCAATTTAAACCCAGTTGGGAGAAGTAAAAGGTCTTGTAATTTGCCTATGCTGTATTGCATTGATGTAGTAGCTTTCGTTGATAATTAAGTTCCAAAAATATGAGTTAGATTGCGGGAACAATGGGGAAAGCTAACCTTTCCATTACAGCTTTAGCTCTTGACTTCTTGTATTTAAGATTACAGATGCTCCATTAAATCGATTTTGTGTTTAATCTCCTCTTGAAAAACAGTGAATGCAAGTCCCCAACTTTCTTCCCTTTGAGAGGACCCAAGTATTTGACAATGAAAACTACAAGGCTCAAACTAGATAATTAACACCACCCACAGGGGATAAGAAAAGTTCAGTGAGTCTTTTTATGGATAGTTTTTCCCAACTAAATCTCTCTGGGTTGGAATGTCAAAATATATTTCAAGCTAGATTTTCAAATAAAAAAATTTAAAGAAACCAGATTTGAGAGGATAGGGGGTGTGCTTAATATGATAAAATCAATTACATTCGAATGTAAAATCGTGCTTTTTAAAAATAGTTCCTTGAAATCACTGACATTTGGTAATTTGCTGTTTTAACACCTTTTAGTTCCACAAAATAATACAGCACAATACAAATGTGCAAGGCATAGGATTGACTAAAAGTTAAAATTTATAGGGCAAAAGACCAGAGATTGTCGTTAAATAAAACAGGAAATCCGGCCTTGTGAGGTTTTTTTATGCCTGTAATTCCAACCTCTACGGAGGCTGAGTCAGGAGGATCGCAGCAAGTTCGAGGGCAGTCTGCATCAAAGAAAACCAAAGTTACTTTTCTTTGAATCTACACATAGGTGCTAAGACCCAAAGCTCTGATCCTGCTCTTGAAGTGGGGAGTAGCATTTTGGACAGAGGCCTCCATCTTAACTGAAGCAGGAGGATTACCTCCAGCATTTGGTCAGTCTCAAACTGTTTCCGCAGGGAAAATGACGTGGGTTCGCCTGCAGTTGACCTGCAGGAGAGTTAATCTTCAGTGGTGAGATCGCGGGGCGCTCTGGTACGGGTGGGGTCCTCGGCCCACCTCTACCGTGAAGGACGATGGAGAATGAACAGTGCTTACCAGTGCCTTGCCTGGACCAGCAGCATGGGTAGGTAGAGCGTGGACACGTGGCAGAAATTTACATTACCGGGAGATAGCCCCCAAACTTAAACTGACCCAGCAACTCTCCTAGTAACTGGAATAGCCCTGTGGGCGACGCTGATACATAATTCCGGACGTAAAAATCAGCACCTCACTTTTCAAAAGGAGCCTTTAAGTCCCATCAAGACCCGAGAGGGAGGTTTTAGCCACAGTGGGTTCAGCTATTGCAGGCGCAGGGAGGCCCGTGGCCGCCTGACCCGGCGGCGACCCCGCGCTCGCACCCCCACCCCGCGCCCGCCTCCCGGGCCGCGCAGAGCAGGTGTCAGGTGGGCGGCCCGGGCTCGACGGCTCCTCCCGCGGCCGCGCGTGCCAGCCTCAGCCCCTCCCGCCCCGCCGGCCCCTTTGTCCGCCCCGAGGGCGGCCCCTTCCCGCCCGCGGGGTGTGCGAGCTCCCCGGAGGAGGGTCGGAGGAGGGCCTGGGAGGAGCGGGGAGGAGCGGGGCGGGCGGCTGAGTGCAGGGGTGGGAGCTGCGGCTCACCGGGAGAGGAGCGGCTCGGTGACCCTCGCCGCAGCCGGTGCGCAGCCGCCGCCCCGGGGCGCGCCGGCGCCTCCCCCTTGGCGGTGTCCGCTCAGCACGGCGGGGGAGCACGGCTAAGCGGAGGGGAGGGCCGAGGGAGGGCCGGGGCGGGGCCCGAGCGGCAGCGAGCAGCCCGGGGCGCGCGCCTCCGACTCTCCAGACGTCGGAGCCCGGCTGGGACGCTTGCGCTCCGGGCCTGGGGAACGCGGCTCAGGAAAAGGAGGGAGGGCGAATCGGCAGGAAAGAGAGCACAAATGCTGTGACTGCCGGGGACTCCGAGTATTCGAGGTGTCTTTGAAGCGATCTTCATCCCAGGCTCTGGCCCACTGGCCGGGAAGCCTAGACGACCCCGTCTGAAGCTGTCACACTTCCCTCGACTGCTATATTCTCCACCGTCGGCCATGGCTTTCTCAGGCGATGGTGGGAAAAGTGGCCTTCCAGTCACTTTCACTCCACTCCCCCAAGGTCCGCAGGCGGCTGAAGTTGACTGCTCTCCTGGGACGCTGCTGCTAGGGAGACTAGGTGGCTGTCTCCCGCGGTGAAGGAGACAGGGAACTTGCCTTCCTCTTGTACCACCCCATTTCCTCTCCATCATTAGAATATTCCAGTATCTTAGACATAGCCTGGAAACTGCTAGCCCAGGTAAATCAATACAGCAAAAACGTCCAGGTTCACAGGAAACGGAAAGTCGGGTCTACTGTGTCAGGCACTGGGACAATTAACTGCAGGAAACGCGGCTCCGGGTGATTCTCTGTGTGCAGGCGTCCTCACTGGGCCCTGCCCTGAGGACACACAGCAGCTAAATGCCTTGGATACACTTGGTGTCCAAATCTTCCCCAAGACTGTGCTATGGGAGAATAAAATTCGGCTCATTGTCGCTTAAGCAAAAGTGTACTTTTGACTTGGTTGGCATTTTGCCTAATACGATTATTTATGAATATCGAAGGCATATAGTGAAGTTTTAAACAGCATATATTAATTAACTATTTCAGTTGTATTTGATAACGTTGATTAAAACACCAAATGGATTAACACATACCCACTCAGTGCCCTAATATCGGTCAAGAAAAGAACAGCACAGGTAGCTTTTAACTTAAAAACTTGCATATGTTGGTTTGCTGCGGGCTCTTGGCTTGCTGCAGCCTTGTTTCTGAGGCTACCTCCACCTGGTCAGTACATTAGTTCTGACAGTTACTTCCCTTTCCTCCTCCTGTTCTCTAAGACTAGGGGATTTCATAACCAAGGGAGACAAAAACGCGAGTTTGTTACTGTCCATATGTCAAGTGTACAGGCAATGCGTAGCACTGGTGACAACATTGTGTTTGGTGACAACTGATTTTCCCTACTGCACAAAGGAGTGGGGGTCAGGGGAGATGTCCAGGTTGGAATATCATTGAGGCACCATCTATAGAAAAACTGTCCTTAATAGCCACCCTTTGAAAGTAATGGACACTCCATTTGAGGGCTGTAAATACCACGTGTGGACAGAAGAGTTGTGGGTCTGTGTTCTACAAATGTTTGCTCTCTTCAGTATTGATCAAAGACCAACGTGCCCGCCTTATGAGGCTGCATTGGACAATTACAGAATGACAATAATCAATTCAACTTCTTTTAGTTAGTGAATCTTCTCCCCCCCCCCCCCCGGAAAAAAAAAGATCCGGGGATGAATTGTGAAAAGAATGGTTCATTTTAATAAAGACAAAAGAGACAGAAGGAGGAATGATATTGGCTGTGGCCGGTTAAGTGCAGGCAGTGCTTGAAAAAAAGTTTGATCCTCATTCCCTCTGCATTTCTGGGCCTTAGTTTGAATTTAAATGGGACAGACTCCTTTGGTGGCCAGCAGGGGTTCTTATCATTTGAGACAGGGAATCTTCTGGGCTAACGTTGATGAAGTGGGTGATTTGAAGTGTTTGGAAGAAACAAAGTTTCAAAACGTAAATCAAATTGGAATAATTGGTTGAAGATGTTTTAAAGTTTCCAACATTCATTACTTTTCTAATTGATAATTAAGAATGAAGATTGTATTTCCTCTTAATAAGTAACCACTGCTTAATACAGGCCTAAAGAAAATCAAAAACAAGAAAGAAGGAAGGTAAGGGAGAAAGAAAGAGAGAGAGAAAGAAAGAAAGAGAAAAAGAAAAAATGAATAGTACCTCTGTTCTCTCTAGATGGGAGGTTTTTCTTCTGGGATTGGAAGGGGAAACTTGGTTCTGATGATAGTGGAGTCCAGTGCCCTTGAACCCAGTGGTTGTAAAATTTCCCTGATTTGTGTGGATTTAAAAAAAAAAAAAACCTTAGCATCTCTTAAAGTGGAGAAGGTTGCTGCAAAATGAGTCCCTGTGTAGGTGTATACCCTGTTGCCTGGCTTTCAGCCCACGAATTCTAAATTCAGAGAGAAAAGAGCCTAAGGTGGCTAATGCCTCTCTAAAGAGGTGACTGTATAGACCAAACATCAAACAAAAGTAACCCTCTTTGCTGGCAGGACAGAACTGATGGAAATAATCGTTTGGATCCCTCCAGTTTCCGTCTAGGTCTCATTCAAAAGCAAAACTGTTATTTCTTTAGGAGGAGACAATATGAGCGTGTGGCCCCTTGGACCAATAAAATTTCTAAAACTCAGAACTCACTGACTGCAGACTGAAAATATCCTTAGAGAGTATCTTGTGCCAACACTCCCATAGAGCAGAGAGGAGCTGCAGACGGGGAAAGGGAGTGAGTGCCCACCTTAGTCTGGTGGGGGGCAGGACTCCTGGCAACAGATCACCGTGAGGTGTTCAGCAAAGTGCTGAAATTTCAGGCTTTTATGACCAACACAGACACCAAATTCTCCTAGGTAGTTCTCACGTTTGATTTAAATGTGAGAAATGCCTACAGAGACAGAGAAAGGGTGGGCTCTCAATTCCCATCCCCTGAAGGTCATTCACTTGAAGCAAAGCGAGTGCCGCACAGGTGCAGGTGCAGGCAGCAAGTCCTCCAGGATAGCTTTGGGAGTTCTGTTCTCATCTGTAGTTTACAAATCCAGTAAATTTCCAAGAGTTTGATGGTGTTTTCATACACTTCTTGCACTGTCAGCTTTCTTCCAAAATTAGGTCTTCCTTTCCTCTTGGCTTGCTTTACTGAGAAACATGTGCACCCACACATCTGGACTCTTCTGTGGGTAGGAAACACTAAGGAAAACAAACTAGATTTGAAACCTAATGAAGATAGATTTTAGTTAAAAGTCCAAGAGAAGCCCAGAAGCAAACATTTCAATATCCTTCATAAACAGGCAGGCTAAATATCTCCTCACAAGAATCCCTGACCCTCGTGTCTTATAAGGTGACTCCTCATATTCCCATTTGAGAAAATAAAAGTCAATACAAGGCTGTGCCCAAGTTTTTTTTGGGGAGTCAATATTCTAAGCAAAATATGCTCAACAGATGATAGTGGAGATGAAGCCAGAAAACAACTCCAGCTTTTTAAACTGCCAAATGAGACATAAAGCTGCATTGTAAAAATCATCTGGAAAACAGGTTTTCCCATTGAAGTCGCTATGTGTTAATTACTGTGAGCTGGAAGGCTGGAGATCGAACGCCTGGAAGCCGACTTTCACCCCGCATACGTAAACGGAAAAAGTGCTGAACGGCAGCCAGAGGGCTCTTGCCTGGACTCATTGCCATGCATGCCTCGACATTAATATGTGTTCATGGAGGGTTCGTACAGTACGAGGTGTTATTTCCTTATAAAGAAACACCAGGTCTCGCTTTCCATTCTTCTTACAAAATTATTCGCATTATTTATGCTACATTGAACGATCTAATTTCTTCGTGATAGTCAGCTAATTGCTCTGGCAGGTAATTAGAAGCGGTTTACAACGCAAAGGGCTTTTGCATTGCCCTTCGGATTATTAAGTTGCGCTGTAAATTATACTATATTTGCTGGGGAAAAATTCTTTTGAGCAAGTTCTCTTCCTGCGATCCGAGATGAAATCACCCCCCACCCCTCCCTAGCCACCGCCACGGCCACCACCACCCCCTCTTTTCCTGGACTCAGAGTCGAATGATTCTAAAGCACGCGATTTTGTTCGTGTTCACTGGGCCGAAATAACGTGGCCATTATGGCCTGAAATGGGCCAGGTTTGAAGCGAGCTTCCTGCGCGCCTGCAATATCCAGCAGGCATGTGGGAAAAGAGCGGCTTAAATGGGGACAGCTGCTCACTGCTGCTCATCTTACTCGGACAGCCAGGTCGGGTTAAGAGAATAACCTGCTCACCACCTTTTTTCTTGTTAATAAGACTATTAGAAAAAAGCAAGCACATACACACAACAGCACTAATTGACTGCCATATAAGCAAAGAATCACGTACACACACACACACACACACACACACACACACACACACACACACACACAAAGGTAGCAACAGCTACAAGAGAAACTGTAAAACATAACCACTGAGTGATTTAGGCAGAACGGCACAGAATTTCCTGCAGAAAAACAACCCATGACAAAAATCTACGTATGTAAGCTCAAAAAACGCTCCCTATAGAAATGGATTTGTACAAAGGATCTGAAGAACTCATTTTAAGAAAATTAAGCCAAAAGTAAACTCCGGAGACCATTTTCTTGCTCGGGCTTTTATGTATTTTGGAGTCCCCACACTTTTTGGTGGTGGTGTTTTAATCTGTGCGATGAGACCAAAGAAGCATCCTGGTTTGCCCTGTGTTTTAGAAAGGGAACTGTAACCCTGATCACAAATGCCCCCATTTTCCAACCGTGTACTGGGATATGAACAGACGTGTGATGAAGCCCAGAGACCCAGAGCAGCTCCTAGATTATTTGTAATTAGACACAATTCCCAAAGTAACATTTATCTTCCCGAAACTGCGATTGCAATTGTCAACCGTCTGGAGGAAATGCGGCAGGGTGAGCTGGGAGCATTGCTTCTTCCAGGAACTGAACAGAATGAAGAGAAATCAATAGTGCTAAGGATCAGGATTTAGTAGTTTTTAACTCTGCATGTTAGCTGTGAGAAAGTAATGTATAATATCAAAAGAGAAAACAGCCCAAACAAATCTATTTCAGAAAAAAAAACCCACAACCCTCTCATCTGAATGTCTAAGCTGCTTTTTTTATACACCAAGCTTGCACAAGAACAGTAACACTATCCTCCACAAACAAGCAAACCCTCTTCCTTATAAGTGTTTCTTTCATTTACATGATGAAGAAGGATAAGATGTTGTGGAAGTGATTATCAATTTCATCTATAGGCTGGGAAAGATGAATCAAAAATAAATCATAGACTATATGTCTGCCTGTAGAACTAGAGCAAGGCCACACTAACATGGTATGAAAATTTGAGCACGTGTGGAGACAATAAATAGGAAGTGTGGGGTTTTTTTCTTCATTTAAATAGGCTATACACAGATAGTGGAGGGCTGGGGAATGTATCTTGGTAAATTCTCTCTCTCTCTCTCTCTCTCTCTCTCTCTCTCTCTCTCTCTCTGAACCTATTTGTTAAAACGACTGTTTGATTGTTTGATGCATGGGGAGAAGTCCTTGTCTTCTGACTATATGCAATTTGAATTAGTCAGCTAAAAAGGAAATCAAAGTGCATAATCCTCTAGGTTAAACCGGTAAACATTTTTTAATTATAAAGTGTTCCTAACTTTGAATGCTTTAAAATAACAGAAAAAAACCCCTGCAAATATTAAGGAGAAATGGAAGAATATATTGAGTTGATTCAGAAAAAGACAAAAAGCAAAGAAAATGCTTTTTCTCGTTTATTCAAGAAATAATGCTTTGTAAGAGTCCCTGGGGCAAGTAGCTCAAGAGTCACGGGCGGCTTCGCTGTGGCCAACAAATGCATCCAATTAAGCGATGCCAGGAAAGTAGGGACCCGGCTGTAAATGTGGCCGGACAGTTGAAACCGAATAACCTCACTAATAGGGGCTATTGTTCAGCGTGGAAGTTCCCATTTTCCAATCAGGAAAATACAGCCTTCTCTCAGCTCCAGCCGACTGATCCCTTCCCACCTACGGCTCAACAATCTGCCACCAGCGAGGGGCTTTTATTACGTCCTTTCCCAGGAAATGTCAGGCAAGTTCTTAAGTAAAACCACCCGAAAACAGGGATGGCCTGTGAAGGGGGCCCTCAGGAATCCACAGGTCCACGCCTGGCCAGGCTTTCTTTTCAACAGGAAAGAAACTTTGACCATAGAATGCCCAGTAGCCCTCACCTATCCCCACCTGGCTCAGCCCTCTCCTCCCGTGGTCACTGGCGTGCTTGCCCGGCTTCACGCTTTATCTAGTAGCCCTCTGGTTTCTGCGCCAGGTGCCCCACACTGGGAAGAGGGCGAGGCGGTTCCTTCTTGTCTTGCCTGCCAGGGTCGCGCCGCTGGCACCGCGCTCGCTTGCTCGCTCGCTCGCGGAGGACACCCGCGGGTCGGCTAGGCGAGCCGGGGACTCGCTGCCAAGTCTCAGGCAACTCCTACGCCAGCAGCTGTCTTAATCCGTACCCTGCAGAGGTACGCGCTCAGTTCCCCGCGCCTTCTCCCACTAGGCTTTCACTTGTCTTCCGACCTCCGCGCCCCCCCCCCCCCCCGCCCCGTCCCTTTTCCCCCTTTCAGCCCATGTTTATGTAGACCGTACTTCTATTCAAAACTATATTTGTTGTAAATGCGTTGCCGAACAGTTGAAAGCCTGGCTAGCTTTGATATTTTCAACTATAAATCTCCATTTGTACTTGGTGATTGCAAATGGCTTTATTAACTTGTCTCGGAATCTACACATTTTAATCTATTAACCAAGAAACAGAGGCATATCTCACTCCTCTTTCTCCGGAAAGAAAATGCAGAGATCAAAACCTCTGATTTGCTTTTAGGACCTTGTTTCTTTGGTCCTGAGAGATTTCCAGTATCGACTGGGTCTTCAACCCCGCCTGCAAAAAGACACGCAAACCACCATTACAAAAAAAAAAAAAAAAAAAAACACCTCCCTTTCTCTGCTCCATCTAAAGAGATGGTGATGTATACTGTAGCCGCAAGGTGTTAAATATACTTGAGCAAGTAGTTCCCGGGATGTAAATTAGGTCCCAAAAGCTGTTGTCCAAATCGAAGAAACAGAGAAATTAATCTGGGAGACTATCCATCATCACCGGTAATAAAGAGAGAGACATGGATGAGACAGATGATATGATTAAGGGGCTGTGGTCGTTTTAATTAACTTTTTGCTGTCCTGTAATGATCAAACTGGTCACCAGACCCGGTCAATAAGCATGTTAATATCAAACAAATAAAACCAGGGATGATTAAAAACCTCCTGGTTTATTAAATTTGAAATTCAAATGAAATTTATGCTGCAGATGCATACAGAATGCTAATAGATTCTTATCTTTATTGATAGTGGATCCCACAAGTTCTCAAGGAAACAGCGCACTGTGCACTGCTATTCCTTCCAGCACAGTGAGCTTCTCCTTGGGTAGGGGAAACTTGTCATTGATGTCTGGAAATCTGCACTTCCTGTATTTCTTCCTCCTTTTCTCTAAACACCTCAGTTATTACAGTACAACACTGCAAAGCAGTGAGCAATTCCAAAACAGGTGAACTCAACTCTGCCCTCAGTGGCTTAAACAGGCTGGCAGTATCTGTCATGAGCTACATAGAGTTCTCTTCCTTGGTACAGGATTCACGTGTGCTGGGATCACTTCTCCAAAGAGTGGAGGAGTGCCTTTCAGACGAGTTTCATTTAAAGTAGAAGCCAGCCTGTGAGTGTTTTAACTTGACAGCCTCATGATACAAATATTAACCGCTTCTTTGGGGGGGGGGGAGATAAACAGGAGTAAGTGGAATGTGTAAATGTTGATGTGTGTGTGTGTGTGATACAGTATACATTAGTGACACACTGGTATATATTTTTCTAATGAAAGCTGCACATTACATTACAGAGTTCCTTAAGCTGAAAGCAAACCTCATGCAAATTGAAGAATCTAGTATTTTCACTGAATTCACACCAACATTGTGACTCATTGTCATAAGAAGAATGGCATGTGATTCTAAAATGCATTTATACAAATGAAATATTTTAAGAGTTAGCTTAAAATTGAGTAGCTCAAAATTGTAGTCACATGATGCTGAGTTTTTCTAATTCCTGGCAGTTTTGAGGAAACAGTAGTTAACGCCTCTGTTTACTCTCATGCTCAGCATTTAACTTTTTAATAGTCTTGCCTCTTTCCCTTCCAGAAGCTAGGAGGATAAATAGCTAAAGTAACTATTCTCATGAAGGAGTCCTCCTTCAAAGCACTTCCCTCCACCTTTGAGGATGGTGATATTGATTAAAGTTAAACCCCAAATTTGAACAACTATATATTAGGTTCTTAAAATGAATATCATTATAGAAGGAGACCAAAGCAATGAAGTTAATTCTCTTTTATTTGTTAAACGGAGTTCCCTCCTTCCCCCACCCCTTCCTCCTTCTGGGCTGGCCTGTCACGCCTTCTCAACAAGCTAAAATCATTCAGAGGGGCTTGCAGGGAGAAACACAGCATTTATGATAAGCATCAGGCTTCAGAGAAAGAAAGCAGTTCATTAATTTACTTCACACTTACTTCAAAGTTATGTGGATGTCCCTTAGTCCCTTAATCAATAGATATGATGTGCAGTCAATACCTGCATATGTGGAAAACAGGTTCAGAAATGCAAACTCCTGCATCACCAAACATCCCCTCGACAGTGCAGGTGAAACTTATGCAAATGATGAAGCTTGATTTGGACTTCAGCAAAACCCAGAAGGTATTTTTTAATATCTTTAGAAGCTGCATGCAATACATTTGAGGAGAGAGAGAGAGGGAGAGAGAGAGAGAGAGAGAGAGAGAGAGAGAGAGAGAGAGAGAGAGAGAGAGAGAGAATCTCCCAAGTAAAAACAGAGCAGTTCTCTCGAGTACTCACATTTTAATCAACTCCCTCTTAAAATTAGACTTCTGAGAGTTTTCCTAACAGGGTAAAGCAGAAATTACTGTGGTTTTAAAAAGCATGAATATTCAACAGGACTCTAAGGACTGGATTTTCCCTTATTCTGGTGTTGGCCTTTTTGTGGTTTAAGAAGTTCGATTGTAACGACATTTCTGAAGGCAATTAATATTAAAAACAGCAAGCAAGTGACAAAAAGGCAGCAAATTGGAAGGAAGTGCACACGATGCCTCAAGCACATTCATAGATGGTGTTCTCAAACTACCGACGCCACTGAACCCGAGCCCAAGTTTTTCAAAAATTCACTTCCATTCTTACATAAACGGAGCCAACAGATTTCAGTCACTCTGATTTCTCTGTCAGAAAGGCACAGTGGGGTTTCCTGTGAAAACTTCTAAATTGGGTAAAATGCTCCTCAATTTCTCATCCAATGGGGGGGACACACCCCTTATACCTAATTCTTTTGTAATTTTACTGCACGCTGCGGGGCAAACACACCTCCTCCAGGACGGGCACTTCCAAAGCCACCTCGGAAAAGGGAGTAAGGAGTGACCAGATCAAAGTAACGACTGGAAGGCGCAGGCTCACACATGCCCCACACCACCCATTTCTCAACCTTTCAATCTTCCTATCTGGCTGAACCGTCAGGAAATGGAGGGTAAGTATCAAGATTTTCTTCAAAACTATACTGATAGAGTCCAGGAAGCTAAGAAAGAGAAAAATCACTGCATCTTTTATGTTCAAAAAAGCAGGGAAAGTTAGTAATTGAGGTAGGGTTTGGGAATATTTATTTACCCAGCCTCACTCAACTTCGCAGTCAGTTTCTCGAGATCTTCAATCTCTCAGGAACGTACACTTTATTGTATTGTTCCTGTTCCCCACCCCCAGCTTTGGTGAGCGCGCGCGCACGCACACACTCCTCTTCCCTCTCCATCTGGAGCTCACAGTCGCACACCCACTCTCCACCGACACTTAACCCGGGATTGAACGCACTGCCGCTCACGACTTACTAGGCTAAAGGGACTCAGTTACGCTACACACTTCCCAGCTCTGTCCCCTGCCCCTCTTTGTCACACGCTCAGTTACCCCCGCCCCCCCATATACACTCCCCCGGTGCTTGCACGACGTCTGCTCGCCCCTTCTTGACCACGTCCTTGAGACCCTGACCCAGTCACCCCTCCGCTCTCTGTACTACTCTCTCCGGGGATGGGTCACACTCGCGATCACTTTGCACGCGCGTGCACACGCACTTTCTGCTACACTCTCACCCCCTCCCGCCGCCGCCGATGACCTCACGGCGCGCGCGCAGCGCGGCCCGGCGAGGTCGCAGATTGGTTGGCCGCGCCTCCGCGGCACTTCAAAGCCGGAGAGGGAGCTACAATTGTGGCGGAATGGGCGGAACTGATCATTGTATTGCACACCTCTAAAAAAAACACTGCCTCTGATTTATCAATATAAAAAAGATCCTCTGAGAGAGGAGGAGGGCGCTTCTGTGTGATGGCAACTTCACTTCTAGGGGTGAGTCTCAGGATCTTCTCTCGCTGGTTTAATTAGTTTCCTTTTATTGCCGATTGGAGGGGGTTAAAGTCTCCCCGGCCAGGCCACGGGCTATCAGTCTCTCTATTGAGAGCCTCCCCCCCCCCCCAGCCCCATACAAGTGAGTTCAGAGAAAAGAAAGAGGGGGGGAGAGGAGGCAGAGCTACTTTTTTCAGCACAGGAAAGGTTTGGAGGGCATTGAGACCCGCCACCTCGCCGCGCCTGGCCGCTCCCTGCCCGGGAGACCGCGTAGCCCCTAAAACACTCGATTTTGGAGGGGGAACGCGAGTAAGTTTTCTCCCTCCTGGGCATACTGCGGATTTTTCCCCTTAAATTTTTTCCTCAGCCCGCCCTGTATTGCAGGTACGTTGAACTCGTCTTATTTCTATCATTGTAGATACACTTAGAAAGAAAGAAAGAAAGAAAGAAAGAAAGAAAGAAAGAAAGAAAGAAAGAGGGAGGAAGGAAGAAAGGAAGGAAGGAAGGCTGAAAAAGCGAGTAAGCCTTACAGTTCGGCCTCTTTGGGCCCGGGAGAAGCAACCAAGGTTGGGTTGAGGGGTACCGGAACAGTATTTTCAAAGCTCTCTCCGGATGGCAGAGTAGCGATCTTAAGCATTTAAATGCAGGCCAGTGATTTCCCCAGGTGGCACGGCCAAGGGAACTTCTCCCGCCCCAGTCTGGACTTTCTGTTCGTTTGATCAAAAGCGTCTAGGGCTTTGTGCACACAAGAGTGTTGTCTTAGGTGAGAATTCTTGTTAAACTCTTCTTTAGCGTGGCGTTTTGCTCCGGAATTAGACGCCCCAACCAAACTTGTTCCCCTCCTGTAGAGTAGGAGGCTGCCCGGCGCCGGGGCAGCTGGGGGTGTCAGGTGAGTTGGTGGCGGCGTGCCGCAGCTAGAGATGGGGAGCAGTGGGGCGTCTAGAGACTACTAGGGGACTAATGCACATTTCTTCCCTCCCCCACCGGTCCTTGGCCCACCACCCCTCCCCCATCCCTCTCCTCCGGTCCGGGTCTCAGGAAGAACCAAGGTTGGGATCCACTCCTCTGGCCATGCTTGCTGCTACCTGTAATAAGATCGGCAGCCCCAGCCCGTCTCCCTCCTCCCTGTCGGACAGCTCTTCTTCCTTCGGTAAAGGCTTCCACCCCTGGAAACGCTCTTCGTCCTCCTCCTCCAGCAGCTGCAACGTAGTGGGTTCCAGTCTCTCCAGCTTCGGCGTGTCTGGGGCCCCCCGGAACGGCGGCTCGTCCTCCGCAGCAGCAGCGGCGGCGGCGGCAGCGGCGGCTGCCGCGGCCCTGGTGTCCGACTCGTTTAGCTGCGGCGGCTCGCCGGGCTCCAGTGCCTTCTCCCTCACCTCCAGCAGCGCCGCAGCCGCGGCCGCAGCAGCCGCAGCGGCCGCCTCCAGCTCGCCCTTCGCCAACGACTACTCCGTGTTTCAGGCCCCGGGCGTCTCGGGGGGCAGCGGCGGCGGGGGCGGCGGAGGCGGCGGTTCCGGGGCGCACTCACAGGACGGTTCCCACCAGCCGGTGTTCATCTCCAAGGTGCACACGTCGGTGGACGGGCTGCAGGGCATATACCCGCGCGTGGGCATGGCGCACCCGTACGAATCGTGGTTCAAGCCCTCGCACCCGGGCCTGGGCGCCGCGAGCGACGTGGGCTCCGCGGGCGCCTCCAGCTGGTGGGACGTGGGCGCTGGTTGGATCGACGTGCAGAATCCCAACGGGGCGGCTGCGCTGCCTGGCTCTCTGCACCCTGCCGCCGGGAGTCTTCAGACGTCGCTGCACTCGCCGCTCGGAGGCTACAACTCGGAATACTCGGGCCTGAGCCACTCTGCTTTCAGCAGTGGCGCTTCCTCTCACCTGCTCAGCCCGGCGGGCCAGCACCTCATGGACGGCTTCAAACCGGTGCTGCCAGGCTCCTACCCTGATTCGGCCCCGTCGCCGCTGGCCGGCGCGGGCAGCTCCATGCTGAGCGCCGGGCCCGCGGCGCCGCTGGGGGGATCCCCACGCTCGTCCGCGCGCCGCTACTCGGGCCGCGCCACCTGCGACTGCCCCAACTGCCAGGAGGCTGAGCGGCTTGGCCCCGCGGGGGCGAGCCTGCGGCGCAAGGGGCTGCACAGCTGCCACATCCCGGGCTGCGGCAAGGTGTACGGCAAGACGTCGCACCTGAAGGCGCACCTGCGCTGGCACACGGGCGAGCGGCCGTTCGTGTGCAACTGGCTGTTCTGCGGCAAGCGCTTCACGCGTTCTGACGAGCTGCAGCGGCACCTGCGGACCCACACGGGCGAGAAGCGCTTCGCCTGCCCGGTGTGCAACAAGCGCTTCATGCGCAGCGACCACCTGAGCAAGCACGTGAAGACCCACAGCAGCGGCGGCGGCTCGGCGGGCTCCAGCGGCGGCAAGAAGGGCAGCGACACCGACAGCGAGCACAGCGCTGCGGGCAGTCCGTCTTGCCACTCCCCTGAGCTGCTGCAGACCCCGGAACCCGGCCACCGCAATGGCCTGGAGTGACTGTCGCGCAACCTCCCACCTGGCCCTGTCGGGCTCGTACGCCTGGCCCGGGCTCCAGAGTTGGCTCACGGTCTCGCGCTCTCTCCCCAATTCCCCGTTCGTTCCCCCTTTCTCCGGCTTCCCTCTCCAGATTTTATGAAAGGGATGTGGACAGTAAGTAAGCCCGCATTTGCGGCTGGAGCCCTGGCTCTCTCCTGCAAGGTGACAGAGAGGTCTGGCTCAGTGGGAACCGGCTCCTCCAGCTCCCTGCCGGCGGAACTTCGAGGGGGCAGAAGCCTCTGGAGTTAGAACAGGGTGAATGGGGTGTCTGATAGACCCGCCCCCGGCCTCTGCAGCGGCGGAAAGCTCAGTGCTCAAGCGTCTTGAGCAGAAGCTGCAGGGAGGGAGAAGCCGAAGGTCGGGCAAAGCACCCTGCCCGGACCCCCGAGCGCGCCCCTTGTACCACTGTCCCACTTTGAGCACTGCCCTGCACGCAGGCCTACTGCACCCAGACCGGGTTAGCAGAATTTAGCTCTCCCCACTCAGCTCAGCCTAGCTCTTATGCGCCCTGCGGGTGAACCGCTGCGACTTGTGCGAAGGGAAATCAATGCCGCTACCGGTTTTCATCTCTGCGACTTTTTCTTTAAAAAAAAAAAACTGAAAAACTGAGAGGAAAAATAAACAAGCAACCTTCCTCTTGGCTTCCCGTTTAAATACTTTTTCTCTGCCTGTGAGCACGTCTTTCCAAACTGCTATTACCGGTCCAAAAGTTACTTTGGTGGCAGTAACTTAAGGGGTGGGGGTGGGAGTGAGGGTAGGTGTCTTTTTCTTATGCAAAAATACCCCCTTTCCGGTGAGAGCAGATTAACCGCCTTCGTGTTTGTCCCTTTCTACCTCGTTTTTTCGCCATTCCCGAAAATCTTCTCCCAATCTTTTTTTTTTCTCCCCCTTTGGGTTAGTTCAACAGTCAATTTATCTACTCATTTCTGTAAATTATTGCAAGTCGTTTAATATTTTCGGATTAAACTTTTTTTGTGGTTTAAACTCAGACGAAAAAGCTATCGTTTATTTCAGATGAGGCTGCAGTTTAAATGCCAAAAGAGGGAAACAGTAAATAAAATTGAAATTCTTTGTAAAATATATCTGAACCTAATGGTTTGTACAACTGGAAAGTCGTTCTAGGTTAGTTTCCCATTAGACACGACTCTGCCGCTGTGAGGTGTGAGGCACATTGTCCAGGAGACGATTTTGTATAGTATTTTTCTTGTACATTACTTCCGGTAAATATTTGAAAATATATTGAAGTAAATTTGATTTTTTTCTTTTTTGTCAGAAGAAAATATTAAGAGTTATTCCTGAGGTTCTGATGAGCTGCAGGTTTTTTTGAACTCAATTCTGGAGGTGCAGAGCCACACCCGCACTTTTCCCGGCCTAGTTTTGCTCGAATATGAATTTAGATAGGTATCAAGCTGTAACTAAGACACTGTTTGATAAATGTTGGATGACATTTAATTTAATGGAGCATGTACTTATTTGCATTTGCTGGCAGTCCAGGCGTAGTTAAAGTGAGAGTTCTTCTATACTTCATAATAACAGGGTCTGGCAAACCCATGTATTAAATAAATTGTCCAAGTGATACTCGACTAACTTTGGCCTTTGTGTATTTCCTGAAGGTGATATTGTTAACTGTTGACAAACACTCCTGACACTACATTTAAGTGTTGTTTGCAGAGTCTGCAAACTAACTATTCATTGTAATGTTGAAATAATTTGGATATTTCACATTGAAATGAAAAGCCTTTCTCTGGAACATTTTAGACTTGCATTTTAAATGCATGAAATGTAATTGATTTATTTGTAATATTTTAAATGGTATTAATAAACTCAGATAAAAGACTAGGACAGTTAATTTGTATTTTTTTCCCTTTTAAAACTATGGGCATTTGCATTTTATCTTCAGTTTTATGTCTAATTTAAACAAAATATGACCCTGTTTTTTTGGTAATATTTAAGTATTTGCCTTTAAGATATTATGTAGATGGAAGGTCTATTTGGCAAAGTTGTGTTTTCTTTGTTTACCAAGATAAAGATTATAGTGTCTAAGATATGTAATTAATTATTTACAATTAGATTTAGCTCATAGCATCAGGATTTATTGATCTCTTAGAACTTGTAGTAATTTACCAAACAATTCAAAGAGATTTTATGTTGCTGCTTCCTTCTCGGGCTTCAGAAGGCCTCAGGTTGTTGGCCTTTGATTGCATTTAGTATTTAAAAGGCCTAGACTTAACATGAAAGATCAATATATCTAAAATAAAAGCATCATTTGGAGATCACTTCTGTTGATAGGAGGCAGAGAAGGTCAAGCTATCAAAAGCTTGGGTTTTGGCATTCTGTCATAGCTAAAGAGTCTGCAGAGGTAAATATTAGTAGATTCCTGTTGAAATGAGTTATCTGTTCTTTAAAAGTCTCTAAACAGTCACCAAAGAAAGGGAAGGTTAAACCTTAATCTATCTACGAGGCTATTGTTCAAAGGTGTCAATGATGCCAATAAAAAGCATTGTCTTGTTATGTCTAAGTGCATTTAAGCAATGAGTGTTCCTTGAGCCATACTTTGAAACATAATATACTTTAAATGTTGATTGATGTTATATCAAACTATTTCACTATTAGATTAATATTATTTTGAATCAAACTGAATAAAAAGTTAGTGTGTTGAGATTCTGCTAAGTTTAGCTTCTTTCTTTCTGTTCACATACTCACACTCAGTACAGTCTTGGTATTCATCTTGAATTGAAAAAATTTTCCTAGAAATTTATGTAAAGTTATAATACATAGAATTAAAAAATGCAGCGAATTATAAATCCTATAGAAAGTCTAACCAAAAGCAATCAGGTTTGTAGTTCAATATGTTGTATAATAATACTGTTGGTGTCCAATCAACAGAGTCTTCACCCAGCTGTCCACTCCACTCACACTCAAGTCCTTGTGGTCAGAGATAAACAAGTTAGTTTGATATTTTGGGATACTGTGGCTCTAAGAAATGTTTACTAAGGAAAATAAAATAGTTTCTGTCGCCTTTTTCCTAGGAGTAATGCAGAACACAATTTTAAGTGTTTCTTTTTTGTTGAAACTTGCAGTAGCTGAGGGATGCGGAGAGGCCACTTCTACAGTTAATATAAAGGCAGGTAAGAGGCCAGCTGCTTGGTCCTTTCATAGGAATGAATATTTGATTGGAGAGGTGGATTGTCTGAGAAATGATTTCTTTAGGGTGCAGAAAGCAGGGCTTATTGTTGTCTTGTAGGTGTTCAAACTTTCACTTTCTTTTCTTCCTTCGGTTTAGCTTGAATTTAGTTTAGTTTTATTTATTTATTTATTTTTTTATGTGTGTGGAGCAGTATTTCTAACTTAGTCTCACAGAGTGAGCAGAGTCCTCTTTGGGGGCTGAACAACATGTGTCTTTGGGGAGGAAGGAAGATGACACACAAAAGGGATTCTCTTCTGTGTGCTGATAATGGCTAGAAACTCACTGCCATGAAGCCAGAGAGGCTGTCACTTTGAACCAAAGGACAAGCTTCCGGGCTTGCAGATCAAGGTAGAGTCAAACTAGCTGTTGACCCAGAGGTCAGGCCTGCCTGTGTCAGCCCACCCTCCAGAGTCTTAGAAGGCACTGCCCCCTCCCCAAGGACTGGTGCTATTCAGCCCTCCCGGTTCCTCCCTCAAGCCTTCCCCAAGCTTGAGTCTGAACTTCCCCACCTTGCCTGCTTTTCCGCTGGCTTCTTTATCACCTTTCTTTTTAGATGAACTTGTTCACTTAGGTACCTGACTTAGGTGAAGCTAGACTAAGATATTTTATGTAGGAAGCCTGATTTAAACCAATGTGGTAGTTGGTCTTCCACAGGAGTGATGCTGGAGACTGTTCCTGGACAGGCTTGTCTCTCCACTGCCCTTTTCCCCCTGTCTTGGCATAACTTCTTCACGGGGCTTTTTAAATAAGGAACCTACAGCTAACTAAGCCCAGAAGCAGGCAATGAGCGGACTCTTGCGTCTTAAGTATTTCAGCCTACCATTTTTGTCTCCCCATGGATCTTTTAGTCAGGTTTTATTGAATGACAAAAAAAAATATTTAAAAAAATGAATGTTTTATTTGTTAGAGAAGATTACCTCACAAGTCAGAGGATAGGGGTGGGGCGCTGGTAATTAAAGCAAAAACATTTGGGGGAGAAAGTGTAGAATTAAATATACCCAGACTGCCTGAGATAGTAGAGACAAATACTCATTTGTGTTTCATATAAATGAGGCAGTGATTTGATCCCAGTATTTTGAATAAAGTGTAAATTTAAATTTTTCTGCCTTGAACAATGTTGCAGGCATTTCTATTTCATTTCTATCGCTCCCCCTACATCACTAAAATAACTACGTATTCTAATTCTCTATCTCCCCTCTGCCCCCTCCACGCTTCTCTTTCAAAATAGCATTAAAGTTTTACGACTGACTTTCGAGAAGAGATGTTGTGTAAGGGGGTAATGGAGTACTCTGCGGATTCGTGGCGCAGTTCTCCGAGGCCATCTTCCAAAGGCTCCGCTCAGCACAATGGTTGCTGTTATTTAAAAAACTAAGATGCAGAATTTGCTTGCGCCTTTATTTCCTGCTTCCGGATTAGGGGAAAGCCAGTAATCCCTGGGTGTCCTGGACCACAGCCCCCTGTTTCCAGGGGAAGAGTGAGAGGCCACCCCGTAGACTCTCTCTGGGAACTGAACTTTGATTCGCTGCTTCAGGGGGAGGGAAGAAGTCTATTTTATTTTAGTCCTGGACGCGTGTTTAATTTAATTTAATTTTCTATGGGGTCTCTTGGCAGCAGGGAAGCAGCCTTCTACATTAGTTTTGGTTCCTAAGGAGATTCCTAGAACCCTGGGGACAGCGTAGGGGCTCGAATCACCTAGCCCTGGGCATGATGCCTTCCTTACAAACGCGTCTCCTAACGTTAGTTTTAAAGCTCGAATGCTTGGATTCTTGTTTGAAGTTCACTTGTCAGTGTGGCTGCTCAGGCCGTAAATTCTACAGAAGGCTAACTGGAAGTCAGTGTGACCTATGCTTTACTGAGTCCCTCCGCGTTCCTGGGGTTCTCTGAAAACAACCATGGGAGCCGGGGAGGAGTTCCCAGCCCTTTCCTCCGCCACCCAAGGCTCAGGTTGGCCTCTTCCGTACGCAGGCCGCTGCCCGGAAGATACCTAGCCTCCCCGGGAAGGCTCCCGGCCGCCAAGCTGCACTTGTGCCTACTGCTTCGGGGTAGCGGTGGAGGCCTAGGGTGTCAGTGGCATTCTGCCGGGGAACCTCTGGGATCGCGCCGCACACAAAGGCTCCGCGGCTGCCCGAGCCTTCTGCGCGGACAGCGAGCGCCACCCTGTGCCCCGAGGCCGCTCTGCAGAGCCGGGGCCTAAGGCTCCAGCAGCACCTCACTCCCCACCCCAAAACCGCATTGCCACCAAGTCTGGCTCAATGCGAAAATGTGCTGCGCTTTTTTGATTTTAGGAATCAGTTTAGCGTCTAGGAGAGAAGAGATTCGGTGGGAAGGTACAGACTCATAGGACCTTGAGCAGAACAACGAAACTTTTCTTAAAGCGTTGTTCCTAAAACTCAACCATCTCTTTATTTCTTGCTTTTTCTCTGCTCTCTCCCTTCTAATCTTTGGGCCTCTAGGTGCTGGGAGGCGGGGTGTGGGGGGGGGCTAGCAATCAATCTTCTTCAGGCTATATCTTGGTGATAATTTAAAGGAGACCAGAAGATCAACCACTTTGAAAGAGCCCTCTAAGGGTCCTCATTTGGAGAATGTACCTGCAGCCTGCAAACTGTCTGAGGGAAGGAGCTAGCATTTAGCAAAAACTCTAGGCCCTCTGTCATGGGTGTTTGTGTTAACTGGGATCCACTCTGAATCCTTGACTGGTCAAGGATGGCGCCCTCAGACTGAGTGAGGCTTCTTCTGAAGTACTAACAGGGAACACTCCGGGATGCATACCTGTGCAAGACAGAGCTCTCAAGGTTACTCCATTGATTTCACACGGACAGCGGAGCAGGAGAGAGTCTATATTCGGTGCGCAGTGTGCCCAGCGCAAGCAAAGCAAAAGCAAGTAATGCAGCCACCAGCAGCTCTAGAACATAATTGACAATTCCCCCTACGGAGCACCACCCTCCTTTCTGAAACCAGCTGGTGGTGCGAGCTCCCCGCCCCCACCCCCACCCCCGAGTCCGGAAAGCCCGGAAACACTGGAATGCCGTGTTCTCTCACCCTATTGTGCCTAGGTGTTGCAAACCACTGAAGTACAGAGCTTCGTGCTTTGATCTCATGGCCCTGCCATTCTGTAGCACAGAGGGGTGGGTTTAAATTAAATTTCTTTTTCTGCTGATAAATTCTAATGGGCCTCAAAAGGTGAATAATTATGCAGTAACATTTCATGGGTTGTTGGAGTGGGAATTCCCACTGCGCTGTCACTAGGAAAAGAATGCTCAATGCTAAATGAAGCTTCGCAAGTAAGCCACAAGTGTCTTTTAAGACCCCTGCCGATAATCCAGGCCATTTTTACTTTTATCTTTCTCGCCTCTGCTAAGCAGTGTCATTTTTTTCTTACATTCAAGGTTTTTTTTTTTTGGTGATTAAAAATATTGGAAACAATCAATACTTAAAAGTTTTTTTTAATCAATACTTACATAGTTCTTGAGAGTAAAAAAAAAAAAAAACCTGTGTTGTTGATTAAACCATGACAAACACATGACCTTGGCGAAAGCTGAGGCAGTGTTCTGGCAAAGGGAACACACCCAGGCTGAAGGGCCACCTGAGATTTGCCCTCACACTAGATTTAGTTCTGGCTCTCCCTTTTTTGCTTTTATTTTTGGGTTTGTTGTTGCTGCTGCTGCTTTGTTTTCTTATTTGCAGAAAAGTAGCCATTTTTTTAAGAGGTGCCTGATCACTAGGACTTTGAATCTGCCTAGTTTTGCACCCACATAGTTCAGAAGTGGCTTCTTCACTGGAGAAGGTGTAAACGAAAAAACACCTTTGTTGGTCCAGGCTCCCTAGCTGAGGAGGACTATATTTTGGAGATTTTAATTTATATTTAATCTTATGCCAAGCGTAATAAAAATTGTCAATAGTTTGGACACTGTAAATGTAGCATGGCTATTTAATATCAAGAGGAAAGCAGTCCCCAAACCTAAAAATAAAAGAACTCTAAATTTGTCATTTAAAGCACAATGAAGGCTTTCTTGTTTTTTTTTTTTGTATTATTATTATGAAAATCCCTGTTCTTCATTCGCACCAGTGTTCCATTCCGTACTGTTTTCCTTGTTTAGTTTGTGTTCTTTAAGTTTCTTCCCTGAAATGAATTGAACTCCCACAAGCATCAAGATTTCTAAATCAACACATAGAAATCAGAGCCTGCTTATCAAGGTTTCGCTCCTCTCTTGGCAACCATTTGAAAGGCCCAAACAATGAGTTGATTTACATTATGCTCACTTCACCCCGAACTCTGTGCTAATGTTGGATACTTTCAATAATTCACCTTGGGTTATCTTTATGTCTGTGGGGAACCAATCCTTCCAGCTCTCAAGTTTTTGGCCACTGCATTTTAAATCCTGAAATAGAAGAAAGTAGAGTGCCTCCGCTTCGCGGAGTTCAAGTAATTGACTAGTTCAACTGAAAGGAAAAGGTTTGTACTGCCCAATTTTGCACCCAATTTAATGCCCCCAATTACATGGGGATCCTGTCATCAGGTTTCCCACCACTTCAGGAAGCTAGGTCCTTGCTTGTATGTTTGTTGATCAGTGCTTGTTCCCCCTGCATACCTATCCCTTAGTTCAGCCCCACCCCCTTCCCTAAGCAGGTTCTTTCCCCATTCAATTTAGCCAACAATGGCCTTTGTAAAGGAAGGAACTTTGTGGCTGGTGGAAATGTATTGAAAAGAGATTTTCTTTGCCTCTGGCATTTTAAAAGGATCGTTGAGTTATATCTACTCTAACTTGTTAGATATGTGAACTCATCATCTGGGAGAAAATAATTGTGTAATATTATGTCTTACCTCAACTTTAATTAAATGAGCTGTATTAGGTTACACACACACATGACACTATCATGTTCTCAGCAAGCTACACACATACATGACACTATCATGTCCTCAGTAAGTTACACACATACATGACACTATCATGTCCTCAGTAAGTTACACACATACATGACACTATCATGCCCTCAGTAAGTTACATACACACATGACAGTTTCCATGTCCTCAGCAAGTTACACACGCACATGACACTATCCATGTCCTCAGCAAGTTACACACGCACATGACACTATCCATGTCCTCAGTAAGTTACACACACATGACACTATCCATGTCCTCAGCAAGTTACACACGCACATGACACTATCCATGTCCTCAGCAAGTTACACACGCACATGACACTATCCATGTCCTCAGTAAGTTACACACACATGACACTATCCATGTCCTCAGCAAGTTACACACGCACATGACACTATCCATGTCCTCAGTAAGTTACACACACATGACACTATCCATATCCTCAGTAAGTTACACACACACGAGACTTTACATGTTCTCAGTATTGACATATTTAAGACAATATCATAGTTTAAGTACTGTATTAATGACTGCAGATCACTAAAGCCACTTAACAAATATTTTGAGAACAGAACATTGTGTGTCCTGTATACACATTTTATAGGAGGCATGACACATTTTCTTTAGTATGTTTCAATGAAACGTGTTACCAGTGACATGTATTTACTTGTGTGTTTTAGTATGAATACCCAGAAAGTCAGATTTAATTAAGTTTTTCCATTCTTAAAACTCTACTTGTTTTGCAAGGAGGTTACTTCCACAAAGGTGTGCTGAGTACCGGTGGGAGGGAGACAGTGCTTATGTCTGCCACTTCTTCAGTTATTCTTTGGTCTGAAAGTTGGGTATGTTAAAATTTACTTAAAGGTGAACTATTGGCTATGGGATCTTAGGTAGTATACAGAATTTCCATGGTTCCCCTCACCCAATATCTTATCCAAAAATTTTAAGAAAATTTATCTAATTTAAGTCTATAATTTTATTTTATGTGTGGACAGCCAGATTAAAAACAATCTGTCAGAGCTGGGTAGTGGTGGTGCACACTTTTAACCCCAGCACTCGGGAGGCAGAGGCAGGTGGGCCAGCCTGGTCTACATGAGCTCTTTTCAGGACAGCTAGGAATGTTACACAAAGAAACCCTGTCTCAAAAAAGACAAAAAAACAAAACAAAACAAAAATCTGTCAGTATTCCTTTCTTTTTCTTTTTTCTTTTGTTCTTCCCTTTGAGATAGGGGTCCTGGCCAGTCCTGAATCTCACTCTGCAGGCCAGGCTGGCCTCTAACTTAGAGATCTGCCTGTCTTTGCCTCTTGAGCGGGTGCTAGGATTAGAAGTGTGCGCCATCACTCAGCTATGGTCAGTATTCTTACTTCAAATAATTAAATGTACATCTTTAGCAGCATTCTATTTATAATCTATATTTTAAAATTTTATACTTCGAAAGGACTTATTTTCCTTAATATTAAAATACAAGTAATTTAATGATTTCATTTATTTCTTCTTATTTTTTGACTTGATTTTTAGGTTATGTTTGTTTTGGAAATTGAGTTTGTCAGAGTCCAAAAAGGTTTAAAAATTGGGCCTCTCTCTTTTTTTCTGTCTCTCTCTCTCTCTCTCTCTCTCTTTTCTTTCTCCTTCAATACAGGTTAAGTTTGTCTTTTATATTTAAAAAATTGCATATGTTTTTGTCTTGTTCAATTAAGATTATAGAAAAAAATAAAAAAAATTTCTAGTTAGGAAATCTTCTCATTTGACTAGATTTCCAGCAAAACACTAGATAGTGAGTTAAATTTGAATTTCAGGCTAACAGCAAATATTTAAAAAATATAAATGTACCTTTCAAAAAATTTGGATCGTGTTTATACTAAAGTTGTACAATAGACTTTTTTAAAAATAAAAGTTTAATAGAAGCCTCGACTTTTTATTTTGCTATTTAAAACTAATTTTTAAACTAGAACTGAGATGACATCATGTTCCCACTTCCTCCTTAACCCGTGTCTGTTCTCCTCCCCAGCCTCACCCCTCAACCTCCTGACCTCTTCTTCTTTAATTGGTATGGTTTATATCGATATGCATGGTATGCAGATATATCCTGGGGCCTGATATGTAAACTTCTGATAAACTTTAGAATACAAGGAAAGCACAGATTACTGTAGGATAAGAGCGTTTAAAGATGCCAGGTAGAAATGGCCACACTACTCTCCCCAGGAGGACAAAGCAGCTTTGACTCCAGCAGACAGAAATTAGTCTCAAGCCACAGCCTTTATGACTGAAAAAGCATGGGATAAAACCGGACTCTCTGAACATGGCGAACAATGAGGGCTGATGAGAAGCCAAGGACAATGGCACGGGTTTTGATCCTACTTCATGTTCTGGCTTTGTGGGAGCCTAGCCAGTTTGGATGTTCACCTTCCTAGACATGGACGGAGGGGGGAGGACCTTGGACTTTCCACAGGGCAGGGAACCCTGAATGCTCTTTGGACTGGAGAGGGAGGGGGAGAGGAGTGGGGGGAGGGGGAGAAGGTGGGAGGAGGGGGAGGGAAATGGGAGGCTGGGAGGAGGGGGAAACTTTTTTTTCCTTTTCTCAATAAAAAAAAAATATGGGCAAAAAAAAAGTTTCAAAAGCAAAGATAATGCTTGTTTTCAAAGTTTATGTTTAAAACTCTTACCTAAACATTTTGTATATACTCATTAGTTTTTAATTTTTTTATTTCTTGAATTAACAAATTGTTTTTGAGATGCTGATGCAGGCTGTGGATTTTCCCTTAGAAAATACATTTCTCAGCCTTTAATTCCAGCACCCAGGAGGTAGAGGTAGGTGGATCACTGTGAGTTTGAGGCCAGCCTTGCTTATAGAGTGAGTTCGGGGACAGCTAGGCTACTTAGACAAACCCCGTGCTGAAAAGCCAAACCAAAAGCAAAATAACAGCAAGCAAACACCAACATGTCTCCTACACTCTCTGATGCCTGTCAGGGACCCACTGGGCTCCACCGGGGAGCGAGCATATTTATATGCTGCACTAAAATGGGACTCATTTCAGCCATGCCCTGGTGGTTGGAATTGACGGCTATCCCCGAAAAGTGACGGCTGCCATGGGCAAGAAGAAAGTCGCTAAGAGATCCAAGATCAAGTCCTTTGTGAAGGTTTATAACTACAACCACCTGATGCCCACAAGGTACTCTGTGGACATCCCTCTGGACAAAACTGTTGTCAACAAGGATGTCTTTAGGGACCCAGCCCTAAAACGCAAGGCAAGGCGGGAAGCCAAGGTCAAATTTGAGGAACGATACAAGACAGGGAAGAACAAATGGTTTTTCCAGAAGCTTCGCTTTTAGGTATATTTTTGTTTACATCATTAAAAGTTTAAAAAAAAAGAAAAACTTCTTTAATCGCTGCTTCAGTATTCCACCTTAACAAGAATTAATGCGGAGAAAGGAGGGTTAAATTTTGTCTGACTACACTGTTGGGTTCTGGATCTTCATCAAAGAGAAAAACCGTGAAGTATTGCTCAAGTTCAGAATAGGACTGAATGCTGGGATTTCCATCACTCTGACTAGTTCTGGCTATGCTGGGTTTGTGATATCATTTGTCAAATGCTTTAATTTTGTGTAGGTTAATGTCATAAGATTTCTGCCAATATATGGGAACATGCCAAGTCATTCTGGGCTGTCATTAGTGTACATCCCAATAAAAAACAATTGTATGTAGCACGAATTATAGAAAACAGAGACAGATATTGGGGTTCAACCTGAAGATCAGAACAGCAAAGCAGCCAAGCCATTGGAAAGTTCTTACCTCTAAGAAATCTTCAGTCTGAAAAAGAGAGTTCCTGTCTTCTCCTGTCCTATATCCCACTCTAGTGCTGAGATTAAAGGTGTGCACTGCCGCCCAGCCTCTCTGACTAACTAGTGTGGCCACTGGGATTAAAGGTGTGTGCCATCACTGCCTGGTCTGTATGGATGACTAGTGCAGATGTTTTACTCTCTGATCTCTGGGCAAGCTTTATTAAAATACAAGTGAAATATCACTACAAAAATTTTTATTATTTGAATCAGTATTTAGCAAAGTGTGTGTGTGTGCATGTGTAATGCTGGAAATAGAATGCTGGACTTAGTACATGCAAGTCACATGCTGTGCATCCGCAATGCTTGAGGCAGTATTTATTTTAGAATATTTGGAAAACCAGTCTCAGCAATCCAAACCTCAGTAGCACCTGGACTGAGAGCGGAAACTCAGTTGAGTTGTGGCCCTTACTGTCACTTTCTTCCAAATCTTAGCCATTGTTTTACTCAATATTTATGCTTCTACTTAAAAGACACCCTCTCCCAATTTCAATTTTGTAAATCTGTCCCTTAAAAATGATTTCGTAAGCCTTTAACTCCTGGTGGGGGACCTGTGAGCATCTGTTTTCTCAGTGCTTCTCTTGTTTTCACAAGATTGTTATCAAGATCTGATTTAGAGGAAGGAGGGTGATGATGTAACTGGGCTTCAGAAAGAAAAAAGAGGTTAGGATAAGACCCTGAAAGTGAAGATAGCAGAGACGATTCAAAAGTCTGAAACAATCAGTGTAAACATCATATCTAGTATCTCCATGCACTGAACACTTGTGACAAAGACTGGGAAGCCTGAGGCCTTGCTGGGTATCAATGTTGGAAGCACTGTATTTCTAACTCCCCTGTGTTCCAGTAAGGATGGATAAGAAAAATGTGTGGAAGGGGTAGAAAAAACACGGTTTCCCACCAAGATGTTAACCAAAGATGAAAAGCATAGGCTTTTGTTCAGAGATTTGTGCTTTGACTGCCTAAAGAAAAGGCACATCAAGAAAGAAAGGAAGGAAGAAAGAAGGAAGGAAGGAAGGAAGGAAGGAAGGAAGGAAGGAAGGAAGGAAGGCAGACAACAAAACAAATAAAAACTTTCCGTCACAGTTGCATCTAGGAGGGATGTTAGGTTAGCTGGTGGAATTCCATCCACGAGGGATTTTAGGTTAGCTGGTTGGAGTCTATCCATGAGGAATGTTGAGTTAACTGGTGGGATTCCATCCAGAAGGGATGTTGGGCTAGCTGGTGGGATTCTAAGCAGAAAGGACGTTGGCTTAGCTGGTGGGATTCCATCCATGAGGAATGGTCGGTTGATTAGCTGGTGGAATTCCAAAATTACTCTAGCTTGCATCAAGCTGACATCAAACTCCCAGCACAATAAGGTTTGAGTTGAGCCAAGGCACCTAGACCCAGCCCTCTACTGAGAGCATCAGGACCGTGAGCACACTCTTCAGGCTCCAACAGAGTCTATGCTGCTAATCTTAGGCTCATACTAAGTGCCAGAAAACTCCATTTTACAGTTCATTCTGCAATTCTTAGTGTCCCATGCATGAATTTTTCAGAAGTACTAATCAGTCATTTACTTCTTCTCTGCTTCTTTGAAGATTTGTTCTGTCCCATGCTGGGAAATCACACTGGTCTTGCTGAGTTTCCATGCCTGTTGTTCCGTGAATTCTGTCTGTCTTGTAGAGTCAGGCTCTTCCTTAGTCTTCCTTCTTATGATACACATTTCTAAGAAACTGAATAATGCTGGGTCTTGGTGCCACACGTCTTTAGTCCCAGCACTCGAGAGGCAGAGGCAGGTGGATCTTGGTGAGTTCGAGGCGAGCCTGGTCTACAGAATGAGTTCCAGGACAGCCAAAGTTATACAAAGAAACCCTGTCTTGAAAATACGGAAAAAGAATTTTGAAGGTAAAAGAATTTATGAAACCGGTACAGTCAAATTTGTGCTTAAACTAAAGCTTGGGGACTAAGAATTTGCATTCTTTTCTTATTTAGGGTTTTGTGAGAATTCGATGATGAAATATGTCTTTCTTCTGTTCCTAATCAGATTTTTAGAGTGTCTGAGCAATGTCCTATAGCCTCCCTCCTCCTTTCCTTTTCCCTCATTCCTCCCTTTCTTCATTTTCTCTCCAAGTCTTTGCTTCACAGTCGTCTACAACATTTTGGTAATTTAACAAACATCAACCCTTTCCTAGAATTTCTCCTTGACTATCAATTGAACAGAAGGGATTTCTTAGCCATGTACATTTGTGGTTTGTAAAAGTTAATTAATTTATTTATACTCATGCTGTATGTGCATGTACAGCTGCACACCAGAAGAGGGCATCTGATCTTAGTACATACGGTTGTACTAAGGACCTCTGGAAGAAAAGCAGCCTCTTAACCTCTGAGCCATCTCTCCAGCCCCTATACTTACGGTTTTAAAGTGAACTTTTAAGTTCCTATAATTATTACTGATAGGGAGATTAGGTTTGACACAACACAATCACATCTTTTACTCCTATACCTCCACTTTAAATTTTCTACTTCCTCCCTGTGGTGGACTGAATGAGAATGCCCCCTATAGGCTTTGATACTTGGTTCCCAGTTGGTGAAGCTGTTTGGGAGTTGTGGCCTTGTTGGAGCAGATGTGTCATTGGGGTGGACTGTGAGAGTTCCAAAGACTCATGCCATTGCCCCTGAGTTCTCTCTCTGGCTCAGGGTGTGAGCTCTCAGCTATTTCTGCCTCCACACCTTCATCTGCGATTGTGGAACAATTAAATGTTCCTTTGTTGTTGTTGCTTGTTTTATAAGTTTCCTTGTTCATGGTATTTTGTCACCACAATAGAAAAGTAAGTCAGTCCCTTAACTGTTTCTTATGGGTAAATTTTCTAGACAGCCTATAGTGCCACTTCACAAATCCTTTTGGAATAAAAGCTCAAACAAAAGACAAATACGCGAGTTGATGTTAATACGGTACAAATTTCATGTGGTCATATGACATCTCTATGTTCCATGGGAAACAGAAATATGCAGTGTAGAAAGTCAGTTCGTTCGCTTTGGCCTAAGTAGAGTCAACAGGAAGGCACACTACAATCTGAGTAAGAGGTGGTAGGGCACACTGCTGTGACCACATCTCTAGATGTTTCTGCAGTGTGTCTTCCCTCTCTGGACACCTTCCACGTTGAACCTGGGGCTTTCTTGTCTTTTTCAGTGTTACCCAGTGTTTCATCTTTATGTCTCTTACTTCATAATGATATCCGATCCCAGAGGAAAAGGAGAAGCAAGGAGCTGAAGGTCTTCAGACACATTTGGACTAAGATGAGCCTAAATAAGTGAGAGACTGTCGGGCAGAAATCAGTCTATCTCAGGTCACAAATCCTTACAATTAGGAAATATGCCTATTTTAGTTACTTTTCTATTGCTGAGATAAAACACCATGACAAAAAGAGACTTGAGGGGACAGAGGAAAGGAATTGTTTCAGGTTACACTTCCATATCACAGTGCGTCACTAAGCAAAGTCAAGATAGGAGTCACTGAGGCTGTGGAGGAACACTGCTTACTGAGTTGTCCTCAAGGTGTGCTTGGCCTGTAGTCTGCTTTCTGTTACAATTCAGGATGGCGACAAAGACAGTACTGCCCGCAGTGAGTCCTCCCACATCAATCATGCATCAAGATCCTGATACGGACATTTTCTCACTCAAAGCTCCCTCTTCAGAAAGGGCTCTAGCTTATGTCAAGTTGTTATAAAACTAACCTGCACAAGTGACCCATTATCAACCTGATACACAAATGCATCACTATTCAACTATAACCTTTCCTTTCTTGTTCACTCTAGGATTTCATAAAAGTATCAAGACCTCAATATTAAAACACATTCCAAACGTTAAAAGTCCCCATCTTTAAAACAAAGTCTCTTTAAATGTCCAAAGTCTCTCTAAAATTCTGAAGTCTTTTAACTGTGGACTCCTGTAAAATAAAAATTGTAGCTAAATACTTTCTCTTCAAGAGAAAGAGCAAGGGCACAGTCCCAGTCAGCCCAGATCAAAACCAGGATCCAGCAGTGTCAGGCTCAGCATCAGGTTTCCTGGACTCACCATCTTTTTTTTTTAATTAATTAATTTATTTATTAAAGATTTCTGTCTCTTCCCCGCCACCGCCTCCCATTTCCCTCCCCCTCCCCCAATCAAGTCCCCCTCCCTTGTCAGCCCAAAGAGCAATCAGGGTTTCTTGCCCTGTGGGAAGTCCAAGGACCTCCCACCTCCATCCAGGTCTAGGAAGGTGAGCATCCAAACTGCCTAGGCTCTCACAAAGCCAGTAAGTGCTGTAGGATCAAAAACCAGACAGAGACCCACATTGGAGGACCGGACAGAAATCTCAAGGTCCAAAACAGGAGCAGAAGGAGAGAGAGCACAAGCAAGGAACTCAGGACCGCGAGGGGTGCACCCACACACTGAGACAATAGGGATGTTCTACTGGGAACTCACCAAGGCCAGCTGGCCTGGGTCTGAAAAAGCCTGGGATAAAACCGGACTCGCTGAACATAGTGGACAATGAAGACTACTGAGAACTTGGACTCACCGTCTTATAGACGCCAAAGGTCTTGAAACAGTGAACACAGCGCACACAGCATTTCCCCTAGGTTTGGGGAATGTAACTCATGGCAATTCTTAGAAAGAAAATATTTAATTGGGGTGGCTCACTTGCAGTTTCAGAGGCTCAGTCCATTGCCATCTTGATGGGAGCATGGCTGGTGCAGGCTGACGTGTGCTGGAGCAGGAGCTGAGAGTCCTATAACTTGCAGGCAATAGGAAGTTGACTGAGACACTGACTGGGTGGTATCCTGAGCAGAGGAAACTGCACAGCCCGCTTCCACAGTTTCTGTCACACTTCCTTCAACAAGGCCCTACTCAGCCCAGCCAAGCCACACCTCCTAATAGTTCCACTCCCCATAACATTATGGGGGCCGATCACACTCAAACCACCACAGTTCCTTAGCCCAGTTTTAAATTCCCCCCCGTTCTTGTGGCCCTGGCACATTTGAACCATCAGGAGCTTTGACTATCTGCATGAGAGTTGCACAAAATTGTGCCATCAACATCCTGTCACTGCAGAGAGAGGGTCTCAGTAGTCACTCCTGCTCTCTGAGGGTTTATAGTGGTTGCTGAGTATATGTGTATGTGTGTGTGTGCGTTCACGTGCATGTGTGTGTATACTTGTGCATGCATGTGACATTTTTGTCAGTAGGTAAATTGCCTATACTCTTGTAAGGAACCCCTTCCCCCCACGTTCCTGCAGACAACCCTTATTACACCCATGGTAATACACACAAAAGGACATGAAAGTGGGAGGGAGTTCCTTCAAAAGAGCAAGGGGATCAGCAGATAGGATGGATCAAAAGGGCATCAGGGAGTGAATGGGACCAAAGTGCATCCAGATACGAAAATGTCGTGAGGAAATCCATTACTACATATAACTAATATATCCTAAAAACCTTTAGAAAGAGAGGAAGTAAAGATGTCCTTATGTATTTAAGTGGAAAACATGACTCAGTTAACTGATATTGCCATTTATATAGAATTTATAAATCATATGCTACATATTATTAAGTACATATAGATTTAAATAAGCTGTTTGATAACAATACAGAAAAGCATTTTAATTTCTCACCCATAGTAGAAGTACCTTTTATTTTAAGTAAGTATTCACACTTCAGTAAGCCAACACCCAAAGTTTGGAAGGGAATCTTTAGGAAGGACTGTATGAAGTCTGTATTACCTGGGACAGCTTGAGCCATCTTTCCTGTACAGCTCTTGAACTCCCCACCCCTGCCCACTGAGGGGCTGTTACAGGCCAGGGCAAAGGGAGACACAAACAGCATGCTGACATGCTACAAAGCTCAGACTTCCTGAGGAAAGACGCAGCAGTCCCCCAGGACTAACCAGCTGCATCCTATCTTTCAGCTAAACTCTTTCAACTAGATGATGTTCTCCCCAATTTCATCACAAAACTTTGCCATAGAAATGCTCATATTCTGCATAAAACTGTTTACAAGAAAATGTGTTAGGATATTTTTATGAAACGAGAGATAGAGGCACCTTTTCCAGGTCAACTTTGTAAACTCAGTCTGTCTTTTTTCTAATTTTAAATTTTATTTTATGTATATAGTGTTTTGTCTGCACATGTTGATGTGCCTCACGCACATGTCTGGTACCCACAGAGGCCAGAAGTCGAGTGGATACTCTGGAACTGAAGTGGTGGTGCTTGTGAGCCATCATGTGAAGGCTGGGAATCCACCCCCAGCATCAACTTCCTACAAAAGAACAGTCAGTGCTCTAAACCACTGAGCCATCTCTCCAACCTCCCTGATTTGCTTTTCAAAATCTGAAGGAAAGACACTTGAACAGAACAGGCATGGACTCGAGTGTCAGGATTCTAGGTATAGACATTTGCAGTGAGAGACCAGAGCAGACCAAGTATTACTAAGTACTCTTTACATTACATAAAGATCAAAATGCATGCAAGGCTGGTAACTTCTGTGCATACACTGTGCAGCTACTAATCCAAAGTATGTGTCTCTGTCTCTCAGGAGCTCCTCATGCGTTCCCTGCTCTTTGATTTTTCCATTTTGTAGAACTATGATCAGATCTGCATTCTGTACTGTGGAGAGTCTGTGAGCCACCACTAGGCAGGTCCTCTCTCTCCGGGCTTTTTCAAAGGCATGCTGAACCACCTGGAAAAGAAAAGGACCAAGTGACTGCCAGTTTGGAGCAGATGTTTATAAGTATGCCTAAGCTCAGCCATTAAGGTAATCTAATGATATTTTTTGTTGCACTTGCTTATTCTCAGAGGAAATGTCAAAATGTGGTGGTTTGAAAGAAAATGGGCTCCTAAGGCAGTGGCGCTATGTAGGGCCAAAATTATCTCAGGGCCTGTACCTCGGAGGCCCATGAGACAGAAAAAAGCCTGGCTCAAGTTCAGGGCCTATACTCTGAGGCCTGTAGGGCCAAGAAATGCCTGGCTCGAGTTTGAGTGAGGATGAGACAGCAAAAACTAGGTAGACGCTCCTCTAGCCAGGGGAGGGTATGGCTGCCTCTCATGGGCTGGAGGCACCCTTACGTCAAAGAGTGTCCCTTAACCTTTATAAGCAGACACTCACAGTAATAGACTGAGTTCCTGCTTTGACTCCACTCCCTATTGCATCTGATTGTCCTGCATTGTGGGGCTGCAGGCATGGGCAGATAGCACACTCACCTTTCCCTGGGAAATAAGAAGGCTCAGAAAGCCTAGCAGCACCGTTAGGAAGTGTGGCCTTGTTGGAGTAGGTGTGCTATCATTGAAGGTGGACTTTGAGGTCTCATGCATGCTCAAGCCACACCCAAAAAGACAGACCACTTCCAGTTGTCTGCTTATCAAGATGTAAAACTCAGCTCCTTCTTCAGCACCATGTCTGCCTGTATGCTGCCATGGCCCACTATAACGATGGACTGTAAGCCACCCAATTAAATGGAGAAAAAGTACTCGGAAGAGGACTGGGTTCGAAGAGCATTATGACAGCAGGTGGTCCAAAGCTCAATGGCAGGATTTCCATACCTGTGTCTCTTCACCACCTCGTTTTGTTCTCACCACAGAAAATGTGGGACAGTAGGATAAGCGGAATGGTCTCCCTAGAGCAGTTTCTTGCTTCAGACACAGACTAGTCGGTTTCGTACCAATTGAGAAGAAGTAACTGAAAGAGGACATCTTCCTTGAATTTTCTTGACTGGACATTCAGATTTAAACTCATTTTGATAGGAGAGAGATTCAGAGGAGAAAGCCTCTTCAGAACCTGGTTGCCTGGCTTCAACCCTCTCTCTGCCATCTCTGGGACTTCATTTACCCAAACTGACCTTGGTCTTCATGATACTGCCCACTCCCATTTGACATGAAAAGACAAAAGAAGGTGGTACCTTCTCGCTCTCAATGTCAAGGGCTGAAGTAAAATTTTTGGCTTTCGGAGAAGAGCCCTTGCAATAGCCAGTCTTTGTTTTTGGCCCCAGAGAGCTGCACTCTCTCAGTCCAACTTGAGTGTTGTATTTCTGTCTCAGGAACATGCCATTAACAAATAAAGCACTTTAGCAACTGTGGGAGACAGACATCTAAGCAGTTCAGATTTCTCTACTCTTGAAAAGGGGAGTCCCAACAACAGCTGAAATCTATTCTAGGTTCTTTCTGCACCCCTGACCTGATCCCCAGGAACAAACCTTTGCTGTTAGACTTCTCTAAAGGAACTTTCTGACTTCCTCTCTAGTCTCTCCTCTCTTCCTTTCCTTTCTTTCATTTTCATTATTGAGATAGAGTCTCACACAAGCAGGCTGGCCTTGAAGTCTCCATGTAGCCAATGATTGTCCTGATCTTCTGACCCTCCTTCATCACCTCTTGAGTATTGGGATTAGAAACCTTGCAAACATTCTCCGTTTATGTGGTACTGGCGATTGAACCCAGGACATCGCATCCTAGGCAAGCAGATTACCAAGTGAGCTCCAGCTCAAGTTCTGACAACGGAAACCTCAGAATTAAAGCACAAGAGGAAAAAAGTTCAAAATATTTAAAACTACCAGGCAAAGCATGAGGTTTCCTTCTTCATGCTAATCCTCTACGAGCAGGTCTGCAGATGGCAGGATGCAGCCCTTCCTGGGTCTTCTGCAAGTCCCGCCCACACCGGATGCTCAGGATCACTTTCATCCCCTCTCAGAGTCTCCACAGTGTTCCTACCACTGCTTCAACACGAACATCTGTCCTCACCAGGGGCCGTTCTCGTTCTTCTGCTTTTTCCCTTTTTGAGCCAGGGCCTCGAGGAAGTCAGTCTTAAACTTGTTGTGTAGTTGAGACTGCTCTTTAGTGCCCCTCCCTCTCCCTCCCAATGCTAGGATTATCATATACAGGACCACACCCACTCCCATAATGCTCTATGAATTCCTGGAAAAGCAAGCAGAAGACTAGCTTTCTACTGCTTCCCTATCTCTTTAATTTTAGTTAATTAATTAATTAATGTTTATGGTGTTGTGCCTGCCTGTGTGTCTGTAAACCACACTGTGCAGTGTCCTTGAAGGTCAGAAGAGTACGTCAGATTCCCTGGAACTGGAGGTTCTCCTAACTCCCTGTCTCTGTCACTCCATGTCATGACTTACATTGCCACTGAATGAGTAATTATCCAGATCTAATCATTCCTATGCACAAGCCTTCGGGAAGTCTTAGCAACTATTAAGGGTAAAATTCCTTTGCTTGCTGGACGGTTAGTCTTGATTACCCACTAATCTAGACAACACGTGGGGATTGTTTAGATCAGGGTGGCTTGTGGGTGTGTCTTTGGGTTATCTTGGCTATTTTAACTGAGGTGGGAAGATGAACTCACTGTGGGTGGCAGCCTCCCTAGGAAGGGGGGTCTGTTATGTGAGTAGACAGAGGGAGTTGAGCATCTTGGACGCATTCTTTGTTCTCTACTCTTCACTGTTCAGATTCCTGTGGCCTTGACTTCCCCAAGGTGGTGGGCTGTAACCTGGAACTGAGAGCCAATATATCCTTTCTACCTTAAAGCTTTCTTCAGGGTATTTACAGAAGCTGAAGGAACCAGACTTGCTATTTAAGTGTTCCATCACACCGCCACACACTCTTAAATGCTACGCTTGTGTATCTTCTTTTCCCTAGTCCAACCCCTTATCTAGATCCATTCTTACTTATGACCTTTTTGATGTACACTGTCTTGGTGAGTTCTGGGATTCCAAGTGTGAGTCCCCACACTGGGGACCACATCAGTCGTCTCTGTCGCCATCCCTTTGCTCAGATCATATCCATGGGCTCACAGCAAAGAGGGTTCTTTGTGAGCTTCAGTGATTTCTGTATGTGTAGGACTGCCCTCTGGTTGTCAGTCATCTTCCACAAGCTCAGAGCTTTGCAAAGAGTCAGGCTGAGTAGCTGCGTGTTGAGTAATAAAATGAATTCCAAGCTGTTTGAGTAGGGACGAGGAAAGGAAGTACAGATTTTGAGCTATGAGGACATGGCAGACAGGTGAGTACATGCATTTGAAAGAAAGGTAAAATAAGTCCTCAGAAACTGATAGGATGGCAACCATTAAACTGGCTAACTAGTTCCTGAAGGAATAAGATCGCTAGAATCTAGCTGTCTGGGAAGAGTGCAGTGCCTGCTGTATGTGGAGCTTTGTCACAGTGAGGATTTCCAGAAAAAACTAGCCTTGTCTTTCAGAGTTTTACATTGATACTGAGGTCTTATATTTAGACAGATGTTGAGATAGTTTGTTTGCTTTAGAAAATCTATTCTTGGCCAGGAGAGGTGCCACATACCTTTAATTTCTGCACTTTTGAGTCAGAGGCAGGTGGATCTTTGTGAGTTCCAGGCCAGTCTGATCTACATAGTTAGATCCAGGTCAGCTAGAACCACATAGTAAGATCCTGCTTTAAAAAAAAAAAAGCTTCTGGTAGTGGTGCCCACCTTTAATTCCAGTGTCTGGGAGGCAGATGCAGGCAGATCTCTGTGGGTTTGAGGCCAGCCTGATCCAGCACAACCAGGACTACACAGAAAAATGCTGTCTTGAAACACACACACACACACACACACACACACACACACACACACGCACACACGCGCGCACACACACACATACACACACGCACACACGCACACACGGTGTAGGAGTTCCTTCTGTTTGTGTGTTGCTTTCATTGGTTAATGAATAAAGAAACTTCCTTGGCCTAGTTGATAGGATAGAACATAGGTAGGCGGAGAAAACAGAACTGAATGCTGGGAGGAAGAAAGCTGAGTCAGGGGAAGCCATGGATCCTCTGCCTCAGAGGCGCCGGTTAGAATCTTGCCAGTAATCCACAGCCATGTGGCGATATAGAGATTAATGGAGATGGGTTAAACTAATATGTAAGAATTAGCCAATAAGAAGTTAGAGATAATGGCCAAGCAGTGTTTAAATTAATACAATTTCTGTGTGGTTATTTCGGGTGTGAACTAGCTGGGCGGCTGGGAAGAACAAGCGGGCCCTCTCCATAAAACACACACACACACTCTATCTGAAGGAAACAGAGTAAAGTTCAGAGAGACACCATGTCTTTTAGTTCCTACCATCACCCGAGGCAGAGTGCAGCACAGAAAGACGTAACATGTGAAAGCCCAGCACATTTATATGCGTGGCTATCAGACATGGAAAAAAAATACATGAAATTGTCAGGTTTGCTTTTTAATCTAACCTTGTACATCAAATAAGAACTCAGCAGCTTTGTGGCTCAGGATTTCATCAGTTTTCTTACCCTGGGGAGGCTTTCTATGAAGGAATGGATGTTGGCTGCATCTGCGACTTCTTTGATCTCCTCTAAGGGCACCATGCGGCTGCTATCACCATAGGCGATGTTCTCAGTGATGCTGCAGTTGAAGAGCACAGGCTCCTGGGAGACAACGGCTGTCTGGGAACGCAGCCACTGCACGTTCAGTTCCCTTACATCAACACCATCAAGCAGCTGCAGGAAGAGACTGGAGACTAGTTTGGTAAGATCCAGCAGCCGTGTCATATTACACTTCATGGTATTCACACATAAACACATAATAACTAGAAGCCTAGGAATTCAAACTATTTTGCGAAGTGTACATTGCCAAAGGATGGTTCATAAATCACCCGCTGGCCAGCAGCACTCAGCTGCCAGCTCATTGAAAGGTTGATTCCAAACATACACTTCTAGAAATGACCACAGAGATTGGAGTTTATTTAGTCCTCTGTCTTGAAGTAAAATATAAAATGATTAACCTCCCCCTCGGGTATAGCAACACTTCATTACTGATGTCTAATAAGAGAGTTTGCACACGTTGATAAGCAAGTCCACCTGTAGAGATGGGCACACTTCCACAGTCAGCTGTTGATGAACATGCCTTCTGTGTGCCCAGGACTCTGGGCACTGAGGAAGTAATACAGTGCAAAACTCCCTGTGACCATGATAGTATATATTCTAGCCGACAGCCATTAATTACACCAACAACTCAGAAAGGGAAGGTGACATGAAGACAGGGTAATTGGACAGAGATAGACTGAGGCAGAAGATGTTTAGGATGGCCATGGAAAGTGACTTTGAGACGAGACACAGGCAGCACTTGAGATACAGTGAGTAGGTGAGGGGAACCGCAGTAAGGAAGAAGACAGAAGTTGGGGAGATGGATATTCAGCACTCAGTGAGAGGCATGAGGAGAGGAAGTTTGGAAAAGGAGGTAGGGGCCAGACAGTGAAGGACTTTCATGGTGTTAAATCTTGCTTTTGCTTAGTGGGGAATCAGCCTCCAATGGTTTCAAGCAGGGAGAGTGTATATGTTACCTGAAAATAGACGCCACCTAGTTCAAGGGAGTTTTATGTACTGCTCTGCTTTCCAAATGTTTGTTGATAATCCATAATGGGAAAGACTGCAGATTATAGGAGGATAGGGCTAGCATGACAGCCTGAACTATAACTCTCTGAGGGAATAAACTTTGTGTGTATGAGAAGGGGAGGAGGGTGGGAGAGATGCAACAGTGGTGAGAGACAGTAACAGGGACTGGAACACGGGCACACAAGATCCAGTAGACACAAACAAGGTAAAGAAGGTAATCGTCGGGTTCAAAGGAGGAGGAAATCATTTCTTTTTGAGATCAGGACTCTCAGCTTAGTGGAGATTAATTGGAAAATGCCTTAGCCTTGCAACAGGTCTTGATAGATGGGGGAATCAAGGCTGGTGAGATCAGGCAAGGGGTGGAAACCATTATCAGTCTTAAGCCAGAAGGGGTAGGGAGCAGTGATACTGTATGAAGAAAACCTGGCTTTCCTTCACACTCATATTCCAAAAGAATCCCACAGCTTCTAAGGTAAAAATCATGGTTGTCAGGAAAGCTCAAGACACCGTGGGTCATTTGTACTTAATTTCAAAGTCCTCCCCACTAGTTTTGATCTGGACCTGATGTTTTCTTTGCCAAGAGCAGAGCAGAAGTTTTGTTTGTTTGTTTGTTTTTTAGGTTTTGTGTTTGTCTACTGGGTAAACCTAGACTTCCCTGCACATTTAAGGGTTTATCACTATCCCCCAGCTGAGGTAATTTAAGTCCATCTTACCACTTGTCCTTTCATGGAGTCATAAAATCTTTGCAGCAGTTGAACACAAGTGCTTTTTCCACAGCCACTGCTTCTACCAAATGCCACAGTCTTCCCTTTCTTAATGCTGATGAGGGACAGGTCCCGGAGGATGGGAACTTCAGGGCGACATGGATAGAAGAAAGAGACTTCACGAAATTCTAAATTCCCTTTGCAGGTGTCCTATGAAAGGAGGAGATATTTACAGGGGACTCTGGAAGGTTGCACCCCATGGCCATGCCCTGAGTAAGTACTGCCTATAAACTGTACTTGTTTCCACACCATTTCCATTTTAAACTCATTGTCTCCAGAGAGCTGCTACCCGATGGCTGGACCTCAACAGCATCTGTGTTTTATGTGTGTGGTTCTCACTGCTGTCAGTGGTGGACTACCTTCCCCCAAATCATAGGTTCCTTCAGTTGGGCCACAGCCAGGTCTGTTGACTAGTTGACCAGCTTTTCTAACTAAACTTCTTCTTTTATTAAATTTATTATATATTTGAAAACCCTTTACTGCTTAACTCAGAAATGCCAGGCCATATCAACTCTGTGCGTACCTTTAATTTTGAAAACTTGACTATGTTTTATAGTTAATATATGCTATGCTTTGAACTCTGATCTATATATTTAGTTGATCATTATTTGGCAGTAATACTCAGATAAAAGTTTAGTTTTCTCTGTTTTTTTCAAACTCTTTAGTCATTGGTGATTTTTATGTAAACTAACACTTTTCTCTGCCAATGATATTCTTTAAAAACTTTCCAGAACTATAAGTAGAGTATATTAACTGTTTTTTTTTTTATTTATTTTTGCTCCGGTTTTTACGTTGTTTATGTTAAGCCTTTCTCTCTCTTTCCTCCCCTCCTTTTCCCTTCTTGTTCTCTTCTTTCCCCTCTCCCTTCCCATGTGTGTGTGTGTGTGTGTTTCTGGAGATCAAGGTCAGAGCTTTATACATGCTAAACACATACTCTACCATGGAATAACACACTCTAATTTTATTGAAGTATGTTTGGCTTTTGCTATCAAGGCAGACATAGACTAAGGCTGGATTTTCAGACAAATCCCTTCTCCCTAGTCAGGTTAATCATCATGTGTTGTATTCTGAACCTAGGAGGAAAAGCACAAAGGATGTTTGACTGGGAAGGGGGCTCTGTGGAGCAACACTTGCTTAGCATTCAAGAAGCCCTGGGTTAGGTCCCCAGTTCTATGTGTGCTGGGTCACATTTTTGTGTCCCTAGTATTTGGCAGATGGGTGTGGGAGGATCAGAAGCTCAAAGATAACTTTTAGTTACATAATGAGTGTGAGGCCAGCTTGCACAACAGATGTGAGATCCTGTCTCAAACACAAGCAAACAAATATACACAAAATATGCTTAATGTTGGGTAGGTGTGGTGCACCTCTTTAGTTCCAGCACTCAGGAGGCAGATGCAGGCAGATCTCTGTGAGTTTGAGGCCAGCCTGGTCTACAGAGCGAGTTCCAGGACAGGCTCTGAAGCTACACTGAGAAACCTTGTCTGAAACCCCCACCTTGCCTCCACAAAAAAAGCAATGCATCTAGCTCCAAAGTATTTAGCTCTCTGATGCTTATTTTTCAATACTCATGGTCTCTTAATGTTTGCAGTTAAACTTATGTATACAATTTAATAAATATTCAGTTGCTTTTTTCCCTCTTATGTAAATATATTTCCCATGAAAACTTATGTTTGACATAAAAGCATTATTACCTTGCAGATGTGATTAGAGAAAAAATTGAAATTTAGCCAACATTCATGCAAACATGCAAGACCAAAACCATTGCTCTAAATATATTTTGACTTAGTAATCAATCTCTCATAGAACATTCCATGGCATCAGGCTAAAGATTTCTTTTAACATAATATATACTTTAAGAGTAGAAGTGAGAGAAAATCCATTCTAGGGGCGTTCTTTCTCCTTTGTAGTGCTAAAATTTGTCCATACAAACTTCTGGCGCCTGATCTTAGAATATTCTATGTCAGCAATACTCATACTAAGAAAGTGAACGTGTAAACTCTAGTTGCACTTACTAGTTTTTCCCCACTTGACTGCAGATGTCCATAGTTGGTTTCTTTTTCAGCAAAGCAAACAGATGTGCAGCTCCAACTTTGGCTTTAGAATATTCTGGAGTCCAAACAAGTGTTTCTCCAATGGCTATAGCACCATATGCAATAGCAGTAAAAACTCTGTTGAAAGATAAGACATCAGCAGAACTTGGGAGAAAAGGAGGTGTGGACAGAAGGCAGATAGCTTTCCTGATGCTGAAGGCTCAACAATGGCTTCTCTTTGGAGTTCTCTGCCAGGTGCTCTGTAGGGCAAAACAACCTTTGAATTTGAGTTATCTCAAAAATTCCTCTTTTGATTAGTTATCAAAGATTCCAATCAGTGAACGTGAAACCTTTCAGCCACTCTGATACAAGGTGTGCCTGTTGGGAGATTTGGCAGAGAATGCACTGACAATAGGGAGAATGTGTCCCTGGTGGTGAGGTCTGACACAGGGCCCTTCTTTGTTTGCATGCAATGTAGTTACACAGGTGACTGAAGCTGGGCTTAGATTAATCCTCTGCCTTAGAGATAAACTGTTTAGAGAGCAAAGTATGGACTTGCACTTTCTTCCCCTTTCTGTGGTGACCAAAGGACACTTCAACCAAGCCTGAAGGAGGAGCTGTGTGATCTTGGAGTTTGTTGTAGACTCTGATCTGTTTCGCCACGTGTTCATTAGAACCTGGCAAACAGGCCAACGGTCTTGGAGTTGTGATCTAACATGTGGCTAAATGTTTTCCTACTATTTTTCTGTTTCATTTTAGATGTAAAAAAATAAAAACAATTCAGTTAACAACTGGACACAGTTCACTAGCAACATTTAAACACCAGGCCAAAGGGCATGGGGAACCCAGCTGCTGGCTTGCTTTGATCCATCACAGACCTATCTTGGAGGTTTGGCAGGGTAGTGCCTCCTTTAATCCTAGCACTCAAGAGGCAGAGACAAGCAGATCTTTGTAAGTTCAAGGCCAGGCTGGTCTACATTGCAAGCTCTTGGCCAGCAAGGACCATGTAGAGAGACACTTTGTGTCAAAAACCAAACCAAAAAACCAAGTATGTCTGGATTCTTCTTGAATGTCACCCTTTCCACTGTGTGACCTCCCGAAGGGTGGGAGCTGTAATCTCTTTAGCGACCTTGACCTCAGACCCCAAATCCTGTTACTTGTACAAAGAAACAGGACATATAAAAACAACCAGTTTACAGAGTATCTGTTGCTAAAACTACTGTTGTCAATAGTTTTGAGACACCAAATGTTTTCTCACTTTTTAAAGAAATTTTTATGATTCATAATGCCATTTAGAAACTAAATATAAAGTGTAACAAGAAGTCTTGTCGAATTTAGGTAGCATGTTAAACATGCCTGTTTGTTGTTATTTGATACAATATAATTTATGTCACTTAAGGTATTCTTGAAATTACTATACAGGCCAGGACTGTCTTGAACTTGGGATCCTCCTACCTCAGTCTCCTGAGCGTTGGGGTTACAGATGTGTGTCTCTGTGCCCAGGTGTATTTGTTTCAAGTGCAAGCAAGAGTCAGGCTGGATCAAAGTGAAGTCAGGATTAACAAGTGAGGTGGGAAGAGCAGCACTAGGAGTGTGCTGACTCAGGGGCGGGAACCAGCCTGGCGTGTGTCAGTCACTGTTGGATGCTGTGAGGAGACACCATGATCAAGGCAGACAGGGCTTCTCTCTATAGTCTTCGCTGTCCTGGAACTTGCTTTGTAGACCATGCTGGCCTTGAACTCACAGAGATCTGCCTGTCTCTGCCTAGGATTAAAGTTGTGCGCCACCATGCCCAGCTTCAAGGCAATTCTTATAAAAGAAAGAATTTAATTGGAGACTGGCTTGCAGTTTCAGAGGCTTGGTGCATTATTATCAAGGTAGGGAGCATGGTGGCACTGGTACTGGAAAAGTAGCTGAGAGTTCTCCATCTTGGTCCTCAGGCCCATCCCAAGTGACACACTTCCTCCAACAAAGTCACACTTCTTTATCCTAACCTTTCAAAAAGTCCCACTCCCTGGTGACGAAACACTCAAATACAGGAGCCTATCTGGGTCATTCTTACTAAAACCCACCACAGTGAGGTTTACTATGTGCCCTAATACCCATCCATCCCAAAGTTTCCACTCTTTGAGTCATTTTAAGCATTAGACACAGATACTCTGAAGTTTGTGTGTGTGCCAGGTCCCTCTTTAGAATGCAAGTGTTACTACTCAGAGGGGGTTTCTTTTAAGGCCTTGTTCTTGGGGAAGGGCGATGACCAGAAGAAAGGTGAATAGAGCAAGAAGTCCCAAGACAGAAAGCCCCAATACCAAGCTTTCTCATTGTATGAGGGGAGCTAGGACTGGCAGGCTTTATCCTGAGGTGCCTTGATGGAGAGTGTGAGTTCTGTGGAGATGGGATACCTAAGGGCTAAGTCAGGGACATCAATCTTCTTGATTTCCCCCATTTGTGTTTGTATAAAGCTAGGTCAGTGTCCACATGCCTAAACATCTGGATTGTTATTGGATTTGCCTAGACTGACTCACCTAGCAGTGAGCTAAACTCAAGCCTCTGTAACTCAACAGGCATTTATGTACAGCAACCAGGGCTGAACTTCACAATACAGTAAACAAGCTCCTTCAAATCCTGCCCAAAGTCCTGGGGCATCTGGATGGAGGACTACCCAGAGAAATGCGCTTTCAGTCTGGGCTCAGCTCACACAAAGATGAGCCATAAGAATGGTGAGATGTACTAACATACTTAGTTACTAAAGTACATTAATTAATTCCATTAAGCAAGAAGCATACTACAGGTCATAACAGAGTTTTTTTGTTGACACAAATATGTAAAGAAGGAATTAAAGAAGACTCAAACAAGTTTCCAGTGTATGTCACCCAGGCTGAACTTGAACTGAATTCACTATGGTGCTAGGAGCTACATGCTCTATGCACGAAGCTTCCTTCTCAGCCAGTTTTCTCTTTTAAAATTAGTTTTTGACTGGCATACAAAGTCATGAAGTTCATCATGACATTTTCATATATTCTTTGACTTCATAGTTTTCATATGCCTGTCTTGTTTTTGGGAAGAAATCTTAACACAGCATATGACACTCAATCCATCCTGAAACCTTTTGGGTTGGCTAGCGTGAGGGAGAAAGGTGAGGAGGGAGTTAGGAAGGAGCAGCCTAGCACTCCGAGGGGCTATTCCTTCTACCTTAGTTCTCTAACATGGACAGCACTGCATCCTCTCATCCCCTGGTCCTTCTGAGCACATATGAACACTGTGAAACACCAATACCTATTGTAACTGTTAAGATAAAAACAGAATTTACAAAGTTTCTTTCAATAGAAACAATCCCCTAAAATACAGACATGAGTAGTTCCAATTTTAACAAAAAGGATCCAAATGGGAGTGACCAGCATATTCGCTGAGCTTAATCATGGTGTCTCTCCTGAGCCCAGCTCCAGTTTGTGTTCCTGAGCTGGGTTCCCAGTATCACATCTAAATTGATGGTATTTGCCTTGCAGGTGTGACTGGATTTCTTTTCGAATCTGACTCCTAATTGTAAGCAGGAGCCAAGCATGTCTATGTTGCATGGTGGTTGTCAGAATTAAATGCATAAATGATATATGATACCTGGAAGTGTTAACAAAGGAATTTGTGTGCTGTTCCTCTCATGGAATGAAAAACTACTGGGGGGCTGGAGAGATGGCTCAGTGGTTAAGAGCATTGCCTGCTCTTCCAAAGGTCCTGAGTTCAATTCCCAGCAACCACATTGTGGCTCACAACCATCTGTAATGAGGTCTGATGCCCTCTTCTGGCCTTCAGGAATACACACAGACAGAATATTGTATACATAATAAATAAATAAATATTTAAAAAAAAGAAAAAGAAAAACTACTGGGACACTCTGCTGGGAAATGAGCTTCCATCCTTTTGGAGAAATCCCGTACACAGCAGTTGTCATCACAGCGGTCGATACCCTGGAGTGAAAGGTCCTCTTCAGGTGGAACGTACAGGAGCTGTCATCCTGGGCGTGCTCATTGAGAGACTTTCCCTGGCTCATCCTCTTTCCCCTTCATCCAGATTGAACCCAGTGGTCCTCTCCTCCCCTTCCACATCCTTCCATGATGGATGGAGGAACGCTGCAGGCCACTGAGATTGACTCTGTATTCCGGAGCTTGGGAAAGTTTTCAAGTTCATGATACGATCTGACCACCTAGGAGGTAATTAGGCCAGGAACTTCCCACTGCACAAATTAGGAAACTCCAGCCTGTGAAATGATGCAGCTGGCCCAGGATCACACAGATTTCCATGTGAGCAGGCCTCCTGCCGACCATGTTTCTCTCATGTGCCGTGCTTTCCGGTGCTGAGCGTGGTGTCTGCCTCATGTTTTGATTCATTAGTCTTCAGCCCTGTCCTGGCATCTGCACAGGCCTGGATGTCCTCTCTATTTTGACTTCTCTTTATAGATGCCTCTCTGTTAATCTAAACGGTTTATGTGCCTTTTCTTCCAGATGCTGCCTAGGGAGGAGCCAGCAGAAGTGGGCCACTGTCATGCAGGGCCCAAGCAAAAAAAATCTTTCCTGTGTGCTAACTAATTGACCATCTCAATTTCAAGGATCAGTTCTTGTATGCAAAGATGGATGTAAAAGCCTAATGAACTTCTTTCTAGCCCTTGGTGTTTTGAAGTCTCAGTTAGCCGTTAATATCATTAAAAATGAAGCTATGTTGTTATAGTTCTGATTGCTACATTTAATATTCAAAGTCCAGACTAACTTTCTGTTGAGAACTGTTTTTAGATTTTGAAGAACAAGTAACATACACAAACACACACATACACACATCATATACACACATACACATACATACACACAAACACACACATACATACAGACACACATATACACATACATACATACACACACATGCACATATCATATACACACATACACACACATCACATACACACATACACACACTTATATGCATACACACATACATACACACATACACACATCACATACACACACATCACGTACACACACTACACACACATACACACACACAGAGCCTTTATTATTACTACAATGCCCTGTACTGATTTCTTTCCTTTTGCCTACATGCAGTGCTTAGTTAGCATTGTCTATGCATACCACAAAGATGGAGGTGACTCACAAACAGAGGAAAACCTGAAGTGGTTGTGGTGGGAAGGTCCAGAAGCCTCTGTGGGTCACCAGAGGTATCCGGTTGGTATTCTGAAGGCACCTCAGCTAGGACTTTGCCTAGTGGCATTAATGGCAAACCTTTCATTTTTGCTTTTGGACAGAGTCTTGTTATGTAGTTCATGCTGGCCTAGACCTCACTACATACCTAGGTTGGCTTCCAACCTGCAATCCTCCTGCCTTAGTTTTCCAAGTTCTAGGATTACAGGCTTTTGGTAGGATACCTACTTTATAAATGAAGAATGAGACAGGGAAAACTAAGCTTAGTTTGTATTCCCCAAACTGTGCGTTAATAGTGAAATAATCAACTGTGCCTGGCCAAGCTAACAGAGAGGGGATGTTTTACTACCTTCTGAGTATGAGGCCAATCCTTAACTCCTAACCAAAAGTCAACAGAATAAAGATGCTATGATCTTGTTTAAATGCTCATTTTAGGGAAAGCTCTCCGATTGTGGGGATGACACTAGTCAGCTTTTGTCACAAGGCATGCATGCTCCCCTTTATGTAAAGAGACCTTTCCCCTCAGCCACAGCCACAGACTAGGAATGCGTGAGGAGATTGTGCTGTGGACCCTCTGCTCACCTCCTTTTCTAAGCACGCTGCCCCTTCTGGAAGAGACTGCTTATCTGCACCTTTAATTGAAAATATACTCATGTTTTATTGGGGAAAAGTATGCTATTATTATCATTTATTTTATGTGTTATGATTGTGTGTGATGGGGGTATGAAATGTGATACAAGGGTTAATTTTAAAGATGAAAGAAAATCACAAAGCATAACAAAAAGCAAAGAAAGAGTAGTGACAAAAAAGAGGAGGCAAAGATGAAATGTCTGCTGTGTAATATGGCAGGCCGACCTCCATTGCTGTGTTTGGTGGATCTGCTCTAGCAACTAACATCAGACACTCTGACAGCGCAGGGCTCTGGGTACGTACAGGGGCTGAGGAGAGGACAGCACCTTCTAAGTTTCCTGTAATCGAACTTTCGGAAGACAATGTACGGTTAATCCTGGGAGTGGCCACATGATATCAGAACCAAAGCAAAGGACTAGTTCAATGAGGCCTGTGAATTGTATAAATTAATCCACGTGATTCTGGGTTTGTTTCTTGTTAATCTGACAAACTAGTCAAACAGGCAAACACCTGAACCGTATTTTTACGGATTTACATAGACAGCACTCCACATATGAGAGAGAGGAAAATGGAACATGGACCCAAAACGTTTCTGTTTCTTTTTTCATGATAGGAATTCACTTTGTAGACAAGGCTGATATCAAACTCACAGAGATCTACCTGCTTCTGCCTCCTGAGGGCTGGGACTAAAGGCTTGCACCACCAGCAGTGGTGGGCCGTCCGTCCCCACTACCCCACCCGGCTCTGTTGCAGTTTTCAATACAGGGACTTGTTTGAGAGGAGCCTTGCCCCTAGGCAACAGTGAACAGCGGTTCCTTGTGAACCTGCCTTTACTGCTAACTGGTAAGATTTGGGAATGCTGATTTGGTGACTTGAAAAATGTTTCTTACCAGTGATTAGACAAGAATGTCCTAGGATAGTTACAAATAAAGATGTTTTTGTGAGAGTAGAAAATAAAAGTTATCTGAAATCACATGACTTCACATGAGTTTTGATCATTTCTTTTGATTGAACATATCCTCAAATTACAATTACTTCCCAGCTATGGTGAAGTTCCGGGGAGGGTCAAGAGCTGTGGGAGTCAAGGAGGAGCCCCAGGGCTTCCTGAATACCCCGGGTGCAGAACAAAGTCATTATCATTAGGAACAGCGCCTAGGTTTAATGTGCAAGGGCACAGGGGGTTAGTTTAAAAAATTACAGATTTTTTTTGTACTTGTAAGTGTCTAACAATGAGAACTGCGATATAAACAGCAACATTTCTGGAATTTTAAACTCAGGCAGCTGAAATAAACACTCAAAATCTTTTCAATTGCAGTAGTTAGATGTTTTTATCGAGTGGAGAAAGTCTTCATGGTATAAACAGGCCCTGAGAGCACAAGCCACTTTGCGAGGAAGCTGCAACAAGGCAGTGGCCAATTTGTGATGAGACACGTGTGTATAAGCGCTGACTTGGGTTCATACCGATGAAAGCCATCTCCTCCCGGGAAACTCCGTGTAGTCTCTGAGTTCCCCAGGACACCAAGAAACCAGATTTGCTGCTGTAACCCACATTGGAGTGAGCTAAACCTGGGAGCAAGTTACTTGGGAGTTTACCACAGATCCTTTGCATTGCATCAGTACATAATACAGTGCACGGTCCAAAATTAGTGCAACAAGTACAGTCATGCAGTGTTTCTTATCATTACACAGCACCAACAAAAACAACCTGACTTAATCATTGTACAATGGAGACACCTGTCAAAGCAAAACTATCACAGTTCACCCTTTAAATAAACACAAATGTTACTTGTCAATTAAAAATAAAACAACACGCATACTATGCATACACTTAAATGTTTTAGAAAGCCTTTTCCACAGGGGAACTAGATGAGACTCCTCCCTAAGCTAGACATGCATGTGTGCATAACACACGTACAGGGTTTAAATATTTGCACAACTCACGTGAACATGCCTTCTGGTGTCATCTGTCCAGCTCGAATCAAAGAGGCTTCAAAGGGAAATCCTGCTGAATAGGCGAAATACACAAAAGCATGGCCGACCGCCTAACAGCTTCCAGTGATGTGTGCTCTCTTCAAGACATTTCTGAAACACACAAATACCAAATTATGGAACTTGGATGATAGAAGGTCAATATAGTAAACAGAGTGATGAATGTAGAGGACTTTGAAATGCTCTAATTCTGTGCATATACATTTTTCTAAGAATTATAAGGTTATCACAGAGAAGACAGGCAATTTTCTCTACAGCTGTAGGTAGTTTACTGTAACAGCACAGCCTTTACTTTCTAATGAGTGGACATGTGTCATGAAAGAACAGCTAATGTAAGAACTAAAAAGTGGTGGCTCAGTAGTACTTAGAAGTGTTCTCTGATTTCCAACACAGTCTTACATTAGTAGAACATAGTGACTATTAATGGGTGGTGTAGACCATAGACGTCAGTGCAAATGAGTACAAATGATCTCTGGTAAAGTAACACAGAGAACCAGAGGCAGTGTGATGAGGAGGGCCTGTTAAATAAGCACCATGTACACATTTTTTCAAACGTAAACTCTCTTAGATGTTTAGTGTAAAAGGGTGAGCCATCCCATTTTCTTTTTTTTCTTTCTTTCACATGTCATTTCCTCAATGTTCTTTCAGAAATAAGTTGACCCTGTGGCCAACATGGGGGGACCTACACTTCTTTGTTGTGTTATCCCTTGATGTTCTTATTTTCTCTTGATGAAGTCACTTGAGAAGTTAGGATATGCTGTTCTTAGGAAAGAGTAACATGGAAATAGCTTAGCAAGCACCAGAGGGGTCGTCACCCTGAGCAGTGTATTTCCAGGATGAGAGCCAGTAGTGGACTTGAGCTATCATCACCTGTGTCGGGTCTGAAGCATCTCCTTGTATATTTGCTCAAAGGCATTTTCTCGTGTTAAAGATAGTACAGTACATATGTTCTCCACACCTTCGGTTGCAATCTTAAAAGGTGGCACAATAAAATATGAAAATAATATTAGTGATGTTAAACTCCTTGGTAGTGAATTCCTGTCTGGGGATACAGTCTTTCCAGTCAATAAGTTTTTCCTGGCAATTATTCTTACACGCACCGCAATAAGATAAAAATTGCTTGATGGAAATTTCTTTTGAAAAAATTTAATACATACATTTTAAGGACCTTAAGTCTTCACTGAATTTAATTTTATTTGTTTCCCCAGTGGGGAAATCAAACATTGACAGGCATGTTCCCATGCAAATGGCTTCTTATAAATTATGAAACAGTCCTTACAAAAGATAACAGACAAGTCAAGTAAATAATTATCCCATCACAGAATTGTAAATCATAGCCAAACAGGACTCGGGAACAACCCAACAAGGCACCACACAAAGTGGCTGCAAAATGCTTTCTAAGACAAAACTAGTTCTATTTTGAAGTCTAGAAGCTCAAAAAAGCAATTCAAGTATGACTAATGTTTCTTTATTAAAAAAGAATGTAATGACATGAGTTTCAGAATGGGAAAGGGAAGGCTTCTGACTTAGAATACCATGTAAATCTGAGAGTGGGTTAGATATCTTCAAAGATAGATTTTGTGTTACCACATTTTGTTTCAGACTGCCCCTGTAGACTGCCATACAGGGCACCCAGGTGCACACCTCACATTTATTGAAGGACATTTTGGGGTTGCCAGAGTTGACTAGATGGTTTTAAAGTACTAGGATTCTGCTCTCAGTTTTCATGTTCAGTTGTTTCAAATTCTTATTAACTTTATTAATCTCAAAGAATGCTTCACTTTTCACATATGTTGTTTACAAAGAAAATGACAAAGAATGCTGGAGTCTTGCTCTAGAGCAAAAAAGAGAGGAGCATTAATAAGAAGCTCTTTGTGATTATTTCCCACAGTCTAGAGTATAACATCACTATAGAAATTTAGAAAATACGCTAGCTTTTTAAAATGTATATGAGTGTCTTGCTGTCTACATGTCTGCATACCATATGCATGCCTGGTGCCCACAGATCCCATGGAGGTGGAATTATGACAGTTGTTAGTCACCATGTGGGTGCTGGGAACTGAACTCAGTTTCTTTGGAAAAGCAGCAGGAGCTCTTAATCATTGAGCCACCTCTGAAGCCTCAGGAAATACTGTAGTCTTAAGAAAAACTAATAAAGCCATTTTTATCAGAATAAAGAGAAACATTTGATGATTTCTTTTAGTTTACATAAGCAAAGAAAAGAAAGGCTAGCATATTTTATTATTAAAAATTTTAATTTACATAGATTAATTGATTGTGTATATGCACTTGTGTATAGGAGGGCATAAATGGGCAGGGGAGAGGGCAGCTTTGGTTCTGTTCTTTTCCTTTCACCGTGTGGGATTCCACGATCAAACCCAGGTCATCAGGCTTGGCAGCAAGTGCCTTTACCTACTGAGCCATCTCGCTGGCCTGGTCTATATTCTAAGTTGGTTTTTGGTAAGTTGACTTGCTGAAAGCAATAGGGACAGACTCAGATTGCCTAATTTAGCAGCAGTTACTTATTGTACAATCTCGGGTTAATCTCATGACTCAAAAATAAACTATCAAAGGGCACATTTATAACAAAAGCTCATGACAGAAAAAAATGAGAAAAGAAATCTTATTAGTGTCTCAATAATTTAGAAAATGTTCAAATCATCACCATTTTAAAAACATACATGGAAGGCTAAACAACTCTTCACTGTCTCTGAGGCAAATATTTGCTAAGTAGTTCAGTTTATACAGTACAAGCAGACATTCCAACGCTCTTTCTTTTTCTAGTGTAAGAAATGTGGAAAGGTCCAAGGGTTAGGCAAACCAGATCACTAAGTAGCTGTCTACACTTAAGAATGTGTGTGATGTTTATCCTATGGCAGCTCTATTCTAGTTACTACGATGTGGACTATAGATGACATTGTTATGGTTTAAATAAAATGCCCCAGGTCCCAAAGCAGTGGTAGGCAGTGGCACTCAAGACCACGGCAGGCCACAAAGGCAGCCAGCCGGGTCCCAGGTAGGAAGCTGAGAGACCGAGATAAATAGCCACACCATGTAGAGTGAAGTTAGATATTTACTTAGTGGGTTATGGCAGGAGAAGGGAGGAAGGGGGAACAGCAGAGAGAGAGGAGAGAGAGAGAGAGAGAGAGAGAGAGAGAGAGAGAGAGAGAGAGAGAGAGAGAAACAGAGAGGGGAGAAAAGGAGAAGTAGGGGGAAGGGAGAGACAGAAGCAGCCTCTTTGAAAGAGAGATGGATAAGGAGAAGGACTCTGGCTGCAGGCAGGCAGGAAGATCTGCCTGCCTCAGCAGTAGATGGGGGGCAGTGGATGGGACTTGTCTCTTAAAGGGACAGGACAGACCATTACAGACATGTAAGTTATTTTCATATTCAAAGGATGGCAATCAGCTTTGAAGCAGTAGGAAGAGAGAAAAAGCCTAAGGCCTGGAATACACTGCAGCTTCTAAAAGTCTGTCACAATAAAAAGGACTGTAGCATACAAAGCAACCCAAACAAAACAAATGTCATCCCCCTAACGAAAGCATTAAAACACATTGTAAGAGTAGGAAGCCCGAGACAGTAATGTTTGCTAGCTACTAGAGGAATGGATGAGCAGAAGTTCTTCCACCAAATGACCTCTTTTAACACAGATGGTTACTCTATGGCAGTGTTTTCCTAAACCTCAAACATAATGCTCACTTTTTTGATCCTGAGATCCTGAGATGCTTAAATGTGCCAAAGGATTTTCTATATATTTGCATGAATTATTTACTTTGATTATAAAAAAATGATAGGTAGTATTTAGGTATTATCAATTTCATTGTCTTGTATTCAGTAGCTGTTAGATTTCTTGTACATTTTGAGGAATAAAATACCCAGAATTATTGTTGGCGAACTTTTAATTATTCCGTAAATAGAGGCTAGGGAATCATAGCATTATAAAATCCCCCTTGACAGTAAGAGTAATAGCAGATTACACTGTTATGTATGCTTGCTATCTTCTGGCTGCCATTCTAAGTGTTTTCTATAACGATGCTGTTTTGTGTAATACACAGATCTGTAAATGGATTTTTTTTGTCATCCTTGCTTTTCAGAGGATCAAACGAAAAGTGGCAAATGTGTATCTAACGTATTTGTGCCACACGTGCAGGACCTGGCTCAGCTCTGTTCTGAGTCCTAGACTACATTGCTGTAATATACCCACACCTCGTCCAGCACTGATCTACCTGCATTTCAGTATGTATACAGCGCTCTGCAGATTCCTAAGAGACGAAGTTATAAACATGCGACTAGTGAGGAAAACAGAGCCTGTCCTTTACCTTTCCAGCACTCTTGCGTTCTTGCTTATTCCTGCTGGCAAATCCAGCCACCGCCGCAGTCTCAATCATCCCTGTAGGTGGAGTGAGTACAGGTGCGAAGCTGAGCATCGGGAGAGTCATCTTCTACCCGTGTATAAAGGAGATAAGAGCAGACAGCACCATGCTGGTCACATCTTGGGTTATGATACCAAGTTTTGAAGTTGCTGCCTAGAATCAGACATATTTGGGGCAGGGCATGAAATTTAGAAGAATTCTTATATACTCCTGTAAAATAAGGTGTTAAACTTTCACTTGGACTTAACTATTAATGAGGACACATATTTTGTGAAAACCTGGCTAAGGAATCCTTTCATTTTCCACCTTATATTCAGGATTGTCGGCCGCACAAAATGGCACCTGTTCTCACTGTGTAGGTGGTTTTATTTTTTGTTTTTTTCAGATGGATCTCTACACACAGTCCTGGCTGTCCTTTCAGTCACTGAGAAGACTGGCCTCAAACTCTGAGAGATCCTCCTGCCTCCAGCTGAGTACTGGTGTGCATCACCATCTCCCACAAGCAGGACCTGCTTAAAAGTCACACTGAGAGGTCTTTTTAGATGTGTGGGATATCATGCTCTGATTCTAATTAAATGTCTTGAAAATTAAAATAACAGGTTTCTTTTGTCTCATTGAAAGGTGTCCCTGCTTTCTTGCATGCACACACACATACACACACCATATACATACCCTATCTCAACCCTAATTTATAGTGGATTTTCTTTTAAATAACTGGTCTTATTATTACTGTTTATTATTATTATTATTATTTGTGTGTGTATATGCTACCCACATGGAAAGGTCAGAGGATAGCTCTGTGAGTTATTTCTTTCTTTCCAGCTTTATGTGGGTTCTGAGATTCTAGTTGTGGACTGAATGACAAGTGCTGAGTCATCTTACCAGCTCCTAACTCAGAAATGACAAGTGCTGAGTCATCTTACCAGCCTCTAATTTAGAAACATGTGAAAACAAAGCTGGCTCTTGAAGAAGGAGCAGAGTGATGGGCACTGTGTACTATAATAAAGCAAAGAAGTAAGAGTAAGTTAATCTTTCATGAAGAATTTTTTAGTGTTTGTTGTTATGAAACTGCACTGACATTTATTTGGTATTTTAAAGGAAAATAAATATCTTAATATTTAATACCATTAAAGTACCAGTTTTACAGACTTACATAATGACATGCACTTAAAATTTAAGTGCCTGGAAAACATGTTTTGAATTGCATATATAAACTTTGTAAAGATTCCATGTATTATACCTAAATAAAAGAATTCTGTTTTTTGCTTACATAGTTATTAAAATCAACTTTTTATCTCTAAAAAGATACTGGAATGAATTGTCTGTTTCTATTTTAACAAAATTTCTTTATGTAATCTGTAAAGCTGAGATTGTTGTGTAGCTTTGGCACAGTTAACTCTCATATGACTTACACCAGTCTGTCTTGCTGAGTCTCAGCAGTGGTGAGCCACAGGTACCTCCAGGAGTCCTAGACTATACACTTGAGGGAGCACTGACAGACAAGAGCACTTGTAGGAGAGCGAAGAAGGCTCATCATCATGGAAGATCTCTGCTGCTTTGCTCATTATCACTGCTCTGGCCCATGGGCTGAAATAGGAAGCAGTATGAGTGTGTGAGTATGTGTTTACTTACATAATCTCTCCCCCCCCCCCCCCCCCCCGTTTGGGTCTTACAGACAGGATTTCTCTGTGCAGCCCTGGCTGTCCTAGAACTCGTTCTGTAGACCAGGCTGGTCTCAAACTCACAGAGATCTGCTTGTCTCTGCCTGACAAATGCTGGAATTAAGGAAGTGAGCTACCACTGCTTAGCATCTAAAATTTCTTGGGTCCAAGAGTCTCTGTAGTTCTCACAAATTCCTACCCAAGGCTACAAGTCTCCTTCTTTCCTTCTTTTTTGTCTCTCTTCACAAGGGAGAAATAGGGATCTCCTTTTTCCTTCCTCCCCTCCTGCTCCTTCCCTTCCCCTCCACTTTTCTCTTCTCCTCTCCCCTCTTTTTCCTTTATCTGTTTGTGTTTTTTTTTTTAAATTTATTTATTATGTATGCATGTATACCTGCAGTCCAGAAGAGGGCACCAGATCTCATTATAGATGGCTGTTGTGATCTAGCTGCCCTTACTCCCCTTGACCAACAGCAGAATTCCTTGTGGTCTGTAATTGACAAGGATGTTTGTGTTCTTTCTGGCTGGTGGTTTTCTACACAAGCAGTAGAGGTGTAAAAGGCTTTTAGCTCAGGGCAAAATAAAGGTTGCTGTTCTTCCACCTGAAAAGAAGCCTCCGTGTCTCAATCCCTGCATCTAGGCTGCCATGGTGTGGCAGTAGGCCACCACGTAGTTGCTGGGAATTGAACTCAGGACCTCTGGAAGAACAGCCAATGCTCTTAACCTCTGAACCATCTCTCTAGCCCTTTTATGTGTTTTAACATGAGGTTTCATATTATGATTCTGACTGGCTTGGAACTTGTGAAAATATTCCTGCTTCTGTCTCTTCAAGTGCTGAGATTGCTGGCATGTGATACCATGCTTGACTCTTAATTTTCCTTAATAGACTTATTTCTCCATCTATAACCTATTGACTATCACATGACTACTTTTTCCTGCTTGGCACCATTTTCACCTTGCTCTGGGTGCTCCACCCATGTTTTTGATACAATGCCTGCATGCCTGGTTCATCATATCTAGGCTCTAGCACCTACCTTCCTTTTCCCACAAAGATAGAATACCAGCATTCAGCTATTACATCATATAGTGTTCAATGGAAAGATTAGAGGTTCTCTTTTACTCAAGTATGTGCTTTAAATAAGATATTTACCATTTTCTTTTTTATACTTAACAGATTGGTCTCATTAAGTAAGGGCGTAAGTGGCAATATTAAGACAGAAAAGGAGGTAGAAACATTGTAGTGCAAGGTAAGAAAATATTCCCCAAATAATCTTTAAGTAAGTAGAACTGTATAGTTGTTATATAAGCACTGCATGCTTAATGTGGTGTCAGAAGCCTTCAGTCTTAGCACTCAGGAGGCAGAGGCAGAGGCAGATGCAGAAGGTCTGTATAAGTTAAAGCCAGATTGTTCTGTATAGTGAATTCAGTGAATTCAAGCTATGTAGTGAGTTCAAGACCAGTGAATACTATGTAGTGAGACTCTGTCTTAACATCCTCCCTCCACTGCCACCAAAGAAAGCCCAAAGAGCAATATTGTCAGGAGCCAATTTTCCCCCAAAATTATTACAGGAACCATCACCCTGGGGAGTCTGCAGAGAACCCAACACCCCCAATTGTATTGAGAACTGTTCTATTGACAGAGCCTACCCCCCCCACAATTATCTGTTAATAGAGAGCTATCTGTTAGCGGAACCCGCCCCACATTCCAAACTATCTAGAGAACTAGGTGTGTCAACTTGTGATTTCCTGGCCTATGTGACCTGACTGAACGTAACCTCCTGGCCTACGTGACCAACGTGAACCACGCGGCAAAAGTCCAGCCCCCTGTGCCCCCCCCCCAAATTCCTTATCCTATATAAGCTGTAACCCTGTCTCTAATAAACTGAGACTTTTACAAGAACCCCGCTTGGCCTCCTTCCTCTCTTTCCGCCCATATCTTCCAGATAGTGCCTCTCCAGGACCCTGGAATTACTGAACTGCTAGGCGGGTTACAACCCCTAGACTGAGTAACCCGCTGAGGCGGACAACACAATATTTCTTATGTCATATGAATGTTCCTTCAGTGGGGAACTTGATACTTAGGCAATGCACTAAAATGTTAACTTTCTTTAGTGTTATGAAGAAAAATAATAAGAACAGATTTTCACTGTGGCCCTGGTCTGGAACTCTCAGTGTAGACAAGCATCCTTAAACTCATAGAGATTCTCCTGGTTCTGTCTCTCAAGGGATGAGATTAAAGGCATGTACCACTACATTTAGCCAGGCACCTGATTTTTGGCAAAGGTGTCTAAAAATATTTATTGAAGGGAAGACATTGTGGGTTGACTAGTATTCATGTTAACTTGACAGGAGCTAGAGGCATCTGATAGGGGGCGGGGCTGAGTTGAGAAAAATGACTCCATCAGTTTGGGCTGTAGGAGGGCCTCTATGGCATTTTATTAATTAGTGATTGACAGAGAAGGGCCCACAATGGGAGAGACACCATGGAGCTGCCGGATCCAGATGCTGGGAATCTTACCTGGTAAGCCACTGCCACATGACGATACACAGATTAATAGAAATGGGTTAAATTAATGTAAGAGTTAGCCAATGAGAAGTTAGAGCTAATGGGCCAGTGTTTTAACTAATACAGTTTCTGTGTGATTATTGGCACCCACATGACCATCTAAATCCACATAAAACCCGAGAGTGCTTGAAAAAGAATTCTAGATAAAAAATAATACAGAGTTTAACACAGCTTCTTGCTGTTTGCTGGCAGCTTGCTGAAGCACCTTTAAGAGAGATTTTCCTGATTTAGCCATAGTAGGAAAAAAGCCATAGCTGTCTTAAAATGCTGGCTTTCTGGGCTATGCTGCCAGGGTGACCTCTGGCTCTTTCAGGAGACCAACTATTTGGATGGGATTTTTGAGCAGACTGCTGCTGCCTGCTTAATGGTAACGTGGACCAGCTTTGTGTCTGTAACTGGGGTGGTGCACGTGGCTCAGAGACACAAGTGGCTCCACCATGCTGGACTGTGCAGAGTGAGCAGGAAGTACCATATATATCATAGTAATAGTGCAGCTTAAGTTTTATACTGTGCATAGCAAGCAGACAGTGCCATATATTCCCTACTAATAGCACAACTTAAGTTTTTAAGAAGCAGTTTTCATTTTAAGAAGTTCTCCTGGACAGTAAAGAATTACAGATTCACAATAGGACAGATTCATACATAAAAAGGTCACAGTGTTGGATAAATGTACGTAGGCTTAGAAGAGAGAAGAAAAAAGAGTATGGAGGGTCATAAAATAAAGTCAATGATTCAATAAAAAAAGGGTGTAATGTAGTTAAAGACACAGAGTACAGACAGTCATAGATTAAAGGAGTAAATAAAAATAAGCCAAGTAAAGATGGAAAATTCACAGAGAGGCTGGATTATGTATATTATTGTTTTTTTGAATTTTTTAACTGTGAAGGAGCTAAGCACAGTGAGACATTTCATTGTATGGGCTGCTAAGCTAAACCAGCATGTATATTATAAAGGTATCATGACTTCCACATTTGGGTCTAAGGATATGTTGCTTTGGAAAAAATGGTTCTTCTTTTGTTTCCACAGAGGATGAGAACCTGTGGATTCATTCCAGGCTAATATGGTTTGATAGACCACATCTCCTTGAAAGGTCACAGTGAACAATCCCAAAAAATTATGTCACCTAACTGCTGACTGAAACGAACCTAACGCACAGGATACACCATGAAAGACCTGATAACAGCACCTGCAATCAGCAGAAAGCAGTATGGACCCATATTCTCAAATATTGTCTATAAATGTTTGTTTACATTTAAAGGAGGATATGATATAGATGTGAACAATTTGCATTGGTATGGATCTTGGTTTATTGATACAAATTTAAAGTAAATTTTGCTATATGTATATGTATTTCTGATCTTGATTAAAGTATTGTGTTTGTGTAATTCACTTAAAAATATGTATAATTAAGAAATATAGGTTAGTACATAAGATTTTTATATGTACAGATATATATTTTAGTTAGATAGTTACTCTCTAAATCTTTCATAGACCTTCAGAATATGGCGTTTAAATGCTTTAAAAATTTAGGACTTTTCATGACAAGGAGACACATCTGCTCCTGGCAGCACCAAGCTACTTCAAGAGGAAAATGGACATTGAAGAGGCTCCTTATAGTGTTGGTTAGCCATTTGGGCAAGAACCTGCTCTTGCCTGGACTGCTTAACTGGACATGCAGGACCCGCAGAGAAATGACTACTGAACTTGCCTAAAGGTGAGATGATCCTTCTGGGTTCCTGATTCATGAAAGAGTCTGCTAGACATTCTGCAGGACACAGAAGAAAGTGACTGACAAACTGCCAATATAGGTGGAACTGTCTTTGAAATTTCCTGCTTCATGGAAAAGTCTGCAAGATACTATGGTCCCGTAGGCTGAAGAAGGATGCCCCAATGATACAGAAGAAGTCTGGGTGACTCTCCAGGCAGCGAGATGTCTCTGTCATTTCTAGAATTTTGGAAGTTGCTTACAATGCACTTCCTGTTTACTTAGGTAATTTTATATCCTTCTGGAGTCTTTGATGGAGTTGAATAATAGCTATATAGTTATAATTTTCCTTAGTTATGATAAAAGATCAAATAGATATAAATATTGTAATTGTAATTCTTGTTTAATATCTGTTTTGTTATATGTAATTTTACTATGTTAAAGTAAAAGGGGAGATGATGTGGGAGTTCCCTCAGTGTGCTGCAAATGAATAAAAAAACTGCCTTGGCCTGTTGATAGGGCAAAACTTAGGTATTCAGAGAAAACAAAATGTCATTCTGGGAAGAAGAAGGCAGAGTGGGAGAGATGCCATGGAGCTGCCAGATATAGACACTGGGAATTTTACCCAGTATGCCACTGCCATGTGATGATACACAAATTAACAGAAATGGGTTAAATTGATGTAAGAGTTAGCCAACAAGAAGTTAGATTTAATGGGCCAAGCATTGTTTTAATTAATACAGTTTCTGTGCTATCATTTCAGTTCTGGGTGGCTGGGACAAACAAGGGGCCCTCCTCCTATAGCCCAGCCCATTGTGGATGGTACCATCCTTAAGCTGGAGGTCCTGGGTCATATAAGAAGGTTGGTTGAGCAAGACATGGAGAGCAAGTCAGTAAGCAGCACTCCTTAATGGCCTCTACATCAGTTCTTGCTTCCAGGTTCCAGCCTTGTTTGGGTTACTGTCCTGACTTTTGTCAGTAATAGACTATGATGTTGACGTGTACGCTAAATCAAATATGTCTTCCCTAGGTTGCTTTTGGTCATGATATTTCATCATAGCAATAGTAACCATAATTAAGACAACCTCTTCAGCAAATGATACCTGGAAAATAAATGCTCACTTGTAAAAGAATAAAAGTATATCTTCATTTCTTACCTTGAACGAGAAACTCAACTCCAAATTGGTCAAGGATATTAATTTTGACCAGAAATCTGTGATGGAGGAAGATGGATTTTCTTACAGACTTGATAGGATTTGTAAAATTATGTCTTTCCCAAAGTATACAATGTCTAGTAAACTATAAAAAGTGATTTGGGGGAGGCAGAGAGATAACTCAGAAGTTAAGAGCACATGCCACTTTTCCAGAAGACCTGGGTTCAATTCCCGGCACCCATATAGCAGCTCATAACTGCCTGTAACTCCAGTTCCAGGGAATCTGATACTCTTATTCAGACACACATGCAGGCAAAACATCAATGCACATAACATAGAAATAAATTATTTAAGAAAAAACAGCTAAAGGGGGCATAACTGGTAAGAAAACTACATACAGAGGAGTGGCTAGCCTGGGCAAATTAAAGGGATATTAGGATGCAATTATAGTAACATTCTACATGGAAGAATTTCTGCTTCTGGCCAAGATGGAGTAACATTTATCTTTTATCAGAAACACAAAGGAAGTACGTGGCAGGATGGTGTTTAAGATATTTGACATAAGGTAACCAGTGGCAAAAATGGCAGACATACATAGTGATTGCCTTAGCATCTTCCTTTAAGTTTTCAGAGCAGTGCAGAGATGTGAACTGAAGCAGAACACTGTAGTAATAGGAGCAGCGGGGCTGCATCCCCAGCACCCTGGCCGCCTGGCTAGCTTATGCTCCAAAATAACAACACACAAACTGTATTCTTTTAAACACTGCTTGGCCCATTAGCTCTAGCCCCTACTGGCTAATTCTGATATCCTGATCAACCCATCTCTAATAAACTGTGTTGCACCGGTCTTACCGGGAAAGATTCAGCATGTCTGACCTGGCGGCTTGCTTCATCGCATGCATCTGCCCGGGAGAAGGGAGCATGGCATCTCTGAGCTCCCAGCATTCTGTTCTGTTTACTCCTCCCACCTATGTTTTAACCTATCAGGGCCAAGCAGTTTCTTTATTGCTTAACCAATGAAATCAACAGATTGATATATGACACTCCCACATCAGAACACAGCAGACTGGTGAGCAAGCTGAGGAGCTGAGGCATCAAGGTCAGCTTACAGAATATTTACCAGAGAAGAAATAGGGCTAAACTGAGGCAAAGCAGATAATTGATGGAAGGTGCTTTTTTGAGTATTTAACTAAAATATGCATGCACGTGAGGACTGGGTTGTCTAGAGAGGGCCTGGCTAGAGAGAGCTGTGACTCACAGGACTCTGGGTAGAGTGCACAGAGTCATGTTGCTTTGGAAGTAGACTTCAGCCGTGTTGAACAAACAACATAAACACTTGAAAGGAACGAGCCCTTCCCAGGTGATTTTAACTTATTGAAAAATGACAATCAAGAATATATAAGAAGATAATAATACCTGGCATCTAAATTGCCAATTTCCTAATGTGTAGTATCTAATAAAAAATAGCCAGGTGTGTTAAAAGTAGTACAGTGAGACTTATAGTACGGCCAGAATACATATTAGAGTACTACTCAGCAGTAAAAAACAAGGACTTCTTGAATTTTGCATACAAATGGATGGAAATAAAAAACACTATCCTGAGTGAGGTAAGCCAGACCCCAAAAGAGGAACATGGGATGTACTCACTCATATTTGGTTTCTAGCCATAAATAAAGGACATTGAGCCTATAATTCGTGATCCTAGAGAAGCTAAATAAGAAGGTGAATCCAAAAACAAACATATACTCATCCTCCTGAATATTAACCTTCATCAGATGATAAAAGGAGACAGAGACCCACATTGGAGCACCGGACTGAAATCTCAAGGTCCAAATCAGGAGCAGAAGAAGAGAGAGCACGAGCAAGGAACTCAGGACCGCGAGGGGTGCACCCACACACTGAGACAATGGGGATGTTCTATCGGGAACCCACTAAGGCCAGCTGGACTGGGTCTGAAAAAGCCTGGGATAAAACCGGACTTGCTGAACATAGCGGACAATGAGGACTACTGAGAACTCAAGAACAATGGCAATGGGTTTTTGATCCTACTGCACGTACTGGCTTTGGGGGAGCCTAGGCAGTTTGGATGCTCACCTTACTGGACCTGGATGGAGGTGGGTGGTCCTTGGACTTCCCACAGGGCAGGGAACCCTGATTGCTCTTCGGGCTGATGAGGGAGGGGGACTTGACCGGGGGAGGGGGAGGGAAATGGGAGGCGGTGGCGGTGAGGAGGCAGAAATCTCAAAGAAAGAAAGAAAGAAAGAAAGAAAGAAAGAAAGAAAGAAAGAAAGAAAGAAAGAAAGAAAGAAGTTAATCAGCTGAAATCACTCCAGAACTGACAGAGGGTTAGATGCTGGGTTTTCTCGCTTATACATAGACTCAGAAAACATCAAGCTTATAGAAAGAGAATAACACTGTGTCTACCAGAAGCTGACCCTTAAACACTATGTTTTACAGCCATAATATGTCATGGATCACTGTGTGTTCTAATTATATCACACGGCTTTTGGCTTGTAAGCTATGACACTATGTACTACAAATACAAAAAAAATTTAAGTATTACGAAAGTGACACCATAACACTCCCATTTTGTAGAAAGACAAAATTCAGAAAACAATAGAAAAACTGAAATGGAATATTAGAATTTTCTTCCTAAAATATAAAAATGAGACTTAAGCTAATTTTGTAAGTGGCCTATTTACCAGTCAAAATAATCATGCATAGATAATAGTTAAGTTAATCACATCTGGTTGTAGCAGGGGAGGAGAGGTGTCCAGGATGCAAACCTTGTTATAACACTGTTATTGGTTAATAACTGCTCTTCAGAGTTGAAGATACCAAAAGAGCAACATCAATAGTAAATTTTTGATAACTAGATTATTTTAATAGCCAATCAGATGGCACATACTTGCTATCTTCGGAAGCTGAGGCAGGAGGATACTGAGTTCAAGGATATCCTGCTCTACATAGTTTGAGGCCAGCCTAGGTTACATAACAAAACTCTTTTCTCTCTCTCTCTCTCTCTCTCTCTCTCTCTCTCTCTCTCTCTCTCTCTCTGAGTGTGTGACAGTGACTGTTTCTATATTAATATAAAGATATGCAGATATAAAGATTACACATATAACGATTTATATGCAAAGATTCTTCTTTGCAGTGGGTTTCCTGGCTCACAATGGGTTTGTATATGTTAATGCCACTTACTACTCGGTTTGTTTCTGCTTTGACACATGAAACTTAACGTGACTGAAATGTTAAGAATTTCTATATAGAACAACTATACATAAGAATACTTACAGAACCTAAGAGAGAACTATGTCAATATAACCTGAAGTGGAATCTGCTAAGACGGTACTATAAGTGGTGGTAGTGAAAATATATATGAGAAGAAATAACGATTAGTTGGACAAACAGACAAAAGCTTGCCATAAGAATGCACATTCTATTTACTCATTGTTATAACTCATCAGTGTGCTTTTTGTGGAAAAAAATCATTGAATTTACCAGATTGTGCTACACACTTGATCATTCTTAATAAACTTAGCCTAAAACCTCAGGACAGGACTGTAATTATATGTCAACTTATACTGTGCTAAATAAAGTCATTTCAGTGACTACTAATGTTGCTTGACTCAAAAGGACTATCAAGTTGTTTTATGTACATCCCATGTCAGAGTGAAATCAAGAAATGAGGTCAGCATTGCCCAAGTTAATATGCCAGCACAAACTGATCAGTTCGTTGGCTCTGGAATTAATAAATAAAGTAAATGTTTATGATTTCTTGAGGCAACATAATTATAGCTTCGATGAGCTGAGCTCTTGGCATCAGGATTGGGTGTGATGATGGCACAGAGTGTGCACCATGGCGTCAATAACATGTTTTTTTGTGTGTGCAAAACTGAGGTAAGACTTATGGTTGATGACAGAGTTACTAGAATTCATAGAAATAATTATAACTTGTAATTGTGTAGAATCTAGCTTCCAAAAGAAACTAAAATGGATTTATACTTTTATTAAAACTGCTTATTATATGGGAGTCTGTTGATAGATATGTGGGCAGAAAGCCATTACCTGGGGCTAAAACAATAGCAGTTAAAGAGGCTGTGTTCACTTCTTTTAGGAAAGACTTTGTCATGCTGGGTTGCTGTGTGACTACACCTCACCCAGATGTTCTGATCATTGTTCTCAAAACACCAGAGCTTCTGCTTCTCCTTCTCCTTCTCCTTCTTCGAGACTCTGTGTGGCTCTGGCTGTCCTGAAACTCACTCTGTAGATCAAGCAGGCCTTGAACTCAGAGATCTGCCTGCCTCTGCCTCCTGAGTGCTGGGATTAAAGGTGTGTGCCACCACGGCCCTGCTAGCATCAGAGCTTCTAAAAGTGATAGTGAGAATATTTGTCAGCAGAAAAAAAAGAATTTGTTTGACAATTCAAAAAAGCTAATTGTATGTACACATATAATATAATATATAATATAATACTATTATATATTTTGAGCTAAAAGTTTATGACTAAAACATATTGTTTGTTATTAAGGATCTGTTTTATGGAAATTCACCCTAATAAACATAGCAAACTTAACTGAAATTGCATCATACAGAAATTGGAATATGATTTACCTACATTCATATGATAGAAATATGACATGAAATTATTTCTAGACTTATCTCTAGTATCTTTTCTTGCTAAAGGAATTAGTGAGCAAATAAGGCAGGCCGGCCATTCCTTATCTGCTAGGAAGAGTATCTATCATGGTGGGTGTGAACTCACTGTTATGAAGCCAAGCAAATATTTATGTAAACTCAAATCACTCTCACACCTCGACATCTTTTCTCATTTTATCTTTCAAATTCATTGAGTTCACAGTGTCTAGGACCTGATCATTTTTCGATAGTTATTGATTTTTGAAAAGGATTTATTTCTTTTTATTTTGTGTATATGGGTCTTTTGCCTACATGTAGTGTCTGTGCACTGTGTGTATGCTTGGTGCTCTTGGAGGCCACCAGAGGGCATTGGGAGCTCTGGGATAGGAATTACAGGGGGTTGTGAGCTACCATGTGGGTGCTGGAAACCAAACCCAGGTCCTTTACAAGAGCAACTTAAAATCTGAGCCATCTTTCCAGTCCCATCACAATTACTTTTGATTAAAGTAGAATGTTTTGACTTGTTCAGAAGTTGCTGTAGGGGCAATATTTTCAGTTGCAATAAGGAAGTTTCATTGATCACCAGCCCTAATTAGATGACTAAAAGGGTCAAGCTGGGCAATGTTATGTTTTTTAATTTTATTTTTTATTTATATGCATGTGTCTGTGTATGTTGTGTGTGTTTGCATACACATCCTTGTGTAAATGTCAGAAGACAGCTCTGTGGAGTCAGATGTCTGCTTGCACCTTCATGTTGATTCTGGGACTAGAATTCAGTTACTTGTAGTAACTGCCTTTATCTGCTGAATCCTCCAGGCCCACTAGCAACCTAGTAATATTCTTTTTCCTTTTCTCTTTCTTTCTTTCTTTCTTTCTTTCTTTCTTTCTTTCTTTCCTTCCTTCTTTCTTTCTTTCTTTTTTTCTTTTTCTTTCTCTTATAAAGGATTATAAAATCTGATAAAGTATTTCATTCAAAACATTTGAAAGGTAGTAAGAAAAAATAGCACATTAGCACAGTAAAGAAAAAATACCACTTTTGTGGACTGGGGTTTTGCATGGACTTGCCAGGACTGGCATTTCTGTCTAGGGTTGCAGCTGGCACCTCAGATGCAGTGGTTGTTCCTACCACCCTGTTTTCTGTTACACAAATACTGTACTTAATATGTTTGCACAGAAAGGTCTTCAGCCCCATTTTAAAATTGAAATCTCATCCAAAGAGGCCTTATTATCTGTTAGAGTTCATATTCTAACAGAGCTTTAAACATTTATCGTGGATTGGGATGATGGCTCAGTGGATTTGAAGGTCTAAGTTCTGGTCCCTAGCAACCATATAACTTAACCACACCTGTATCCACAGCGCATAGGAGCTGGAGATAAAAGATGGCTGGCGTGTGCTGGTATTGGCTGAGCTCCAGTTTCAGTCAGAGGCCTTGTCTCAGGGCAATAAGAAAGAGTGACGGAGCAGGGTACCTGACATCCTCCACTGGCCAAATGTATCTGGGCATGCATGTACATGCACACACCCACACACCTGCATTAACAAAAGCAACCTCACTTAAATTAAGACTGTGATAATTTGCTTTGTACTCATTTTCTCAATTATATTAAAATTTTATTTGTTTTATAAAGGTTAATTTTATTAAAATAATTTGAAAAATGGTATTTATTCTATCATCTATTATCTATCTGTCTATCTATCATCTATCTATCTATCTATCTATCTATCTATCTATCTATCTATCTATCTATCTATCATCTCTTTGTCTAATGTCACCGTGTAGCCCAGGCTGGCCTTAAATTCACTATGTGAAACAAGCTAGCCTGTAGCTTGGAGCAATCCTCCTGTTTTAGTTTCTCAAGCACTGAAATTACAGACATAAACTACCACACTTGTTTAGCAAGTTGTTCTTTTCCTCCTGCAACAACCCAATTCTCACACTTACTCGAGCATCATGCTAAGTGTGATGCTACCATTTCCGTGACCTGAATATGATGAATAACATTTTCTTTACCTGTGATATGACAGGCTGGTGTTATACATACTGTCTAACATGATCTGCTTAACAATTCACACAGAGTACACCCCTAAATCATAATTACTAAATATCCCTTTAAGTAAGGTCTTAGTTTCTGGGGAAATGGGAATTAAACTTTTTGTTTCATAACATTTCTGGTGCTGGGCAAAGTGCATGCTTTTAATTCTAGTGTTTGGAGGCTGAGGCAGGATGGAACTTCATGGGCTCAAGGCCAGCCTGGGTTGCTTAATGATGCCCTGTCTTAAAACAAAGCAATGAAACAGTCTGTGCAGGGTGTGTTTTCTTTCCTCTTTCTAATTTCTTGTTCTATTATTTCCTTGTGAACTCTTGATTCTAATTCTTAGAATCTTTTTAGTTTTAGATTTATTCTAATACACGGACCCTGATCTCAAAGATATCCTTCAGTCTTTCCTTAAGAATTCCCTGTTGGGGTCACCTTCTTATTTAGCTTCTCTAGGATCACAAATTATATGCTCAATATCCTTTATTTATAGCTAGAAACCAATTATGAGTGAGTACTTCCCATGTTTATCTTTTTGGGTCTGGGATACCACACTCAGGATAGTGTTTTCTATTTTCATCCATTTGCATGCAAAATTCAAGAAGTCCTTGTTTTTTACTGCTGAGTAGTACTCTAATATGTATATATTCCACACTTTCTTCATCCATTCTTCCATTTAAGGGCATCTAGGTTGTTTCCAGGTTCTGGCTATTACAAACAATGCTGCTATGAACATAGTTGAACAAATGCTTTTGTCATATGATAGGGCATCTCTTGGGTATATTCCGAAGAGTGGTATTATTGGATCTTGGGGTAGGTTGATCCCAAATTTCCTGAGAAATCGCCACACTGATTTCCAAAGTGTTTGCACAAGTTTGCATTCCCACCAGCAATGGATGAGTGTGTCCCTTACTCTACAACCTCATCTGCCTGGATATGGGAAGTAGACAAGATTGCCCGGCAAAAACTGGGAACTTGGGGGTGGGGTGGCATGGGGATAAGGGGAATTGGGGTGAGAAATGTGAGAAGGAGAGGATTGGGGGAGCTTGGGGGAATGGGATGTTTGGGATAAAGGAAGGGTGGACACGGGAGCAGAGAAATATATATCCTAATTAAGGGAGCCACCTTAGGGTTGGCAAGAGACTTGACTCTAGAGGGGCTCGCAAGTGTCCAGGGAGATGTCCCCAGATAGTACCTTGTGCAACTGAGGAGAGGGAACCTGAAATGACCCTATCCTATAGCCATACTGATGAATATCTTGCATATCACCTTAGAACCTTCATCTGGTGATGGATGGAGATAGAGACAGAGACCCACACTGGAGCACTGGACTGAGCTCCCAAGGTCCCAATGAGGAGCAGAAGGAAGGAGAAGATGAGCAAGGAAGTCAGGACCACGAGGGGTGCACCCACCCACTGAGACAAGGAGGCTGATCTATTGGGAGCTCACCAAGGCCAGCTGGACTGTGACTGAAAAAGCATGGGATAAAATGAACTTTCTGAACATGGTGGACCATGAAGGCTGATGAGAAGCCAAAGACAATGGCACTAGGTTTCGATCCTAATACATGAACTGGCTTTGTGGGAGCCTAGCCTGTTTGGATGCTCACCCTCCTGGACCTGGATAGAAGTGGAAGGACCTTGGACTTCCCACAGGGCAGGGAATCTGGACTGCTCTTCATTCTTGAGAGGGAGGGGGAATGAGTGGGGGGGAGGGGGAGTGGGGGGAGGGGGCAATGTGTGGGAGGAGGGGGAGGGAAATGGGAAATGGGGAGAAGACGGAAATTTTTTATTCAACAACTAAAAAAAAAAAGAAAGAAAAAAAAGAATTCCCTGTTGGCCATGATACTCTGGGTCTCCTTAATCGTAGGTCACCTCAGCATAACACACAGGTAGACACAGACACACATGCATAGATACACATACATACCACACATACTATGCTATTTAACAAATAAGACCACAGGTCTGGAAAGAAGGCTCAGTCGGAAAAGACAACTTTTGCCAAGACAGATGAGCTGAGTTTATCCCCAGGCTTCATTTGGTGGTAGACAGAATCAACTTCAGAAAGCTGTCCTCTGTCCTCCACATGTGGACTGTGGCTCATGCTCACTCACACACAGAATGCACAAATGTAATAAAAAATTTAAGAATCACAATCCACATACCCCCTGAATCTGTGCTACATCCACGGCTAAAGTTGTGGTCAAGGCTCCCATGCTGTTTTCGCTATCATCATACCAGGCCTTATCCTAGAGAGAAGGGGAATTGACACATGCTTAGGAAAACATTCTTCTCACATCTGTGATTTTTCTGTCCAGTTGGAAAGAACATAGTTGCCTCTCACTTTCCCGTAAGCACCACGGATCAACTGACTTCTGCATCTTGTTCATAAAGCATTATGTTTTGTATAGACTGAAGAATGTAAGGCTGAATCACTGATGCATTACCATATTACAGTATGTAGAATGTAGAATTAGAGACGTAGGAAGATTACTATTAGAAATGGCTATTTGCTGCTATAGAGATCGGCAGTTTTACTCCACAGGAACTTTGTGAGGAACAGATTAGTCATTGATTTAGGTTTTTGGTATTGAGGATCAATGCTCAATGCATGTTCCTTCCCCGTTAGCAATGAGCCCTATAGTTACAGCATTCTATTTGCAGAGTCATCTTCAGTACAACTTAGAAACATCTTCAGATCTTTTTTCCTAAACTGATCAGTGATTAAACCAACAGCAACACCTACTCTCTCTTTTTCCTTTAGGATGGAGGTACGATCTCACTGGGCACTTTCCATTACTCCCTCAGTTTGGTAAGCCTTAGCTACCATGAAACAAGAATTGGAAGGCTGAAAAACTGCTGCCTAGAAGCGTGGAGTCTGAAAAAGACAGGAAAGAAACATAATCAATCAAAGCACAAGGTAAGAATTGATTTTATCTCAGCGACGAATAGAGAGGGCGCTTCCAAGCACTTCTCAACCTGAAGAATGCGTTTCCTTTCACTAAGTGTTGCCTCCCGCTGATGCAGAGAGTCTTATGAATTAAACACCAGTGGAGATGCTGACAAATATGCTTCCTTAGAAAAAAAAAGAAAGAAAAAATGAAAAAAAATTAAAAAGAAAAGAAAGAAAGAAAAAACTTTTGTTTTTATACAACCCAGCCAGGGCTCTGAGGCCCAGGTTACCCAGTGCTGTCAAGGAAACCAAAATAAAAGAGAAGCAGGCTGTACAGGAATTGTGCCGGGTGCTGGAAGAATGATCTGTGGAGAAAGGCGTCAAGAGTTGGGTGGGTGTAACTGTGTTCTGGAGCCACGGCTACGGAAGCTTTTCTCAAAGGGTCTCAGGTGTCTTTGGTGACTATTGTCTGTGAGCGAAGCACCCCGCAAGAGGCAAACTCTCAAGCCTGACAGCTGCAGTGCGGGAACAGCACTGGAACCGACGGAACTGTCATTCTGGATCACTGGCCAGAATCTTATGTTCCAGATTCTGTAGTAACTTACTATACTGCAGAATTAACAGTCTCAGCTACTTGTCCAATCAACAGTATGTTCAAACTGCTTTTCTGCATGTAAGTATTTGTCTTCTTGTGTATGCAATCTATGCCAAAATATTTAGCAGATTTTCTGGAATTTAGCTGGCATTGAGTGAAAACTGGCTTACTTTTTGTCCTCTCAGGGATAAAATAAGTATAAATAGAGGCTATCAGGAATTTTGACATACGTTTTCCTATTAATGATATTACTAGAAACAAGAATACAATCACACTCCAAGGAGACTGTGGCGTGTATTCTTTTCTGTAGTTGTTTCAGCTGCCCTGGAGTAAGATTTTGTTTGTGTTCTAACAAATGAAGCTTGCCTGAAGATCAGAGTGCAGAGCTAAGCCATTCGAGGCCAGGCAGTGGTGGCACATACCTTTAATCTCAGGATTCAGGGCACCGACAGATCCATATTAGTTCAAGGCTACCCTGGCTTCCACGAAATTGATCCAGTCTGAAAGAGAAACAGATCTCACACAAAGGTGATCCCAGCACTAGGGATTACATGCCTTTAATCCCAGCACTAAGAAGGTGGAGGCAAGAGTGATAAGACTGGGCGGAGAGAGGAATATAAGTCGGGAAGAGACACAAGCTCAATGCAGTCTGAGGAGCAATGCAGTCTAGGCAGTAAGTCTGAGGAGGCAGTCTGAGGACAGGATTTCCCCTTTGGTCTGATGATTGGTAGAAGTAAGAACTCTCCAGTGAGCGACCTCTCTCTTTCTCTGATCTTCAGCATTAACCCCTATATCTGGCTCTGGGTTTTTGTTACTAATACAAATTAGAATTTGTACTACACAGCCACATGAGGTAGTATGTAACCCACATTTCGTAGATTGGAAAATGGATATAGTGAGGGAAGGAAGGGCTAGGCCAATAGCACACAGCTGGCAAGTGCCAGCCCCAGGTTTTGAGCATCAGTTCTTAAGAAGCTGTGTTATTTTTTTTCTGCCTCTCATCTGAAATGTTCTTGGTTGTGTTTTATTTCTTGCGTCTTAAGCTTTGGGATTTGTTACCACACCTTTTGGAAGAAGCTTCAGGCTTCTGGAGACATCTAAGTGACTGTCTTCAATGCTATTAGCTGATGGCTGAAAGGCTCATTTTTATCAAGAATTCCTAAACAATCCAATTTACAAAAGAAATAAAAAAACCCCAAAACAGAAAACAAAGCAACCCTCTTAGACAACAACAAAAAACCCCCACAAAACTTCAAATCCCCACAGCTCTGTAGATCAATTACTGACCACTGAAAAATAGAAGGAGCAATATTTTCTATAGTGGAAGTTAGGAACAATCAGAATAATTTTTCAGCTGAAAGGCTCTTGAGTAATCACATAAAAGATAGATTGTATACCTACAGAAAGCCACGCCCGATTCTATAAACATGTCTACTTCAGTGAGATTCCAAAATGGTCGTAAAAAGGAGTTGCAGGCCTCAGCATGCTTTGTCAGGTTTCAAAGTTCTGTCTTAGCACAGAAACCCAGGCAATGCGAGTTAGGGAAAATCAGCAATGCCACGAAGGCACTTACAAAAAAAAAAGGTAAAAATGTTGTGCCTATACCAGCTCCTCCATCAAAAAAAGAAAATGCAAATATAAGAAGCCAGAAGAATGCTGAAGGACACTGTGAGAAGGAGAAAACATGGAGAGACGGAGGGGGCTGAGTAACGATGGCTAAGCAGCACATGGCTTCTTTGTCCTTGTGGTGTGCTTTCCGAGGGCAGCACTGACAGTGTGCACAGCAAGTCCTGGTAAAGAGTACTGCTGTGCTCGCGGCCTTCACATGGTTAACGCTAAAGGGTCCACGCTGCTTCGTGCCAGACCACCAGAAGGTCTGACAGCATTCTCCAGGTTACAGTGCTTCAGGATCTGACATTCTTCATCTTAAAACATTTTGTGAAGAGGGTCTGAAGAGATGGCTCAGTGGTTAAGAGCACTTGTTGCTCTTTCATGGGATCTGAGTTAGGTTTCCAGCACGCAAGCCAGGCAGTTCAACAGCCTCTCACTCCAGCTCTAAAAGCCCTAAGCCTCTGGCCTCTGTCACCTGCATCCACTTGTACATTCCCTTACAGACACACATGCACACTAACAGTTACACACACCCTTACAGACACACATGCACACTAACAGTTACACACACCCTTACAGACACACATGCACACTATCAGTTACACACACCCTTACAGACACACGTGCACACTAACAGTTACACACACCCTTACAGACACACATGCACACTAACAGTTACACACACCCTTACAGACACACATGCACACTAACAGTTACACACACCCTTATAGACACACATACTTAATAGTTACACACACCCTTACAGACACACATACTTAATAGTTACACACACCCTTATAGACACACATACTTATTAGTTACACACACCCTTACAGACACACATGCACACTATCAGTTACACACACCCTTACAGACATACATGCATACTAATAATTAAAAATAAACTACATATTTAAAAATATTCCATGACACCGAGAAAACATAAAAATCTACATTTGTCTGTGTGAAATAACAAGGTATTCAAGAAACAGCTAAAAATTCTATGAAAACAAATATACTTCAACTGGGGAAAATGAATTCATGAAGATTAAAACTGCAAGTCAGTAATTGCAAAATATAGTTTTAGTTAATTACAGTCTCGCCTTGAGTAAGATCCGAGGTGGAGACATAAGGTGTTAGTAAGTAAAGAAATATAAATTTATTAAGAGTTACATGCAGTGGTTAGATCTATTTTTAATTGTTTTAGATTGGAGGCTGTTTCAAAAGTAGACAAAGCTCTGAGCCAGGACCTTCCTGCACAGTGAGTGTAATGGCCCTCCCTGCTGGGGGCTCAGTGCCTTAGTGTGAGAAGCAAGGAGCGAGGAGCGTGGGATTTCTTCTCGTGGCAGCCCCAGACTGCTAAGAAGATGTAAAAACTGCTTTTGACAACTCCCCTGGAATGACAGTAACTCCATTTCTGGAAAGCAAGTGACAGACAGAAGCTTTTCCACCAGCTCGAGGATAGAAGGCGGAAGCAGGCTTCAATGACTGCCCGCTCGCGGAGGAGCCCGGTCCACTGTAGCTGCTCGTGGGAGATTAGAACTTGACCCGCCTAGTTTAGCCATTTCTGAGAGCGACTGCTCATGGGCAGCGGTCTGACTTGCCAAGCACATGGATGCTGTCTGAGGTGAGGACTTTCTCCCCAACAGCTGAGAGACCCTGTGGAGCAGGAAAACCCTCCTGCCCTGCTCTTCTGAGGGCCTCAAGTTTCTTGTAACTTTTAATTTGTGCTCTTTCTTTCTTATCTCCTAACACAAAGTGGTATGTTAAAGAGAAGCTGGGTGGTGGTGGTGCACACCTTTAATCCCAGTACTGGGCAGGATGAGACAGATGGATCTCTGTGAGTTCGAGGCCAGCCTGGTCTACAAGAGCTAGTTCCAGAACAAGCTCCAAAGCTATAGCGAAACCCTGTCTCGAAAAACCAACCAACCAACCAACCAACCAACCAACCAACCAACCAACCAAACGGGATAATAGACCTGAAATCTTTGTTTTAGTTTCAATTTGAATGTGCTTTGCTTTGGGAATTTTTAAAGAAAATTATGTGCATGTGTGTGTGTGTGCATGTGAGTGTGGCTCCTCCAGAAACAACAAATGATCACATCTGTGATCAGAATCAGAATTCCCTGGAATCAGAATTATAAGGAGTTGTAAGCTACCTGATGTGGATTCTCGGATCTGGTCTACTGCAAGAATAGTGTGCATTCTTAATTGCTGAACTGTTTTTCCAGCCCCTGTACATGCTTTTAATAGAAGAATATGTTTATAAGAATTCTGATGGCAGATTTTAGCTACTTAGAATAACAACAAAAATTTATGCTCTTCAATGATCTGATAGAGAAACTATATCAAGAAATGAGAAAGAACTAAAGGTTAGCACTGACAACAAATCTCGATTAAAAGAAAAAAATTCCAGTAGACATACAGTAGACCTGATACAACATGGCTTGAAATGCCAAATGTCTTAATCTCACGGCTAAATTTCCCTCTTCTTGGCCATAAAACAACCCCTAGGAAACAAACAAAAAGTTCTTCAGTTATTCTTAACTCTCTTTGTATCAATCAGTTATTTTTTAAAGATTTATTTATTTATTACATATACAGTATCCTCAGTGCTTTGCCTGCAGGCCAGAAGAGGGCACCAGATCTCATTACAGATGGTTGTGAGCAACCATGTGGTTGCTGGGAATTGAACTCAGGACCTTTAAAAGAGCAGGTGGTGCTCTTAACCACGGAGCCATCTCTCTAGCCCCCTCAGTTTATTTTCAGCCGCGAAGAGAAGACCATGTAAACAAGGAATCCTGCCCAGGGCTGGTGAGTCAGTTAAAAGTTTACCTGCATCAGGTTCACCGAGAGCAGCAGAGCCCAGGATGATCAGGAGCATGGAGTAAGTTCCGCGTCATGTTTTAATGTGGTTTTGTTGTCGTTTTCAAACATCTGAGAAGGAGCAGAGTTTCCATCAGAAGCTTGGAGGAAAGTGCAAACAGAAAGCATAACATGTCCACAGACGTCAGCATTTCCCACAGGAATTGCAACACACGGAAAAAAACTATGCATTTCTGGACAAAAAAACTACTCTGTTTACTTTTAATATACATGATAAAATTAATTTACTTTTAATTTCCCTACCTTTGCTTTGTAAATGTATCAAACCAATGAGTCTTCTACTATCATAATATTTTTTCCTTTTTATTATTATTTGAATTTTCCTTCCATCCCTCCCTTCCTCCCTCCTTTTCTCCCTCCCTGCTTTGGGTATGTGTGTGTGTGAACTGGAGCACTTGTGTATAGGCCTGAGGGCAACTTTGGTAGCGGGTTCTTGCCTTCTGCCTTATTGAGGCAGGGCACCTTCTCTGTTTCTGTAATACACACTCTAGTCCACCCATCCACCAGCTTCCTGTCTTTGCCTCAGTTCTTGTCATAGAGTGCTGGGTTACAGATGTGTACTGCATTTGGTTTTTAATGAGGGAATCAGACTCAGGTTGTCAGATTTGTACCTGCTCAGACAGCGTTCTGAGCCTATAATATTTTTCAGTGAGGTCAGCAGTTTAAATTATTATTTCTAGTAACGTCTAGTAACTTGTATTTCTTAATATTCATCAAAAAGTGAGACCTTTGTATGTGCTCCTAAGAGTTGCTCACAAAGTTAGGTATTAGACACACACATTGCTGTGGAAGACAGCTGTGCACAGGCTGCTAAAACAGTGTAGGGTCTAGTGACTTCCTCAACAAATTCACTCTTCTGGGGCTTTGGCACAATCCCAAACTTACATTCCCTATTTCTGAGCTGGCTGGGAATAAAAATTTGTCATTGTTTGGACAGGTTGGAAAGAGAGAAGCTGTCTCTGTCTTTTCTTGCTTCAGTGTTTAGGAATGCTGATACAAAACTGCAGTCAGAATTAGTAAACAAAACAATTTCTTTACAGCTCACCCAGCCAGCAGCACCCAGCTGGACAGAGTGAGCCAGCTATGGCCCATCTCTCAGGCACAGCCGCGGCCCTTCCTACCATGGATCCTGTCCTAGGGATGACCACTGTAAGCTCTGTGTCCCCCTTTGCAGATCACTGTGCTCAGCTCTGTTCTCTGACGATGCTTGAGTTGTTAAAGCATAAACAGGTGAGTGTTACTGACAGCGACTAATTTTGCAAAGATGATAGAAAACGTTGGGTAAACAGACCCAAGAACAAAAAGGCCATTCAGACTTGTTTAATTTAGGTATTTTTAATAGTGAAACTTCAGGAAGAATTGTCTATAAATAAAACAAGTTGATTAAGAACAATATCAATCTGAGGATATTATGGAACCCAGAGAAGTGAGGCAGGACAAAGAGAAGCACACTGGAACCTAGCAAATAGAACAGATGGCAGTGTACAGTTGTATTTTTCTTAGAAAAATGTATCAGTTTTATTACCAATGATGGGTCTCATACATAAAGGAATCTTACATCAAAGTGATGATTTATACAATGTCAGCTTTTGGAATTCCACTCAGTTGCTATCACTAAGAAAGTACAAACTGGGCCTGGAGAGGTGGCTCAATAGTTGAGAACCATGATTTGATTCCTAGGACCCACATAACCACCTGTAACTCCAGATCCACGGGATCTGGTGCCCTCCTCTGACCTCCTCAGGCACTACACACATGTGGCGAACAAACATACATGCAGGAAAACACAAAAAGCAAAATAAAAAAGAGGAAGCAAATATTAGGTCACATGTCATGTAGCTAAGAACCACAAGAAATAACAGAATCAATTTTCCTTAATTATGTCAGACTGAATTCAATGCTCTAAGCGAGGACAAGGGTTAGGCAGGAAGCCTGCAGAGAAAGTGCAGGAGGTCAGCCTCGAAAGTGTTCCAGTGTGGTTGTGTGACATGGTGTGAGGGCATGTGCACTGCAAGGTGCTTGGGCTGTGTGCTCAGAGCCAAGACTGGAGTGATGGAGCCCCATGCAGTACAGGTGAGATGGCCAGGAAAGCTGTGAGCCCATTGCGTGTTTGATATTGAGTTCATAGTTAGCTGTCATGCATTCAGAAATGTTTTACTGTTGTCATTTTAAAAAAAAATTTTGTGATCCCAGCATTCAGTTCCATGCCCCCATACGCAGTTTTGAGGCACATGATGGAATGTCCTTAGTATCCTAGTGCTGGGACGGGAGGAAAGGGAGCTGCAGGATGGGTTGGGAGTTGAGGGAGGGGGACAGCTGGAAGTGAAGATGTGCAGGGATAGATAGAAATAAGTCGATCCTTGGGGCTTGCAGACTTGCTAGTCTAGCCTGCTTGGTGAGTTCTAGGCCAGTTAGAGACTCATTCTTAAAAACAAACAAGCACATATGCACACATGCACACACACAGGAAAAAATACAAAGGTATTTGTTGTGTCACAATAAAGCTTGTGTGTGTGTGGCCAGGACCTGAGATCAATCTTAAAAGACAATAATACTTTTCTGGCCATTAGCCACAGCCCAATCCAGACTGAGACTTCAAGCAAAATGGGTCTGTGTGCATTGGGACTTCTTGAGAATTAAAAAAAAAATACAGAGAAATCAAACTAACTATGAGTAAGTATTAAAATATACATTAGGTTAAATTATAAGATAGATTGCACTGAACATAGTTTTTCTTTTTCTTGTAATTTAGAAACATGAGGGCAGTTTCGTGAGAACCCCAAGCAGAGCTATCCAGTGAGCTGGCAGGAGAGAAGCCTGAGCTCAGAGAGGCAGAATCAGGGAGGCAAGGATAGGACCACATTCCAGGGATGGTCGGATTCCTCAGCAATCTGGGGAGCAGTTAATGAATTACACAGAGACACAGTAACTTGAAAGTCTGTAGTTACAGGTACTTTTACACTATCACCTTCTTTTCTGTTATTTTTCCACTGTGGAGGAAATCTTTTATTTGACTATTCTTTTTTGTCCAGAGTTATTTACTCAGTGGGAAATTTAAAATATAATTTAACCTGATTTCATAGTAAAGCTTTCTAAGGAGGAATTCTGTTATTGGTCAAAGAAAACTCATTTTTCTAAGGAGCTTGCTAGACAAAAGAACAATGAGAGTACGTGATGTTAGAGATTCTAGGTAGAGACAGGAAGATTAGGGCCAACCAAAACTGAAGATGTATGGAAAGTCCTTACAGAAATTCACTAATTTGTAAGGTAACTAAAAAACACAATTGAGAATAAAAAAAAGGAATTTGAACATAGATATCCTGCATGGGTAAATAAAAATCTTAGTGCCAGGCCTCAAACACCTCCTTACAACTCAAGGAGTCCTCAAAGGACTCCAAAACAATATAGGCTGTTGTCTTTACTCTTGGTTGCTCAGCAGAACCAGATGGTGAGACCTTGTTGTTGAAAATAAAACGTATTTTGTTAAAAGACATAGAGAAAGCATACTATGACTGACCTAAGGACTTCCTTCTTGCGGGCTGGCTCTCCTAGTGCAGGAAGGCTTTAGATAGGGAGCTGGGTGGTGGTGGGGGCCAGGAGTGAGCAGTAAAGGCAGCAATAGTCTTGCCCAGCATTGGACCTGAGTACCTACCAGTCAAGGTGCTACAATAGCAGCATGAAGCTTATTGGGGTAACCAACTGCTTTTTTATTGGATCTGAGACCTGGAAACAGGAGGGAATTGTTGTATAATATCGTAAACAAGCTTAAAAGCCCATGGATTGAATGGTCATAAGTCTTAGAAGGGAACATATGTCGTATTGTTAAATGAACAACACACCAAATTGTCTTTTAAATATTTACGCTTGGGGTTGGGGATTTAGCTCAGTGGTAGAGCGCTTGCCTAGCAAGTGCAAAACCCTAGATTTGGTCTTCAGCTCTGAAGAAAAAAAGAAAAGAAAAAAGAAGTATTTATTTTTATATTCATAGATTAGTGCTGCTCTCAAGCTTGGCTAAAGACAAGAGCTTCTGCAGTGGCAGCAGTTAATGCAGAGACTGATAGGTGGCTGAGATGCTGAGAATAAGTGACTGTGGAGTGCCACCTCAGGGCTCAGGGCACATAGTAGAAGGGACACAACACAGCCATTCTATTCAGTAACTCACTTCAGCCATGATTACCTGAACAAAATCAAGCCAACAAGGTCAATCAATATTCCAGCAGGCAGCACTAACTGGACTCAGAGGCTTACAAAAAAAGAAAAAAAGCAAAAAGAACTGTACATAAAGGTGGGAGGGGGTTGTTGGGGAGTATATTTGGAAGTTGGGGTAGAGAGGAATGTATACATTGTATACATGTACAAAATTGTCAAAGTACACATAAAAGATATTCTGAAAAGTCTGTCTGAGCCACGAGTGGGTAGTGCATGCCTTTACTTCCAGTACTTTGTGAGTTCGAGGCCAGTGTGATCTACAGAGTGAGTTCCAGGACAGCTAAGGCCACACAGAGAAACTCTGTCTCAAAAAACAAAACAGAAAACAACAAAAAACAAACAAAACAGAAAATTTGCATCTGTACTGGATTAATTTTTTTTTAGAATTTTTTTTTTATGAAAAAAAAATTGCCCAAATGTGTATATATGTGTGCCTGGTGCCATGGAAGTCAGAAGACAGAATCAGATCCTGCGGAACTGGAGTTATGGATAGTTATGTACCATGATTTGAATGCTTGGGAGAGAACCCGGGTCCTTTGCAGGAGCAGCTCTACTCACTAGGCCATCTCTCTAGTGCCTCTGTACTTGATTTTATTTCATATCCACTAATATACAAATCATTCCAAACACTTATAAGAATTAGTTCATTATTAATGAATTGATTACTGTATTTGCCTCATGTTAGGGATTAGAAAATAGAAACATAAAGAATTTAAGACATTTATCCTTGGCCCTGAAAGTGTAGCCTCCCAGAGTCAACTGGCAGTGACAGAACTCATTTCTCAGCCACTGTGGTACTTCTCAAATTTTCTTCTACCCATGTGTATGTGCTCGCTCTCTCTCTCTCTCTCTCTCTCTCTCTCTCTCTCTCTCTCTCTCTCTCTCTCGTGTGTGTGTGTGTGTGTATTTGTTTGTGCTTGTGAATGTGGAGGCCCAAGACCAAGAGTCTTCCTTGTCATTCTCCAATCTTCAAGGCAAGGACTACTTGGACAGCTGTGTATTGGGCATTCTATTTCTTCTGAAATGATAGGCGTCCCACCCCGCACTCACACACTGGTGGGAATCTGGGTTTATAGCCCCACCCATTGGTGGTAATCTGGAATTACAGCGGTCTGCCACTCTGGAGGGGATCTGGAATTGTGGGATTGGGGGTACCGCATGGTGGGAATCTGGAATCTATCTGGTCTTCACACTTACAATTATTAATAAAAACCTAAAGATGTGTTATTCTAAAGAAAGCCTAAGTATCCTGGTTCTTAAAGATCTCAAAAAATGATGAATTTGACCCTCAATTATGTTCTTTTCCTACCTAGTTATATTGGTTTGGAAATATTAAACTTAGTAACTTTATAAGTTAATGCCTCTAAGACAGCAATTCTCAACCTGAGGGTTGTGATCCTCTTGGGGGTCACATATTCGATATCCTGAACATCAGATATTTATATTATGATTCAGAACAGTAGTAAAATTACAGTTATGAAGTAACTGTAAAACAACTTTGTGGTTGGGGGTCACCACAGCATGAGGAACTGTGTTAAGGGTGGCAGCATTAGGAAGGCTGAGAATCCCTGCTCTAAGGAATGAAAATGATGTGAATTCAGTGTCAAGCAACATCTCTATCTATCTATCTATCTATCTATCTATCTATCTATCTATCTATCTATCTACCTACCTACCTACCTACCTACCTATCTATCTATCTATCTATCTATCTATCTATCTATCTATCTATCTATCTAATCTATTATCTTTCTATATCTATCTATCTATCTATCTATCTATCTAATCTATTATCTATCATCTATTTACTCTATTATCTATCTATCTATTTATGGTTTTTTGAGACAGAGTTTCTATACATAGCTCTGGCTGTGCTGGAACTCACTCTGTAGACCAGGCTGGCATTGAACTCATAAATATCTACTTGTTTCTGCTTCCTGAGTGCTGGGATTAAAGGTTCGTGCCACCACTACCTGTCCTTACTTTTCTTTTTAAAGGAAATACAGAATATGGACAAATATGAAATAAAATAAAAATCAAGTAGTTAAGCAAGTAGATTGTACTTTCTTTGTTTTGATTTTCTTTCAGTGTGTATAGATGTGTAAGTACAAGTGAATGTGCACATATGCACATGTGAGTGTGCACATGTCTGTGCATGTACATGTGTGTAGGCCAGAGTGTACATGTGTTTGTGCATGTACATGTGTATAGGCCAGAGTGTGCATGTGTTTGTGCATGTACATGTGTATAGGCCAGAGTGTACATGTGTTTGTGCATGTACATGTGTATAGGCCAGAGTGTGCATGTGTTTGTGCATGTACATGTGTATAGGCCAGAGTGTACATGTGTTTGTGCATGTACATGTGTATAGGCCAGAGTGTGCACATGTGTGTGCATGTACATGTGTATAGGCCAGAATGTGCACGTGTTTGTGCATGTACATGTGTATAGGCCAGAGTGTGCACGTGTTTGTACATGTGTATAGGCCAGAGTGTGCACATGTGTGTGCATGTACATGTGTATAGGCCAGAGTGTGCATGTGTTTGTGCATGTACATGTGTATAGGCCAGAATGTGCACGTGTTTGTGCATGTACATGTGTATAGGCCAGAGTGTGCACGTGTTTGTGCATGTGTATAGGCCAGAGTGTGCACATGTCTGTGCATGTACATGTGTATAGGCCAGAGGCTAAAACTGAGGAGCTTCCTGCATTGTCCTCCATCTTACTTTTTGAGGTAGAGTCTTTCATTGAACCTGGGTTCCTGAGTTTAGCTAGACAGTCTGGCCAATGAGCTACAGAGATTCTCCTGTCTCTGCCCATCTCAGAGCTGGAGTCTCAAGTGGAGCCACTGTGTCTTTTCAGCACCCTCCCCACTTTAAATGCAAAACAACAAAAACAACCAGGGTCTCACTGTAGCGAAAAGCAGGCCTGCTCCCCTATTGCAACAGTTTCACTATGCATCCCAGATTGACCTTGAACTCACAAAGATCCTCGTGATTCTGCCTCCTGAAAGCTGGGATTACAGGTCTGAGCCACCATGCTCTGTTTAAGATTATATTTCTACCTTCTGTTTTGTTTTCATTACTTTTATGCTCTAGCCCTTCTGCCCAGCTTCAAGGAACTTTAAATATCGTTCTCTCACTGTCTCTAGTTATTTTCCTAGCACTCCTCTGTCTGCATGGAAGGCTGATCTTTCCTTTTCAGCTGCACAAGGAAGTGTTTGCTTTTGTCTATTTATTTCTGCACTGCTGAATTTCTTCTTGGTTTTACCCCCAACTTTGCAGCCTTCTAATCACTTCCTTGAGGTTTGTAACCCTGTCCCCATTGGTCCTGCTGCCTATGTTACAGAGATACATGCAGATATAACATCCTGTAAACACTACCTGGGTCATGGCGAGTGGGTAATACAGCCCCTGCTTTGCCATTAGTCCAGCATGAGTCCCTTTCTCTGCTACCATGCTGTTCTTCATAGTCACAATCAGGTCTGCCCCACGAATACTGGAAAGCAGGTGTGCTACCAAAATTGTAGTCCGACCTTTGCTCGCCTACTGAAGAGAAGGTGTAGAAATAAGCAGACGAGAGTAAGAAATGATCTCTGCAAAAGTCAGGACAACTAATTTTCACAGTATTAGTTTACAAGGAATCTTATCCTGGGATATAGAAAGTCAGAATATTTAGCAGATTAGAAAGGCCAGTAGAAATTAGAATATAAAAAGTAAAAGTAATTTAGTCTAAATGGTGTTTCTCTCTCTCTTCCTTGGAGAGAGAGAGAGAGAGAGAGAGAGAGAGAGAGAGAGAGAGAGAGAGAGAGAGGCCATAGTATCTTAGCACTGGAAAGAAACCTAACAAGAAATTTTTAGCTGTCTTACCATAACATTAGAAAGGATCTAAGATTTAAACTTAAAGTTATCTTCCAAATAAACATGTTCTTTACAAGTTATGTGCAGACTCAAGGTAAAATATGTTTTAAAACAATTTCAAGTACATAGAAAGATACACACAAGGGCATTGATAGATACATTTCAAAACCAATCCATCAGATCACATGGGCAGGCCATTACCAGCATCCTGTCACTGCCACCGCTTACACCAAAGGAGACCTCTAGCTTATTCCCTTTCTCTCTCTCTCTCTCTCTCTCTCTCTCTCTGTACACATTTGTGTGTATTTATGCAATGGAATCTGCAGTCTTAAATGTCTGAGTCCTTGGGTTCAATATTATGTTTTTGAGACTAACCATTTTGCTTCCCATACCTAGTTCCTTCTCTTTGTGTGTTGCTTTCATTGGTTAATGAATAAAGAAATGACCTTGGCCTAGTTGATAGGGCAGAACTTAGGTAGGCAGAGAAAACAACTGAATGCTGGGAGGGAGAAGGGCAGAGTCACAGAAGCCATGGATCCTCCGCCTCAGACAGATGCCGGTTAGAATCTTGCCGGTAAGTCACAGCCACGTGGCGGTACATGGATTAATGGAGATGGGTTAAACTAATATGTAAGAGCTAGCCAATGGGAAGTTAGAGCTAATGGCCAAGCAGTGTTTTAATTAATACAGTTTCTGTGTGGTTATTTCGGGTGTGAGCTAGCCAGGAGAGTGGGATGAACAAGCGGTCCTTCCTCCTACATATGGATATAATTTATCCATTCTACTGCTAACTGGGTTTGAGCTGTCTTTAGTTTTTTCTACAATATAGATTATTGCATGTCTTTATTTAGTGAACAAATTCATAAAGATCTATCATTGTACACCTCAAAAGGAACTGCTGAGGCATAGGGTGTCCAATCTATAGAGCCCCACGAGGCAGGAGAGAGCAGGCAGCATTCTATCTGCACCAATGAGTTGATCTCTTTTTGTCAGATAAATGAGTGCTATTACATTGAAATCTTTATTTACATTTTCCTAATGGCTAATGCAGTTGACCAACTTTTCAACTGGCTAGTGAAAATATGTACACTGTGTTTTGTGATTAGCCTAAATCTTTTGTCCTTTTTCCTTGGGAGCCATCTTTTTCTTCCTAATTATCAGGAGTTGTTTGCACAGTCTAGTTATGGGGCTTGGTGAGAAGCTATGTATTATCACAACTGTTTCTCCCTCATATGAGGTTTTCTTCTCAAGCTAGCTGTCTTCCGATGGATAGAAACATCCGATTTTAGAGATGTCCACTTTAGTGACTCATCTCTTTTCCAATTGTGTCTTTTGAGTCCTATTTCAAAATATTACCCTCTGTCACACACAGATAGTTTTCTGTCTATTTTTTTTTTATTATTGTGCCTCTCATGTTTAAACCTTTCATTTACCTGGAGTTGATTTTTGTGCATGATGTCATTGTTAGGTTTTAATTAAATGAGTGTTCTAGTGACCTCATCATAGGTAAGGTCTGTTTCTGCCATGCAGGGCACCTGTCACTACACTACGATACTCTGTGCTAGCTGGCATACACCAGAGCTGAAACAGTTCTGTGAACCAATTTGAGCCTCTGAGCTTGTTTTTCTCCACGTGGCTGCACTTGCTAACCTTGAGCTCAGTGCTTCCCATTCAAGCCCGGCCCAGGAGCAGGTGCTCGGCAGGCGCACTGCAAGTGATTGTCTGCATCGCTGCTCATCTATCACAGACATTTAATTTTCTTATTTCTAATTCTATTATCCTCCACTTCAGAGAAGGAAAGTGGAACTCTGAACACCAAGAAGCTTGTTTTGATCCCCTGTCAGCCCTAGAAGGGTGGTGTTAGGCTCAGATGCAATTGCTTCCTCCTCCCTCTGAAAGGATATGATTCCTGAGGTGAAGGAGGCTTGTTTCAAAGTCTCGCAGTTCCAATCTATAAGAACAGGAAACTCTTCAAAGCATTGGTGATTCAGAATTGAAACCAATGAAATCATGTTAAAATGCTACATGGGAACTGTGGAAGAAAATTAATGTCTTTAGTTATGACAATGTTTAAAATATCTGTAGGAAAAAAAGACTAAATAAGATATGTTAAAATATTAATAGTGCATGTATTTAATTATTGTATCTATAAATTGTAATTTTTTGAATTTTCAGATTTTTATTTAATATAAATGTGTAGTGATGAGGCGAGCAGGCCTCCTTTTCATCCCACCTGACTCCTGCATGGCTAACTTAGCCCCAGAAATAACATCATACAAACTGTATTCATTTAAACACTGCCTGGCCCCTTAGTTTTAGCCTCTAATTGGCTAATTCTCACATCTTGATTAACCCATTTCTAATAATCTGTAGCACCACGAGGTGATGGCTTACAGGGAAAGATTCAGCATGTCTGACCTGGCTACTGGCCCCATGGCGTCTGCCTCATTTCCCTTCTTCCCAGAATTCTGTTCTGTCTAATCCACCCACCTATTTTCTGACCTATCAGGCCAAGCAGTTTCTTTATTAATTAACCAATGAAAGCAACAGATAGACAGATGACTCGCCTCCATCATAAATGTACTGTACTTTTACTTAAAGTGATAAAATAATTAGGGAAAATGTTCTCTGTCTGAAAGGTTGTGTCCCCATTGTAACCTCTGCATGCACACAAACAAGCCCATGTCATCATGAAGAACGGGAAATAGTTCCTTGGTGTGAGTAAGATCTTTTGCTAGTTTTTTTAAAAGCATCTCATGATGTCTGGGAGAAATAACTATTGGGATACATTTAATTTATTACTATTCAGGACAGTAAGGCAGAGCACAAGACTGAAAGCTTTCAACATGACTGTGGATTATTATGTGAAAGAAACCAGGAGGGAGAGACAAAGACTGGAAGCCTCTACCATCACTAGGGCTAGAATTAAAAGACAGACCCTGTGAAGAAACCCGGATACACGCAAAAGAAAGCAAGCCCATGCCAAGCCCAGCCGGCTTGGGGCCACTGTGCTAACTTTTCTCTCAGCTCTAACCTGTTCCTCTGTGGGAAATGTATTTTTCTTGATAAACTTCCTCTGTTTCTGCTACTATCCTCCTGCTCCTGTCCAAATCTCTTGTTTCAGGATGCAGAGTCCTGGAAATCCCGGAGGCTGCCCACTGAAGCCAGTATCTCTTAACATCACTAGGACATTCTTGGTGAGAAAAAAGGGGAGACTAGAAGATGGGGGTCATGCAGTGACACCTTGAGAACAGTTGAGTCTATGCTCTAGGATTTAGAACATTAAAGATAAGTGAGTTACTATCCATGTTCAGATGACACTAGAGTGTTCTTCTTGGGATTTGACTTTAAAATTCCGTAGAAAATTAATCTGGGCTCGAGAATTGTAATCACAGCCATTGTTTGCATTATGCAGACCTTTTTAATAGTTTTAAGTCTAAAATATGTTAAAGTATCTGTGAATGTCGTATATGTGCATATATTCAGACACACACATATATCTGTGTGTGTGTGTGTGTGTGTGTGTGTGTGTGCTCACACCAAGTTGTACTTATGAAGGTTGGCAGACAACGTCCCCCAGATCAAACTCAGATCATCAGGTTTGTCATCTCAGCCTTTACTAACTGAGCCATCTCATTGACCCGATATTAAGTGAAATTGTGTTAATGTGAATGCCCTTACGAGGCATTAAAGAAGAAAAGTTATTAAAGAAGAGAAAAATCTATCAGTGTGAATAGAAGAAGCAAAAGACACCCATTGTTGTTTCTGTGAAGAGGATGTTTCTACAGGAAGGTGAGACCTGCTGGAATGGAATGTTATACAGATTGATGGCTTGTGTGTGTGTGTGTATGTGTGTGTGTGTGTGTATGTGTGTGTGTGTGTATGCTTAATGTCAACTGTATTTCTCCAAGTCACACCCTGGACTCATACCAGAGGAACTCTGGGAACTGCAAGCTGATATCCAAAGAACCCCAAATCTGCACTTTCTTGTACTTAAAAACAACAGTGAACCAGCAATGTGAGACTCAGAAAAGATTCTGTCCACTTACCTTCTCCAGTGCAGTTTGAGCAACTGACTCACTTTCTGTGTCAAGGGCAGATGTAGCCTCGTCTAAGATCAGAATTTTGGGGTTTCGAACTAGCGCTCGAGCAATGATGATATTCTGTTTCTGGCCTCCGCTCATCTGAGCTCCTTGCTCCCCCACTAGTGTGTTGAATTTCTAATGAGATACAGAGAGGGAAAGGCACAAAGATAGAAGGGTGATTAAATGATTAGAAGGGGAAATGACAAGCACATTTTGTGTTTTGATACCAGCTTAATGACTGCTTTAGCTTGGCCATCCAGACTCTTTGATCTGATCATTGTAAAAATGAACATCTCTGAGAAAAGGTCCTTGCAAAGACAGTAAGGGAACGTGACTTCGGACCAAACCAGATAAACAGAAAAATTCTTAATTGTAGTGAATTTTCAAATGTCTTTTAGATGACCTCAGAATACTTTAAAAAATATATGAAGCATACACTGTAATATAAGTATTTGTTCGCAGTTTGATAGGTTCTCTATACTTTTCCTCTTGGAGACTCTGAAAAGCAGGATGACAGAATGAACGCCATTTAGCAGGGTGTGGTGCTGCCCACGCGGAAACCCAGTGCTGAGAAGTCTGGGCAGGATGCTCAGGAGTCAAGGCCATTCTCAAGTCAATGTTGGGTATAGGAGAACTCGCGTTAGAAACAAGCCCAAAAGTATGGTATGGTGGTGTATGGCTTTAATTCCAGCACTGAGGAGGCAGAGGCAGGTGGCTCTCTGTGAGTTCAAGCCAGTCTTGTTTATGTAGTGAGTCTCAGGACAGGAAGGGCTCTGTCTTAAACAAACAAACAAAACAAAAGTAACAACAACAAAAAAATCAACCAACCAATCAAAACAAAAACACCACACAAAGCCCAAATAAGCTGAAACAAATTTTATCACAACTTCTTTTTTAAAAGCCTTATTTTTTGCTAAAAGTATTTTTCAGTCTTGGGAAAAATTTAAGGCTCTGTTCTTTATTTATTTCTTGATAAATGCGTTTTTAATAAATTGAGCATTATTTTATTATAGTGGGATAGCTTCTAACATCTGTGATCTGTATTAGTCATATTCTGTTGGATTTTGGCACACATTTCAACAAGGATAGAAGTTTAAATATTCTTTCTGAACATTTAATTTCTAGAGACTTTTTTCTCTAAAAAAATGTTAGTCTTGGGGCTGAAGTGATGTCTCAATGGTTAAGAGTACTTGCCACTTTGGTAGAGGATACACATTTGGTTGCCAACATCCACATGGTGCTAACAATCTCCTGTAACTCCCGTTCTCAAGGATCTCATGCCCTCTCCTGCTCTCCATGGACACAGCACACATGTAGTGCAGACAACGAATCAAATACTCAATAAATGGACACATTTTATGGATACAGCCCTGTTGTTTTTGGCAGACAAGTTTCTACAGCATGCCACTGTCACACAGTTATGGAACAGAACACTACTGTGACCTACAAAATCTCAGTATCTTTTTGAGTCAAAAGCAGACATTGTTTCAAAATATTTACATTTGGTTTCCATAGTGCAAACTTATGTATCTGTCTGTCATCTCTCTCCCTCCCTTTTTTTTTAAACTTATTTTTGAGAGTATTTAGTGCAGACCAGGGTGACGTAAAATTTGCTCTGCAACCCAGGATGACCTTGAACTGTTTTTGTGTCTCTTTTCCCGCCTACACTTCCCAAGTGCTGAGATCACAAGCATGGGCCATAATGTCTGGATTTATATATGTCGTGTTGAGAATTGAACCTGGGGCTTCTTGCATGCCAGGTAAACCAGTGTGGTAGTGTTGTGGGTTTTGATTTTTGTATTTTACATTTTTTTCCTTTGGTGATTTCACACATATGCAATGTATTTCGATTATGTCTACCTTCTAGGACCTCAGACCATCTAACTCCCAACTCTTCGTGGACTCTCTCTGGGTTGGGTTCCAAACATGAAGCTCCCTGTGCCCTGCAGCTGGTCAAGCAGAGACATTCAGAACATGTTCTGGTACCATGTGTCTAGCCGTTTCAGTTTCTAAATGGTGGTTTTTGAAAGAAGGTCTTAATTTAATTTAATCTTTCTTGTGTTTCTTTCCTCTTCTCTTGGGTGTTGGGGGAGGTGGGTGAGCCCAGGGTCTTGTGCACTCCAGGCAAACACTCCACACTAAGTTACATCCCTAGCCTTTAGTTTCAGTTCTTTTTGTAATATTTTTAAGAGAAATTTCCTACATGTGTACAATGTATCTTGATCATATCCTCACTCTGTTTCGGGGACAATGTCTTATTTATTATCAGTTCAGACTTCTCAGACATGACATTCTCCTGCCACTGCTCAGACACGACATTCTCCTGCCACTACTCAGACACGACATTCTCCTGCCACTGCCTCTGGATCACACATGCTTGGCCAGTTTAGTATTTCTTTTTTAAGATTTACTTTTTAAATCTTTATTTGTGTTTGCGTGTGTGTGTGTGTGTGTGTGTGTGTGTGTGCAGGTGCCTAGGGAGGCCAAAAAAGGGTACGTTGTCCACTGGTACTAGAACTACAGGTGATTGTGAGCTGTCCAGTATGTGTGCTAGGAGCCAAATTTAAGTCTTCTGGAAGAGCAGCAAGTGCTATTAACTGCTGAGCTGTCTCTCTCCTTTCAGTTTACCCCTCTAAACAATAGCACATAGCTTCCGAATTCTTTGCTTATTGCAACATTGTGATTTTCTTCTTTCACCTACACTATTAATTAATTATTCTTTTGAGACTGTCTTACTGTATAGCTCAGATTGTCTTGTACTTGCTAAGTAATGTGGGCTGGCCTCTAAATGGTGATCCTCCTGCATCAGCCTACTGAGTGCTTTTCTAAATTTTCATTTTTGAAATCCAAGCTAATATTTTGCTCTGTGACAAATTAATTTTTTGTGTGTGGTGTGAGCAAAACCTACACAGTTCTTTGGTTGTCTTATTCCAGGTCCATCCATTTACATTTTTTTTCACCTGCTTGATTCTATTCCACTTGTTAAAAATGGGCACCGGCCGTGTCTGGAGCCTGCTGCTCTGCACATTGTCTTGCCCTTCCACCTCTGCAGTAACCACTTCCAAGTCTTCTCTTGGACTAGATGCTGTGAGTGTCTGCTAGTTTTGTTGTTCTGTTTTTAAAGCTGCTTTGTCTACTTCTCACGTTTTGATTTTATAAATACAAAATGGTTTTGGTGTTCATACACCATTTCCTACACATATACAAAAGATTCATGGAATTCTCTGACTGCTGAAGAATCAGATTTATAGGTAAACTTGGGAAGAATATATCACCTTAAAAATATCGAATCTTTAGTAAATAAGGTACAACTTAATTAGGACCTCTTTCATTATTTTGGTCAATCTTTTATTAAATGTACTTTTAAGAAATCTTAATTTTGATGATATTTTGAATGTTTTAATTTTTAAATTATGTTTGCTACCTTTTAATGATTCAGTTGATTTTTAAAGGACGTTTGGGGGTCATTAGTTGGTTGTTTTTTTTCCTTTTTTTTTTTTTAATGTGTTTAGCAGTTTGTGTCTTCAAAGGGGTGATTCTTTCCAGGTTGTTTAGTCCACAGGTCATGGAGTTCATAGCATCCCTGTGTGGTCAGTGATGAGGATCTGTGGTCAAGAATGACCTTCCATTGTTGTTCCTCTTCCTTTATTCCTCCTTCTCCCATTCTCTACTCCCCTCTTTTTCCTTCTTCAATTCCCTCTTCCCCTAACCCCTTCTCTCTGTCTCTCTCTCTCTGTCTCTCTCTCTGTCTGTCTCTCTCTGTCTCTGTCTTTCTGTCTCTCTCTCTCTTTTCTAGTTAAAACACGCCTGTAAACTTCAGTATTCATCATGCTAGTGTGTAGTTTCTCCATTGGATTACAGCATTGTGAGTTACTATTAGGTTTGCTGTGAGGAGCATCTTGTCTATAAATGCTCTTTTACTAAAGTGAGCACTAACTTGTAGAGTTGGGTTGAAGAGCTCCAGAATCTGTCCCCAGTCTAAGTGAGAGGCAAGAGAGCACCGTGTGTTATAAGGAGATTCGCTGACAAGAGTGAGGTCAACAAAAGGAAATACCTTCTCAACTACAGGGGAAATACCTTCTCAACTACAGGGGAAAAGCCTTTAAGCCACTAGTTATATTTCTGACTTACATTCCTTGCTAATTACTATGATAAATCATGGCATAATATACATTTTTTAAAAAGAGTTATTTTGTTATAATTAATGCACATGGTGTGGTTTGTAAGTATGTCCCTCAAAATGAATGTTTTTTGCTATTGTAACTTTCTGGAATGATGAATTTTAGATGTACTTTAATTTCAACTTTCAAGTGTCAGATTTTTTTTATAATATATCTTAGTGGGTGCATACCACAATTTTTAAGTGGTTCTGATGAACTTAAAAACAGGATAAGTAGATAAATGATTTAATAATTATCACACAATGCTCACTGATACATGTATTGTTGTCAAGAATTTCAAATTTATTATGTCTTTTTACAGTTCCCCATTTCTTATGCATTGTTTATTTCTTCTGCTCGGTCCCCTCAACCTTGCTCAACAATCCTGTGTTTGAGCGCGCCTTTCTCATTATTAACCACTAGGTGGCGGTACAAACCAACATTTTTGCAGAAACCATTTCTCAGCTTGCGCTCAGGATTTTCTCAAATTTCTTTGTCCTGCTTTAACATGGGTATCATTCTCTCTCTTTAAGGTAGAGTGAAACACAATAAAAATTAAATATAATAAATAACTTTTGCAACTGATCTTTCTCTTTTGGACTTTAGAGCTTTCCCTTCTCTGCAGGTGTTGCATCTGAAATACTCCCCACATCAACCCTGACACTGTACAATGTGAGTTAGCCCGCCCTGGGCTGTGCGGAACCCGGAGGTGCTCAGAATCCAGGCAGCACTATGCTCACCTTAGGCATTCGCCTCCTTCGCTGCCTGCTCTATCTCTTCACTAGCGCCTTTACGCCCAAACTTAATATTGTTACCAATGGTGGTCCCAAACAAAACGGGCTCGTGGCTGACCACTCCGATGTGCTCTCAGTAATGCCTCACGTTTTGATCTCGGATGTCGTTCTCATCCACTGTTGATGTGCCAAACCAAAGAACCAAGCAGGCTATGATGCCGTCTGAGGTCTTGGCTTTCGACTATCTTCTTAAACTAAAGAATAAACCAAAAAGTTGTAATCTTGGCAAGGACTAGCTATATTTTGGTAAAATATTTATTGTTCGAATAACACTGAGTTTTTTTTCCCCCTGGTAGATTGGAATCAATAAATCTTCAAGAAACAACCAATTTAAAATCCCATGAAGCCACAAATTAAGTATTAGTAAAGTTGTCAATAAGATACAGGCACACAAACACTGTAGGTGCTACAGATGTTATTATGGAGACAGAAGCCATCAACTTTGCTGTTTTCAGACTAATATTCTAGCCTTTCTCATTTCTCATTGCAATGTTCTAGCCTCCTAATTTCTCAGTGCAATGTTCTATCTAGTCTTCCTAGTTTCTCAACATCTGTTCAATCACAAAAGACCAAAGTTCCTTCCACTCATCGTTTTAACTCATAGTAAATAAGCTGTCTTCCTGGGTGGCACTGTTACCACAGCATATTCTAGGGACAGGGCTAGATGTGGCCATCAGACTCCACTCCTCACAGCCTGGCATTTATGTGAGACTGGACACTGCTTTTCCCTCATCCAGTGATTTCGTTAGTCGATATTAGCATGGACTTGATGCCTATAATATTTTAAACTTGAACTGAGATGTGCAATTTAAAAGAGACTAGCTTCTACAAGATTTTCTTTTTAAAGACATCAATTGATGTTAAGGAAAAGCATCAAGAATCACGTTCCTGGGAATACCAGCTTCAGGCAAGCGTTAATGCCAACATTATAGATTACGGACAATGAGAAAGAGAGGGCCAGAGGGATGGCTCTGCATGTAAGGACATCTGCTGTACGAGCCTGTCCACTTGAATTCGATCCTTGGGACCCATATGACGGTGGATGGAGAGGAGCGTTTTCTGAACTGCACACGTGATCTGTAGCTTCTGTCACCCCCTCCCGGGCACTCTCTTGAAATAGGAATAAATACAATTTTAAAAAAATAAGCATGCATTCTATAGATATTACTCTTCTAACACATTTTGAAATTCTATTTTTCTGTTGTTTGCTGTGCCGTGGCATTCCAGGCACACACTCACTAATACCACTCAAGTACAACTTCAGCTTTTGCTCTCTCTCTCTCTCTCTCTCTCTCTCTCTCTCTCTCTCTCTCTCTCTCTCTCTCTCTTTTTGAAAACATAGTTTCACTATGTAGCCCAGGCTGGGTCTAAACTCATGAGATCTCTTCCTCAACCTCCTGAGTGCTAACATTTTAGGTATGTAGGTATGTATCACCATGCCCAGCTAAATTTTGAAATTATTTAGAAGAACTAGTATGGTAGTATGAGTGAAATTGGCCCCATGGGCTCATGGGGACTGGTGTTATTGGGAAGTGTGGCATTGTTGGAGGAATTATGTCACTGGGGCAGGCTTCGAGGTCTCAGAGGCTCAAGCCAGGCCCAGTGTGGCTCATTGTCCTTCTGCTGCCTGCAGAACCAGATGTAGGACTATTCATCCCATACCATGTCTGCCTGCCTGCCTGCTGCCAGTCTTCCAACTATGATAACAATGGACTAAACCGCTGAACTGTAATTCAGACACAATTAGATGTTTTCCTTTCTAAGAGATGCCATGGTCATGGTGTCTTCACAGCAATGGAAGCCCTCACTAGGACAACTGGCACCACAAACCCTGCTATTTTCTCTCCACTCATTAACCTTGAACCTGGTCCATAGTCTATTTACTCTCTTTGTTGTCAATCCACATGTAAGAATGCAGACTCCAAAAGGCAGAGGCGTTTGTCTGCTTGCTCACTGTAGGCTTCCCAGAGCCCATACACACCAGGAGCACATCAGCTGAGTGAAGAGCTGCACAGGAAGGAGACCAGCCCAGCTAGTCTCAGTGTCACTGTAAACACTGGGAGTTGGCACAGCTGGTAGTATTTCCAAATTCCATTCTGTGTACATGCCTTTTCTTTCTTTTTGTGTATGTGTGTACATGTTCATGTATGTGTGTAGAGACCAATGTTTGTGTATGCATAGAGACCAATGTTTGGGTATCTTCCTGGATCACTTTCCTCCTTAGTTTTTGAGATAGGGCCTCTTAGGGAATTCAGAGCTCACCAATGTATCCACACTGGCTGGCCAGCAAGCCCCAGAGATTCTCCCATCTGCACTTCCCCAGCACCAGGGTTGCAGATATACATTCGGCCAGCAAGCCTCACAGATTCTCCTGTCTCCAGCTCCCCAGCACTGGGGTTGAGATGTGCTTCTGATGTGGGATTCCCCTCTGTATGCTCTGAATACCGCTGGTTGAACAAGAAACTGCCTTGGCCTGTCGTAGGGCAAAAGAGTAGAGCGAGGCAAGGAAAACTAAACTGAACGCTGGAAGAAGGAAAGTGGAGTTTAGAGAAGCCATGGAGCCAGAGACAGTTGTGCCAAAACTTTGCTGGTAAGCCACAGCCACATGGAAATACACAGATGACTAGAAATGGGCTAAATTAAATGTAAGAGTTAGTCAATAAGAAGCTAGAGCTAATGGGCCAAGCAGTGATTTAATTAATACAGATTCTGTGTTGTTATTTCAGGGCTGAGCACCGGGAACAAACAAGCGCCCTCCTACAACACACATCTGGCCAGCAAGACTCCCAGATCCCCCTGTCCTTACTTTGCTGGCACTGAGACTGCGGATGTGCAAGCCAGGCCAGGCCTGGTTTTAAGTGAGTGCTGGAAATACAGCACCTGTGACCACATAGCAAACCCTGAAACACTGAGCCATCTCCCGGTCTCTTTCCCCTGGTTTTCCTAGCGTTTGTACTTACACAGCCTTCTTCCGGGTCACATAGCCTCTGCAGAAGCTGGACTGTGTGCTCTTGCCACTGTCACTGGGACCAACCAAAGCTACTGTCTCTCCAGAATTAATCTTGAGATTGAGACCTTTGAGAATCTGTTTTGTACACAGAAAATGATACCACTAGGTATTCTAGACAACATGTGAATTCAGCTAGATAGTTCATTTGTAACACAAACAGAAAAATTCTTATGTAACAATAAACAATTCAGATATTATATTTATTTGTATAATATTTCATTTATATCTCCAATAATATATAGTTTGGGAGTATAATGTTTAAAATTTTCTCTATACAAAGAGGAGATATAATTTAAGAGTTATCTAGCTACAACTAGCTAAACCATTCACTTTTTTTGCTTTTTTATTAGCATATTTCAATTGTACAAAAATAAAGGGTTTCATTGTGGCATTTTCTTACATACATATAATATATATTGATCACATTCATCCCTTCATTTCTTTACCTTTCCTCTTCCCTCCCTCTCCTTGAATTCCTTCCTCTTTCCAAAGAAACATTACAATTTTTCCTAAACACGTATGCCTGGTGTGCGTTCCATGTGTATATTATATGCATGTGTATGCATACACATGGAGACCCGAGGTTAGCATCAGGAATATTCCCCAGTTCTCTGCCTTCAATATTGAGGCAGGGTCTCTCTGAGCGTGGAGCTCAGTATTTTAGGGAGCCTGGGGTGACTAGCTTTCACTGGGGCTTCCATCTCTGCCTCCCGCATGCTGGGATTAGGAGGAGGCTTTAAGTGAGGGTGGGGGGTCTGGACTCTGATCCTCATGTTTGAATAGTGAGCACTTTACCAACTCAGCCTCTGTCAAGCATGCAAACCTCACATTTTAACTGAAATATCTCACATAAATCTTTTTTTTAGAAAATTATTTATTTTTATTTTATATGCATGGATGTTTGCCTGCATGTACATCTGTGTGAGGATGCCAGATCTCCTGGAACTTGAGTTATGGACAGTTGTGAGCTGCCATGTTGATGGTGGGGATTGAATCCTGGTCCTCTGAAAGAGCAGCCAGTGTTCTTAACTGCTGAGACATCTCTCCAGTTCCCTCTTACACGAATCACATGACAACTAAATTAAATTTTTATCTTTTAATTTGCACAGATTAAATCTTGACGGTAACTTTGAGTTATTCAACAAAGATCTCCCTTAGAATAAGTCTAATGTTTCTACAAGGTATATTCAAGAAAGCAGTTGGCAAGCCCACGGGGCGCAAGTGAGGTCTTACCAGTTCTGGTCACTCACTTGTATCTAAGCACACATTTTAGCACAGTGGAGATATTTACAAAATTTTCTCCATGTCTGAGAGTCACTACCAGGCTTTAGTATCCCAGGACTTGCCTTATGGGAACAGTCTCACCAATGATAAGAGCTGCCTACTAATAGCCTCCCTCAGAGAGTTTTGCTCCAACTCTGTGTTTTCAGCTCCAAATGAGCCTTTTCTTTTCACCTCACCATTTGTAAAGAAACAAATATTTAAATAAGCACAGTGTGAACCCTCCAGTGTGCCAACCAGCAAGGCAGCTTTGGAAAGGAGATGAGTACCGTGGACTAATGAGAGGGTGTGCTCCACGTACACTTTCACCTCAGCCTGGTTTCCCTTCTTTCCATGGAAGAATGTGTCCTCACTTAAAGCCAGTAGGCCTTTATGTTCAAAAGTTAATTTAAGTGTGGGGAGATGGCTCAGCATATAAAAATGTTAACCACACAAGCCAGATGATTTGGGTTCAATTCCTGAAACCCATTTAAAAAAATTCAATGCAGTAGATTTGTAGATTTTACCTAGGAAGATCACAGGCCAGCTAACACTGGGTATTCATCAGATCAGCAGAAATGAGAGAGGGACCTGTTTCAGTAAGTGGGAATGAGAACCATGTCCTGAAAGCTGAGCCGTCCTCTGATGTCCATGTGTGCAAAGTGGCGGGTTCCTCCCTCCCCCACGATGAGTTTAAAACAACTGCTTACCCAAATATGGTGGCACACACCTGTCCAAGGTTGAAGCTGACCTGGGCTACATAGTGAAAACCCAGTTTCAAATCAAAGAAACAAACAAGGAATTGTTTAGAACAACATGGCTCAGAGCACTACAATGGCACAATTGATGCTCCGGGCCCAGAAGCCAACCTGAATGTATATTCAAAATATAGTCTAAAATACTACTTTAATTTCAGTCTTGTGAGGTGAAAAGGCAAAACCTTGTGCAACAATAATCAGTGGCAAACAAATCATAAAACAAAAGACTTTGATGAGAGAATCCCAGTAAAAGAGATAGAGAAAAAACAAGGTAGTGGGAGTGGACACACAATTTTAACCCAAATTTTGTAAGGTGATTTGGTATGATTAAGGAACACTGATGCAATAGGAATCTCATCTGGCTCACTTAAAATTGTGCCCCCCCTTTTCTCCTAATTATGGATTTTGTTAGTAGCTGCCTTTTGCAATCTTTAACAATACTATTTTGTGGGTGGGTAGCAAAGGGACTAAACATATTAATTAAATGTAAGGACAAAGTTAACAGGAAAGACAGATATGTTTTTCCGAGAGCTATTTGGGTGTTAAAGATTAGTTTACGGAGTGCACTCCAGGAGGGCAGTAGGCTAGACTGTAGTCCCCTTCTAAGAGTGGGACAGACTCTGTGCGTGCGTATGCTCGCGTGTGCACATGCACACACCTGTAAAGTGAGAGGAAGTGTGTCCAAGACACAGTTGCTGATGCAGTAGAAGCCTCAGAGCTGAAAGAGGAAGAAGGCCTAACAAGTGCATAGTAACTGGTGGTTGGAACTCCCAGGTCCAAGTGCAACTGGATAATACCCAGGTGCTACCAGGAGGTGGCAGCATTCATTAATCCAAGACATTTTGGTGTGCTCAGAAATACAGAGAGAGGAAACACGGAGTTAAAAGTGCCTAATAGTTAACCATAGGAGAGAGGCTGGAAAAGATAAACCACTGTCCTAAGAGATATTTGCTCATTTCTTATCAGTCAGCCTCGCTTTTAGTCTAATTGGCTCTCTAAGCAATTAGCCAAAATGTGGATCAAAGTTATGGCAGAGAGGGACTGGGGCTTGCTGGGCAAGCACTTGGCATGCAAATGTGACGCTGGTAGTTCTCTTCCCAGCACTCACAGGATTGCTGGGAGGTGTGTGGGCAGCCCACCTTAATCCTGGGGTTTGGGATCCCTGAGGGTTCAAGTGAGAGATCCTTCCTCGATATGTAAGGTGGGGAATGACCAAGGAGGACACCAAATGCTGATCCGTGGCCTCCACAGACATATGCACACATGTACGAGCACACCCACAAGTGAACATGCATATACACGTATCACACATACACAAACAAACGAATCTTTAAAAAAAAAATCCCAGCCCTGGTCCCACTGCCTCTAGAGTGATGACATTTATTTGGGCGCAGTCCATCTTTGGGGGGGGGATAAGGAGAAAGAAGGAAATATTCTTGTCAGAAGATAATGTCAGAAAATATTACAGTGCAAGTGAATTTAAGTTACCTGGACAGACTGTCTTGATGGATAGCTGAAAGAAACATTTTTAAATTCTTTGCTTCCTTCTACACATTCAGGCTTATATCCAGTTGTTGAAAAGTTATCTATGTTGGGTTTCTTGGAAAAACAAAGAGACTGTTATACATCTTTAAAGGGCCAAGCTGATAATGTCTCTCTCCCCAAATACTTTAGAGATGAGCTTTAAGTTTCTTTTCAAATTTCCTTCCTGTTTTCGAGGTGCATGAAGTTAGCCATGAAGTTTTCAATAAGACCCATATTCCCCACAAAAGAGTTAAAAGCAGTTTTTCATCCTATAACCAAATGACCACTAAGGTTTGAATGAAATGAGTGTGTCTGTCTTTTGGGCTCCTTCTTGCAGTAAGGACTGCTATATTTCAAAGCTTTATCAATAACCTGAAAAATATTTAAGACAGCTCCACGGGCTATGGTGAAGGTTTCCACGTGAGGGGCTGCAGATCCAATGCAATAACTACTGTGGATCACACTGAAGAAAGCCTACAGAAACAGAGCAAACAACAGTCACCTTTCCGCAGTGAGAAAGACGATGGGAAGGAGGACATGTGTAGCCTGGGTTCACAGAGAAATGCAAGGTAACTTAGGTAGGAATGTGGAGAGGTGATGAACTATCTTGGCTTTTTCTTAGGGCGACTCTCCACTCAACAGTTGTGTCATGGGTATGTGTCTCTACAGCTGCCTGTGCTGGCCCACAGGAAGCTGCCAGCAAGCAGCTCTTGCTGTGCATTCCTCCCCTCCATCGTGGCCTTCGCTGGAAGCTTTAGCAAGAGAGTGATAGAAGTTGATAGCTCAGAGACATTGTGTTGTTTCCTGTCCCTGTTTTAAAAACTGTTCCAGTCAGCCAGGTGGTGGTAGCACACACCTTTAATCCCCACACTCTGGGGAGGCAGAAACAGGTGGGTCTCTGTGAGTTCAAGGCCGGCCTGGTTTATAGAGGGAGTTCAGGACAGGTATCAAAATTCTGGAGAAACTCTGTCTCAGAAAATCAGCTGTTTCTGTCATCTGTCACTGGACAGCTGTCCTGTTTAGAAAAACGCCTATGACACTGTGACAGAAAATGTCAAAGAAGGACAGAATTCTACAAAGTAGATTAGATGCAAATTCTTCATATGAGATGAATGAACTTAAAGCATTAACTATGAAAGTCTCAAATCTAAAAGATGAACTTAGTTGAAAGAAGACGTATGATAAGACAAGAAGACCAAACAGAAATGGAAGCAGTAGACCAGGTTTCTTTGCTCAGCTAGCCGGACGTTCCCAGCCTGAACTGATGTGTTTGCTGTTGAAACTGAAGAACAACTCCATGAGTTACAATTTCACACGTAGCAGTTCAAAGGACCTGGGTTGCGAGGTTGAAAAGGGCTACGTGAAGCTTTCTTTTTTCTTAGAATTTATGTGTATGTGTTTCTGTGTGTGTGTTTGGTGTGTGCATCTGCGCAGGTGTCAGAAGAGACTAGTGGGCATGGGGTCCCCTGGAGTTGGAGCTGAAGATATAGGCAGTTATGAAAAATTTCCATCCCAAATTGTCCTGGAACCAAACCCGGGTCTTCTTCAAAAGCAGTTCAAGCTCTTAACCACGGAAGAATTCAATTATGACTATGATTCTTCTGAAAGCACAATCCTTGGTACTGTTAAACGAAGAATGAATCCGTTGTGGTTTTGAATGTGAAATGTTCCCCAGAGGCTGAGCTAGTCATATTTTTGGGGAGTCTATGGGATCTTTAGAACTGGGGTCTAGCTGATGACATAGGCTCCTACAGGTGGGTAGAGCCCACTTCTGGCTATTTTTTTTGTCTCTCTCTATTTCCTGGTCCTTGGAGCTAGGAGGCCCAGACATACCTTTTCACCACTACTGGTTCTCTCCTCTGTTTATCCTGTCATGGGTGGACTAAAACAAGCTATGAGCCAAAATAAAAAAAAAAAAAAAACCTCTCTCTTTTTCTTGTTATTTATGCCACAGCAGCACAAAACTAATGGCTAGTTTCTTTTTTTCAAAAAAGATTTTATTTATTTATTAATTTATTTTGTATACAGTAGTCTCAGTATTCTGTCTGCATGTATGCCTGCAGGCCAGAAGAGGGCACCAGATCTCATTACAGATGGTTGTGAGCCACCATGTGGTTGCTGGGAATTGAACTCAGGACCTTTGGAAGAGCAGGCAGTGCTCTTAACCACTGAGCCATCTCTTTAGCCCCCCTGATGGCTAGTTTTAAATTGTCAGCTTGACATATCTAGAATTCAATCAGCCTGACCTGTGAGCATGCTTGTTGAATAATCTCTTGATTATATTAATAGAGGTGGGGACACCTGCCCATTCCAGGTGGTCCCATTCCCTTGGTCATGGGTTGCACAGGAAAGGAGAAGGCTAAGCACAAGCATGCAACATTTTTCTCTCTGCCCTTGACTGCTGCCTTGATGCCCCTGCTGTGATGGACCAGGAACTATGAGCGAACACAAACCCTCCTCTCCTAAGTTGCCTTTGTCAGAGTTGTTTGTCATAGCAGCAGGAAAGGAAACCTGGGCATTAACCACTTGAGAATCTGAGGAAGTGACAATTTGCCGGGCACCTCACCCACACACGATTTAAATCCTGAGGCTGTCCATGACCCACTATCTACATCCTTATCTGACTTTTCCTTCTGCTAGGAAAATCCTACTGTTTTCTCTGTATTTGAAAAGCTTCTTTCAGCTGTGGGTAGTTTTATTGGTACAATGGGGAGTATCTGATTTGGCAAAGGACGTTAGAAACATTAGTTTTATGGACACTGATTTTAGTGAATCTGATTTGAATTGATTTTTTTCTTATGCACAAAGGAAGTATTCCATGGGACATAGATCACAGGATTATGGCAGAAAGAGGAGCTTGGATTCTCATATGTTGGGGAATGGTCTTAAAACTATTACTGTTCATACATGCTAAGTATGTTCAGCAGATACTTTACACCACTCAACACTAGCAGGTGAGACTCAAAGTAAAAAAGGAGATCATTACTATTGACGGCAGTAGGTGTGACTATGGGGCTCTCTGATTTCTCGAAAACCTGAAATAACAAGCATCTATTCCTCAATTATGATCCTTTTGTCAAGCTTTTGTAGTCTTAATTAGTAAAACAGTTCGGTGAGAGGGAACAACAGTAATAGAATTCAAGTCGGGGCTTTGATATTGTCTACTTGTGTAGCTAGCTACCTGTTTCCAAATTTCAAAGTGTATTTCATATAATTGGAGTGTATTTGGTGTACAGGAATCTTGAGTGGCAGGTAAAGTCATGTGAAGGCCTAAATTGAATACTAATGTCTTGATTAGAGTTATTATTGCTGTGAGGAAAACCATGACCAAAAGCAACTTGGGGAGAAAAGGGTTAATTTTGTTCACATTTCCATATAACATAGCATAGCATAGCATAGCATAGCATAGCATAGCATAGCATAGCATAGCATAGCATAGCATAGCATAGCATAGCATCATTCAAAGCAATGAAGACAGGAACTCAAGCAGGACAGGGATCTGGAGGCAGGAGCTGATACAGAGTCCATGGAGGGGTGCTGCATATTAGCTTGCTCCATAGGAATTGCTCAGCCTGCTTTTTTAGAGGACCCAGAACCACTAGCTGAGGAATGGAAACACCAACTATAAACTTGGGCCTCCCCCATTGATTGCTAATTAAGAAAATGCCTTAAAGCTGAATCTTACGGAACATTTTCTCAATTGAAGCTCCATCTAGGAAGACTCTAGATTGTGTCAAGTTGATTGAAAACAACTATTCATTTCCTGAGTTTACTTAAAAAAGACAATTATCTTCACAGAAAATCCCTAGAGGGCAAACACCACACTTTGCTAATCCTTGCATAGTGTGCAGTATTGAACATTCATAAACAGTTGCCAAATTAAACTGAACTGAAGGGGATCATCCACCCTAATGCCTCTTATCATTTGGGGGAACCTTGGCTCTCATTTGCTTGCTCTACCATTAGTACAATAGTGAAACTTACACCCCTGTGCACCCCTTTATAGCTTCTCATGAGCGGAGAAGGATCTGTTCCTGGTAACACATTCTAGGTATTTTTCCTATCAAGTGATCCTTATTTCATGCAATCTTGAAACAAAAACGAGGATTACAAGGTCAACACAAGAAGCCAGAATATTACAGCCCTATTGTCCAATGTTCTTCAGAGGGATAGCCAGTGTACATTGTCCCTGTTCCCCCAAAGAACCCCTCATACTCTAGTGAACTCATACTGTGTTGAGCAACCTCATTGAAACACATTGGGTCACGTGCACAGAAGATGTGACTAGTGCAAGGGGGTGAGGGTGACAAGAAAGGGCGCTGAGGTAAATATGATAAACTACATTTTATACATGTATGAGTAAAACATATTGTTATGTAAAATTAATATATGTTCATAGAAATCTTTAAAAATATCTGTTGTATAAATATCCAAGCTTCCTTTTAAGAAATCAGCCAATCATGGAATATTTTACTGCTAGAAATCTTTGATTGGACTTGTATAATGATAGCAAGGGAGTCAAGAGATTTTATGAATTGTATTTTTGAAAAATGAGTATTAAAAAATTAAAAGTAATAGTGCTTTTGATGTAAGTACTGGGCATGGCCACTGGAGAGCTGCAGAGACATGATTCTGAGAGATTACACAGAGATACACAGACATACACAGTAGCTTCAAAGCCAGATTGTGGATAAAATCACAACCTTCTGGTACATACACTAGAACATTGCTCAGAAAGCAATTGAGAATGAAAATAGAAACTTGTGTAGAAAGCTGAAATATGTTTACTTAGGTGTTAATATATATTCTGAACCATTTAAAGGTATGTAAAGTGTAAAACTGAAGAGACTGATATCACGCAGTATTTTAAGTTTGTTACTTGAGGGTTTCTAATCTTCAGTTCCACAGAGTGCATTCATTGGGAGATTTCAAATACACAAATCTCTGTCAGCAACAACTTAATGTCCAATGTGTAGTCCTCCCCTACCTTTGCTGCCCTTTGAAGCAGCACTAGGCTAGTTTTTCTGTTAGTAAGATATTGATGAAAATCACATCTTATTCATATAATTTGAAGATATAAAAGTAATTACTGGTTAAATAATCAGAGGTCAATAATCTCTCTTATACTTTAGGACATACAGAATAAACAGAAACACCCCTCTCTCTTTTGCAAACTTGGTTAGGTATTGGGCTCATTCTGCTGCTGCCAGCCCCCGACCTTGCTTGCTTACCCTAGAGCACATTGCTGACGAAGCCATATGACAGGAGATGTGGACAGAACCACCAGGGAGAGCTTCCAGCTCTTTATTAAGCTCATCACCAGGCCAACAGGAAACCCAGACATGTTCTGAAACAGCAGTGCCATCTTATCTCTAACGCCATCACAGATTTTGTTGATGTCACTGCAACAAAGAAGCTTCCTGTGGTTCATTTACGCACACACCAAGTCCATACACTAACTGTATTTCCCTTACCCAGCTATGCGAGTGTTAAGTTCACAGATGTCACTGCCATCAAACCAGCTGATGTCTTGTGCCAAAATTGAATGAAAGAACTGTTTTCGAATTCTTCTGGTTTGCTGGACAGTGGTTATGACCCAGAAGGAAATCTGTATGTAGCCAAAAATGAGGGCAGTTGCTCCTATCCCAACATAGTACAGAGTCAACCTGAGGGAAGATTATTGGAACATTCGGCAGAACCATTGCTTTCCCCTGTGAGAAGACAAAGAAAATCTGTCAGCAACTACTGAAAATAGAAAAGAGAGCTAATATTTGATGAAATCTATTCTGGAACCTAGAAAATAACTAAAAGCACCAATAATAACAGAATGAACAAATATTAAATAATATTCTAAGTTTTTCTTTACAGCATCTAGAACATACTTTTGATGTTATTAGTAGAAACTACTACTTTTAAAACCTCTTTATTCTATCTTCTTCAAGTATTTATAATACTTTCAGGTGGAGACATTACTTTGAGGTAATTAAGATAGGTCCAAGTGGAATAAGAGGGGAAAGAAAATGTTACTATTTACAAACAACTAACAGAAGGTGTGTGTGTGTGTGTGTGTGTGTGTGTGTGTGTGTACATATGTAACCCTTATTCTAGAATTCAATGTAAGGAACTTATGTTAAGGTAAAGGCTAAATATTGTGGGTGGTCATTTTATGGATCATACTATGGAAGAGTTGAAAGGAGTTTTAACACCCCCGGTGGTTTGAATGTAATTGACCCTCATAAGCCCGTAGGGTGTGGCACTATTAAAAGGTGTGGCTTTGTTGGAGTAGGTATGGCCTTTTTGGAGGGAATGTGCCACTGTGGAAGCAGGCTTTAAGGTTTCATATGTGCTTCAGCCACTCCCAGTGATCATACCACTTCCTGTTGTCTGCAGGTCAAGATGTAAAACTCGTTCTTCAGCACCATGTCTGCCTGCATGCCACCATGTCACACTGTGATGATAATGGACTAAACCTCTGCAACTGTAAGCCTGCTACAATTAAATGTTTTCCTTTATAAGAGCTGCCATGGTCATGGTGTCTCTTCACAGTAATTGAAACCCTGACTAAGTCAACACCTAACTAGGAGGATAGGTAAGAAGCAGGTTATTTAATAAGCACATATAGGGAATGTACTGTGTGAGGTTCTAGAGCTGTACTCACGTGCAATACAGATACTGACATTCTGGGGACAGTGGGACATAAAAGAAAGGTTCAGGTATACTTGAAGGGAGCAAACGGGATAGGTCACAGAGTAACTGGTGTGTAAGCATGAGTTAGAAGAGCTGGCACAGATGATAGCATGCTTAGGTTGAGCAGTGTAGTCAGGAGAGTGCCCTTCATGGAATAAGACAGATTTTCAGGTATTAGCAACAGTTCTGGTTTGAACATATTCAATGTCCTGAAATGGGAGTCTAAAGACTCTAGGACTGGAGAAGGCTGGAGGTGGAATTTGGAAGCCAGAGCTTCCAGGCAGAATTCCAACGAACAACCTGAGCAAAATGACTCTGGGAGACAAATATTAAACTATAGGTTAAGAAAAGAGGGACAAGGCCTAGTTCAGGAATTCTGCAGACAGGTGGTATTTACCCTGAAGAGAAAGAGCCTACAAAGAAAGTAAGTTGTTGGAAGTCAAGGGAGCTAAGCACTTAGAACTAAAGAATAAAATAAGACTGGTGTCCATTGAAGATTTAGTTACAGATTTGTCTAGTACTAAACTTTGCAGCATTCCCAATTGAGGTTTAAAAAGGCTACTCTCATCTTAGTTAGTTTTCTGAACAAAACCCTACCATTCTGCGGGTCTCATTTTTGTGCTTCTGTTTATGTCTTTGCTGTTGATAAGCAGTCTTAAGCATCAATCCAAAGTGGCATCTTGTGGAATGGTGGTACAGACTTTCAATACCATCAGGAGGCAAAGGCAGGCAGATTTCAGGGAGGTCAGGCCAGCTAGCTTAGTGTACACAGAGATTTTTATGCTGACCAGGGATACATAGTCAGACAGACCCTGTGTAAAAAACAAAACAAAACAAAACAAAAATATTAATAGTTTCCTTTAAAAAATTGACAATGACATTTTAAAATGTTTGTAGGACTCAGAAGATCAAGGATCATTTTTAAACATGAAGTTGTTCTGGGCCTTAATTTCTGATTTTGTTTATTAATTAAAATGATTCTACAGTAAAGAAGAACACTGTCTGGTGCTAGTGTAAAGACAAATATATTGATAATTACAAAATTTTAAAAGTTAGAAATTAATCCTTACAGTTACAGATAGTTGGCTTTTAGCAAAAGTAACAAGTTGTGTGGGTGAAAAAGTATAGCTGTGTCCTTAAAAATATGCAGGGACAACGTGTGAGAAAGATGAGGGTAAACCTTTCCTTCATTAGAAAGTAAGTCAAACTGAACCACAAGTCTTCAGGTAAGGGATAAAACATGCAAACATCTACAAGAAAAGCAGTAATTCTGGGTTTCTCAAAGAATTCTAAAGTTCTGAAGTACAATTCATAAAGAAACTACTCAATAAATTGAAATTCATCAAAATGTAAAATTTTTGTGTTTCACAATAAGTCTTTAAGAAAATGAAAGCTTGGTGGGAGAGAACAGTTTGCCTTTCAAATCTGGGAAAGAACACATATCCAGAATTTGTACAGAGCTCTTTCAGCTCAATCATAAAACAGTGCTACAGTTTAGAAAAATGTGTACGTCACAGAACATCAGTCAACAGGAGCACCTCCCCCCCCCCACACACACACATTGAGTCCATAAAACACGATGGAGACGAGGGAGTGGATTTAGAATTTATTTAACTTCAATTAGTTTGTATCTATGGAGACACATGAGGCTGTGCTTAAGGACTTCACTCTTAGATAGACCTAAAGGAAAGATGACCATGAGTTCAAAGCTACTCTGAGCTACATGGAGAGTTCTAAGTCCCAGTTGTACAGACCATTTTAGACTACAAATAAATGAACAGTCAAGGGCCAGAGAAAATACTAGGTGTTGTTCTGGTCTGTTTGCAGATTTTAAAAAGCTTAGTGATAAAGTATAGAAATCCTGTGAGGAGAAGCACTAACTCTGCATGTGCTGGTGAGTAAAGTCAAGCTTACTGCCAACTCAGATTTATGAAACAGATGCCTTTATGGCTTTCCTTTATTCAGACTTTGTGATTGTTAATCTGGGTACAACTTAGTCTCAATTAAACTTTATTTTAAGAAATACTCACTTCACTGTTTCCCTCGATTCATCTTCCACCTCGCTTCCTTCTAACGCCTTCCTTTGTTTTTCTTTTTGTGATGCTGAGCCTCAAACCCAAGGCCTTACACATGCCAAGCTCTCCCAGGAAATTCTATTGCTAGCTCATCTTTCAAATTCTAAAATATATTTAAATTGCATTTTTCTATAACAGTTAAAAAGAAAATAATTTTTTTAGGAGAGGAAAAATAAACCCTTTATCTTTTAACAGAGGTATTGAGGTACTGCAGTTCTAGGGGCAAAACTGGCAATAGAAACACAGATCCTTACTTTTCTGTTGTTGACAGTTTTGCCACATAAAACTCAGAAAATATGACCACATACTTTTTATTTTTAATTCTTTTGTGTTTGTAAAGTATTTATGTTTATGCACACATGTGTGTGCTTTCACATCCAGAGGCCAAAGGTCAATGTTAGTTGTTTCTTTGTGCTCCATCCTATCTGTTAATATGGGGTATTTTGTAGAAGAAGGAGCTGGCTGACTTGTCTATACTGTCTTGCTAATGAGCTCCAAGAATCTGTCTCCCTCATGCCCGACTTTAGAGAGGGTGGCGGGGGCCTGAACTCAGTTCCTCCCACTCACACAGCAAGCACCTTACTGAAGGAGCCATCTCCCCAGACTCATATCCTTTAAGTATATGGGAAAATTATGTACTCATTATACTATATATGGGATGAGAGAAAGCACGGTTACTTTAACCACTTATGTTTATGTGAATGATTAAGGTTTCCAGCTTTTTTCTTATAGATATTGATTGGATAAAGTAGCAAACAAGAAGTAGGAACATAATTCTTTATCTGGACTTACGTAATGATATCTTCATTCACCTTCTGTTGAGACTGAGAGCAGTTCTGATAGTTTGCTGCAAAAAGGTTTCCTCTTTTTAATTATAAAGGAAATTAACAATTAGCCATAATGTTTCATGAATGTTCCTCCAAACCAAATAGACGATTTTTGTTTGTTTGCTTGCTTTTATAGAAAATGAAGTTCTTGTCCCTGGTTTCATGATTCTTTGCTGCCTATGTTTTTAAAGGAGAACTTGCAAGAGCTGTCTCTTCTCTCCAGAACTATTTTTCCAAAGTGAGAAGTAAGAGAGCACTGAGCTTGCAGCTCACAGAAAGTTCTCCTCTAGAACATTTAATAATTCACTGCCTGCCAGCAGGTTCACAGCATCCCACCTCCTGCCCATGGTTACGCTTTTTGGAATTCAACACGTTCCAGAGAGAGTTGTCATGGCAAAAAATGGACACAAATCTCATTGAAACATATTGGTGTTAAGTAGGGAGCTTAGGCCCCAGCACCTTGCATCTATCCTAGACCCCTGACCCTGAGAGTAAGCACTCTGGACCCAAATCCAAGAAGGCCAGGTTCTGACCCCTCCCTGAGGGGGGGGAGGTCAGGACCACGCTCAAGATTATTTAAGTAAACTCCCAAAAAAGGAACATGTGGTCTCCTTTTCTTCCTTCCAGTGGTCCCGTTGTGCAGCTTTCCAGTTTTCACAGAAAAAAAAACTGGAAGCTTCAAAGTCCTTTATCTGTTATATCCCATATAATAATGTCTGAATTTATTTATATGCAAATAGTCATTCACCATCATTCCATTTATGGAATTGTGATATAATTATAACTAGCCTATATCAAAAAAATCATAATTGATGTAAAAGGAATGAAGATAATCCTAATAGAAATAAATTATTTCTATTATTTCTAATTATTTCTATTATTTCTAATAGAAATTAGATTTAACCCGACTGCTAAAGATAATCAACACTGCTTCTAAAATGGTATCACATTGCAATAGAAATAGTGCAATCTCAATTTTGAGATTATATTAATAGAAGTAGTCTAAGCAAAAGTATAATGTTTGCACAAAAAGGAACAGTTAATCAATAGTAGTTACCATTTTTATTTTGTTTGTGGCAAATAAACAGTCCTCCTCTATTATTATTATAAGCATTATTATTATAAGCATTAATAATTAGCAAAGCTTCTGTTAAAATATTCAAAGATGATGCCTTATATTTCTACTTCTTTTAAAAGATTTATTTATTTTTATTTTATTTTATGTATATAAATGTATTGCTTACATGTATGTGTACCGGGTATCCATGGAAATCAGAAGACGGCATCAGATCCTGTGAAACTGTGATGTGCTAGGAACTGAACCCACATCCTCTGAAAAAATAGCAAGTGCTCTTAACCACTGACCTACTTTTCCAGTCCCCAAACAACTCTTTAGTAATGTATAATACAAAAATATTGTCCAAAAAACTTATCTAAAGTATTTTGCTGCACTGATAAAATACAGCACCACAATATCTGTTACATATGCACCACATGTTCCTACCTAAAGCAAGTGTCTTATTGTTGTTATAAGACACTGTTACTAAGGCAACTTATAAAAGAAAACATTTAGTTTGAAGTTCATGGTTCCAGAGGATTAGAGTCAATGGTCATCATGTTGGGGAATGTGGCACCAGGCAAGCAGGCACGTTCTGGAGCACTAGCTGAGAACTCACATCTGATTCACAAGCATGAGGTAGAGAGAAAAAGTGAGGGGGATGAAAAGGAGGAGGAGAAAGGGAGGGAGGAAGAGAGAGAGCAAGCTAACTGGGAATGGCATAGATTTCTGAACCGTCAAAGCATACCTCCAATGACACACCTCCTCCAACAAAACCACACTTCCCAAACCTTCTCAAACGGTTCCATCAACAGGTGAAGGCGTAAGTCATAAACAATCCCATACCTGTTTGGAATTATGATTAATAGGGTGGTATTTATTTAAAGGGAAAAAACTTACAGATCACCGTCCCAGACAACAGCCCTCTGCGCAATCAGGGAACGGAGCAGGAAGCAAAGAGAGTGATAAGGGAAGTAGCTGCTTTTTTTAAAGGGAGAGAGACCAAGCCCCAATGGGCTGGTATCTCAGCAGCTATTGGCTGGAGGAGCGGAAGGACCTCCTGCAACAGCTCCCCCTTTTGTTTAAGTAAGAGAGTTCTAAACCTACTACAAAATTATATAAAATAAGTACAAATATCCTATTCTAACTAGCTTAGGTCTTGTATAATAAATAACTTGGCCAAGTCATGAGAAAAAAGTAACTACATTTATATAGTCTTCAACCCCATCAAAGATCTGAGAAGGGAAATAATGTTACCTGGGTAATTAGGAAGTTCAGTAAAACAACTTCCAAAATATGCAACAAATCACAGAGACAACTAGCTACCTGGGCAATCACCCAAAGTCACGTTTGCAACGTTGAAGCAACCAACTTTGGCTAAGGCCTAACATAAGTGACATACCATTTTCAAAGGCAAGCAACTTTTCAAAACTATCTTACCCTGTCTTGGCAGGATACGAAAGTCCTGTTTTATCCATTGATGCACGCTCTGTAACTCTGTCAGTGGTTGAGGTATGGGCATTTCTTTGCCCAAAGGCCAGTTCTGCCAAAAAGAAAGGCTCCAGGTGGAGTGTCTTTGGTGCTTAACATTCTCTCGAGAATAGAGCAATGTTGCCAGGAGCAATTGTGTCTCACTACCACAAAACTCTGAGTTAGATTAAAGGCCATTTTCTACAGCTCTTTGAAGAGGTTGAAGATTTTCTATCTATACTGAGTATAATCTCTATGTAGCTAAAGGACCTGATTAGTCTAATTATAAATGACAAACTTAGAATACTATTGATCTATATAATTCTCAATACCTATCTAACTTAAAGACCAAGACAATAAACGACTGTGAAACAAATGAGGACAATGACCTTCAAATATAAACAATGTACAAATATACGTTGCAGTAGGTAAATATATATCAATACACAAACATTATATAAGTATCTTAATCAGAGGTAGAAATGTACACTGCAATATGGTAAATATATACAATATATATCAATACAATATATGTCAATACATAAAAAATGTTTTAAACAGAGGTAGAAACATGCGTGCATACAATAGTTAATATAATTTAACTTTGTATCAATATAAAAGAATCGATGCCAATCTATTTGTCTAAAAACAGTAACTCACAATTACAAATCTATTATCCCATCATCCCTCTTTTTTTTTCAAATTGATCCCTGAGCTTATAAAATTCCTCCCCCAACCCTCAACCGTATACTAATTATAATCAACCCCTAAATGATGTCCCTAAACCCAAGGGCAAACTTTACTGGGAGAGGGGACGTCGTCCTCTAGAATTACTTCCAGCTGTCATGGGGGCAACGTTCTTTCTGGGGGATCCTGTGAAAGTAAAATGATGGTTAAATTTCAAGATCAATGTCTTTTAAAATTGCCAATAGTCTCTGAGTATTTTGTGCACGTCTGGCCAAAATGTTGTATAAGATGCGCACCATTTCAGCTAACCAAGTTGGAACTGTCTTGTGCAGCTGGTACCCAAAGCAGGTCTTGTAGTAGCGCTATCAGTATCATGACATCATATCAACTAAGTGGAGTTGTTGTTATGAGGCCCCATCTTCTTCCTGGAAACTTCAAATGTCACTTCAGGAAACACTCATTGTTCATTGTGAAAAACTTAAACATTAATCATATAGACATATATATACATATTCAATGAAAGACATGATAGATATATTCAATGAAAAGTATGATAGATATGAAGAAAAGCAAAGATGTTTTCTAAACTCATATTTCTTTCTGTCCCATATCATGGCTCTTGATATGAGACAGAAACTCCAGAAACTCTGGGTTTTTCTCTTACTAACAGGCTTAGAATTGGAGAGGGACTGAGCCAGAGTCCAACTTCAAAACCAGCTTTATAAATTTAGAAATATGGTTTAATAGTACTTACACGACACTTTCAGTTTTCTTGATATTTCCTATTGGGCAGGTATGTTTCCATCTGTCAGTATCCAAACATCCAGGATCCCTTGAATTTTTCAAAGATGAGTGTTTTCCTGTGGGGATAAGAACAAAATCCTGCCCCCATTCTATATGTTTTTCTTACCACCTGTATGAATATCATCATTGTGGATGAGTTGTCATTTCTCCTTCCCGAGAGGTTTCTCCTCTTCAAATCGAACCTTTATTAATTTTGATGGTATCCACAATTTTTCTTCTCCTGTGGAAACAAGAGCAAAACCCCTTCCCCAACGTAGCACATCTCCTGGTTTCCATTGAGAGGTCAGCACATCTTTGAAGTAAATCGGTTGATTTAGTTCAGCAGACTTTTCCATTATCCAATGTCTTTCTGCTGCTGTCGTTCCTTTCTCATTAGCGTTAAGAAAATTCAAGGTTAATAAAGCATTATGTAATCTATTTCTGGAGGTATTTTCGGTCCCTTTCTGTTTGCTCAGCATATCCTTTATAGTTCAATTTGATCTTTCTATAACTGCCTGACCTGTAGGATTATTTGGTATAATACCTGTAATGTGTTTTATATTATAATAATCAAAAAAGTGTTTCATTTTCTTAGATACATATGCTGAACTGTTATCTGTCTTTATTTGTGCAGGTATACCCATGATGGCCATAACTTCCAATAAATGTGTGATTACTGAATCAGCCTTTTCTGAGCTCATGGCAGTAGCCCATTGAAAAACTGAATACATGTCTATGGTGTGGTGTACATATTTTAATTTACCAAATTCCATAAAGTCGAACACATCCATCTGCCAGATTTCATTTCTCTTAGTACCTTTGGGTTACTCCCTGCAGGCAATGGTGTTTGATTATAGAAAGAACAAGTAGGACATCTTTTTATAATGTCCTTAGCTTGTTGCCATGTAATGGAAAATTCTTTCTTTAGGCCTTTACTATTGACATGATGCTTTTTATGAAATTCTGAGGCCTGCAACACACTTCCAATCAATAATTGATCAATCTCAGCATTGCCTTGTGCTAGAGGACCAGGCAGACCTGTATGGGACCTGATATGTGTTATGTACATCGGACAAAGCCTGTTCCTGATTATGTCTTGTACCTGGATAAACATTGAAGTCAACTCTGTGTCATCTGGTATAAATTCAGCAGTTTCAATATGCAAGATAACTCTTTCTGCATATTGTGAATCTGTAACTATATTAAGAGGTTCTTTAAAATCCCTTAGCACCATAAGAATGGCATATAATTCTGCCTTCTGGACAGAATTATAAGGGCTTTGTTCCACTTTACTCAATTCATCTGACTTGTAACCTCCTTTCCCTGATTTATTTGCATCAGTATAGAACGTACAGGCTCCAGTTATTGGAACATCATGTACAATTCTAGGAAGAATCCAAAAAGTTCTCTTTATGAGGTTAACTCTACCACTTTTGGGATAGTTGCTATTAATTTCTCCCAAAAAAATTAGCAGAAGCTCTTTGCCATGGTTCATTGTCTTCCCATAACATTTTTATTTCTTCAGTAGTAAAAGGCACTATAATTTCTGCTGGGTCTATACCTGCTAGTTGACGAAGTCTCAGCTTACCTTTTATAATTAATTCAGAGACTTTTTCCACATATGTTTTTAATTTTTTACTTGGTTTATTAGATATAAATATCCACTCTAAAACAGTATCTTCCCTCTGCATTAGAATCCCTGTAGGAGAAATTCTGGAAGGCAATATGACTAAGATGCCGCTAAGATTTGGGTTCACCCTATCCACATGTGCCTCCTGTAATTTTTCCTCAATCATTGTCAGTTCCTTTTCTGCTTCAGCTGTCGGTTTTCTTGGACTATTCAAATCTTTATCACCATCTAAGGTTTTGTTTAAATGAACTATTAGATCAGGTGTTATTCCAACAGCTGGAATTGTTGTAGACTGGAAATGTCTCCTAACAATCTTTGGAAGTCACTAAGAGTCTTTAACCTGTCTCTCCTAATTTGTGCCTTTTGCGTTTTAATTTTCTCTAACCCTATCCTGTAACCTAGGTAATTAATAAAATTTCCTCAGTGAATATTTTCAGGGGCAGAGTGCAAGCCAAAATTAACAACAGCTTGCTTAATTTCTTTCAGATCATTCACTGCTATTGGCGTCCATCTAGCTTCTCTGACTCCCTTTGAGCCTTTAGAAGTTGACGCTTTGTCAGAATTAAGTATAGAGTATGTCGCTAAAACCCTGGGTAAGCCAGTTCTAATAGCTGGTGGAGGCATTGTATCCTGTCCTTGTGCCTCCTTACTCTGTTCACCAGCTCCAATAATTTCTCCAGTCTTTTCAAATATTTTTATCATTGTCTCTCTTAAATCCTGAATCTCCTGACCTGTATATGTTTCCAGTGATTTCACTGAGGTATCAATTTTTTGGTCCCCATTCTGCACCTGTGATTCCAAAGCTTTAATTTTTTCCTTCAAAGATAACATATCCTCATTAAACTTTTTTTGTATATCATGTAGATTCCCATCTTGGAGGTACATTCTCTCTGTTACCTTATCAAAACTTTGTGATAAAGTCTGAAAGTCAAATTCAACAGCCTGAACCCTTTCAGGTCACTTTCTAGTACCCTTGGATATGGAGTCAATTTTGTCTGTCATGGTATCCACTTGTTCAAATAACCTCTGATTTTCAATAATTTTAATCCTGTCAATTAGTTGTTCATTATTAGTTCGTAAAGATTCTATCATTCTTAGGAGTGCCATATTCTTCTGTTCATTATTAGTTTGTAAAGATTCTATTGTTCTTAGGAGTGCCATATTCTTCCTTAATGATAGAATATGGAAAAGAAAACTGAAACCTAGTAACAAGCAAATTAAGGTATCCCCATAATCATATAAACCTTGTATGACGTAATTCATTGTATTAGTAAATACAAATTTACTAATCCATTGTATTAGTAAAAACAAAGCAGTAAAATCTGTGTTAGAAACAAAAACTGCTATATTACCTTTTATCCAGCAGGTGGCTCTGTTGCCGAGTCACGATGAAAAACGGAATCCTGTTTCAGTGTCTGCCTTAGTAGATGTTAAAAACTGGAAAATGCGAGTTTCTCAACAAAGTAAATGTAATTAAATCAATTCCATAGATGGATCCAGAAACCCAGAATCCAGGGGTAGAGAAGAGCAACCTGGAAGCCGCTTATGCCTCCACATGACAGAATCGCCCCGAGGGGTTGTAGCTTTCGGCAACTGCTCGCTCTCTGGTTTGCACCACTCAAGTGCTGCGCCTGCAAGGGAGATTTAAAAATGACTCAGAAAAGAGCAAACCATGCGGGCAGAGACTACGGCGGGCCTGTGGAGTTTAAATCCACCTGGGGAGGCAAACGATAGGGTGCATGGGGACTTGAAGTCAATCTGAGGTGTCTAAAGGGAAAATATAAAGGACTACAGCAAGAAAAGCTGGCTCCACGCACAAGGCACAGGCAGTGGCTGAGGGAGGAAGGGCTTGGGCCAAGCCGAGCTGGTGGCAGGCAGCTGAGCGGGGGATGGAGGGGTCCTAAAACCAAACGTCGGGCGCCAGATGAAGGCATAAGTCATAAACAATCCCACACCAGTTTGGAATTATGATTAATAGGGTGGTATCTATTTAAAGGGGAAAAAACTTACAGATCACTGTCCCAGACAACAGCCCTCTGCGCAATCAGGAAGGAGTCTAGTGGCTGAAAACGGAGGAGGAAGCAAAGAGAGTGAGAAGGGAAGTAGCTGCTTTTTTAAAGGGAGAGAGACCACACCCCAATGGACTGGTATCTCAGCGGCTATTGGCTGGAGGAAGGGAAGGACCTCCCGCAACAAACAGGGAATCAAGGAATCAAATATATAAGCCTATGGGGGCCATTCTCATTCAAAGCACCACATCAAGTAAGACAATTATAGAATACATCAACCCAAATAAATACTACTCGGAATACAGTCTTAGGCTGCTGGGTTTACCATTCCCTCACTGAGGACTGACAGTCAGAAAATATCTACTCAGTGAACTGATGAATCAGTATGCACAACAAAAGAATTTTAGCATATATCACTAAAATGTAAACGTCTTTGTGATGGGGCACAGGTGTCTTCTTGATCACAGATCACTAGGGAAACCAGGAATTTTAACCATACAGGGATCCCTCCTCAATGGAGGATATAAAATACCTGTTTCCTGCCCAGAGAACTGGGAGTGGATATTGTTAATGATGGAGTGACCTTTTTGCTATCTGTGGTGCCAGAACTCATCCACTTTTTGCTATAGAGGCAGACCTCATTCAAATCCCCCAGAATGTCTCTCCCAGACTCTCTCATCTTAGACCTTTATCTTTATCTAGAGAACCCATCCTCTTGGTCACATATACTTTGTAAAGGAGTTTCTAATTAGTCACACCTAAACTTTATTGTGCATCTGGAATTGGAATGATTGTTGCCTGGAAACTTTTTCCCCAAGCTTTACTCTGTTTCAAATATGAGAACAACCTGAATTCCCCAAAGTCTGATCGAGGTTGATGAAATCAATATGAACTGGGTTTTCATTCTAATCTCTTTGCAGGTTCACTTCACTGCCTGAACACCTGCAACATCCCCCTCATTTTTGCATGCACTTTGTGTGTGTGTGTGTGTGTGTGTATTCACACATGTGTCTGTAGGTGCATGTTTCCATAGTCCCATAGAGCAGTTTTTTCTCCCTCCTCTCCTCTTTTTCTCCTCTATCTCTTTTTATTCCCTCTCCTCTTTTCTTCCTTTTTGTCCATTTCTACCCCCACTTTCTCTTGTCCTCACTCTTCTCCCTTCCTTTCTCATTTTCTCTTTCTTTCCACCACCCTTATATAATTTTGCAGACACACATCATATTGGTGTTTTTCTCAAGAGCTCTAATACAGACTTTGGTTATTTAGCACCAAATAACATAGACTTAAGTTTATATTATACAAATATTGTTTTATAATGATCTATAAGATTAATTTTTGACTACTTTAATGTGTTTGAGTCTCCAGTAAAAGAAAAATCTTGAACTTACTTCTGTTAGTTTGGAGTAGGCATCCATTAATAAAATGATCACTTATTTCTCCTCAAACCAGAGATGTTAAAGGTACAGTGGCTCCATTTATCATGGATGCTAGTATCCCCAGTGTCGTAAGCGCAATGTCCAGATTATCAGCAAAGCGGAACTGAGAAAATAAAGCATAGAAATGTTACTGCTGTGAAACTCGAGCAATACTGCTGATAGCTCATTCCATGAAACAAACGTTACCTCACCAACTGATTATAAGATTAACTCGCTCATAAAACTACGGGCATGCCTTATATGCACTGTGAAAAGGAAACAAGCAAGCAATCTTAGCTCTTAAGGATTCACAACAAGGTTTGTAATAGGGCTGAAAAACAAATCAGCCCAAGCAATACAAGCTATAAGAAAACATATGTCAGATCCTATGTGGGCATAATTCCAAATCTTCTGTTTGGAATGATTATTTTAAAGTGCTTAATGAAAAGCCAATCATCAAATTTTCATTTATTAGCATTGGTGTGCTGCCATCACTAACCATAAACATTCTGCTGATAAAAATGTGAGGAATTATATGTTTGATTTTTTAAAAGTTTCTCAAATTAAATTTGCCCCCAAACAATTCCTGTCTTGTAAACAAGGGTCAACAATGAAACACCTGAGATTCTTTCTTCCATCTCTTTTATTCTGTTGGTTACACTTGTTTTGGTAGTTCATGTTCATTTATCCAGATTTTCCATATCCAGAATCCCCTTGGTTTGTATTTTCTTTATTGCTTCTCTTCAGTCTTAAAGTCTTGAGCTGTTTGCTTTACCTGTTTGATTGTCTTTTCTTGGTTTTTTTTTGGGGGGGGGGGGTTGAGGGAGTTATGGATTTCTTCCATTTTTGTTTGTCTTTTCCTCCATTACTTTAAGGGAGTTTTTCATTTCCTCTTTAAAGGTCTCCATCATTTTCAGAAAGTTATGTTTAAAGTCTCTTTCTTCTGCTTCTTCTGGGTTAGGATGATCAAGTCTTCCTGCTTTATGATCACTGGGTTATATTGTTACCATGTTGCTTTTTAGGTTGTTGGATGAATTCTTGCATTGGTACCTACCCATCTCTTCCTTCAAATGAGGCTGGCAGTGTCTTTGAGTCTTGGTAGAATCTTTGCAGCGTTTTGGATCTTTATTAGTCTGCTCTGTATGGTCAATGTCTGTGTCTTAGGAAGCCTCTGAGGTCTCTCTAAGCCTGCTCTCTTGGTCTTCTCACCTAATTTGCTCCCTTGGTCCTCTCTCTTCGTCCCTTCATTGTTGTAGCAAGTTCTTCGTCCCCTTAGTATTGTAGCAATCTCTTAGTCTTCTCAGTACTCTAGAAAGCTCTTAAGTTCCCTCACTATTGGAGCAAGCTATGTTTCAGAGTTTTACTTTTAAGTTCCTTCAGTATTGGAGCAAGTTGTGTTTCAGCAGCTTCTTTTATTAACCAATGGTAGTAAAACATGTTCACAGCATACATGGGGAATCCCACATCACTCTTTGGTATATTCTGCCTCTATGATTTTGCCTCTTTAAGTCATCTCAAAGAAGAGGAACTGTCATCTCGACCAACTTATTCCCTCAAGTTTTCCTTTTTCTTCCTCGTCTCTCCTCCTCCTCCCCTTCCATTGAGAAGGGAGAATGACAGAGAAGAAGGGCAAGGAAAGAGATCTCTTGATTGAGGGAACCATTATGGGGCTAGCAAGAAACTTGACACTAGAGAAATTCCCACAAACCCACAAGGATGGCCCTAGCTAAGACCCTAAGCCATAGTGGAGAGGGTGCCAGAACTGGCCTTGCCCTGTAGTCAGATTGATGGCTACCTTAATTGTCATCATAGAACCTTCATCTAGCAACTGATGGAAGCAGATGCAGAGATCCACAGCAGAGCACTGGGCTGAACTCCCAAGGTCCAGTCAAAGAGAAGGAGGAGTGATAATATGAGCAAAGGGGTCATGATGGGAATACCCACTGAAATAGCTTACCTGAGCTAATGGGAGCTCAACAATTCTGGTCTGACAGTGGGGTTAGGGTGGAAAGAACAAGGATAGGACCAGACTAGATGTGGGTGTCGGTGGTATGGCTGGGGCAGACTGTGGGGCCACTTACAGTGAAACCAGGATATATCTCTACTGCTTATACTAGTTTTGTAGAACCCATTCTCTTTGGAAGGATTCCTTCCTCAGCCTAGATACAGTGGGAAAGGGCCTTGGACCTGTCTCAAAGCAATGTACTAGACTTTGGTGACTTCTCATGGGAAGCCTTACTTTCTCTGAGTAGTGGAAGAGGTGGGGTGAGAGAAAAGGTGGAGGTAACAGGAGGAAGGGAGGGAATACGAACTGGGATTGGTATGTAAAATGAGAAAGATAGTTTTTTAAAAAAATAAATAAATGAAGGGGATCTGTAAATATATTATTCTTTTTACGTTTGGCTTTTTCACGTAGCATGTTTTACAATTCAGTTGTTTATCAGAATTGAATTCTCTTTGTGATTGAATTATTTATTACTCTGCATACGCTACTTCTGGGCTCTTATAAACAATAATGCTGTTGAAATTTGCATTATAGTTTCTATTTTAGTGACCTTTCACTTTGCTTCATGAATCTGGAAGCAGATCATAGTCTGTGTTTATGTATTTAAATATTTGCCATTCTTCTTGTGGACACAGAGCCACTTTACATATGCAGAAGAAACACACAGATGTTTCCATTTCTTTATATCCTCATCGACACCCGTCATGCTTGGGTACCGATAAAGGTAGTCTTAAAAGGTGTGAAGTGTGGTACCCACGTTTTTCATTTCTCTCCTAAACAGTGATTCTGAAGAGCTGTCAAACACTTACTGACCATTGCATTTTTTTTTAAGAAATACTTTTACTCCAACTCCGTTGATTGTTCTTAAAATTACAAAATGGTGTCAACTTTCATTAAGTACTCTTTCTGTATCAATTGATAATTTGTTTCTTGATCATTAATGTTGTGTATCACATTGATTTATTTCTATGTTGATGTATGTTCAAATCTAGGCAACAAGTTTCACTCATGGAATTTAACAGTTTTCATATGTTGGTTACATTTTGCTACTATTTTCAAGGCTTTTTTTTACATAAGTACTGAATTAGCCTCCGATTGATGTGACATAAATAATTTATAAGGACAAAAATATGTACTATCTTAAATTTTTCAGAAACCGGGCTATTTTTATTTCATACCTGTGGAAATGCAGAATGTCAGGGATTTATGATGTAGCAAAGTTGTTTATCATGGTTTTGAGGAGGGAGAGAGAGAAGAGGAGGCAGAAAGGGGGTTGGGAGGAGTGAAGAAAGGGGAGTGAGGAGGAAGGAAAAAGAGCAGAGAAAGTTGAAGGATGAAGAGGTTGGAGTCCCAGTGATCCATTCAAGGTTATAAACCATTTGACCCTATTTGCTTCTAATAACATCCAATTTATGGTGGCCTTTTACCCCTACCTTGGAGGTGTGCAGGTCTTTGACACATGGCCTCTGGGAGAACTTCAGATCCAAGCTGTAGGTAGTATTTGTAAGAAGCATTGGTCCATTTTGTTTTCTTGTGGTATCATTAGTTATGCTGTTAGAGGACAAATTCGAAAGCATAATAGCTTCAATTTTTAGGGAAAGTTTAAAGAGAAATACAGTTATTTTGTGAATAATTGGTGGGATTTTCCAGCAAAGTCACCTGGTTCAGTTCAAGCCTAGTCTGGTCTATAGAGTTCTAGGCCAGGTTAGACTGCAGGCTGTGGCCCTGTTTCAACTTTTAACCAAAACAAGTAACTACCTGACTTCTTTTCATACACACACACGCACATGCACACACACACACACACACACACACACACACTTTCTCTTTGTCTAGAGAATTCTGACTAATTTATCTGGCAGGAGAGGAAGTTATGTGTGAACAGTATAAAGAGTATTTAATTTAGCATCTGAGGACTCTGAGAAGAAACAGAATGGCCTCAAAGCATTCTTTCATTTCAGATTAGGATGTTCTGAGGTGCATTCTGTGAGGATGGCTATGACTGTGCCAAGAAAAGATGCCTGGAGGAAGAACAGGGGTAATTTCAAGAATACAAGATGAACTGCCTCTCAGTAGAGAGATGAGTTCAGTCATTAGGTAGATAAGATTGTTCTAGGCATTGAACCAAAGCTTTATGGCAACTACTATAATTTTCAGAGAACAATAGATAACCAAATATCTGTATATCATAGAATTAATTTGATGTTATAGTAGACAAAATCAGGCCAACTCGGGATGGTTGAGTTTGTGGTGGCAAGAGAGATATTTTGGAGCAAGACAAGTTAAAGGAAGATTGCCAGGACAAGGAAAAGTAAAAAGTAAAAATTTCAGTAATTAAATTGTAGGAACTGTCATAAAAGGTGGCAGTGAGAGTCTGGAGAGAAGGATGGTTTGTGGTTATGGTAGGTGACTTACACCTTAACCATACAAGTTGCCTTAGCATGAATATCAGCATTAACCTATTTGACTTACAGACTGAGATGTGGCAATCAAAAATTGCCAATCTAGATATATCCTCTCAACAGTCATATGTGTGGAAGGAATAATTGAGCTTACTTTTATATTCTGATTCTGTTATATAAAATTATGGAGAAGAGCTATAATATGGCTAAGTGTGTCACTCCTAGAGTCATCTATCTGTGCAACAGGATTTTATGCAATCAGGGAGGCAGTTTATAGAATTTTGGCCAACCTATTTAGATTTTGTCTGCGGCACCTGAAAGAACAGGCAAACTACAGTTTAGCACTGTACACAAACTTACTTCAGTTTCGGTGTACATGCATACATGAATGACACAGAGAGCAATGATCTAAGGAGGGTTGTGTGAGTTTAGAAAAACATGACAGAAAACATGTAAATAAATGCCAGTAAGCACATACTAAACAGAAATAGAGCAGCCCTTTCCTAGAACTTTCTCAGAATAAACCAATTTAAATACAGTGCCTGCTATGTTTATTATATAGAGGAAGGCATAAAAGCAAGGCAGAAGGCCATACCCAGATTCAGTGTAGACTGACCAGATTGAGTTCTACAGTTATGTTCTTACACCCAACAAGAACAAACATGTCTTATAAATTGAATATAAATGTTTGTCACAGAAAGCATTAAATCACATCCAAGAACAATCCAAGGAACAAGATGAAAGGCCCTCTGCCTTTTTTATTGGAGTCTCTCTTGCAGAGGGGCATTGTTCACCATGGGCCATTCTTCTGACCGTGTTTTGACATCAGTTTCTGCCTTCTCTAGTACATTGGGTGTGTGTGCCTGCTAACCATGCACGATGAGTGCTGTGAAGGAGCAAGTGCCTAGTTTCTATGTAATCTATCAAGGATGTCTTTAGAGCAGTGACTCTCAGTCTGTGGCTTGTGACTCTCTTACAAGGGTCTCCTTGGAGCATGGGAAAAGCTATATTTCTGTTGATCTTAGGAACTGAGACACCACTCTCCTATCCATCCCCATGCTGGTCTACCCATATGCAGATATGCCCACATAGGAGTACCCACTGTGATGACATTATTGTGCCAACCCTATCATATATACTCCAATGGTCTTATGTGGAACCGTCACACATATGTACAGAGCAGCTACTGTGTTGAAAGTAGCAATATTGAGGTAAAAATGAGACTTCATGAACTATAATTATTTATAAAATCATCAACTACTGTATATATATAGGTATATATATATATTCATATCTATCTACCTATCTATACCATGGGAACTTAACTTGGAAGCTGATCAGTCTTTTTACATTCTGCTGTGGTTGATGTGAATACTGCTCCTTGTGATAGTAACAGGTATGCAAAAACCAAAAAAACAAAACAACAACATAGAGATTGATAAATCATAGGGAACTTTAATGACTGTATTGACTGAACTATGCCATGTATCACCTTTTGTATTATTAAAACTATTGTTATATATTATTTTCATTGGAGAACTATCCCATGACAATGGATTGTGTATAGAAGAACATTAAGGAAAGAAAGTATAGTGAGGATTTTTTATAATATGGTTTTACCTCCATAGCAGGAATTGAATGTGTTACATGTGAAGTTCTATCAGCCTGATCTATGAGGCTGAACATACTAAAATACCATTTTGATAACAGCATTTGAGCTTTGCTTGCAAGGATAAGCTTTGCTGACAAAGAAACCAACTATTTTGAAACCAATGCTGATGGACTCAAGAAAGCCAAATTTGACACTGGTAGCAAGTACTATCAACAAGATTAGCATCCATTGAAGCCTCATTTTTGGAAGCACTCAGAATCACCAAGACTATGAAACCTCACACCATTGCTGAGGATTTGCTGTTGTTAGTAGCCAAAGACATTGTTCAAATTATAATCAGATACAGATTTGTTATACACTTGAGTGGAAAAGAATATATGACATGTCTGCTGATATTCTTGACCAGGTGATCCAGGAAATTCAATCTGTTCCACTACAATATTTAGTATTTAGCTTGATGGATCTACAGATGTTGCAAACTCCCCAGTTACTAGTTTATGTGATGCATATTAATAGTGGCAACTTTAAAGATGAGTTTCTTGTTTGCAAACTTCTTGAAACAACAATTACTATATGTGGTATATTTGACACAGTTGATTCATTTTTAAAAGAGCACGAGATCTCTTGGGGAAAGTTTGTGTTTACACAGATGGTGCTCTAACTGTGCTAGGATGTTGATCTGCATTTCAACTTTTGGTACTGAATGAGTCACCAAAAATCATCAGAACTCACTGTATGATTCATCGGCAAATATTAGTAATGAAGACAATGCCACGAGAGTTACACGAAGTCATGGAAAGCATGAATTCTGTCAGTTTTGTAAAGGCGAGCACTTTCAACAGTCGGCTGTTCTCTCAACTGTGCTACCAGTTGGTTACATGAGCAAAGCTCCGCTATTTCACCCTGAAGAGAGATGACTGTCGAGAGGAAAAGTTTTAAAACATGTGTGTCTATTGTATAATGTTCAAATCAGGGTAAACATATTTATCTACTAAAACATTATTACTTTCTGATGGAAACTTTCAGACTGTTGTAACACGTTAGTGAATATGGAATTGTGACATTTTTGACACATTCACTTCTAGCCCGTTAAAATACATATTCCAAGAAGTGAGATTTCGGATCATGTGGAATTTACTCTTTTAGCATTTTGAAGACTTTCCATATTGTTTTCTGTTATTGCCATTCTAATTTATAACCCATCAGTAGTGTTCAACTGTTCCCTTTCTCCACCCTCTTATCATCAACATCTTATAGTAAACCAACTGATTTTTTTCAATTGGTAGAAATTCAGAAAGGTTGAAACTAATTTTTAATAAACATTATAGGTCATTGATTAGTGACAGTGGATAAATCTAAGAGAATTTTCTGTAAAGTGGCTTCAATGGCACTTTTCAGCTGCTATGGTTCCCTTGTTTGTCAGACCACTAAGGATATGAGTCCTGTTGGTCAGCAGGCATCTCCCCTAGTGCAGCCATTTGAGTAACAGACACAGGCTCTACAGTACTGGTTTATGTACTATTTGAGTATAGACAATTGCTGGTTCAAATTCTTATTAACTTATGCAAAAATCCCTTATGTGATAGTCATATAGTTTCCCTTTCAAGTGAAATTTAAGATTCAAGGATTCAAATAGTCGGTGTCTGTTGTCAGCAGTCAGTGGTGATCCACCCATTGCCAATACTCCACAGCTGGGAAGACTCTGCTTCAACATGCCTGGCCTCCTTTTTCTTCTCTTCCCTTTAAAGTTTCTTGAGCCTGGATGCTGAGTGATCCTTCCATGTGATTTTTCACTCCTACTTGTTCTCTGAAAAGGGGAGACTTGAAGGTCCTGAAAGAGGTCACTCATAGAGAACTTGGTGTATGTTCCTTCAGAATTCTTTGGAAAGGAAGGTCTCCCAGAAGAAGGGATTTGTTTCTCAGGAAGACAGGCCAGGTAAACTGTCAGGAACCAGGAGTTTTAGGAGTCATTGTCCAGTCTAGTGAAGACCATTGGGAATGGCTGGCCTGGAATGTGACTGGATAATTTGTGACAGGACTCAGAGCATGACTAGGCAGAGTTTAGATGTGCTATGTTGTATGGCAGCTATTGCTCAATGCTCTGAGCCTGAGCTAGAATTTTCCCGGACATTTGGGATACTGTTTTGGTCAAAGCCTACCAGTACTGCAAGGAGTCTTTACAGTCTGGAGAATCTTCAAACCATGCCTTCCAGAGTTCTCTTCAGAGATGTGGAATGAGCTCAGTTTCTGTTTATTTAGAGGGTTCTGTCAATATCACATGGAGAGCCTGGAAATGTGTCTTGCCTAGTGCCTAGAAGCGAATTTAAGGTCTTTCTTCTGTAGAAAGAGCAAGACACAGTCTTGGGGTACTGTTATTGGGGTACTAAGCTGGTGCTAAACACTTCTTGCTAAATGTTCTGGAGGCAACACTGAGAACTTGATGAGACTGACCTTCTAGATGTTGACACATCAGGTTCTCAACAGCAGGGATTTGGTCATAGTTCCTCCTCCTCATAATGGCTTGAGGACACATGTGGCAGTCATATTCTGAACTTTATATGGCTGTGGTGATGAGGCATAGGTTCAGGGATCTGAATAGGAGGTACTGCGGGGGGCATAGGTCAGCTGCCAGATTGCCTGATAGATAGCAGGCTAGTCTGAATACAGTCTGGAACAGTCTCTTTCTGTCTATGTGAATAAACAGTAACTGGATGGATGACCCAGATAGTCTGAGTTCAGCCACATTCACACAGCTTTGCTGTTCACTTTTTTGGTGGTAGAAAGGTCTTCTGCTGTTTTTCTTGCCTATAGCTTTGGTCTGTCTGTCTTACTACCTGGCTTATTAGCCCTGAATTGTGAGGATTCTAGATCTTTTGTGAGTCCTGGTTTTTTTTTTGGTGGGGGGAGCTCAGAAAATATAGGACCATGTTCCCATGTCAGTACTTGACAGGATAAATCCTTCCTCTTTCACTGTGGTCTAAGTCCCCACAGTCTTTGCATTTCACTTTGGAGATTTACTCTGGTGGCGGAGCCATGTGTTCAATCAGTGTCTCTGCTTTTTTAGTATAGTATGAGCTTTAATGGTATGGTGGTATGATGACCTGCTTCCTGTCTCATGCCTGTAGAGTCAGGTTAGCCTTCTCCAACTCTTGATTTGAGAGTTCTTAGATTTAGCTATCTTCCTACTGTCTTTCATCATGTTCTCTGAGAGGTGGTTACTAGAGGCATAACACAAGAAAGGATGTTGCTTTCAGGACATTTGGTGGAAAGAGGAATCTAAATCAATTGATTCTGAAGGTTAATTTATACCTTTATTTTTTATGTTCTTCTTTTGTATCTGATCAACTTGATTTATGACTATTTTGTCTAGGTATTTTGCATTTATACAAATAAAGGAGATTATTTTGTAAGGAAGCCACTTGTTGGTTCCCAGCTGCTCAGCCCCAAAATAATGACACAAGAACTATATTATTTAAATCACTGCTTGGTTAACTTACATACTAACTCTTACATACTAATTTAACCTATCTCCATTAATCTGTGTATCATCATGAGCCTGTGGCTTACTGAGTAAAGTTCTTCTTCATATCAAATATCACTTATACCCACTGAATAATCTCTTACTATTCCCACTGCTCTGGTCTCTGGTAGCTGATGTTCCATTTTCAAATTCTATGTGATACTATGTCCTAAATAGCAATGAGATCATGTAGTGTCTGTCTTTCTGTCTTTAACTTATTTCACATAATGTATTTTTAAAGTTCACTTAATATATCTCCATGTTGTAATTGTTAATATTTTATTTTTATGGCTGAATAGTATTCTATGGCTTATATATTCACATTATCTATCTATCTATCTATCTATCTATCTATCTATCTATTATCTATCTATCTATTATCTATCTATCTATTATCTATCTATCTATCTATCTATCTTCATCATCATCATCATCTAAATATCATCTATCTATCTATCTATCTATCTATCTATCTATCTATCTATCTATCTATCTATCTATCTTCATCATCATCATCATCATCTAAATATCATCTATCTATCTATCTATCTATCTATCTATCTATCTATCTATCTATCTATCTATCTATCTTCATCATCATCATCATCATCTAAATATCATCTATCTATCTATCTATCTATCTATCTATCTATCTATCTATCTTCATCATCATCATCATCTAAATATCATCTATCTATCTATCTATCTATCTATCTATCTATCATTTATCTATCATCTCTCTCTCTCTGTGTCATTATCTATATAGTCACGTCTTTCTCTCGTTGATTGCTGAGAGACAATTAACTTGATTCCGTATGTAGGCTTTTGCTAATGATGCTGTAGGAGCCCTGAAAGTGCAGTCTGAGTCTATATACTCTCATTTCTTCCTGTTTTCTGGGGTAGGATCATTTTAATTTTAGTTAGTCTACCTACACCTATCAGTCTGTCTATCATTATGATAGCAAATGCTAAAATATTTGATAGCAAAAGTCAGTAATTCTGAAGATGAAACAATTGTTAAACAATTTAAAATAGTTAAAATAAATTTGAATTTGGTCTTAATATAAAAGCTGCTACTTTAAAAAAACATTAAAATAATTACAATTTTATTAGAATGATAAGGTAAACATAAAAGTTTGCTCAATTTTTATAGAATTATTGTTTACAATATTCATAATCTCAACAATTTTACCAATGTAAAACATTTTGTTTTAAACTTTTAAACTATATTTGAAACATGATTTCATTCAATAAAAAAATCACATTTGGATTGTTTCTTCTAAGTATTTATGAGAAAGAATAAAGAGCAGAGTATTACTTTCTTATAATCCAACTGCCAAACTCTATACATTTTCGGATAACATGAAAACTGTGAAGAAAAGGAGAAAGTATGAGAGAAAAACATTGTTGTCTGCCCCAAACCTCAGGTAGATGTTTGTTTAATAAGACAACAGTTCCTGGTGATACCCAGAGGGCCTACTAGTGAACGATGATTGGAAAGGGTGATTCTTTAGTCTGTGCTAGAGTTTTTATTTGCATCACCACTTAAAGAAAAATGTGTAGCTGTTCCTTCAAAGCAGAAGTTTATTTAGTGATCCCATGTTCTTAGGATTGATTTTGAACACAGTGACTTTCTGGTATTGTACAGATACCGCCAGGTTCATGGATGGGTACATTCTGACATGTGTAAGATGTGGGAACCAGAAAGGAGTTAAAGTTGCTTTAAAAAAGCTTTTGTGAGAAAATGTCTTTACTGACTCCATCTACTTCCTACATCTCATGGCCTCCAGCATCACCCTTGTTCTCAGCAGCCTCTGCTTCCCACATTTCCCCTGAATTCTAACCCTTGTCTCTAAAATCCATGGGAATAGAATGTTTAGTTTACTTTGGTTTGAGCCTAAATGAACTCTTTAAAGAAACCCATTAAGAATCCTCCCACCCTGAAAGTGTTCTGCCAAGACTAACTGAAAACCACAAAAGATTTGGGGTTGGTTCTAAATTGGAACCTGTGTGGGCTTTAAACTCAATAAAAATCCATTTTTATCAGAGGCTCAGAATATTAAACATAGGAACACAAAGTCATTTTCTAGGCCCAAGAGAATGTGGGACAAAACCATGAAATTCTACAAGGGAATTCCTCAAATGGAAGATTTTTCTTTTTCCTTTTTTCCCTTTTAAGTTAAATGAAAAAAACCACAGAAATTTCTCTAGAGAAAGGGTGGGTCTTTGAGAAGGAATCCAACTCCTACATTGAATCTTTGTGATCTGGGCCTGGCCTCTTCATGCCTCCTAGTTCCTCGGGCAAGGAGTGCAAATAGTGCTGACTGACCCTGCGTCTGCTTAGATTAGGGGAAAAAAATCATGGTTTTATTATCTAAGTCTGCAATGATAGAAACAGCTTCCCTGTAAGAAGGTATTTCATGCAGTATGAGAATAATTATATGAAATTTTAATAAATAGTAGATATGATAATAATAATAAGAAAGTAATATCATTAACAACTGAGTTATTAGCCCTGTTTTTTACAAGAGTTGATTGAAGCTAGAAGATATTGGATTGCCTAGATAATGCAGCTGTTCAAGGGGGAACAGCTAAATTGCCTACATCCAAAATCTTTATTCTGAACTGTTTTCTGCTGTCTTTCTACACGTCCAAGACTCACCATTAGTACTACCGTTTACAGGTAGTTGTAGAAACTTTCCTTGCTTATCTCAAAGGCAGGAGAGTCCTCACATACTCTCTCAGCCCAGTGGTTGCTCAGTTTTATCCTGATGACTCTCTGAACAGATGTTCAAGGCAGCAGGCTGGGGCTGAACTTCAGTCAAGTGCCTTGCTACCCCGTGTCATTTACCTCACAGAGGCATCTGTGAAGGGATGATGAAGTTATGTGTGAAAGTTTTGGAAACCAGAGAGCAATTAAAACAACAGCAACAGCAAACAACCCCCCCCCCACAAACAGCCCCAGATTGCTGAGTTTCTGTGTCCTGATGCCCTCTGTTCTGAGAACCCCAGAATTTGAAAGGTGCTAAGTAGGTACAGACAATTGCTCATTAGCTTCTCACCGAAATTTCATAAAAAATGTCACTGTAGCTTTATCTTAAAGATGGGGGAGAGAAGATTCTAATGCTTAATTTGTCATTTGTCATTGACTGAACTAAGTTTTATGTAATGATATCTGAGGCTGGAGAGAGGTCTTAATTCAGAGAGATGCAGATAAACATATGTTCATGGACCTATGCATGAGTATATACATTCACATGTGCATATGAGGCTAATTTTACAAAGTCAATGTTTAAAATCTATCCTGAACTACATGTAATTTTTTGGAAAATGCACCAAATAATTCTTTGGGGCCAGGAAATAACAGCCAATTACACGAAGAATCAAGTGTGTTAGTAGTGTCTTCTACGAGTAAAACACTAAGCTTGGGCCGCTGCAATAAGCTAGCTCATGCACGCTGGCTAGATTCTGGTCCTCTTGCCAGGGCCCTCAGATTGTCCAAGCTTCACCCCTGTCTCCCATATATGGAGGGCCTAGCTTGGTTAGGGCAATTCTCTTAAAGTCAGTAAATTCTTGGTTTCTCAAGGCATCAAAAAACATCACACTAAAAACATGGTTGCTAGAGGGGGAGTATTATATGCTATTGCTATGAAACAGGACAGATGTTTGAATTCATACCTAAGCCATATGTGCTGCATCTGTAAGAGTTTCTTAAACACTAGGACTCTTTCAATGTAGTAAGATTAATGGGATTCTAAAAAATAGTTTTATGTTCTTAATATACTGTGTATTATAATGACATTTGTCGTCTAGATCCATCTAGCTTACATTTCTACATGTGGCCAAGGAGAAACGAATTGGTTTTCTTTCTCAGAACACTAGTTACCCGTGAGTGATGGAGGAGACCAGAGGAGGCTTGTCAGCCTGAACTGTTTTGCCTTGAGAACTGCACTTCAGATTTGGGGTAGAAAGTTGGCGAAATCTTCTCCAAGTTCTTAATGGATAGCAGCCTCTGGAACGTAGATCTACTGTCAAAGAAGACAGAGCAGGATAAGAGAAGGAGTCAGAGTCTAGAAAGATGGGAGGAGGCATAGAAGGCAGAGGAGTTACCCATTTTCCAAATGGTTTCATCCAGTCTTTGTAAAACACCTGTGATGAAGTTGGTGTTTTTCCCAAAGTCTGGCTTCAAGAACCATAAATCTTTCCTTAGGATACTGAAGAGCCATATTATGAAGGACTGTAGTGGCTTTAAAGGAAATTCTCTAGTCGAAGCAAGTCCACCTACCTACCTTACTCTTCAACCTTTGAATGTTTTAAATATCAATAGCATTGCATACTCTGGAGTATTGCTTACGACCATTAGCTGCAAGCCATAGAACACAGAGAAAACTAGCATAAAACGAAATATGACTTCGGGTAAAGTCAGACTCGGAGACTGGTTACACCTGTCCATGTGCCATGCCTGCTGCCTGCTGGGGCCTCTCTTCTCAGCGTTGGGTTCTCCTTCAGGTGCTCCTGAGTAAAGAAAAAGCACAATTATGGAAGTTGGCCACAGACACTGAAATTTCCTTGCTTTGGCTGTCTCTGGAGGTGTTTGCTCTCTAGGGATACTGCTTTCTCTTGGAATGACCCTGCCATCTCACCTGTGAAAATGAATGTGTCCATTGCTTGATAAAGATCCATGGATTGTATAAAGGGAGATTCTTTTAATAGGTTTTCCTTGTTTTGTTTTAAAAATAACTAGCCAGGCAGTAGGAACACATGCCTTTGATCCCAGCACTTGGGAGGCAGAGGCAGATGGATCTCAGTGAGTATGAGGCCAGCATGTTCTACAGAGATCAAAAACAAAACAAAAAACCACACAAATAAACAAGAAACAATAACAAAAAAAATCATAGTTTAAGAAAGTCCATTCTTTTTTTAATTGATTTTATTTGTTCTTTTGATGATCAATTTCTTGAGTTCTTTGTATATTTTAGAGATCAGACCTGATCAGTCTGATGAGGGGTTAGTGAAAATCTTTTTCCATTCTGTAGGCTGTTGTTTGGTCTTGTTGACCGTGTGCCTTGCTTTACAGAAGATTTTCAGTTTCAAGGGGTCCTATTTATTAATTGTTTCTCTTAGTGCCTGTGCTCCTGGGGCTATATTTAGTGCATTCAAGTGTACTTCCCACTTTATCTTCTATGAGATTCAGTGTGGTTGGGTTTATGTTGAGGTCTTTGATCCATTTGGACTTGAATTTTGTGCATGGTGATAGACATGGACCTATGTTCATTCTTCTACATGTTGATATCAAAAAAGTTCATTCTTAAGATCTGTGGCATTAAGTTATATTTCTAATCTAACAACAGGTCAGGATACTGTAGACTGTGTGGAGCCAAGGTGTGGAGGAATGGAAGGGGTGAAAAAGACTCATGACTTAAAATCCATCTTGGAAGTGTGTTTTTGAGCTACATGTTGGTGAAGATGTGACCACAGATAAAAGATGTGACCACATGGTAAGCCTGTTTTGCATAATTTGTATCTATAACAACTTATCACAGGAATCTTTGCTGTTTTTCTTAGTTGAAAATAGATTTTTTTTATACAATGCATTTTGATCATAGTTTTCTGTCCCCCAGTTTCTGTGAGACCCTTTTCCACTTCCACTTACCCAACTTTATGCTCTTTTTCTCTCTTACTACAAACAAAATAAAACACCCAAAATAGGACAAAATAAACAGAAAAAAGCCAAAGATAGAAGCACAAGAAACATGGAGGCTCTATCTCTCTTTCTTTTTTCTCTCTCTCTCCTACACAGAAATCTCATAAAACATAATTAGAAACCATACTATATAAGCAAAAGACTGTAAGGTAAAAGAATGCCCAGGCAAAGCATTATCAAACAAACAACAATCAAACAAATAGAAAACCCTTCAAAAATACCATTAGGTTCATTTTTGTTGGCTATCTACTACTGAACATGGGGCCTGCCTTTAAGTGTGTTTTGCATACCCAGTGAAACTACAACATTGGAGAAAACTAATTTTTTTCCTTTGTGAGTGGTTGTCAGTTGGGGATAACTTCTAGGTTAGGGATTGGGGTTTGTGTCTACTTTCCATCTCAGCACTGGAACCCTGTCTGGTTTAGACCTGCATAGGCCCTGTGCGTGCTGCGACAGTCTCTGTGACTTCTACTGTGTTAGCTCTGTTGTGTTAGAAGGCCTTGATTCCTTGGTGTCCTCCATCCCCAATGGTTCTTACAATCTTTCCACTTCCTTTTCCATAGTGTTCCCTGAACCCTGAGGGTAGATATTTAATGGTGACATCACATTTAGGAATGAGTATTCCACATTTCTCAGTGTCTGTACATTGCTCAGTTATGGTCTCTGCATTTGTGTCCATATTCTGCAGGAGGAAGTTTCTCTGATGACGACCAAGTGAGTCATTGATCTATGAGGACAGTGGAACATCCTTAGGAGTCTTTTTACTGTTCCTTTTCTTTTCAGACAAGTAATATTTGGTTTTACCCTATGTTTCTGGCTATTAACCTCTGGTTCTTGGTCATTGTAGGACCCACCCATGACAAGCTCAATAGAGGCCTGAGTCTTAGTAGTTTACCCTAACGTAATACCTGGTTCCAAGAAAGACCACAAACTGAAACCATCCAGGCACCACCTAGAAACAGACCATCCAAAGAATATTCCTAGCTTTCCAACCATTGTAGATACGATCACCTGCCAACACACACTTATTGTTTTTCACCAGGATACCCCTAGACAAATGTCAGCCAATCGGAGGTCCTGAACCTTAGAAATCCCTTACCCCCACCTTTGCTACTATGTGTTAGTACACAGTCCGAATTTGCAAACTTGAGTAAGAATAAAGGTTCTTTGCTTTTACATACAGAACTCAGTCTCCTAGTTGGTTTTGGGGGGGACTCTGTGATCTGGACATAACAGTCAGCCAAGCAGTATCAGGTATGGGTTCCATCTCATGGAGTGGGCCTGAAGTCAAATCAGACATTGTTTAGTTACTCGTACAAGTTTTGTGTTGCTATTGTACCAATATATCATGTAGGCAGTGTTATGTCCAAGTTACTTATCCCCCAAGAAGAAACTTCATGGAACTAGATTCCAACGCAGAGCATAAGAGGGTTTTTAATATTCAAACTCCCTCACTGTTTAGTCCTCCAGTTCCAGGCCCCCCCACCCTTAACTAATTATTTTATTTTCTTTCCCACCCCTAGTTTCTTACTCTATATCTAATTTATCACAAGAATCTTAAGATTGATTAAGATTATTTTGAAAAAAAATGAAAAAAAAGAAAGAAAAAAAAGATTATTTTGAAAGAATTTAGAGCCATACACTCGTGATAGCTATCTCTGGGCTTTGCTTTACTCATCAGCAAAATAACAGTTGCCTGGATGTCACTGGTCCCTACACAGGCTGATTTCCTGGCCTCTTCAGAGGTGTCATGCCTTGGTATGAGGTAGATCTGTGTCGGATCCATTTTCTATTTGCTGCAGCACTTTATGTGAGTAATTCCGAGCACCAAGCTTCCAAAGGATATTTAGTAATGTCTAGGGAATACTTTGGATTGTCACAAGTGGTGATAGGTGGTGGGGTTGAACCTGTACCTATGGAACTCACCCTAAAATCTGCTGTATAGAACCATACTACAAGGAATATTCCATACAACGTCACTAGAAAACCCTGTTTTGGTCAAATCCTTAACTTGACTTCTGTACTTATTAATATGTCTCTCTATTTTCCTTTCTGATTCATTATCTCTATTCCCTTTCCCCCAGGTTGAGAGTAGGTGAGACAGCTGTGAACACATGGTAGGAGTGAGACAGTTGTGAACACAGAGACAGCTGTGATCACATGGTAGGAGTGAGACAGCTGTGAACACAGAGACAGCTGTGATCACATGGTAGGAGTGAGACAGTTGTGAACACAGAGACAGCTGTGATCACATGGTAGGAGTGAGACAGCTGTGAACACATGGTGGGAGTGAGACAGCTGTGAACACAGAGACAGCTGTGAACACATGGTGGGAGTGAGACAGCTGTGAACACAGAGACAGCTGTGAACACATGGTGGGAGTGAGACAGCTGTGAACACAGAGACAGCTGTGAACACATGGTGGGAGTGAGACAGCTGTGAACACAGAGACAGCTGTGAACACATGGTGGGAGTGAGACAGCTGTGAACACATGGTAGGAGTGAAACAGCTGTGAACACAGAGACAGCTGTGCTCACATGGTAGGAGTGAGACAGCTGTGAACACATGGTAGGTGTTAAATGGTGATTACTCTCGCTCCAAACATTATCTTCAAAGTGATAATAGCAGAGAGGGAGGTCTGTCAGTGATGGCAGGCTGGCTGTGACAGCGGAAGGGACACCACAGCTATGTTGTCACTTGGAAGGCATGGTTAGAAATAAGATATTGCTTCCTTAAACCTTTGTTTCTGTTGACTTTTTTTTTCCTTGTGACCTTGATGATAAAATTTCTTGAGGGCAGAGAGGACACCAACATCTAGGTTAGGGTTAGGGTTAAAATTATAGTGTTAGTCTTAGGGTTAGATTTAGATGTTGGGGTTAGGGTTTTGGGGTTAGGAGATTAGGGTTAGGGTCAGAATTAAAGTGTTAAACTTATGATTAGGTTTAGAGAGTTGTTGTCTGAGTTTTCTGTCCTGCCTGGTCCCCACATCATTATGTCTCAAAGAAATCACACAGAAGTCTACATTAAATATAATTTGATCGGCCCATTAGCTCAGGCTTATTATAAACTCTTATAATGTATGTTATCCCATTATTCTTTTCTATTTTAGCCACATGGCTCAGTACCTATTTCAGTGGGGCAATCACATCTTGCTTCTTCTGTGGCTTGATAGGACTGCAGAGGACTGGACTTTTTTCTTTTCCAGAATTCTCCTGTTCTCTACTTCCTTTATGGTTGTCCCATCTCTACTTCCTGCCTGGCTACTGGCCAATCAGCATTTATTTAAAATATAATTGACAGAATGCAGACCACTGTTCCACACCAGAGATTTAAGGTTAGGGTTAAGGTTAAGTACAGAGGGTTATTTTTAGGGTTCTTATTCCTATAAATCAGACAAACTAAAGTATGACTTTTGTGTTACACTTCCAGTCTGGATGACTTGCCTTCCTGGAGTCTAGCTCTTCATCTGAACAGATCCAGTAATTCTTACCCTAATCATAAACCATGCCCGAAGCCCCCAATACATGCCACATTATGCCATTCCAGGTCACAGAAAATATGCCACTTTTTTCTGCTGTGACTATCTGTAGTCAGGGTTATGTTGTTGCTTTAAGCACCTGTCTTTTCCTCCTCTGTATACAGTTTCTTCTAGTAGGGCCAACTCCATAATTGCTTCCTTGTGAGCATGTTTATAGCCGTTCTTCCTATTTGAAACCAGCCATTTATCGTGAACAACATGGTTCCGTGGGTAAGGCACTTGTGTCCAAATGATGATGATCCCTGGAGCTTTCTTGGTAGCAGGAGAGAATCAACTCCTGCAAGTTGTCCTCCGACTGCCACACACGCCACCTCATGCTTATGATCATGCACTCATGTATATATATACAATAAATAAATAAAAATTTAAAAAATAAAAAAGTTATTTAAATTTTCAGCAGAATGGAATAGATATTTAAAATCCAGGACAAGAAACCACTTCCCTGAGAAAAATAAAAAATTAAAACAGCAATATTTCTTGAGTGTAGATTTTAATTCTTCTGAAATGAATGCTATGGTTTAGCGACTCCACTTTTCATCTAGTTTATATCAGAAGCATCTGAGGCCCTTAAAATACAGAATATTCCACTTCAGCTCGGCCCTAAGGAGCTAGAATGCCTTGGAGGCAACTAAAAGTGTATCTTCCTAAGGGCCTTCTTGGGTTGTGGGATATGAAGTGAGGTTTGGAGACAGACACTGGCCAGAACTCTTCCAGCAAAGCTCTCCATTCTAAAACAATTAAAAGCAACAGCAACTCAAAACAAGCCAAAAACCCAAAACCTGACACTAGGTTTTCCTGAGCCTGCTGGATGGGACCTCTGGGAAAGATGGGTTGTGATGCAATCATAGCTGACATCAGTGCAGACTTGAGCCTAAACCTCAGAGATTGTAGCCTCTAATCTTGGACTGAGAGTCCTAAGCAATCTACTAAAGTTTATACCGTGTGATGACCTATTTCATTTTCTGCACTTACCTACCACGCTCTTCTTCCAGCCCCTTTCCCAAGAGGAGTGTTGGCTCTCTGACACTTGCTGCAGCTCTGTAATTTACCTTGAATGATGATGTTATTGGAGGGGGCTTATGCCATAAGAAGAACATCTCTGCTAGCAGTTGCCTCTATAGCAGGGTCCCAGGATGAAAATGACTTGGAAGACAGAATTTGCAGTCAACCTGCAGTGCCCATCCTATGAATAAGAAATAGACCTCTGTTGCTTTAGCACCCTGTAATTTGAGGTTACTTAAGCCCAGGGTAACAAACAAGAAAGTGAGGAGTATGGATTTCTATGAGCACCCTGCTGAACTGGTCTGAGAAACAGATAGGAGTGTTTGCTACCTCTTTCAGGACTGCCACTTGGAGTGGGCTTGTGTTCATTCTCCTTGCTCAGCACTTACCATAGAGAACTCAGAAGGCATCTGGCCTAGCAATCCAGATGTTCTCTGACATTTTTAAAAAATGCATCATTGGCCTTGATACCTGTTCTTTGTTGCTGCGGTAAAACATGCTGACTAAGAGCTCTTTAGTGGAGAAAAGTGTTTATCTGGCTTACACATTCAGACCAAAGTTCATCCGTTGTAAAATTGAACAGAAACTCAGGTAGCAACCAGAAGCTGAAAGTATGAGGGGGCCACTGCTTGCTGGCTTACTCAGGCTCATGCCCAGAAAGTTTTCTTCTATAGCAGAGGGCTACATGCCTAGGGAGTGGTGCCACCCATAGTGGGCTGGGCCCTCCTATATCAGTTAAAAATTAAGATAATCCCCAAAGACATGCCCACAGACCAGTCTGATCGGAGTAGCTCTCAATTTAGACTCTTATGGTTTAAGTAAATTGCTACAGGATCCCCAAGTGGCTGCAATGGGCAGCGGGCCATGAGACCACACTACAGGTCTCCAAAGTGACAGCAGGCAGTGGACAAAGGGTCTCAAGACAATGACAGGCCACGAAGTCATCCAGTCTGAGGAAGGAGCCCATGAGGGGCAGTGAGTCCCTGGCAGGGAGCCACATAGCGGGTGAGAGACAGAGAGCAGTCAGTGTCAGGCAGGGAGCCGCTGTTCCTTGAGTGGGTCCATAGACCATGCCACAGGTCCCCGAAGGCAACTGATCCTAGGCAGAGAGCCATGCGGTAGGTGAGAGACAGAGACATGGATATGCTTGCCATGCAGAGTGAGGTTTGATATTTATGTAGTAGGTTATAGAGGGGAAAGAGGGGAAGGAGAGAAGAGCAAAGAGAGAGGCAGAGAGAGAGAGAGAGAGAGAGAGAGAGAGAGGAAGGGGAGAAGTGGGGATAAGGGAGAGGCAGAAGCGGCCTCTTTGAGAGGGAGAGGGAAAAGAAGGGACACAGACTGGAAGCCAAAAATCAGTTTGCCTTAGTGGACGGGAGTGGGGGTGTGGGAGTGGGGGCAGGGGAGGGGAGGGAGTAAGTGTGGCTTGTCTCTTAAAAGGACAGAGTAGACCATTTCATAGACTACCTTTGTAGGTAAATTTAGGCTATGTTAAATTGACAGTTAAACATAGCTAGGTAACTGTCCCTTATGTAGACTACTTGTGGGGTGAGAAGTTGATATTTGTCTATGAGAAAGAAAATTAGCACAGACAATATTCTTTATATAAAAAGAATTGTTGGCCAGTGATGTTTTTAAAGAAAACATATTTTAAAGGAGTGAGTGTTATTCACACATTGCCTGCAGAGGGCAGGAGACATCTGCACAATGCTTGCAGGGTGTTTTGTGATACACTTGTTTGCCCTGTTTTTTCACTTTCTCAGATCCAGGTTTCTGGAGTGTGCTGGATAGTTTTTATGTCTACTTGACACAATCTAGAATTATCAGAGAGGAAGGAACCTCAATTGAGAAAGTGCCTTTAAAAAACCAGGCTGTAGGCAGGCATGTAGGGCATTTTCCTAATTAGTTTTTGATATGGGAATGCAAAGTCCATTGTGGGTGGTGCCACTCCTGTGCTGATTATTCTGGGTTCTACAAAGAAAGTAGTCAGACCAAGCTACAAGAAAAGCCAGTAAGCAGCACCCCTCCATGGCCTTTGTTTTAGCTCCTGCATCCAAGTACTGGCCCTGACTTCCTTCATTGATGGGCTACAATTCAGAAATATAAACCAAATAGCCCCTTCCCAACATTAACTAGAATATAAGTTAAATGATTATTTCCATCTGCTGCCTATAAAGACGATGGTTGTCTGTCACAGTTCTTCTATTTATTTATTTACATTTTGAGTTCTAGGGATTAGAATTCCTGTTTTGCAAGCTCATTTTGTAACTATAAGTAAAACTGGGAGATATGATGTAATTTATTTAGGATTAGAATCATTTAGTGACAATTCCACGTGCATAAACCAAGAATTCAGTTTTATATAATATCAGATTGGAAAAAAGAAGATTCATTTGTTGACTGCATGATCCAGGTCAGAATTTTATAACCTAAGATTCCTTTTACTATCCTTGCATTCTCATTCCCTACAGTTACTTAGGAAGATGCCTGTCATCTCTGCTTGGAAGAGGAAATTGAACCCTGGAGATGCCAGGCTGTCACAGCGACATGACTACCACATAATTTCAGTGAGAAGAATTGACATTAGATCCGGGTCCCTTGGATGTCACAGTCCACCAGCTTTGCTCTGGAGACACAGCTATCCTCACACTGATCTTTGAAATGAGTTTCTGATTTGACCATCTCATGTTTTTTCCTCAATTACATATTTTATATCCAAAATAAATATTTCTTCACAGTAACCTCTATCTCTACAGGAAGCAGGGAGTAAAAGGTTGCGTAATTGTCACAATAACTTACAGAGGAAAGGGAAGTTGTGGTTTGCAAGAAGCATGCAGGGAAACGTCAGCATGTCTAGAAACCATTGGTCTTTGGGGCAAGGAGGGGGAGTCACCAGGCACAAAGAGCACGTAAATATGTGGTTGAAATTCCTTTATAAACATTAATTGTTAGTGGGGGATAATTTGTTTCCATTAACTATCTGTAATAATTTCTTTATTCATGCCTTATTGCTGTTGTCTGAAGAAGCTATGTAACCTTCTGGCCACTAGATATCACTGTTGCTTACAAAACAAAAATGTGTCAGCTTCAGACAACCCAAGTGTCGGTGTACTCTTGACCTGTCTCGCTTGTTTGCTCTTTAGCTAAGAGTTGTGGATGACATCCAAGATCTAAAACACATGCTTCCTGTCCACAAGGAACTTGTGTTTTGCCCCATAGAAGCAAACTGAACTGATACAAAACAAATTCAAAGCATCACAAATATGGACATTCATGTACTACTCCTTGCAGATATTCAAGGCAGAGGAAACAAGAGCTGTGAAGTCACAGGGAGAGAAGAATGTGAACTGCATGGCCATGGAAATACATAGAGTGGGATATGTGTGGATTCTAATGGAGGATTAGGAATAGGGTAAGGGAAACTTATCTTAGATAGGTGGTAGGGTATAGGTCCTAGTCTGCAGATAGAGTTTGGGCAAGAAAGGGTGATCTGAGAAAGAGTCCACTGCGGGCATGAACAAACAAATTTTTTGCATCACAAAAGGTCAGAGGCCTTGAACTTACATTCTACTCTGCCTCTGTCTCTAAAATGGAGTGATGTGATTGAAGCTGCACTTAGGAAGATGAACTGTAAGTGGTAGAATGGAAAGATCTAAAGAGAACACGCATTGCTAAGGAGGGAAGAGAATAGCATCTGTAGTCTCCAAGAAGTGCAGTGTGGCAGGAGGTGTGGAACAGCTACTGACTGTCTCGGGCCTATCTGCTCCAATTACACATTCTGCAATGGAAGGAGATTAAAAGCCCACAGACTTCAAACTTGTCATGGTTCTTTATGCTTTTTCAGAACAAGGTCTCTCCTGGTCTCCTGGCACCACACGACACTCTGATCTTGGTATTTGACTTTACTGTCTTCTTATCTCTTTCTCTCCTGCTCATATTTTAGTTTCAGTTCAGCTGTCACTTCATAAAAGCCTTCCTTGGTGCACGGTGACTTATTTCTAATACAGCATATATAGAGCATGTTGTAAAGTCACCTTCTTTTTACTATTCACTGTCACTTAATTTTGCCACTGTAAAGTAATCCCCAAAGCAGACTATTTGCAGAGGAAAGAGGGTTATTTGGTTCTTACAACTTTGCAGGTTCCAGGACAAGGTGGTGGCATGTGGACCTTTAAACCATGTCACATCATGAAGGGTGGTATTGGTAAGGAAACATGCATGAGGAAGTAATCATACCTCAAACTATCAGTGGGAAGAATACCAAGTGAGGCCAGGCTCAGATTTTTTAACAACCCTTGGCAACTCTTCCAGTTAATCTAAGGACCTGAGTTCTTCCTTCTACTTCCCCTCTTTTGGGCTCCATAGTCTTGCCAAGTACTGCCACCTTGAAGCTTTGGCTTCTAACAGATGAATCTTTCAGATCCTCAAGCCAAGAGTAAACCACAATACTCTTATAGAATCCATATCTTTTCCTTCATAGAACAAATCTATAGAGGGAATCCCCTTTCCACCCCATAATTATGTGATTGTGTGATTATCCCCATCACTCATAAATTCCATGGTAATGGGATCTGCATATACATTTTTTCACCATTACTTTTGTTTTTATCACTCTGAGAGATGGAATAGACTCACTGTTTCCCTATTCTTGTGATCCCATGAAGGAGACAGGGCCTGGTTAACAAGCTCTAAAGTTTGTAGTCTAAAGACGCTAGCTGAGCAGAGCCTGCTGCTTCAGTATCACTCAGAACTCCAAGGTCTTCGGATGGCATACAATACTACCACTAACGTTCTGGTCCTTGTAGGATATAGACACATTAGGCTTTGATAGTCTGTTACAATCAAAGTTACAATTGTTGAATTGAAAAAATAATATAAAATTGAATGAGGTCAAGCCATTCTGAGAGCACTGTCACAAATAATGAGGGTATTTCATAGAATTGTTGTACAAAATTATTAGGGATTTCTGGTCAAGTCCTCATCATGGCCTTTTGTAAAGGAGGTCTTTAAGGCAGCCTTGGACAAATCCATTGAAACTTCACCTGAAAGAGTCAAACTCATGCAGTTGGATAAAGTTGGGAACTAAGTCTGCACTGTAGTCAATTCATGAATGTATTGTTTGCCGTGTGGCTGAGATACAAGTGTTTTGTATGGTGACAAGGGTTCTTCACATTCAGCTTGCATGAATGACAAATTCTTCTCTTAGCTGTATGCTAACCTCCTCTTTGCAATGACCTCATGAAGTTAGTAAAGAGATAAGATCAGGACAAGGACAGACTGAGTAATAGGAAATGATTTTATTTCCATTTATATTATTTTTACATCCTTAGTTGTGTCATGCCCTGTATTTGAAATATATTCAAAGTCACAATTCTCATTCTATGTGCTTTAGGTGCTCCTAAAACACCTTCACACCCCTCCAAATGCTAAAATTTTTCCTCCTTGCTTTGAATTCAGGTGGCATTTTTGTGGCTCTCTTAGCAAGTAGACTATTGTAAAAGTGACTCTGCATGACTTGAATGTTAGATCCAACATGTGTTATGGCTTCATATGGACTGCTCTCTCAAGGATGCTCTTGAACACTCTTGGAGAAACCCCAAGGACAGGTGAGGGGAGAAGGTCTGGCAGCTCCTCTTCTCAGCTAAGGTCTCAGCCTGCCTGCCCATGCTGGCTCACATGGAAGCACATGTCCAACCAGTCCTTGTTCCTCTTTTCAATCTGTGCCAGACACTACCAGGATAAGCACAGGTAAGCTGACCCCATCTTTCCCCATCCCCACTGCAGCTTCACAAGAAATGCGACTGTTACTATAAGACACTGAGTTCCCTACTCGCTTGCAGGGAACTGGAAAAATATAAGAACCTAATAAAACTGTATTTAAGCTTGCTTTGGCCCCCTTTTGTTGTTGCTTTTTACACCTGAAACAATCTCTTTCCTCTTAACCTATTCTACCGTCTTAACATCAAACTTAGCCTTTGTGATCAACACAGCTGCAAATCTTAGAAATTGTTCCATGATTGTCACCAAATGCCTTTCCTTTGTGTATAAATATTAGTTACAGACTCAGTAAAAATGTCTGATTACATTACATGCCTGATGTTTGTCTCAGTCTGAACACTCAGCTTTTTACTATTTATCTTTGTACCACAAATCGTTGTAGATCCAGAAACCTAAGCAGTGCCTGGTTCTACCACCTTTGCAGGTTTCATTAAGCTACTGGATATCTTTAGGACTCCCTTTCCTTATCTGTGGAGGAAGATAAGAAGGCCAGCTCATGGTTAGGGTGTGGGAATTAAAGAATAAGTCATGTAAGGTGCTGGTACACAGAAAATGCTGCACCAAATTTGCTGTTTCAGTAATTAGAACTACCTGAAAAGAGGAGTAAGCAGTCTTCACTGCAGAAAGCAGGATGAGTGAATACTGGCCTGCGACCCTCATCAGAATTCTGCACTTTATGTTCCTGCTCTTGGCAGCTAAGAGCTCATTACCTTCTTATCGCTGTATCATTTTCTTTACCCATTGTTCTCAGCAGGAGACTAGTTATACTTTAGAAAGGAGATGTTCTTTGGATTTATAATTAATTTAAACTCATAGCAAACATATAACTCTTCAGAGACAAGGCTTAAGGAATATAATGCATTTTTTAAGTTCAAAAGTTTGTTTGTGGTATATAAATATAGATTTGAAAGTAACAGGAAATGGGGATTTTGCCAAGATCTGTAGAAACTATTCTGATAGCAAGCCCCAAATATCCCCTCACTTCTCATCTCAACTTCATCTTTCACACAGGAAAGAACTGATGTATTTTAGAGTTCCGTGGTTTGTCTAGGAGAAACTACAAGTCCCTTAGAATTATTTGATTATTTTAGCTGACATAGCAGACTCATCACAGAATGATCACGAGCCTGAAATAAGAAACCCTAAAGTCTGCACACAGCCTTGTGAAAGAGAGGATCTGACAGATAGATAAACAGAGAGCTGAGGGACAGAGTGAACTTGAGAGACATGGGTCAAAACAGAAGGTGTGTGTGTGTGTGTGTGTGTGTGTGTGTGTGTGTGTGTGTGTTCAGAGTAATGACTAGAGGGCATTGCTAGTGTCTGCCAGCCATGAGAACAGCACTCTTTGAAAACTTTCTAGCTCTTCGGACACCTAATCTTAAAGTATTTGGCACGATGTTAAATTTGAAAATGCAGGTGAACAACTTCAATACAATTTATTTAGGCAGAGATTCCTTTTGTCTTCAGTTACTCCCCTCAGAGTGGAACAGATCCTTCCAGCTTAAGTGAGTTATTAGCATGGCTATATTTAGACAGAATGGCATCAAGATTCCTCTGCCAGCTTAGTGGGTTTATGGTCATCTATTGACCATTATCTGTATAGCTTTTCATCAGTGAGAACCTCTTGCATGTGATTTCCTGGTAGGCTAAACCAACTCTCTCCAAGAAGCCAATAAAATAGACTTCTGTGGGGGCCAGTAGAAGTGGCCCCTCCTACAGCTGCCTGGTTAGCAGGAGTTGCAGCTCTCAGCAGCAGCACATCTTATCACTCTCATCTGGAAGAGCACATGCTGTTCTTGACGATCTTGGCAACACGCTTTATGAGAAAATTTTATGCAAGATGTTTTTTTCCAGTGAAAACTAAACCATGAGGGTCAAATTCTGCTTTGCACTCAAGATCCATGGGTGAACACTGCAGCAGAGGCTGTGTCGTCCAGAGACCGTATTCACAGAAGGGAAGCACAGGTAGCGGCGCAGATCTGAGAAGCACTGGCCAACTTGCTTGCCTTCTTGCTCTTGTTTCCACATCTGCAGAGGACCTGTATTCTTTGCTCTTCAGCTTTCTTTTTTTCTAAAGCAAGCAACAAAGGGCTTGCTTTGGGTTAAGTGAGAAAACATGTTAGCAAGCTAATGCATGGCATGTTGGAGGTTCTAGTGAATGTGGGCCTTGTAAGTCATGTTTATTCTTAGTTCTGATTTGACAATGGTAGGAATATTGGGAATCCTGGTTGGAGCTGCACAGATATTTCCTAGTGCCCTGTCTGCTTTGTGATCAGAACACCGAATGACTACAGCTTGGGAATTGCAGCCATGCAGCTTACACACAGGGAATAAATGATACATGCCAGGATGCCCACAGCTGGCCACATGCATTGATGTGTGGCTGTAAAATGTGAGACAAGCAGCTTGTCCCCCCATTCTGGCAGGCCAGAGTGTAGAAGTCTTGAGAGAGAACACATGCAGAGCAGAGTTTGGGAGGGCTGCTTTATTCTTCCATAACCCATTCGTATAACGTCCCTGGGCAGCTGGATATTTCCATTTTATTTTTCAGATGTTATTTTAGCTACAGTCATGCTTTTTTGCTACAATTTCTGGAGATTATTACTGCTGTTGTTATTACTTTTTTCCCTAAGAATTAAACCCAGGGCTTTATGCTAAGCAGTACTTACTACTAAGCGATGCTCCAAGCCTTCCTGAAAATGATGGAATCATTGTTTATGCTAGCCTGTACTCTTTCAGATTTTGTCATGGGAATTTGTGTCTGTGGCTATGTGTCTATCATTTTTTAGCAAATATTACAAATCAAAATTATGATAAAAAGATTATTTTAATGAATAAAAGAGGATTATTAAAGAATGGACTTTGAGACTGTACGATACTAACCTCGCTCTCCACTTCCTGCTTTGCACTTGGAACTCACCTAACTGATATGTGCTTCCAAGTTTTTACCCATAGAAGAGCTATTATTAAGGTTTAGCTCAAAAGATTTATTTTACATAAAATTAATGGTATTTCCCCCTTTAAGCTCTTAAAACAGTTCTGGGAGCTCTAAAAGTTATATAAGTATTTTTAAAGAACTATCTTGTTTTTAATTTTATGACTGTGTGTGTGTTATATAAGGTAAGTGCAAGTGAACACAGAGGCGAAGAGTCAGAGGTACAGGCAGTTGTGAGCTGTTGTGTCAGTGCTGGATTCTGCATTCCCAGCAAGTGTTTTAACCACTGAACCATCTCTTTATCACCTATATAAGTATTTTTCATAATTTATTTATTTTTATTATTTTATGTGCATTGGTGTTTTGCCTGCCTGCATGTCTATGTAGGCTATCAGATTTTGTAATTACAGACAGTTGTGAGCTGCCATATAGGTGCAGGGATGTGAATCCCAGTTTTCTGAAAGAGCAGTCAGTGCTCTTTAACTGCTGAGCCATGTCTCCAGCCCCTGTAATTTTTAAAAAACCTTTTTATTCATATTTTATGTATGAGTGTTCTGCTTATATACCTGCATGCCAGAAGAAAGCATCAGATCCCGTTATAGATGGTTTTCAGCCACCATGTGGTTGCTGGGAATTGAAATCAGGACCTCTGGAAGAGGTCCAGTGCTCTCAACCCACGAGTCACATCTCCAGACCTATATAAATATTATTAAATGAAGGAATTGTACAGGTTTAACTTTTGACAGATTTATTTATTTATTTATTTTACTTGGTTCTTTGTACCCAGTACAGTTATTACTTGTTCTGTTTTTGTAGATGTTAAAATTTGTGAACAAAATGTAGTTTCTACTCAGTTTTCACATATGAAAGTTTTTGTTACAAGTAGAATATTTATTGTGGGTCTTCTTTTGTTTTCACAGAGGATGAGACCCTGTGGATTGCTTCTATCCCAATATGGTACGATAGACCACGCCCTCCTGAAAGGTTGCTGTGAACACCCTCAAAAAATTACTTCACTCAACTGTGACTAAGATGAACCTGGCACACAGGTTAAACCATGAAAGATCTGATTAGCAGCACCCCCATTCAGCACGAAGCAGTTTGGAGAGAAATAACTACGTCCATATTCCCAAATATTGTTTATAAATGTTCTTTTATATTTAAAAGGGGAAATGATATGAATAATTTACATTGGTATATATTTTACTCTATTGATATAAATTTAAGGTTAATTTTGTTATGTGTATATGTATTTCTGACCTTGACTAAGGTAGTGTGATTGTGTAGTTCATTTAAAAAGGTAATATATATAGGTTGTTAATGGATAATCATCAATAATAGCCAAGTTGCAGTCATGTTAGTTAGATTTTCTAGATGTGCATAGATGTATTTCAGATAGGCATTCTTCATATCTTTCAAAGACTACAGAATATGGCATTTAATGTTTTAATGACTTATGGCTGTTCTTGACAGTGAGACACATCTGCTCCTGGCAGCACCAATTTACTTCAAGTGGAAGATGGGCATCAAAGAGGCTCCTTATGGAGTTGGTTAGCCATTTGGGCAAGAAACTGCTCTTGCCTGGACTGTTGCAGAAACTGGACACAAAGAACCCTTCAGAGAGAGGACTGCTAAACTTGTGTAAAGGTGAGAATATCCTTCTTGGTTACTGATTCATGAAAGAGTCTGAAAGACATGTTACAGGATACAGAAAAAAGTGACTGAACTGTCTTTGGAATTTCTTTTTTTTTTTTTTTTTTTTTTTTTTGGTTTTTCGAGACAGGGTTTCTCTGTGGTTTTGGAGCCTGTCCTGGAACTAGCTCTTGTAGACCAGGCTGGTCTCGAACTCACAGAGATCCGCCTGCCTCTGCCTCCCAAGTGCTGGGATTAAAGGCGTGCGCCACCACCGCCCGGCTCTGGAATTTCTTGCTTCATGGAAATGTCTGCTGGATACTATGGGCCTGTAGGCCGAAGATGGATGCCCCAATGGTACAGAGGAACTTTGGGTGACTGTCCAGGCAGCAAGATGTCTCTGTTATTTCTAGAGTTTTGGAACTTGCTTATTTCTTGTTTACTTATGTAGTATTATATCCTTCTGAAGTCTTTGATGGAGTTGAAGAATGGATAGTTATAGTTTTCCTAAGTTATGATAAAAGATAAAATAGATATAAATATTGTGACTGTAATTCTTGCTTTATAACTGTTTTGCTATATGTAATTGTACTATGTTAAAATGAAAGCCTTTCTTTTTGTTTAAACAGAAAAGGGGGAAATGATGTAGGAGGGTCATCTGTCTATGTGTTACTTTCATTGGTTAATAAAGAGACTGCCTTGGCCTTTTAATAGGGCAGAAAATTAGGTGGGTGGAGTAGACAGAACAGAATGCTGGGAAAAATGGAAGTGAGTCAGACACCATAGCTCTCCTCTCTGAGATGGACACAGGTTAGGATCTTCCTGGTAAGCCACCACCTCGTGCTGCTACACACATTAATAGAAATGGATTAATCAAGATGTGAGAGTTAGCCAGTAAGAGGCTAGAGCTAATAGGCCAGACAGTGTTTATATGAATACAATTTGTGTGTTGTTATTTTGTGTGTAAAGCTAACCATGCAGGAGCCGGGACAAAAAGCAGGCCTGCTTGCCTCATCACTACATTTGTGATAATAGTCATATCAGTTGTAAGTTAAAGCATTATCTTCAAGTTAGATCAAAACATGAGAAAAATGCTGAATAATTCTCTTCAGATATTTTCAGATTATTTTACATGCACTATGGCGTATGCTATTACAATCTAATTTTCTTAATACTTTAAATCATTTTTTGTTATGAATTGTATTAAAACAAAATGCAAACATGCGGTCACATGCCAAGTAGGGACTGTCAGAACACAGTTTTGAGTGCTTGTGAGAAAACACCAAAAAAAAAAAAAGAGTCTTGCAATTTCAGTTTATTAAAAAACATAGGATTATTCTTGGAATGTATCTTGCCCAAGTGTCACAGATTGGAGGAGTTTGCTTTAGATTGTTCATTACAACTGACTACTGTTATTTGTTCATGTGCCTCTATAGAAAAGAATGTTTTGGCCATGCATGGCATGTCCACATGATTGGACACTTTACTCATAATTCTTATCCTTCAGAGTATAAATTGTGTGATGCTCTGAATAAAGTTTGCTATTGCATGAAACGTCAGTCCTTCTCATTTTAGGCTCCACCCTTCAAGGGTCACACTGCATCTAGAGCAGTAAACAGGGACAATAAAGCAGGTCATAAAAGTCCTGTAACAATCTTTCTCTTTTACAGAGTGGTCATCTTTTCCCTATGAGACCTGTTATTTATTCAATCTATAGTCAGTCACCCAGCAGACAGCAGCCACCTTCTGGGCAAAGGGATACAATGGGGGCACAATGACAAAGCCCTGGCCTCATGGAACTTAATTTTTAACAGTGGAACATGGAAAAAAGTAATCAACACATCAATTGCATTGAAGTGACAATGTGTTTCTATAGAGAAGAAAAGAGGAGTAGATAAGATGGCTATGTTTGGGTGGAAACTGGGGCAACCTCATGGTGATGTGCTTGGTTGTCTGAAGGAAGATGCCTGCATGGCATGCCTAGCCATGGCATATGAGCTCATGCATATCTGAGATTGAAGAGTGATGGTTCATCTAGGATAATCCGTGATTTGTTAACCCCAGCAAGTGATAGGCCTGCAACTTTCTCTTTGTGTGACATGGAAAAATAATGGGAATTCTTGTGCAAAAGAATGACTTGACCCAAGTAAAAAGACACTGTGTGGAGTTTTGACACACCGTCATGTCAACTAGGTGACTTAGGGAAAATTATTGCTATCTATAATTCCCTCGGTATTCTTTCCAGTAAAATTAGACATCTAGATATGTTAACACACACACCTGTAATCTCATCTACTCAGGAGGCTGCCATTATGAGTTCAAGCCCAGCTTAGGCTTTGTCTCAAAGCAAACATACCAAAAAAAAAAAAGGAAATCAAAAACAGAAAAGAAAAGGAATTAATAAGACATGTACTACATGAGGCTAGGATAAGGATCAAGAAACCAGTATTTATAAAGGATTTTGAATTGTATCTGGTGCTTTTCCTATGTAAAGGTGTTTTGACAGCACCATTTCGGCTGTGATGTGTATGACTTACTGTGTATGTTGGGGTGCCAGGCAAGGGTTCTAGTTGAATGAAAGAAACCTGTTATTTAAGAATTTAACATGATAGCAAGGCTGACATAGATGCAAATGGGAGCAGTGAACATGGTGAACCCTGGCTGTACTTGAGTGACATTTAAAAGTAAGATTAGTGGAGTAGAGCTGGAGTGTAAGAAGACAAGGATCAAAAGATGCTCTCAACATTTCAGCTTGATCTAATGAAAGAACAAAACTGTCATTTCCTGAAGACAGAGAAGATGAAGTAAGGTGACATCCTTTGACCAGGGAAAGAAAGGATCATTCAGCTCCTTGGTGCTGAATGTTTTAAAAGAATAAATCTTTCCTTATTGTTTTTCAAGATCATTAAAGTGCAGTTTGAGAGTAAGTTTGGAAACTGTTTGGCTTTTGAAAAACCCAAAGATCAAGTCTGAGACAACGATTTCCAAAATGACCTGGGCCAGAGCAGGCCTTGGACAATGAACTCCACAACAGCAGAAGGATATCCAGACTAGGGTCATTTGCAGAAGCAGGACTGGGCCAGTGACCTAGGTCAGAGCATGACTAAGGCGGTGAGCTCCATAAGAGCCGGACTAGGCCAGCTACCTAGGCCTGAGCGGGCCTGAGAAAGCAAGCTCAATGGAAGCGGGAGCGAATCCAGACCAGGGACATTTCCAGATACAGGACTGAGCAAAAAAAACTGGACCAGAGCACATATGAAACAGCAAACTCCACAGGAGCAGGTACAGGGGAACTGATGAGCAAGTGGACCAGAGTCAGAGACAGCTGAGGGTCCAGGCTTGAGTCTTGGACCTCTGAAGGAGTAGGCCTGAGCCAGGACCTCTGTGGGTCAGGGAGTCACTCTGGCACATGAAAGGGAGTAGGCAGAAATCAGAAACCTCTGCCAGTCTGAGTGTGAGTCTGGGACCTCTGAGCGAGTAGGCCTGAGCCAGATCCTCTTCAGGTCTAGGTGCACCCAAGTCTGGGACCTATGAGGGGAGTATATCAGAACCAGAAACCTTTGCAGGACCAACCCTAAGCCAGGGGCCTCTGTAGAAATGGATTCAGACCAGGGACATTTACATAAACAGGTCTGAGCTGACAACCTAGGCTAGAGCAGGTCTGAGACAGCAAACTCCAAGGGAGTGGGGCAAAACCCAGGAGTGCTGAGAAATCTCCAGGAACATGGAGTGACTGTGGCATTGACTGTAGCACAAGGAACAACCATCTGAGCCTTGGATTCACTGGCATATAAAAGATTAATCAACAAAATCACATATAGCTCCAACCACACCTATAAGAGGAAAAGATGAATAGAAAAGGTAAGAATATACGCGACACCATAAAAAGTAACACGACACCAGTAAAACCTAAAAACCCTACAACAGTAAGACTTGAACAACCAAATATAGATGAAGCAGAATAAAATAACTTCAGAAGAATGTTTGAAATTCTTAAAGAGGAAATGAGAAATTCCTTTAAAGAAATGGAGGAAAAGACAAACAAAAAATTGGAAGACATCAACAAATCCATTAAAGAAAACAAAAAAGCAAACCAACAGATGAAAGAAATGATTCAAGACTTTAAAACTGAAAGAGGCAATAAAGAAAACACAACCCAAGGGAACTATAGAAACAGAAATCATGAGAAAACAATCAGGAAGCACAAACACAAGCATAAACAGCAGAATACAAGAGATGTAAGAGAATCTCAAGTGCTGAAGATATAACATAGGAAATAGACTCATCAGTCAAAGAAAACGTTAAATCTAATAAAAGCTTAACCCAAAATATTCAGGAAATATGGGACACCATGAAAAGGCCAGACCTAAGAATAATAGGTATAGAAAAAGGAGAAGAAGTTCAACTCAAAATACAGAATATATATTTAACAAAATCATTGAATAAAACTTTCCCAACCTAAAGTAAGATATGCCTATGAAGATACAAGAAGCATATGGAACACCAAAGAGACTGGATAAAAGTCCCCTCACCACATAATAATCAAAACACTAAATATACAGAATAAAGAAAGAATATTAAGAGCCATGTAACATATAAAGGCAGACCTATCAGAATTACAACTAACTTCTCATTGGAGTCAATGAAAGCCAGAAGGTTGTGGTCAAGCATCATGCAGACTTTAAGAGACCATGGATGCCAGCCTAGACTACTATACCCAGCAAAACGTTCAGTCATCATAGAGGGACAAAACAAGATATTCCCTGACAGAACCAGATTTAACCAATACCTAGCCACAAACCCAGCACTACACAAAAACAAAAAACAAAACAAAACAAAAAAAAGGAGAGTGAGGTCGAAGAATTACAATGATAAATATAGCAAGCTTTATGCTAGAATACATAGAATATTTTATTTTGTTTAATTTTCACTCTAATATGTGCAACTGGAATTATGATTTTTCTTTTTATAAATTAGAAATTGTTGTTTCCAAAAGAGTAAGTGGTCCTTCCATATCATTCTCCAATCTAATTACATCTTTTCTAAGCCTTTTCTTATATTATGTAAATGTGTTAGAAATCTTAAAAGCTTAGAAAATAAATATTCTGCTAAACATAAAAAAAATACTAGACGGAAAACTCCAACCCAAGGAAGTTGGCTACATTAACAAAAATATAGACAATTGATGGTCTCATAGCAGCAAATTCCAAAGAAGGGAAAAAACTCACAAATTAAAGTCACCAACAATGAAAACTAAATTAACAGAAGATAGGAATCATTGTTCATTAATATCCCTTAATATAAATGGACTCAACTCACCTATAAAGGCATGAGCTAACAGACTGGATATGAAAGCAGAATCCATCCTTCTTCTGCATACAAGAAACACAGCTCAACCTCAATGACAGACATCATCTCAGAGTAAAGTGTTGGAAAAAAAATATTCCAGTCAAATGGACCTAAGAAATAAGCTAGTGTAGCTATCCTAATATCTAACAAAATAGGCTTTAAACTAAAATCAATCAACAGAGAAAAAGAATGACATTTCATATTAGTCACAGGAAAAATACATCAAGAAGAAAACTCAATACTGAACATCTTTGCACCAAATACAAGGGCACCCTCATATGAAAAGAAACACTTCTAAAGCTTAAATCATACATTAAACCACACACACTAATAGTGGGAGACTTCAACACTACACTCTAACCACCAGACAGGTCAGTCAGACAAAAAATTAACAGAGAAAATGTTATGACTCAAAAGGACTTAACAGACATCTATAGAATATTCCATCCAAACATAAAAGAATATACCTTTTTTTCAGCACCTCATGAAATCTGCTCAAAAAATTGATCACATACTTGGTAATAAAACAAACCTCAACAAATACATAAAAATTAGAATAACCCAATGTACCTTATCAGATCACCATGGTTTAAAAGTAGAATTCAACAGCAATACTAATTCCAGAAAACCCACAAACACATGGAAATTAAACAATGCTCGCCTGAATCACCAATGTGTCAAGGAAGAAATAAAGAGAGAAATTAAAGACTTCCTAAAATTCAATGAAAATGATCACACAATATACCCAAATTTATGGGACAAAATGAAAGCAGTGTTAAGAGGAAAGTTCACAGCACTAAATGCCTACAAAAAGAATCTGGAAAAATCCCACACTAATGAATTAACAGAACATTTTAAAATTTAATAACAAAAAGAAGCAAACTCACCTAAGAGAACTTGATGCCAGGAAATAATTAAATTGAGAGCTGAGGTAGAAAAGAATACAAAGAAACAATACAAAGAATCAATGAGACAAAGAGTTGGTTCTTCCAGAAAATCAACAAAATAAACAAACCTTTATCCAAACTAACCAAAAGGTAGAGAGAGAATATCAAAATTCACAGAATCAGAAATGAAAAGGAAAACATAACAACAGACATACGTGAAATCCAGAGAATCATCAGGTCATATTTCAAAACCTGTACTCCACAAAATGGAAAACTTAAAGGAAATTGACACCTTTCTGGATAAATATTACTTACCAACATTAAATCAAGACCAGATAACCGGGACTGGAGAGATGGCTCAGTGGTTAAGAGCATTGCCTGCTCTTCCAAAGGTCCTGAGTTCAATTCCCGGCAACCACATGGTGGCTCACAAGCATCTGGAATGAGGTCTGGTGCCCTCTTCTGGCCTGCAGACATACACACAGACAGAATATTGTATACAGAATAATAATAATAATAATAATAATAATAATAATAATATAAAGTCCAAAGACCAGATAACCAAATTAAACAGACCCACAACTGCTAAAGAAATAGAAACAGTCATTAAAATTCTTCAAACAAAAAAAAAGTCCAGGACCAGATGGTTTCAGCTCAGAATTCTACAAGATTTTTAAAGAAGATTTAATACTAATACTCTTTAAATTATTCCACACAATAGAAACAGAAGGAGCTCTTTTTATGAGGCAACAATTACCCAGATACCAAATAAACATAAAGACAGTATTAAGAAAGAGAATTATAGACCAACCTCACTCATAACACTGATGCAAAAATACTAAATAAAATACTGGTGAATCAAATCCAAGAACACATCAGAACCATCATCCACCATGATCAACTCAGCTTCATCCCAGAGATGCAGGAATGGTCATCTGTCAATGTAATCCACATTATAAGCAAACTGAAAAGTAAAAACCACACGATCATCTCATTAGATGCCAAAAAAGCTTTCAACAAAATACAAGATCCCTTCATGATAAAAGTCTTGGATAGAGCAGGGATACAAGGAACATACCTAAACATAATAAAGGCAATATACAGCAAGCCGACAGCCAACATCATACTAAATGGATAGAAACTCCCAGCGATTCCATTGAAATCAGGAACAAGACATGGTTTCCACTCTCTCCATATCTGTTCAATATAGTTCTTGAGGTCCTAGCTATGACAATAAGAAACCAAAAGGAGATCAAGGAGATACAAATCCAAAAAGATGAAGTCAAACTCTCACTATTTGCAGATGATATAATAGTTTACATAAGCAACCTCAAAAATTTTACCAAGGAACTTCTACAACTCATAAACACTTTCAGTAATGTAGCTGGATACAAGATTAACTCAAAAGAATCAGTAGTCCTTCTGTACACAGATGATATATGGGCTGAGAAAGAAATCAGAGAAACATCACCCTTCACAGTAGCCACAAATAGCATAAACTATCTCAGAGTAGCTTTAACCAAACAAGTGGAAGACTTGTATGACAAGAACTTTGTAGAAAGAAATTGAAGAAGACACCAGAAAGTGGAACAATCTCTGATGCTCTTGGGTAGGCAGAATTAACATAGTAAATATGACAATCTTACCAAAAGCAATCTACAGATTCAATGCAGTGCCCTTCAAAATCCCAGAAAAATTCTTCATTGACCTCAAAAGAATGGTTCTCAACTTCATATAGAAAAGCAGAACACCCAGGATAGCCAGAACAATCAAAGAACTTCTGGAGGCATGACAATCCCTGACTTCAAACTCTACTACTGAGCTACAGTACTGAAATAGCCTGGTATTGGCATAAAAACAGACAGGAGGACCAATGGAACTAAATAGAAGACCCAGATATTAATCCACTCACTTTCAAACACTTGATTTTTGACAAAGAAGCAAAAAATATCAAGTGGAATAAAGGAACCATATTTAAGAAATGGTGCTTGCATAACTGGTTATCAACATATAGAAGAAAGAAAATAGACCCATATCTATCACCATGCACAAGACTCAAGTCCAAATGGATCAAAGGCCTGAACATAAAGCCAGCCACACTGAACTTCATAAGAAGAGAAAGTGGGAAGTACACTTGAATGCATTGGCACAGGAACTCACTTCCTAAATATAACTCCAGTAGCATAGACACTGAGAGAAATAATTGATAAATGGGACCTACTGAAACTGAAAAACTTCTGTAACGCAAAGGACATGGTCAAGAAGACAAAACTGCAGTCTACAGAATGGGAAAAATTTTCACCAACCACACATCTGATAGAGGGCTGATCTCCAAAATAAACAAAGAACTCAACAAATTGGTCATCAAAAAAGCAAATAATCCAATAAAAAATGGAGTACAGACCTAAACAGAGAACTCTCAACAGAGGAATCTAAAATGGCTGAAAGACACTGAAGGAAATGTTCAACATCCTTAGTGATCAGAAAATGCAAATCAAGGGAACCCTTATTGCTCTTAGAGCAGATGAGGGAGGGTGACTTGATTGGGGGAGGGGGAGGGAAATGGGAGGCGGTTGCGGGGAGGAGGCAGAAATCCTTAATAAATAAATAAATTAAAAAAAAACTAAAAAAAAAAAAAAGAAAATGCAAATCAAAACAACTCTGAGATTCCATATTATACCTGTAAGAATGACCAAGATGAAAAACACTGATGACAACTTATGCTGGAGAGGTTGTGGGGTAAAGGAACAATCTTCATTGCTGGTGGGAATGCAAGCTGGTACAGCCCCTTTAGATTTCAATGTAGTGATTTCTCAGAAAATTAGGAATCGATCTTCCTCAAGACCCGCTTTTGAGTATATACCCAAAGGATGCTCAATCATGCCACAAGGACATGTGCTCAACTATGTTCATAACAGCAGTGTTTGTTATAGCCAGAACCTGAAAACAACCAAAATGCCCTTTGACCAAAGAATGGATAAGAGACATGTGGGACATTTACACATTAGAGTAGTACAGAGCAGAAAAAAAATCGACATCTTGAATTTTGTAGGCATATGGATAGAGCTAGAAAACATGATTTTTGAGTGAGGTAACACAGACACAGAAAGACAATTATCACATGTACTCACTCATGAGTGATTTTTAAATATAAAGCAAAGAAAACCAGCCTACAAATCACAATCCCAGAGATCCTAGACAACAATGAGGATCCTAAGAGAGACTTACATAAAGGAGTAAGTCACAAAACAATCCCACATCAGTTTGGAATTATGATTGATAAAAGGATTATTTATTTAAAGGGAAAAATTACAGATCACCATCCTAGACAACAGCCCTCTGCATGACCAGGAAAAGAGTCCAAAGCAAGAGAGAGAAAACATGGCTACCGCTGCTTTTTCAAGCCAAAGAGACCATGCCCAAGTGGGCTGGTATCTTAAAGGCTATTAGCTGAAGGAGTGGAAGGAGCTCCTGCAGCACCTCCCCTTTTGTTTAAGTAAGAGAGTTCTAAACCTACTACAAAATTATATGCAATAAGAACAAATATCCTATTCTAACTAGCTTAAGTCTTGTATAATAAATAATTTGGCCACATCATGAAAGGAAAGTAATTACATTTATCTAGTCTTCAACCCCATCGAAGATCCGAGAAGGGAAATAATATTACCTGAGCAATTAGGAAGTGCAATCAATCAAACAACTTCCAAAACATACAACAAATCACAGGGACAACTGGCTACTGGGCAATTACCCAAAGTCAGGTTTGCAGGGTTGAAGCAACCAACTGTGGCTAAGGCTTAGAATAACTGACAGATTATTTTTAAAGGCAAGAAATTTTTCAAAACCATCTTACCCTGTCTTGGCAAGATTTGACAGTTCTGCTTATCCATTTCCGGATACTATGTATTTTGTCAGTAGTTGAGGTATGGGCAGTTCCTTGCCTAGAGGCCGGTTTTGCCAAGAAGAAGACAAGGTCCAAGTGGAGTGTATTTCGTGCTCGACAATCTCTTGGGACTAGATCAGTCTTGCCAGGAGTGATTGTGTCTCACTGCCACAGAACTATAAGTTAGATTAAATGCCATGTTCTACAGCTCTTTGAAGAGGTTGAAGACTATCTATTGATACAGAATATAAACTCTATATATCTAAAAAAACTCATTAGTCTAACTATAAAAATGACAAACATAGATGACTATAGATCCATAATTCTTAATACCTATCTAACTTAAAGACTAAGACAATAAACAACTGAGCAATAAATGAGGACAATGACCTCTAAATGTAAACAATGTACAAGTATCTTGATCAGAGGTAGAAATGTAATATATATATATGATAAATATATATACATAAACAATATATACATAATATACAACATATACATAATATATAAATGGTAAATATATATACATAAACAATATATAAGTATCTTAATCAGAGGTAGAAATGTATACTACAATATGGTATATATATATATCTCAATACATATAATGTTTTAAACAGAGGTAGAAGTATGCATGCATACAATATTCAATATAATTTAACTTTGTATCCATCTACAAGAATCTATGATAATGTAATTATCTATAAACAATAACTCACAAATACCACCCCAAAGAACACAAAACTTGTATAACTTATTTTAGATGTCTTAATATCTTTGAGTGAATGACTTGAGAGCAAGAGCTGATCAGTCTTAGGAAAATAATAAACTATCTTTCTATTGTACATATGACATATGAAAAAAACTTGTTGAAAACTTCTGTGGATTTTTAACATAAATCTCTTAATTTAAGTTGGAACTGGTAAGAGTCTACTTCTTCACTGAAATAGTGATCACTCAAGCTAAGTTTTGTTTGCTTTGAGAAGAAGCTAAACATTAGTTTACATGTAAATCTCAAAGCACATGTTAATGACTCAATAAAGAATAAACATTTACTGTATCTATAGAGATTCTTCCGGCTAAGCACAATACTAGCAGCTTTTGGAGCCCATATTTAGCGGCAGGAATGATATGAATATCATATTGTTTATATGTATATGTGGCCAATTCTGGTAGTCATTCATCATGTTGATAGTTTGATGAAAACTAATCGAACAGTCTCACAAAATTTGCATTTATTTTTATTGACCCTTGAAACAATGTCCTATATGTATAGAATATCTTTCTATCTAGAAGCTACAAACATTTTTTTCAACCTTTTGGCTTTGCAAATGCCTTTATATTAGCTGACTCACAAGATCTGTTTTGTTCCAATTTTGAGTAGCAGAGTTATCTTTTATTAGTATAATAAAAGGGATGTTTACATTCAAAGAAAGTCATTGTGGTCTCTTCCTCCTTGGCATTGACCACTCTGTATTATGCCTTATATTTTAAATATTTGTATCCCTTTGGAAACCATAAACCTCTCCAAGGGAGTCAGGGTCTGGTTTAGAGTGGTGTCTTCAGTCTCCAAAACTATGTCTCACCTTAAGAAAATCTACATTTTTTGAAATATGCATACAATCAATGCACATTGCTATCATTTAAATTCATAAAGAAACTGATGTTATATGAAGTTCAGTGAGGTGTGGTGGAATGAACTTTGAGACTGCTGGCTCAAGACCTGTCTTGATGATGACCTGTCAGGAGTAGAAGGGCAAGCCATTGTCAAAGCTGCCGGGATGAACATAGCTGTATAGAGCTCCATGATGTGAGCCTCAAGAGGGAACAGCTAGGGAAGCTAGAGTGAGGAGGGGGGGATGAAGTATTTCAGGAAAACTCTGTTGTACTCATAAAAAACAATGTCCCATTTCAGATATGGAGAGCATTCACTGAAAAAATTTCCTTAAAAATCAAGATCTTGCCGGTCAGTGGTGGTGCACCTTTAATCTGAGCACTCAGGAGGCAGAGGCAGGTAGATCTCTTAGTTTGAGGTCAACCTAGTCTACAGAGGTAGGGCTACACAGAAAAACCCTGTCCCAACCAACCAACTAACCAACCAACCAACTAACCAACCAACCAACCAACCAACCAACCAACCAACCAACCAACCACCTTCCCAAACAACCTTCCTCCAAATCAAAATCTTTAAAGATGTAAAATTCTTTGAATAGGCATTTTCTTCTTTTACTGCTTTAAGAAAGACCTCCAATTCTTTTTCTAGGACATCAGATTGCAAACTTAGTTAAAGTGGTTAACTGGTAGATTATATTGTATTTTGTTGTTGTTTTCTGTTATTCAAGATTAACTCTAGAGCCTCAGGTTGGAGCTGTATTCTCAAACTTCTTTTTACTTTTTGAAACTGAGTCTCATTAGTGATCCAGACTGGCCTTGAACTTGTTCTGTATCTTATACAGTTTTTGCATTTGTGATCCTCCAGCCTCATCCTTATAAGTAACTGGTATTACAAGCCTTCACCACTAATTCTGGCTGACCTCTGATTAATATTCTCCCTAGCTCATGCCTTTCCTTATACCTCCTTTCAGATGGCAGTTTCTACAAAAGATATTTTTATGTAGCTCACATTACTTCTGTTTATGTATGAGGCAGCTGAATACTTTTAAAAACAGAATGGTGATTGCTGACACCCCAGTCTCTATCAATGTACTTCTCTTGATCTGCCCAGGACAAGCTCTTCACTGTGAGTGGCCAGGAAGATCTAATGTGTCTGGCTGCCTTAAAAGCTTAAGGTGAAGCAATCTCTGAGTTGCTCATCAGTTTTCTCATTTTATTATCATTTAAATGTTTATAATATAGCCTTCCTGAAATTTGCCAACGGTCTCCAAATAGAAAACAAGCCAACAAAAATTTTTTTTAATGAAGCCAGTCATTTAAGTGAACAAAATCAACTTGAACATGTTACTTTTAGTCTAAACACAGAGTGTATTTATGTTTTGCACGAACAGTGTCCAACTAGAAAAGGTTGAAGAGCTTTAGTAAAAAATATTCTAACTTTGAGAGGAATTGCAGTAATTTCCTGTTTTGAGGTCACATGAACTACACTGAAAAGTTTTTTCTGTGCTTTTGTTGACTTTGGTTGAAAAATCTATTTGATTATAAATATCTTTTCAGTGATATTAGACAATTAATTTTGAAGTTCAATTTAAGAAAACATTTCACAAAAAAGTAAGAGAAAGCTTTTGGGGACTACTGCGGAGAGGTACGGTTCACCCTTCCCACCCATGAATCTTTTGTTGTCTTCCTCTCTCGTTCCTTGTGCACTACTTATTTTATTTATTTATTATATTAATTTATTATAATTGTTTGTTGACAGTAATAATTTATTCTCAAGTGGAAAGCAGTATTTGTGAAAAAGTCCTTTGGGTATTATTATTCTCATAACATGAGATCATGAATAAATTTTCATGTAGGATTAATCTAAGCTATATGTGGTGCAAGCATTTTGGTGGGCTATGTATCGAAGGTCGGTGACAAGCTTTGTTGAGAACATACTTCATACTACCTTCTTCCTGTGCCTAAGATTGCTTTCCTAAAGGAGGTTCTACTTCCTGTTGTAAAGATTGGATATTGACAAATGATAATTGTTTATATTATGGGGCACAAAGTAATGTGATAATGCTTGTTCACAATGTGGAATGACTGAACCGTGTATATTAGACTATACAAATTAATGTTGAGTCAAACTTATCCTTCATTCCTTCAACCTAAGAGAAAAGTTATATCTCCTGGGTCACCAATATCTCTTGGGTCCACAAACCCTCCAGCCCCTGACAGACACAGCTCTGGGTTTTGTTCTATATGCTCATTAATATTTTTCTAAAAAGATATTTAAAACACCTAGAAGATATTCTTTGCTAACGTATCTTTGGTGCTGTAACTGTCCCCTCAAACTAATAGCAAAGTAAAATCAGAGGAAAATATGTAATAAATAAGCTTAGTTGTTACGATGACCGTAGCAAATCATCAAATGTTATCAAAAGTTCATGGGTTCTAAGGCAATGTCAAGGTTCCAACAATAACCTAAGGTTAACATTGCTTTTTTGTTACTTGTTGAGAAATTAGAACATTTGATTTAATAGTAGAATTACTTTGCTAAACTAGATGTCCAATACCAGGTTAGACTAGGGCAATGGTGAGAAAGAACAGAGTCTATACTTTTTTATTCAACTTGGTGAGATCTGAGGAAGTTAGAACAAAAAATGATACTTATGATTGTCCAGGATTTACAACTCTGTATAGATGAGGGACACAGCAATTCCAAGGACTTTTTTTGCCACTGAACTTACCCCAACATCCACAGAAGGTAGATCTCAACAAGGAGACAAATTGCAAAAACTGTATAAGTCAGCATCAGATGGGAACAGATATAGAGACCCACAGCCATTAGATGGTGAGAGAATCTCAATAGGAGGTCTCCCTCGGGTTCCTCCCCTCAGAACCTGAGGAATTTCTCAAATGAGGGAGAGGAAAGATTGTAGGAGTCAGAGAGGATGAAGGACACGAGTAGAATATGATCGACTGAATCAACTATTCAGTGCCCGTATGAACTCACAGAGACTGAAACAGAATGCATGGGGTCTGCAAGGGTCTGCACCAGGTCCTCTGTTGGCTTGGTATTTTTGGGAGGTGGGGGAATTCTAACAGTGGGAGGAACCATTTCTCCTCCTGGAACTTTTTTCCTCTTATAGGGTTGCCTTGTCCAGCCTTGATATGAGGGCTTTTGCCTTGTCTTATTGTGTCTTGTTTTCACCTGTTGTCTATTGTCTTTTGGAGGCCTGTTCTTTTCTGAAGGGAGATGGAGGGGGAGTGAACATGGGGAAGGGGGTGGAGAGAGCTGGGAGAAGTGGAGGGAGGGGAAACTGTGATGTATTATATAAGAGAAGAATCTACTTTCAATAAAAAATAACAAAAATATAAAAATACAGTGGGTATCTGTATGTGTTGCTTGTGTGCATGATATAGCTATATATCTATATTTATAATATGTGTGTGCATGTGTGCATGGTATATCTATATCTATATTTATAGTGTGTGTGTGCATACATGCACAGGTGCAGATGCATGTGTTTGAGGTCAGCTGTCTTCCTTCATTGCTTTCTACCATAGATTTCAGACAAAGCCTCTTAGTAAACCTGGAGACCACTGATTTGGCGAGGTTGGCTGGCCATTGGCCTTCAGGGACTCAGCTATGTCTGCAGCTCCCCCACTCTAGTTACAGACCTGTATTACCATCTCAGGGTTTTCTCTCAGTGCCAGGGATCCAAACTTAGGAACCTATCCTCATGCAGCAGCACTGTACTGAATAAACCTCCATCCCAATCCCAATAATGAGCTTTATTGTGGCACTTCACACATGTGTACAATCTACTTTGGTCATGTGTACTTTCTCATTGATCTCTTTTACTCCCTTTACTCATGTCCCCGTCCTCTTCGTTATACAGAGTTTCAGGTATAGCGCTAATAACAAAGTGCAGAAATGAAAAAGCAGTTCTCAATTGGTTGGCATATTGGTCTCTTCAAAATGAAAAGTGGCATATGAGTTTTAGTAGGTGAAAGACCAAAACTACTTTCTATTCTGTAATTATTGTGAGCTAGATCTGCTCTTTTTTTCCATAAGACCTCCTCCGCAATTTTTTATAATTTATTTATGATTGAAATATTCATTGACATTGAAGATATTCGGAAAAGATGACATATAAAATGAGGGATGAACTGACTTTGTAAGAGCATGGCTAGATGAATACTGTTGATTCTCTTTGGTTGAAAACATGAAATAGTACACATGTGCCTTCTGAGTTATGCAGTGATTTTCTGGAGGGTCTTTAGCTAGGGAAGAAGCAAAGAAAACATTACAGTGCCAGAACAAAGGTATAATCCAGTTATTCCTTTGGTAATTAAATAGGAAATAAGAAATTTACTTTTGAAATAGTCCCTTAGGACTATGAGTGCATGAATCATGTAGATTCATTCAGTTCATCTTTGCTGAGAGTAAGACTTGATTTAGCTCAGCTAATTATGAACTTTTTATTAATACCTTGGATATGTCCCTGAAAAAGACATCAAAACAGACACTCTTCATCTCAAAGTGTTTCCACCTCATATTAGGTAAACAAAAGTACACAATAACAAATAGAAAGCAACATTGTATCCACATCATAGCTGATACAAAGTAGAGTTCAGAATGTAGAATGACCACTTCCTATGTGGGGTGTGAAACAAAGAAGGCTTTGTAGAAAAAAAAATGACATGTTGCGGGGAGAGAAGGCAAAACAAAAACAAAATGTTGCAGGCAGGTAAGTGATTAAACAGGATGATAGAAAATGTGAATCAGTCCCAAGAAAGCATGCCAGATGGGGTAGAGCTTTAAGTAGGAGAAAAGCCAGGTGTTGTGGTGCACACCTTTATGCCCAGCACTTAGGAGGCGGAGGCAGGTAGATCTCTGTGAGCTTGAGGTCAGCCTGGTGTACAGAGTGAGTTCTGGTACAGCCAGAGTGGTTAAAGAGAAACCCTGTCTGAAAACAAAACAAAACAAAACAAACAACAACAACATCAAAAAAAAAAAACCAAAAAGAAAGAAAAAGAGGAAGGAAGAGGAGGAGGAAGAGGAAGAAGAAGAGATACCAACTTTAATAAGTCTCCTGAAGCCCAGTGACTTTATACTTATTGTCCAAAGCAGTGAGATGCTATTAAAATTCATGGAATTGAAGAGTGGCCAAACAGTTCAGGGTGCAAACATGTAGAGAGCACAGATCAGTGGATGAAGCAGCAGAATTCAGTAGTTACAATTATGCTTCAGTCATTGTGTGAGTATATAATTGTCTTCATTTAGAAGATGAGTGTCTGGGAGATGAAATCTCTTTTTCTGATTGGTACAAATGCACTTTATAAAGTAATGGTATCTATAGGTATATACACCTTAAAGTAGAAGATAGGATGATGAGTAAGGGATTTAGATGATAGTTCAGATAAAAACAGAAGCTCAACTTGGGAAGAAGCCTGAAGAAGAATCTACTTGGGAGACAGTGAAAGAAGGTATATGACTTCATTTCATGAGAGTTACACTAAGTGATAACTAGTGTTCAGATGTCAGTCCACCAGAGGGGTGATTCTCTGATGGAGGCTAATCCTGCCCAGACAAGGCCTGAAGGACTCTGGAAACTGTTACTCACTTTTGTAAAAGTAGCTTGGTGTCTCCCAAATACCTGCATTATGATGTGTAGATGTAATCTCATAATTAACAATAGACCCATGTCTCAAAGTCTGCCACTGGGCACTGCGCCCCTTATCTGGTTACAGTTTTACTCCTTGAAACCATTGTGTTGCTATAGCAATGGCAACACCTTATTGCTTACCCTAGGAATGTGCTTTTGACCAACGAGAAGTAATTCTTGTAATTTTGTTATAACTTCAGGCTCCTGGGAGAAAGAGAGTTTTGAGAAAAAAAAAAGCTAGGAAAAATTAGAAGTAGGGCAGGAGAATGAAAATACAACATGTGTGAAAGTTTGTTCGTTCACCCTCAGGTAGCCAGAGGAAAAAAGTCCTTTTTCTTATAGCATCTGATTCTGTATTCTGAAAAGTGTCTTGGGCCCGGACCCCAAAGGCTTTCATTTAACTTCAGAGATGAATGACAGAAAATGACCAAAAATAAAAGACAAGGCATTCAAAAGAAAAATCTTTGGAAGAGTACTGGAAGGGCGCAGAGGACAAAGAAATTAGTTCCACATTGAAGGTCTGTTGGCTGTGATGGCTGAGCCTCAGGGTGGACATGTTAAGCATTAGGATGAAGTAGTGGTCAGGAGGGTGGAGCAGAAATTAGCTAGAGTTACACACATAAATATGGTGTCTGGATGTTGAGTAGTCCGTGAGAGAGCCTGCAGACAGTAGTTCATGAGACAGACTGCAGACAGGTGAGCAGAACGCAGTGGGGATAAGAAGAAAGCCTCATTTTTGCCACATTTTGCTCATTATCTGTCAAAAACTAAAGAACAAGTTTTGAAAAGTAGCCTGAAGTTTTGGCAATGTGGGTGTCATATAGCTTGGTTCTTTTCCAGTTCTGCCAACCATCAAATGTAGTCAGACAGTCAGCTTTTATAAGCAAACATACCATGTTTTTATTATGAGCTTAGCTAGGAGTGCTGACAAGAGAGACATTCTGACTGAAAGTGGGATCACTTGCAACTAGGAATGTGTGAATGGGGGAATGGAAACACAGAAATCAAATATGAGGGAGAAAAGGAAAAATCCAACTGAGAATATTCTTACTGGACCATTTTATGCACTGCTGATGACCCCACATCTCATTTGCCGTGCTTTCCTTAATCTGATAGTAAAGTTAATTTATATTTTCTAAGTCCACAAAATCAATGGAAGGAAAAATAAATGAAAGCTGTCCAGGGCAGCAGAAAGCAGTACAAAGATAAACCTGTTTTCCTTGTATCAAAAAGGAGGCCGAGAGTCTCTCCTTATATTTTAGGGTCCAGTAGAGTTATTTGTTAATAAGACTGCTGTCAAACTTACCTTGTTATGATGGCATTGGCAGTTAACAAGGTGTGTGTTCCACACAGTTACCTAGAAATTCATTGTTAAATGAAGTTTATTTTAATTTACACACTGTTCTCACATTTCATGATCCCTTTTTAAAACTGTTAATATTTCAGAGTTTTGGAATTTATTTTCTGGTGATAAATTGCCAGAACCTGAAGAGTAGCAAGCATTTTCATCAGGATCACTTTTTACTGAGACAGTTGCATCAAACGTTCCAGTGTGGCCATCGGTTTAGATGCTGATGTTCTCAGACATTCTGACTTAGGAGATCATTGGTGCTGAAATGAAGCATCTGTAAAAACAGGAAGAAAAAGGCTCAGTAGCTTTGGTGACATATTCTTGTACTTAATGGTTCAAGTTCCTCATCTCATAGACCTATTTTCTAATAGGTATGTTTAGAAACTATGCTTTAATTTTGTGATATATGGCAAATTCAGCATAGTTTCTGAAAATAAATAACTTGAAATTAAGTCCTGAAAAACAGATCTGTGAATTTGATTTACAGTTAAAACACAATGGTTCCTTTGGCCTAGTCTGTCTGAAGATGACTTAATAAGGCCATAGCAGCATTGACATTTTATACGCCAACTTAAAAATGAAAACATAAGACACAAGGTTGACTAGAATGTGGAAGTGGGCTCATTTTTTCAATGAAGAAAAAATATCAAGTACTCGTCATTGAATACCAACTCTGTCTTTTGATATCTGAATGAAGCAAAGCTACTAGACTCTTCTGAGACAAAGATAATGTCTGTGTGCTGTCACTAGTTCTGTGGTGGGTTAGATTAGAACACATCTATAAAAGCACCCTGCATCCTAATACTCAAGAAATAATTAATTTCAGTCACTAAAATAGTTGAAAGAAAATGTTCCTAGGAGTGTGCTACATCAGTGGGTAGAGGTACCCACAACACAGACCAGCCAAGACATCTCTAAAGCGCAAAGTACAGGAGCAATCTAAGCTGACAGACAAAATCAAGTGCCAACATTTCAGGTTAGGTCTGTATGAAATGTAATGCTTCTAATCACTTTATCTAAACATAGTATGTCTGCTAATGGCATTCAGGCCACTTGCTGAATGAACTAGAATGGCTTTAAAAGAAATGGTAAGCTATAGTTACATGTTATTAACATATTACTTATTAAATATTAACACATTTAATTAGCATTTTATAAATAGAAATGTATAACTTGTTAATAAGGATTCAATGTAAATTAATGTTTGCAAGAGAATCAAAGAGAAAAATTTGGAACTTTGTAAATAGTATTTGAGACATAACAAGCATGTGTTGGGTTGTTTTAAAAATAAAATTTTAGAGATTGAATCTATCTGAAAAAACTGTTCTTATGGATGATGAGCTGAATTTGAATTTGAACAATTTCTTTTATGCATTTCAAATTTGTTCTAAATTATCATTCCACATTTTTCTGTTTTATTTACTAAAAGACATACATAAAATTTTATTACAGAAACAGAAATACATTTAACACATAGTGGTTCATAAATTATAGAAAAATGTGCCCTTATAACCCCAGCAGCACAGACATTAAGGGCCTCATTGAATAAATGGGACCTCCTAAGACTGAGAAGCTTCGGAAAAGCAAAGGACACTGTCACTAAGACACAAAGGCAACCCACTGACTAAGAGAGGATCTTCACCAACCCCGCAACTGACAAAGGTCTGATCTCCAAAATATATAAAGATCTCAATAAACTAGACCGTAAAAGGCTAATCAACCCAATTATAAAATGGAGCACTGAGCTGAACAGAGAATTCTCAACAGAAGAAGTTCAAATGGCCAAAAGACACTTAAGGTCATGCTCAACTTCCTTAGCGATCAGGGAAATGCAAATCAAGACAACTTTAAGATACCATCTTACACCTGTCAGAATGGCTAAAATAAAAAACACCAAAGATAGCCTTTGCTGGAGAGGTTGTGGAGTAAGCGGTACCCTCATCCATTGCTGGTGGGAATGCAACTTGTGCAACCACTTTGGAAAGCTGTGTGGCGGTTTCTCAGGAAATTCGGGATCAACCTATCCCCGGACCCAGCAATACCACTCTTGGGAATATACCCAAGAGAAGCCTTATCATACAACAAAAGTATATGCTCAACTATGTTCATAGCAGCATTGTTTGTAATAGCCAGGACCTGGAAACAACCTAGATGCCCTTCAATGGAAGAATGGATGAAGAAAGTATGGAATATATACATATTAGAGTACTACTCAGCAGTAAAAAACAAGGGCTTCTTGAATTTTGCATGCAAATGGATGGAAATAGAAAACACTATCCTGAGTGAGGTAAGCCAGACCCATAAAGAGGAACATGGGATGTACTCACTCATATTTGGTTTCTAGCCATAAACCAAGGACATTGAGCCTATAATTCATGATCCTAGAGAAGCTAAATAAGGAGAACCCAAAGAAAAACATATAGGCATCCTCCTGAATATTAACCTTCATCAGGCAATGAAAGACAGAGACAGTGACCCACATTGGAGCAGCAGATAAAAATCTCAAGGTCCAAATCAGGAGCAGATGGAGAGAGGGCACGAGCAAGGAACTCAGGACCGCAAGGGGTGCACCCACACACTGAGACAATGGGGATGTTCTATCGGGAACTCACCAAGGCCAGCTGGCCTGGGTCTGAAAAAACCTGGGATAAATCCGGACTCGCTGAACATAGCAGACAATGAGGACTACTGAGAACTCAAGAACAATGGCAATGGGTTTTTGATCCTACAGCACATACTGGCTTTGTGGGAGCCTAGGCAGTTTGGATGCTCACCTTACCAGACCTGGATGGAGGTGGGTAGTCCTTGGTCTTCCCACAGGGCAGGGAACCCTGATAGCTCTTTGAGCTGACTAGGGAGTTTGACTTGATTGTGGGAGGGGGAGGGAAATGGGAGACTGTGGTGGGGAAGAGACAGAAATCCTTAATAAAAAATAAACGGAAAAAAAGAAAAATGTGCCCTAGAATTTTTTTCTCAACACCACGAATTTTCACTTAAAGAAACTAAACCCAAAACACCCACACCAATGTGCATCTAAATCCTCTAGTGAGACTCCTTAATTAAACATGGCTCATGGGCTGTGCTTGTTAGGAAGCACATTGAAGCGTTCATTAATACTTTACTTAAAAATTCTATGATAATACTGAAAAAAGTCAGTATCTGTCAATAAGAACGTGATTCCTTAAGAATGGGATTTCAGAAGGGGAAGCTGATGGTGGCTACAAGTTATGAAAGTTAGAAAGAAGATAACTTTTCTTACTATAAAAGTTTAATCCATATATTCAGATATGTCACTACCTTTGTTTGAAGATACCTAGGGACTCCTAGTGCAGGGTGTGTCGAGGCCAGGATGCTGTGCTGAGGAGCAGTTTTGTTTCAGCCTTCTCTGAGGTTACTGGGAGACTTGTTGGGTCAGTGGTTCTTGATACTCTTCCATCGGTTGATTCTGATGGCATGATTTTGGGCATTCTTCCCTTACTCAATAAAATGTAAAACAGTCAAATATCTGAATGAAACAGTCTACTTTCATAGAAATGAAGTAAATGCTTGTAAAGATGTTTCAAAAATATGATTTGAAGGTTCCCAAGACCATAGAGGGAATGAAGTTTATTATTTTCACTGGCTGGTGACTTGAAGACTTTTATCCATATCATTTTTACTTTTAGCAGAAGTTGTGTAACTAATTAGGAAAATGAAATTGAAGTGTACTGTGGGCTGAATTGTGCTCTTCCCTAACTCTCATGCTGAAATCCTAACCCTTCCACTTCCAAATGTGACTGTATTAGGTAAAGGAAGTTTGTAGTAGGGCTCTAATCCAGTCTGAGTGCTGTCCTTATAGGACATAAGCAGAGAGAAAGGGAGGACACGGGGAGGGCAGCCACCCATAAGAGACAGACTGACACCCCAGGAAAAGTCAGAGTGGGCTGCAGCCTCCAGACTGTGAGAGACGCATGTTCATTTTTTTTTATTATTATTTTCGAGACAGGGTTTTTCTGTAGGTTTTGGTTTCTGTCCTGGAACTAGGTCTTGTAGACCAGGCTGGCCTCGAACTCACAGAGATCCACCTGCCTCTGCCTCCTGAGTGCTGGGATTAAAGGCATGCACCACCACCGCCTGGCTTGCATGTTAATTTTTTATGGCAGTCCAAGAAAACTGTGATGACAATATGTGTAGGTCTTTGAAGAAAAAGCATGGGAAGATTCATACTTTCATAAAAGTAACTGTGTACTTGTTCTGCTCTCGTGGGGACCACTTCCTCTTACACTTTATTCTCTTTTCACATGCAGGCTCCTCAAGCTCCTGTGACCTCTTCTTTTTTTTTCTCCTTGGATTTCTAGCTGTTTCTCTAGCCACCTCTTGGTGTGTCTTGCAGAAAAATATGACAGAATCATTGACTTTAAACTGTTCTGCTTTGATAAAGAAAATGTGCATAAAATGCACAACACATAACATTCTTGAAATTTTAACAGGTGACATTTTAACATGTGAACTATCAGTGTTAAACACACTCACTTGTGGAATGATCTTCAGCAGTTCTTAGCCCTGCAAAACTGGAACTCTGCTCTAAGCAATACCCATCTTTCATCCTTTCCCATATGTTCCTGACAGACACATGGCTATCTCACTCATCTTTTGCTGTGACTCACCATGCCTACCAAGGCAATTTATAGAAGGAAGGGTTTGTTTGGGGTTAGGCTTGGCAGTGGTGAAAACGCATCACAATAGGCAGGCATGCTGATAGGAACAAACACAGCAAACGGACCTGCAAGCAGTGGTTGGCAGTAGGCTTTGAAATCTCAAAGCCCCCTCCATTCATACACTTCTTCCAGCAAGGACACACCTCCTTAGCCTCCACAACAACTCCACCTCTGAGGATCAAGCTTTCAAATGTCCTCACAGGGGACATTTTCCTTCAAACCATTACACACAAGATCTCTTTTTCTGTGACTGGCTTATTTCACCTTACACAGTGCCCTCAAGAGTGGGTCTGTGCTGAAATAGGCAAGGATTTTCTTTTCTTGTAGACTGAGTGATGCTGCATACGACATACATACCACATTTTATTTAACCCTTCACGTGCTGATGAAGTTTTTGCTTTTCCCTACCTCTTAGCTGTTGCTCAGAGTGTGGATATACAAATATTGCTGTACAATTCTGCTATTTGGGCTGGTGAGATGGCTAAGAAGGTGCCTGTTGACCTAAGTTGAATCCCTGGCACCCATGTTGGATGGAGAAAACAGGAAGAAAACAGGTTCCCAACAGTTGGTCTCTGACTTCTCCATGTGCTCTGTGGCATACGCATACCCACACTCATACATATTCTCCTCTCCTTTCCTTTCCCCTCCTCCCCTCCTCTTCTCTCTTCCACTCTCTTCCTCTCCCTTCCATGTCTCCTTCCCTTCCCTTCCACTCTCTCTTCTCTCTCTCAAACACACACACACACACACTAACACCAATAATAATAAAGAATAATGAGTATTCTATTTATAATGCAGCTAAAAGAAAAAGTTTCTGCTTTTAATTATGTTGGCTATAGAACTAGAAGTAAAATTGCTCCATCTTACATTAATTCTATTCTTCGGCTCTTGAGGAGCCATTGTTGTGATTTCATGATGACTGCTCCTCTTTATGTTCCCTCCCATGTTCGTGAGGCTTCCAGTTTCCCTACGTACTGCCAGCTGTTCCTCTTTCTCTGTAATAGTCATTTTGATAGGCAGTGCTAACATCACACTATTGTGAGTTTCGTATCTTTTATGTTTAGTGGCAATTTGTCATCTTTGGGGAAGTGTCTGAGTCCTTTTCCTAATTTCTCTCAGGTTATTTGTTTTTATTTATTTTTGGTGTTTAATTGTTTTTACATATTCTGAGTTTTAACCCCTCGCTGAAAAATGGTCTTCACTTCATTTTGTATTTGTGTCCTTTAATCCATGGACTTGTTCAATACAGTCCCATTTCTCTATTTTTCACTTTTGTTTCTTATATATTAGTGTCAGATCCTGTAAAATCCAATCTCATGAAGATTTTTGGCTAGGTTTTGTCCAGGAATTTTATAATTTCAGCCCTTGGTGAGGGCTTTAGTCCATTTGTGGTGAGTTTTATGCATGGAGCAATGCAATGAAACTTCACCCCTTCACATGTGTCTTTTCCTTTCCCTGAGACCATTTGTTGAGTAGCCGTGCTCTCCACACTTTATGGTTCTGGAATCCTTACAGAAGGTTATCTGAGCTAGGCTCCAGGATTAATTTGTGTGGTCTGTTCAGTTTTTCTGTATGTCCATGCTTATGCCAGCACCACACTGTTTAGATTACTGTTCTAAACTATTTGAAATTAGGAAGTATGAGACTTCTGTTCTTTTATTGAAAATTTATATTATTGGAGTTTTTTGTGGTTCCTTATGAATTTTAGAATTGCTTTTTTCTGTTCTGTAAAAATAGCTTTGTGATTTTGATAGGTATTACATTTAATTTGTTTGTGTCTTCAGAAGTATGTACATGATAAACTAATACTCTTTCCAACTCACTTGCTTGCTGCTTCTTCTGTCTCATCCATGTCTGTGGTTTCAGAATTCAGATCTGTTACTTCTTTAACTTCATTCCTAAGTATCTGACTCTTTGGGTGCTATTGTAAATGGTACTGCTTTTCTGAAGTTCCTGTTTAGTTTGCTTATCTTTGTTAGAATATTTTGTTCTGTTTTTTTTTTTTCTTTCGGTTCTGCTAATTTCTTTTGTTAGGTACAACAGGGTTTTTCTTTTTCATGTGTATAGAATGTTTAGGATGTTATAAAGATAATTTCATGTAATGTCTTCCAAGCACAATGCTAATTTTATTTCTTCCTTTACTTGGAATCTTTTTTACCCACCTTTCCTCTCTTTTTCTGGCCTAACATTCTAGCTTGGAATTCCATGCTAGTCAAGTAAAAGTAAAGGAACCAGGTTTTCTTGTTCTCTTCTTAGTCTTACATGAAAAGACATGAGTCTTTTCCTATTGACTATGGTATTGGCTTTGCTTTCCCATCGCCATATATCGTCTTTATTATGATGATGTGCTATCCTGCCCTGTTTTTAGTTTGTTGAATGTTTTCATTATGACTAGATGTTGAATTTGGTAAAAAATAATAAAAAGGTCTGCATCAGTTCAGATTGTAACATGGTTTCCTGGTCCTTCGTTTGCTTAATATTGTACTCATTAATATTTGTAAGTGGAGTTATATTTGCACTGTGGGAATAAATTACATTTTGTCATAGTGCACAACTCCTTTACTGTGCTACTCGGTTAAGCTTGTTGATGTTTTATTGACTAATTCTATTTCTGTATTATGTTCATGTGGGATAAAGGTTTATAGTTTTATTTTTTGCGGTGTGTTTGCCTGCCATGTGTATCTGGATAGTATTGGTCTCATAAAATGAGTTTGGGAGTGGTCTTAGCTTCTTTTATGTTGTGGACAGCAGCTGCATATAAGAAGAGATTTATTTTTTGATAAACAATACTTTTCATGTCCAAGCACCCAAGGTAAGGTAGTCAAATATACTTAGTATTTTGTGGCTATGATATAACATAGCAGAAGACATCAGACACCAAGGGAGGAAGTCAAGGAGCTAGACGGGGCCTTTAGCACACCCCATCATCTGCTCCAAACGCAGTTCATTCTGTCTATCAGTGCTTGCAGACTGATTGGAACTCTGTCACTTTTCACTTGCTTTCATTTCTATATAGATCTGACCACTTCTCGGTCTCCCCACAAGCTTCAGTATACAATCCTTAAAAGGGTACTATTGAATCCATTGCAGGAGTGTTCCCTCATTTTCAATTTTTTGAAGACTTTGAGAAGGATTGGTATTAATTATTCTTTAAGTATTTTGTAGAATTCTCTGGTGAGGTCATTTTCTTCTGGACTTTGCTTTGTTGGAATTTTAAAATGATTTTTATGTTACAATCTTCCCTATACTCATAGGAGTACTCATCTCTTCTAGTTGTGGTAGTTGCTGTATTTCTAAAAGCTTAGGTATTTCTTTTACTTTAATTCAATATAAAGTATTTTCGAACATTCCACTATAGCCCTTTATTTCTGTGACATCAGTTATGCCATTCCCTCTCTACAGAAGAAAGTGACTGAACTGTCTTTGAAATTTCCTGCTTCATGGAAAAGTCTGCTGGATACCTCTGCCAACAAGAAAACTTTGAACCTCAGCAATTGATTGGAGCTTTGTTGGTCTATTTGGGCTTCATGTGCTTCTCATTCCTGGGCTTTGGCTGATGAGAACCCGCTGTGTGGTGAAGGGAAGGCCTGACGATCATAAATAGACCACAGACTCACATCATGTCCCTTTCAAAGCAGGTCACCAGGCCAAGCCCAAATTAATGGCACAGTGGAAGTGTTAACTCTTCCTCTAGGAAAGGCAGGCAAGGGTCAACAGGGTTCAATAATCATGCACAGTGATTCAGTCTCTGATGAGAAAATGCTGTGGGAATACTGCCAAGCCTTCCTGTGCAATCTTATAACATGTACAATACATCAAACTATAAATGTCAGACTACAAATACCTCATTTCTAGTCAAAGAATTTTATAAACATAAGATAATTTTGAGTCATAGATTCCTTTATTCAAAATGATGCTATATGATAAATCCAGAAAGTAGAAGGATTAGAATGGAGATGTGGGTGCTGACCTCTTCTGTTCCTTTTCATTTCTCTGAAGTCTTTTCTGGGCCTTCCTGGAAACTCCTGAGAGGATTCTGCAAAGCATATCTTAAAAATCACCAGTGTCTTGCTTCTCTGAGCAGGCTCCACAGATGGTAAGAGGTGTTGGGTTACAAAATATGCAAAATGTTTGGATGGGTTGGGAAATGTTAAGCAGAGCTGCAGGAATTCTCAGAAGCTCTAGAGTGTTGACTTCCTTCAGAACTTCTGCGAAGGGAATGCAGGTCTCAGAATTCCCAAGTCTTTTCTAAAGTAATTCATTGTTTTGGATCATATCTTAGGAAAGACTATACTAAACAGTCCTCTCTGGTAAAAGCATATATTTTGGTAGAAATATATAGTAGGGCAGAAACTCACAACAGGATTACTGCCTGTGCTTTTCAACATCTGGTTAGTTGCATTTGGAGGAGTCTCTCTGGTCATGTTATTGGGTTCTTCCTATGACCTGGACATACTTGGCCTATGATGTAAATGCTTCTGTGGGTATTTTTTAACCTTTGAGAACAATAAGCCCGGTCAATGCCTTTGTTAGAAACTGATGTGAAAGACATTGAGTGGCTGTGAGTGACTGGTTTCACAAAATGAATGAGGGACTGTGTGAGCTGACCTGAAGCCACAGTGGTCATCACCCACAGAATTAGCAAGCACTCAGGGATTTCCTCTCTGATGTATTTGAAACTCCATTCATGAAGAAGATAATGGATGTTGAAAACTGTCATTTCCCATAATACACCAAAATACACAGATTACTCATTCCCCACCCCCGCTTTGGTTCACAAGCAAATAGCTGTTATTAATCTGTGTAATTTGTGTCCTAGGTTACTGTTTACAAAGATCAGTGGACAGTCTAATATATCACTAGAAGGTAGATTTGAGCCAAGTTCTACTCAGAATTTCATAGGGAGGGTATATTCTCAAAAACCTGATGGCATAAATAATAAAGATCCAAGTTCCTGTTTTTGAAATGTATATATATTAGAAGAACATATGGGTAAAAGTATAAGCATGAAGAAACAGACTCTGTAAGCTTTTCATCCCTCTTTTTCACCTAAGTTGTTAATGTTTTTATGAAATAGTAAGTAACTACTGCGATATGAGGAGAATCACAATTAAGAATCCAGCAGTGGTATGTCATATTTCATTAAGAAAAACCTTATTAAAAAGAACTTCAATTTTTTATGTTAAGCATTGTACAATAATGCATTTAGTAATATGTATGTAATTGCTATAATTACTACATATTAAATATGTACATATGCAATATGTAAATATATATAATGAAGTTTTAATTTCTACTTAAAATATTAGAAAAGAATTGCTAATGTTTCTCTATTACTTCTTGGAAACTCTAATGTAATTTCCTCAGAAAGGCCATTTCTTAAATCCCTTAACTTAAGGTTTTTCATATCTTCTCTCTTCCATGGTAATAATACTTTCAGTGATGTGTAAGGAAGTACTTAGATTTTTTATTTAATGTTAAGCTTATTCAGGAAACTTTAGTCGATAGACTGCAGACTGTGTTTGTATGAGGTAAGCCAGTTTAAGTTCTGGAAAGCTTCAGGAAGCCTCGAGAGGTAGGACAACTAACTGCCCTTGGAAAAATGTGTTTGCTGTCCAGGATGGGTCCCACCCAACTCCTCCCCCTTCATGTTACAGGGACTGGTAATCAGGGTCAGGCACTTCCTGGTAGAAGGAAAGATAAACAAGGAATTCTTAAAACAGAATTGGTCCAGGAGGTGTGAAGGTGAATTTGTCATCATAGACCTGTCAGGGGAAGTCTCTATTTACCATCTTAAGTGCATTCATGATGGGAATGGCCAGATGCTTAAAATTATGAGATGTATTGACAGACAGTTCTGACTTATATAGCACATGTCTGTAAGTCAGGGTCAGAATCCCCCTCATTCATGCCCCAAGGATGCTGCTTCTTCCATTTACCTACACGCAGTCAAAGAGCTCAGGTCTTTTGAGTCATGTGGTTACTTGGCTGCTCTGTTTTGTAGGGTGTGTTCTATGGCTCTGCTCATACTTTTAATAAATCTGAACTTTGAGTCCTGCTGCCCGCCTGGTCTAAGTCACTGAGACATTAAAATCCTGGACCTCATGCCATGCAACACCTGGGACCCACTCTGGTGACAGGCATGTCTGTAGTACTGAGCACAGTGCTCATCTTAGGGTACCCATTCAGTGCTTTCCACAAATGACTGGCAATATTCCTGCGATTGTAAACATCACTGCCGTTATCCGGGTTAGGCAGATTTAACACGAGCTTAATGTGCTGGATACATGAGTTTGCTGTTTCCCACCTCAGAGTCCTCTAAAGTCTTCTTTACATACAAAACCCACCTGTACAAGCACAGCTCTAGGTTTGTCAATAGCTGGTTGGGTCTGCATTCTTAGGCCACTTTACTTTCTTCTTCGTGGCTCCACCTCCTCTCTCATTTAGCATTCCAGGCTCCCTTGGTCTCCTGCCTTGCTTCCCCTCAGTTCCATGCTGTGTGGACTAGAACGTTCTCTACTCCAGCTTCATCCACTTTCCATCAGGATAAACATCCCACCATGCTGCCATACTGGTTGGTGAACTTGAGACAGCGGAGCCTAAAAATAAGGCAGACTAAAGTCTTATGCTATAGCCAACTTTATTTAGGACACTAGGCAATTTATATTCTTAGCATTAAACAAGGTTGTCTGAGCACTTCACTCGAGTTCAAGCTGTATCAAGTCATAAGAACAACCCATGCTTGGAAACATCATGTAAATAACAAAAGTAAACAACAATATGTAACCTGAAGGAAGCCCACTTCTATTAATAGACCGGGGAAGGGAACAAAAGCAAATTCCAAGAACAGAGGTTACAGAACCCTTGTCTGTTTACTTGGAGTTTTTGTTGTTGTTTTTAAAACAAGTGCTCATCATATAGCTTCATTCTTTTTGAAAACTCGAATTCAAGGAAGTTGAGACTTACGCTAAACAGAGCTTTCCATTCTGGGAGCTGTGAAGAGACTTACTTTAATTGTAAATGCTTGACCAATAAATAGCTCAGGCTTAACACTAACAAAATTGCCCTTACATTTTAGGTTAGCCCGTATTCCTTACTTACACTCTGCCACGTGGCGGTACCTTTACTAACATGGCTTATTCATCTCACACTCCCTCTTCATCTGGGTGGAGACTCCTATGACTCTGCCCTCCTTCTTCCCATTATTTTGTTTGGCTTTCCCACCTAACTTCCTGTCCGGCTACTGACCTGTCAGTTTTTTACTAACCTATGGGAGTAATACATATTGACAGTGTGCAGAAGGATTATTCCACAGCAATCTACTCAATTATAATGTACGCACAAGCCCCAGCTCCACACACACATACAGCCTGGATCACAGGCTGTGTATTTAGTGCTAGCCTCTGTAGATGGACTTCTGGGAGGCAAGGTCACACTTCGCTTCAACATCTGTCCTGGCTAGTTTTTTATTACTGTGATAAAGACCATGACCAAAAGCAACTTGGGGAAGAAAGGGTTTGTTTCACCTTACACTTTCAGGAAACAGTTCATCACTGAGGGAAGCCAAGGCAGGGACTGAAGCAGAAGCCATGGAGAAATGCTGCTTTCTGGCTTGCTCGCTATGACTTTCTCAGTTTGCTTTTGAAAATATACCCCAGAAACACTTGCCCAAGGTTCACAGTGGGCTGTGCCCTGCCACATCAAGAATTAATCAAAAAAAAAAAATTGAATACTCTACAGGCTTGCCTACAGGTAACCGATGGCAGCATTTTCTCAATTGAGAGTTTTCTTTCAGATAACTCTAGCTTCTGTCAAGTTGAAAACAAAAATAGACTAGCATAACCTCTCAACCTGAAGTCCCACCGCTGTCACCATTGTACTTCTTGCAAATGTACTTGTCTTATGGGAACTGCTTCCCAAATAGTGGTAATCCAATTCCTAGGTGTTGTTACTAACAAGTTTATGCAAGTAAACTTCCCTGGGCTGCTGTGCACTTAAATCTTTCCCTCTCCTTAGCAATTCGAGCTCTGCTACGGAGATGTCATGTCTACCTTTGGGACAGCATAGAAGTAATAGGCGATGTTCTGGGACATGGCAGTGTTAGGCCTAGGGCTACGGCACCCCATTCATAATCCTCCCTTATTGGAAAGAACACCATATCTGTCTATACTTAAATACATAGAGTTGATGGCGTTGGTGTAAAGGAATATTTTTCCCAATGGAGAGTTCCTCTTTTTCTCTTCTGATTGATTTTAGTTTGGTATGTTTGTCAGACGTTAGGACAGCAACAACTGCTTGTTTCTTGGCTCCATTTGCCTATGGCATTTTTCCTTCCTTCACCTCTCAGGGGCCACCTATCCCTGAAGGTAAGAGAAGTTTTTTGTGGACAACAACAACAACAAAAAACACATTTTGTTTCTTAATTCATTTAACTTACCAGTATCTTTTCATTGGGTGACTGAGGCCATTAATATTTAAAGTTATTATTGAAAGGTGTGAGTTAATTGGTTTTTGTGTTATTAGTCCTATTTTGTGTTTTAGTGATTATATCTTAATTTGTTTTCTTTCTCTACCTTCTTGGATGTGCTTATTCAGAATGAAGAAAAGGTAAAAAGCCCTGAGGCAAGACATAAATAAAGAGAAGCTTTTCTTTGTCTTGCCTAGTCCTGTAACTTCTTATAAAATAATCACTCAGAAACTAAATATTAATTATAACCATTTGGCTGATGGCTCAGGCTTATTACTGACATTTAAATTAACCCATTTCTATTAATCTATTAATCTGAGTATTTCCATGTGGCCTGTTACCTACCTGTGATGCTCTGACCTCTTTCTCTTCTGGTGGCTGCTGGTGTCTCTCTCAACTCTGTCTTCTTTCTCTCTGTATTCAGTTTGGCTTTCCCTCCTAGCTATATTCTGCTCTACCATAGGGCAAAACATCTCTTTTCATCAACTAATAAAAGCAAAATATATTCACAGTATACAGAAGGATATTCTATATTGTTTCCCCCTTTTCTGTCTAATCAAAAGGGAAGATTTTAATTTTAACATTGTAAAATTACATATAAGAAAGGTATCAGACAAGAATTACAATTACAATATTTAGTCTTTTTATATTTGAAAAAATTAAAGAAAATATTCTACCATCTATCCTATCTCTGTGATTCTAACATTTTATCTTTTAAAAATTTATCTTTTATCATAACTAATGAAAACTGTAATTATAACTCTCTGTCTTCAACTCTGTGAAAGACCCCAGAAGGATTTAATATTACCTGAGTAAAGAGGATGTGCATTGCAAGCAACTTCCAAAATTCTAGAAATGAGAGATATATCACTGCCTTGACAGTCACTAAATTTATTCATGGGGGCATCAAGCCAGGCAGTGGTGGCTCATACCTTTAATCTCAGAACTTGGGAGGCAGAGGTAGGCAGATCTTTGTGAGTTCAAGGCCAGCTTGATCTATAGAATTATAGAATGAGTTCTAAGACAGTCAGGGCTGTTGCACAGAGAAACCCTGTCTCAAAAAAAACCAAAAACATCCACCAACCAAACAAGCAAACTAAAAACCAACCAAAAAAAAACATCCCAATACAAAAAAACAAACATTGGGACATTTATCTTCAGCCTAAAGGCCTAGAATATATGGCAGACATCTTCATAAAGCAAGAAATTTGAAACTCTCCTGCTTATATTGGCAGTTTTTCAGTCACTTTCCTCTGTGTCCTACAGAATGTCTGACAATTTCTTCTCTGAAGCAGAAACCCCAAACAACCATCTCATCTTGTTTTGACAAAGTTTAGCAGTCATTTTCCTGCTGGTCTTGCTTGTCCAGTTCATACAACATTTTTTTCAAGCAGTTCAGGAGAGAGGTAGCCTTGCCACATTGACAGCAAACTCCATAATGAGCTTCTTTAGTGCCCACCATCCTCTTGAAGTAATTAGTGCTGCCAAAAGTAGGCATGTCTCACTGTTGAGAAAAGTATAAGTTCTTAAGACATTTTAAATGCCATATTAGGTAGGCTTTAAAGTGTTTGAAGAATACCTATCCATCTGAAATATATCTCCGCATATATAGAAAATCTAACATGATTATAAGTTTGACTATTCTAGATGACTATTAATTTGTATTTTTAACTATACATTACATTTTAAATGAGCTGCATAAGCATAATACCTTAAACAAGAGTAAAAATATACAGATAGTATAACAAAATTGACCTTAAATTTTTATCAATAAACTAAAATCCATACCAATATATTTTGAGATTATCAGCGTTTTTTGGATTAAAGTAGATTTAACAGTTACATTTTCGATCATTTTTATATTGTATCCCCCTTTTTTCATTAGAAAGGGATTGACCCTTTTAAATGAAAACAAGCATTTATAAACTTTTTTTCTTTTGGAATTTGGGTATAGTTTATTTTTAGTACTTCTTGATGACTAGGGGCATTAGTACTTCCTGCTAATCTTATGGGGACCTTGAGAAAATCTAGAATTATGGTCAAGTCCTGTCTGGGCTATTTTGTTAGGTTGGTACATCTCAGCCAGTAGCTTTGAAGCTGTTCTGGATGTTGGATCACCTGAGCCATGGTTCCCACTGGAGACCTTTCAGGGGGTCTTACTTTATCAAACCACATTAACCTGGAAGGAATCCATAGCTTTCCATTTTCTGTGGAAACAGAAGCAGAACTGCTTCTCCAAAGCAATGCATCTTTTATGTTCCATTTTACAAATATAGTTTTTGATTTTTGTTTTAAAGTTAAAGTATTTTAAAAATATTTAGGTCGGTATATTTTATGAGTATCTCCTTCAGTCTCACGTCTCTCAGCAGCTGTCTTTTGCTTTTAGTAACCAAAAAATAAAATAAAATAAAAATCAACACAATGCTATACAGGATCCAGACTTCTTGTATATTTTCAACTTTTTGTGTGGTTTTTCCTTCTTTATTACTTAATGTCTCTTTAAAGGCTTTGTTATATTTTTAAAAACCATACATTACTCTCTTTATACCTATTTTCTTTTTTTCTCCCCAAGCCTATGTACATTTTAAACACACTGTGACCCATTTAGAGTTTTTTGGTCTGAATCTGTCTTTATTGTATATCTGTAATCTTTTTTTTTTTGATTACTGTTTTAAACTGCTAAGTGGGTGTGGCTAGGACCAAAGCAACAGGGCAAGAGGTTTGACTGTTGACTCTACCCAATCTGGCTTCAGGTACCCAGGAAAGTCACACTTACACCCCACCCCACCCCCAAATGTTGCCATCAGGTAGTGTGCTGCCAGCCCACAAACCCTTTTTGTTAGTATGAGTAAAAAATAAATCTACCTTACTAGACCTTATGGAAATTTGAGAGTCACACATTGGGCACCAAATGTAGCCAGAGGCTTTTCTGTTCTACTTGCTAGTTCCTGTAGCTGTTTCCTAACCTAATAATTATTCAGAGGCTTAATATAAACTACAATTGTTTTTTCTGATAACTCAGGCTTATTGCTAACCAACTCTTACATATAAATTAACTCATTTCTATTAATTTCTGTATCATCACATGGTTCCTGGCTTACCAGTGAGTCTGTGACATCTTTCATTTTCAGTGGCTGCTGGCATCTCTCTCAAATCTACCTTCTTTCTCCCTATATTTATTTGGCTTTCCTTTCTAGCTATAATCTGCCCTTCCATAGGCCGAAGTAGCTTTATTCATCAACCAATAAAAGCAACACATAGTCACACCATACAGAAAGACATCCCCCATTAGAGAAACAAGTTAATTTAAGTTTTAAGAGCTGATGGGACCAGCATAAGACTAAACATTTGTATCTAATAAGTTTCTGTGTATTGACTTGGGAGCTTGTTGGTGACCCAAGAGAAAGCTTGCTATAGATATAGCTTTATGGTTACGTTTTTTGGCAGTATGGCTCTGAGTGAGTATCTTTTACTTGAAATGCTTGAAAAATCACCACTTTGAGTATTGATTCATTCCTAAAGTTAACACAACATATGCTCACCAGTAGAGTTCCCTTTCATCTCATCTTGTGAACCTGGAAAGACCTGTTTTGTATGCTAAAGGAAGCATCTCAGCCATCATCGCTCTAAATGCCCATCTTCAAGTTTGGAGTTGACCAGTCCATGGTTATGGTTTTACCTTTTGACCATCTCAAATCTTGTTTCAGGTGTTGAAACCCGGGGTTCCCAGTCTGTGTCTTCCCATCCTCTAGGTAAGCTCTGATCTACTGCAGAGATTTACATTCTTCTAATTTCATATCCCCTTTTCAGAATTGAATTACTATGATCTTTTAAAATTTTTATTATTTTTTGTCTATGTCTGAGTCTGGCTGTGTGAGAGCTATCATTAGCTAGTATAGAACAAATGACAACTCTAAGGAGTTGATTTTCTTCTGTCAGTTTATGGGAACCAGGGCTTGAACTAAGATGTTCATTCAGGTGCCTCTGCCCACCTAGTAAGCTTACCAGCCTTGGATTACCATGTTTATCTTCATGAGCAAAGTTTACAGTGATCCCTAGATTCTACACTTGAAACATACTTGAAAGTATTTCTGATGCTGTTCATTCATGGGCTGAGTTGAGTAGTAAGGCCTTAGAATATCCAAGTTATTTTTCATAGGAAATGCATATTTTGGAATGCTGGAGAGATGGCTCAGTAGTTAACAGAACTTGATGTTCTTGTATAGGACCCAGGTTTGGTTCCCAACACCCATCTATAACTCCAGTTCCAGGGGGATCTATTTATTGACTTTCTCTGATGTCTGTTGGCTGGGCACCACCAGGCATGCATGTGGTTCACACAGATACATGCAAGCAAAACAGTCATACACATTCAATAGGATAAATAAATCTAAAAGGAAAAAAATACATGATTTACAAGAATATTTTACACAAAAATGAAAGATAAAAGAAAATAACTTCTCCTTCACCCTGAGTGCTACAATGCAGATGAACAAAGCTGCATGTTCTGCATGAGCAGCCTTTTCTGTGCATGCCATGCAAGTCCTTGACCTCGGAGCAACATCCCCAGATTACAACCAGCCACCTAGATCCTGTTCTTGAGTCCAAGATTTCTTTCAGATTTCATTAATATTCAATGTTAATGTGTTTCTGTAAATATAGTTACATATTTTGATATGCATTTAATAAATTATATCTGTTTAATACTTCAAAGTGACTTTCCATATATTGCCACTTGATATCCAAAATGATTCTATGCACTTAACTTTTTTATTTTATTAATGAAGAAATGAAGGTTTGAAAATGTTGGGAGATCCACCCAATGCTAGACAGCTAAGAAACAGCAACACCAGCACCTAAAGCTAGGTCTTTGATTGGAAAAACAAAGAATCTTTTAGTTTCTTTCTACTAGGTCATATTTTTCTTAAAACTTTAAAAAATATGCTTTTATTTCTTTTTAAATTTATGTGTATATATGTTCGTGTCAGTATATACACACATGTAGCTTGAAGAGGGCTTTGGGATGTCCTCTAGTATTCTCTTATTCCTTTAATGCAGGAGTGTTTTTTTTTTTGAATTTGGGGCTCTTCTTTTATGTAGTAAGCTGAAAATGATCAGACTTCAATCCTCCTGTCTTTATTCTCTAAGAGCTGGGTTATAGGGTTGGGCAGGATGGTTGACTTGTTATGTCAGTGCTCAAATCTGAACTCAAGTCCTCATGACTGATCACACAGTAAGTTTTCTAACTAACGAACTATTTATCCAGACCCTTACAGATTTTTATCAATGAGTATGTATGAAGTTGAAGCTCTTGTTAAGACAACAGGATGATTTTTGACATAGCTAACAGGAAGATACAGAAAAAGAACAATGACCATCTCCCTGCATATTGTGACAAAATGAAATCTAGAGTCTAGTTCTATGGCTAAGGAGGATATGTTAACTTTGATTAAACAACAGTTCTTGACATGAAACAAATGACAGGTAACTGTAAACATCTCAGGTCTTCTAAGTGCACACACAGGAAACAAATGGCAGGACCAGTGAAACACTAGAAACCCAGGATTTCCTTCAAAGCTCCTACTTTTCTAAGAGATAAAGAAAAAATAGAAACAATTTTGTCATTCAGTTATTTAGAATGAGTTGTGTTGGCTGAGCCATGTGGCTGTTATTATGTATGTGGATTTTACATCATTTTAAAAATTGAAGTTTGTGTGTGTGTTTCACAGTTTAGTTCATATTTATGATATAAGTTAGAAATACTGTAAACTTCTCTAATCACATTTTCTTGAATTTTCTGCTCTCCAAGCTACTGAGAAAGTCTTGGAAATTGTTCGTCTTCACTTCCTTGTGAACGTCCCTTTCCCCTTGTGGATTATTTGACATCATGTAGGTGGGCACATTAGAGTTGTGGCTAAATGCTAGTATATAGTGGTCAAATGCCATGGAAATAGGATTAGCGTTTTCTTGGAGATCCGAATTAATGTATTGATCCATGATAAAACCAATCCAGTAGTCAGTCTGAGCTTAGAGGGAAAAAATTCTGTCTCTTGAGGTCTTTCACAGGGGCAGGAGCACTTCTGCAGTTGGAGTGTGTGTTCAGCATGGGCTGTTGTTTTGCAGATCATAAATTACTGTGATAAAAAGAACTTGGGTAGATAAGGGTTTATTTGGCTCACAGTTTTAGATTCCAGTTCATCGGTGCAGGGAAGTAGCAACAGCAGTACCTTGAGGGGGCTAGTGGCATTACATTCCAATTCAGGAATAGAGAGAAACAATGTGCTTGAGTGCTTACACTCAGCTCCCTTTATTCACTATGCAGTCCAGACTCCGCCCACAGTGGGCGGGTCCTCCCATCTCACTTAACATAATCAAGGTAATCTCAGAAGAAATGCTTGTGGGCCAACCTGATCTAGATAATCTGTCACTGATATTCTCTCATTGGGGAATTCCACAATATTTCCTAAATTAATTCTCTTAAAATCCAATTATATTATTTGGAGCATGCATTCACAGATGGATATGTTTCTTCACAATATTTCCAAAGTATAACTCTAGTTAAGAGTAAACTTAGGGATTTTGAAATTTTTTAAAGTGCACTTTAAAGTTTTTAAAAACCAGCAAGCTGATTAAAAATAAAATGAGTACAAAACTTTGCACAGGGTCTAGATTTAATACTAAGTCACAGTTTTACCAACTTGAGCTTTCTTTTTTTTTTTAATTTTAAACTTGTGTTTGTTTACATTGGTGTTGTTTGTTGTTCAAAAAACCAAAACCCAAAAATTATTGAAGTGGGATCTATCCTTTTCCAAAATATGGTACAAACTTAATGACATAAAATAATAGATGTGATCATCATGACATTCAGGTAGGAATTGCTGGCTGTTTCATTTAGCCTCTTCTTCACAGGGAAATCAAAGAACTTCTCTTTTGTATCTGAAACTGAACACAACCTCCAAGAGTTGAGCGAGCATGTGGACTTTCCCAGTCCCCAGGTCCCAACATCAAATAAAAACCAAGCATGTGAAACAACATGACTGCTAAGAAAGCACTCCACAACAGGAGTGCTGGCCAGCTTCTGGCGCGGCTCAGGAATATTCCCATTTACATGAAGTTTTCACATGAGAGTCTTGCATTTAAACTCTGAGCAGCTGTATATCTGAGGCTTCAGAAACTTTGCTTACACACGGTTGACAGTTGTGGAGTTGGTAGCCTCAGTAGAGCAGTGGGCTGTGTATAAATGCACAGACCTCCTTTTCAGTGGAGTGAGGAGACCTCTGTGTTCTTCCACAAATATTTGAGAGAAAGGGAACTACAGGCCATAGGCGTAACAAGAAAAAAATGAATGAGTTCTTCAAAAGTAAAGGTCAATATGATTTCCCCTGCAAAACACTGAAAATTCAAAATGCTTATTTTTTTAAAAAGTGTAAAAATCTTTGTACTAAATATATGCAAATGACTTTATAAGATTCTATTAATTAACTAGTGTGTGTGTGTGTGTGTGTGTGTGTGTGTGTGTGTGTGTGTGTGTGTGTGTAGACAACTTTCAGGAATTAGTTGGCTCCTTCCACCATGTGGGATCTGTGGTTTGAACTTAGGGCATTAGGCTTGCTGGCCAGCACCTTAGAAACCCTGATTTCTAAGCTTCTTATGGCAGTTATTTCTTTATTGTTTTATGCTTCAAAAATCTCTATGAACTTTCTGACCTCCCTTGTAGATCAACTTGGTTTGAATTGTTATTCACTTTTAAAGAATGTTCATAGGATGTTACCAAGGAATGTGGTTGCCTTTTTGCCTTGTATTTAGATACTGCTCTAATGTAGTCCCCAGAGTAGCTCTAGTAGAGAATCTTTGGTGTTTCAGTATTATAACTAAGAAAGTAGAGAGGTAGCGCTGTTGAGCCACGTCACTCCTGTCACAAGGCTTAAAAGTAGCAGAGCTTGGTTTACACTTTAGGCTAGGGAAAACATTACTGTAAACTCTATCTATCCCTGGGAGTAGGCCTAATGCCTGAGAGAAATAAACACAAAGTAGACACTGGGAAATATCACTTACAGAATTTCTGCATCCTTTCTTTTGTGTCTGTAAGTAAATGATCAAAGTAAATTAAAAGCAGATTCAGAGGCTGCCCTGAATGCAACCAAACAAAATGCTGCAAACAAAACCAGGACTATACATTTATGTAAATGTTAATGATCGATCATTTCCAGTAGTATTTGCCTCCGCTTCATTCCTCTTTGATGACTATACCATTCTCTCCTCTGGAAAGATGACTGCTGTTTCTTCTCCATTAGAAATTCATTTTAAGTTAAGAGTCTCTTTAAGATGAAAAGTTCAGAGACACTAAGAAGCTAATAAGTCAGAGAATATTCTTTTGCATTTCACCAAGGATCTATATTTAAAAAGTTGAATGTATAAGCTACCTGACATTGTTGTTTCTTTCCATCTTGTTCCTCAGAACTGCTGTTATGTAGGAAGGAGAGCATGTCCTTTGAGCACTTGCCAAGCACTTTTACATCTAGTAATAGCCTGTTCTTTATGTGCCCATGAAGCCAAAGCAGAAGCTGCGCAAGCCAACATGGATTAAGTTTCCTGGCATCCGCATTCCAAGCTGCCAGAGAATGGATAGCTCAAGCGGATTGCTGCTGCCTGGAACATGGCACCTGGTATGATAAACTTATTTGTAAAGTGTTGAATTTCCATTTTATTTTTCCAAACAATTGATAGCCAGCTGAAGAAAGCTTGGAATGCCCAGCTGGAAAATGCAGCTAATAGTGAGTATAATATATTTAGCTGAGAAAAAAAAATGATCAAATATAGTTTTTGAGAAAAAGAGGTAATATATTTGGCTATGCAAAATATATAGCTTTGCTCAAAATAGCTACGTGTTATTTAAGGCTGAGAACATCAGCTCCCCTTGGCTCTAACTCTACTGTGCACACCTATACGCTCTGTCATTATCTAGTGAGAGTTTTTCATGACTTCTCAAAACTATTATCCACAAATGTACATCACACAGTGCTTATGAGTAATTCTAATAAGGATTTTATTAGGGAGGTTTGGGACTTGTGAATCCTGAAGGCTGTGATAGAGTACAGGAGTTTTCACATCCATTTGCTGAGGAGAATCTACTGGTCCTGTGTTAGGAAGCTCTGCAGTGTCAGTAGAATGTTTCATGTTTAGAATTTTTCTTTTGGTTAGTCAGTAATAATAAGACCAAATAATAAGACCCCTCTCATGTGACACAGGTTCAAACATTCTCAGCTTCTTTCTCTTCCCAGTGTTTGCTTTGGTTCTTTGCAGTGAACCACATCTTTTTAAGTTGTGACATGCGCTCTAAAGATAAGGCCTCTCTGAGGAGATCCGTAGAGTGTGCCCTTACCTGCCACATGCACTGCTCTAGAATGGTCCATCTGGCATCATTCTTATGACCAGATGGTGCAGGGAATTCTCGGGGGGAACATGGTCTTATGTTTTAGTTCACTCTAATCCTGCTTGACATCTGTAAGACATGATAGGGTGCACCATGCTCACCCTTAGCCACCTATATTATTATGTTAGGATGATTTCAAAGAAAAGAGGAAGTGCCTTGGATAGGATGATTGGTTTTTGGTTTACTCTACATTTTCCTAAACCCTTCTAGAGAAAACCAGCAAAGCCCCAGGACTTGGGAGAGTGTATGAGTGCAAGTGCTGAGGTGTAGGGTTCTAGTAAACACGGATGTACTGGTTTGCTAAGGCTTGCAGTGTAGGGTTCTAGTAAACACAGATGTACTGGTTTGCTAAGGCTTGCGGTGTAGGGTTCTAGTAAACACAGATGTACTGGTTTACTAAGGCTTGAGGTGTAGGGTTCTAGTAAAAACAGATGTACTGGTTTGCTAAGGCTTGAGGTGTAGGGTTCTAGTAAACACAGATGTACTGGTTTGCTAAGGCTTGAGGTGTAGGGTTCTAGTAAACACAGATGTACTGGTTTGCTAAGGCTTGCGGTGTAGGGTTCTAGTAAACACAGATGTACTGGTTTGCTAAGGCTTGAGGTGTAGGGTTCTAGTAAACACAGATGTATTGGTTTGCTAAGGCTTGCGGTGTAGGGTTCTAGTAAACACAGATGTATTGGTTTGCTAAGGCTTGAGGTGTAGGGTTCTAGTAAACACAGATGTATTGGTTTGCTAAGGCTTGCGGTGTAGGGTTCTAGTAAACACAGATGTATTGGTTTGCTAAGGCTTGAGGTGTATGATTCTAGTAAACACAGATGTACTGGTTTGCTAAGGCTTGCGGTGTATGATTCTAGTAAACACAGATGTATTGGTTTGCTAAGGCTTGCGGTGTAGGGTTCTAGTAAACACAGATGTACTGGTTTGCTAAGGCCTGCACAGCACAGTACCACACACTGACTGGCTTTTAACTCAGATGTTTCCCTGTCTCCATTATGAAAGCTAGAAGTTGGAAATCAAAGAATTCAATGTTTTTTTCTGAGAGTTTTCTTAGTTTTTTGATAATTGTTTTGTTACTATGTCTTTTCATGACTTATTTTTTCTGTGTGTTCGTGTCCTAACCCTCATGACAGAATCATATAAAATTGTGCCCCATTCAAATGACTTCACTTAATCACCTCTTTAAACTCTGTTTCCAAGTGTTTCCATATCTGATGTGTTAAGGTTAGTACTAAAGACTTTTCAGAAACAAGGAATATTGTAAAATTTCAAAATTTCACACCCAAAGAATATGTTTGTGGTGTTTAATCCTCACTTTACTTTTCCATGGATTTCTTTAGATTTTAACAAGCCTGATGATCTGGACAAAGGTGAACTTTTGATTTTGTTATATTTAATACACAATCAAGGGAATAGATTGCTTATATCCATTTCTCAGAGTTGCTTTACTGTTCCCAATTCAAAGCATGTATCGGAGTTGATCATTTGTCCCTTTGCCTGAGACCAGTGCTAATGGCTGCACGGCTGCTCTTGGTTGTGCTGAGGTGTGAGGAAACCAGTGTCCCAACATTTCAACATTTTTTCCCTTGCCAATACTGACATTATTGGTCACAGCACATGAATGTAAGGCTAAAGATGTTCTTGGCACCAAGGACTTGAGGGAATTAGACTCAGGTCACAGAGGTTTGACTAGAAAAGGAGGGCAGAGTCATAGGAGTCTACAGTATAAGCACTCAGTCTCTGAATTTCTATATTTATAATAAATGTCTTATGTAAACATTTACATTTACTGCTGTCTTTAGTTGGAACGAAGGCAAGAACAGTTCCAGGAGGTGGGAGGCTGGACGTTGCCATTGCCCCTGCTTACGCTCTGTTTAGAAAACCTAGGTTTCTACTTTTGAGTGAATTCTTATCTATAGTAACTCAGAGTAAATTCTTAGTGTATGATGCTTTGGAACAGTAAGACTTGCCCTTGGTTAAAGATTAGGCCATTTCAAAAATCATCATCAGAAAGAAAAAGTTAAGCTCAGCTGTGTGATGCACATCTGCAAAATGCAGAGGACTGGAAAACTTGAAAACAAAGTCTTGTCTCTTTTCCATTATCAGGATTTTAAAATGGCTCTAAATTGTTGTATTCTTTGCCTGGTTATTGGAGAGGGATATTCTGAGGAGGGAAGGGGTGTGATGAGGTGCGTATGTTGGCTTCCAGCACTGTTTGCAGGTGACTGCCCCATATAGACGTCCTGGGAATGGGGAAGCAATCATGTGTGTAGACAATTTGCATTAAAGCAAATATGGTAATGACATATTCAGATTAAAATATCACTGAATGAAGGCCAGTAGGGCAGTAGCCATCTCACTAGGTCACTGTAAATGAAGGTTGTGGACTGCTTGTGGCACTCAGTATATGTGCATTGTCTTCCTGGCCATAGCAGAATACTCTGCTTTGTAAGCTAGTGTGCTCTCTCAGGACAGCACTAACACATCCCTCACAGCCTGCACTTCTCTCCTGCTACCATCCCCACCTTCCCTACCACAACTATTTCAAGATGCTTGCATTGGGGATTCCTCTCGGTTTCAAAGCTCTATGTTCCCCGTTCCTTTGGGCTTCAGTGTTCAATGACTTGCTAAGAGAGAAAATAATTTTATCAGCTTGGTTATCACAACTGGCTAATCCTGAAAACAGATGTCCACATGCAAATAGGGCCAGGCTGCCAAACCTCAAAGCCATCCTCAGAAATATACTTCCTCCAACAAGGCTCTGCCTCCTAAAAGTTCCATAGGCAGCACCACTAGCTGGGGAGAAAGTGTTCAAACACATGGTCCAAAAGGGGTCATAAACTGCAATTAAAAACTCAGGTATGCTGTATATATGCAATGTGTAAATTATACCAATTTTGTTGCTGAAATGAACTAAATAATTTTCTTTATTAACTATACACACACCAACCCCCCCCCACACCTTTAGATTGTTCCTTAAGCAATGCTAACAAATTTTTTAATTTAAAAGGAAGAGAGCTTAGTTGGTATGTGAAGAGTTAAAAATATGAATTCCTGAGGCTGGGGAAGGAGCTTCGTGGGTCAAGTGCCTGCCTCGCCAGCATGAGAAGCTGAGTTCAGATCCCAGCACTACATAGAAAGCCAAGCATGGCAGGATTCATTTACAATCCCAGCACTTAGGCAGAAACAAGGAAGGTCCCAAGGATTATCCGGCTGGCCACGCAGTGAGCTCCAGATTCAGTGAGATAACCCCATCTCAGAAAACAAATACAGAGCAAGAGCAGACATCTGACACTGACTTCTGTCTGTCGTATGCATGCACACAAGTGTATGTGAACTTGTGTACTGGCACACACATTGTATACACAGATAAACTCCCTCACTAACACATATGCACAGACATACACAAAGAATTCCTGTTAAATATTTCATAACTTAACTATTCTAATTTGGATTTTTTCAATTGACTAAAAATTCTGATGCTGTATCAAGTACTTAGTGCTATTCAAGATATGCTTGGAGTGAAAAATACAAAATGTCACTTGGATTTAGTATCATGCATCTTCATGTATACTATGTCTCAATTTTCATATTTTAGCTAGAAATATGTAATTTTGCCTGATTTTTTATACATATTGGTTGACTGTCTTTCATATGAAGACTGAACTACACCAGATTCCTCCATGAGCATGTGATGTCAACTTTATTTATTTATTTATTTTGGTTTTTTGAGACAGGATTTCTTTGTAGCTTTGGAGCCTGTCCTGGAACTAGCTCTTGTAGACCAGGCTGGCCTCAAACTCACAAAGATCCGACTGCCTGTGCCTCCTGAGTGCTGGGATTAAAGGCATGAGCCACCACCACCCAGCTGTCAACTTCAGGTTCTCACTAGCATTGAAAGGCAGCTATGCTCACCACTATACACCAAAATTCTACCATCTTACTAGTCCTGGAAATTACCTGATTTTGTTTTTTGATGTAGGATTCAGCTCTGTATGCTATGAATATGTTTTTATTACCATTGGTTATTATTAGAAACTGTTTGGGCCAGTGACTTAGTAAAGCCAGGTGGGAAATGTGAACAGAGATATAGAGAGAAAGTAGGTGGAGTCAAAGAGATGCCTTGTAGTTGCCAAAGGAGAAAGATGCCAGCCATCAGCCAGAGCCTTAGCAGTAGGCCACAGCCTCAAGGTGATTCACAGATTAATAGAAATGGGTTAATTTAAGAAGTAAGAGTTAACTAGAAATATGCATAAGTTATTGGCCAATCAGTGTTGTAATTAGTATCATTTCTGTGTTATTTGGGTCTGAGCAGTCGGGAAACAAACAAGCAACCTCTGTCTACAGTTGTTGATAATCTGAGAGGTTAAAATGATCTCGCACAAATCTGTCTGTTTCCTGATAATGAGTGGCATCTTGAAATAACTTTAAAAACAGCGGTTTTTGTAATGCATTCTCTTTCCCGTCCTGATCTAAGATGCTCAAAATGGGCTCCCTTGTCACTTTCTGTCGTCAGATGATGGGCATAATTATAAACTTCCCTAGGGCTCAAAGAACAGAATGTCCAACTTTGTAAAAGGGAAAGCAATAAACAGGAGAACCTCTTTCTTCTGTATTACTTTTTATTTCTGTTTTTATTATCATTGTTAAGAGGTTTTTCCTATTCTCATTTTGTTAAAAGGACAACTGTTCTAGAAGCTTTATATAAGTACATAACATTTGGAATTTGTGATTAGTTACAGCCCCAAAGCACAAATAATATAAAATATGCTTCTTCCTGAAACAAATGTTAATTTGCCTTCTTGAAATTTGCTGTTTTCTGGTTACTACTCAACTATCAACAGAAAATTTATTTTGTTTATAAAGCCGTTTGGTCACTCTAAATAAATGGATTTAGAAAGTATAATTTAACATCAAGCTTCTCTTAAAGGTAGGAGCAAGTATGGTGGCAAAAGAGCTCATTAGAAACTGGTTATTCCCCAGGATGGAGGGAAGGAAGCTGATTATACCCAGGATGGAGGGCAGGGAGCTGATTATACCCAGGATGGAGGGCAGGGAGAAGTTGAGGGTTGCAGCACAGTTCAGAGTTGTGCTGCATAAGGGGAAAACTACCACAACCTCACCCTCTTCTGTTCTACTTGGGCATATATGCAATAAATTTCTCAAATTGAAATGCTTCACCTATTATGTAGTTTTCTTTAATTAATCTTTTTAGGGATAGTTACAGAATGAACTAGAAAATTTCTTGCAAATAAGGATCTTTTATTTCAAATATTTTCTGCAGACCTGAGGATTTGGGGCTTTTATTCCTTTATGTAAGTCCAGGCAACACATGGCACTGTAACTAGGTGATGCAAATATCCCCTGTTCTTTTATTCTAGTCAGAGCTGTCAGAACTCTAATGAGGAATGATGAAGCCGACCAGCCAGTACTTCCTTCAGCCTGTCCCATTCTCTTCTTGCTTGGCTTTCTTTCCTCTTCAATGTACTGCTTTATCTAGACTAACAAGTTTAAGAGTTTTCTGATAATGCAAAAGATTTGGTTCTGCAGAGGAGATTGGAGGATGCCTCCTACCCTCAAAGCTCCTCAAAGATTCCCTGTTCTAAGCAACTACAGTGTCTCAGGTTGTAAGCAAAGCATTTTTAGAACAGTATATGCTTTAAAAATAAAATGCTTTTGTGATTTTTGTTTCTTTGCCTGTTTCTGCTCTGTGGCAGATAGTTGAGATTGCTTTTGGTTTATATTTTGTTTAGAATAAGTGTAGATGGTCTAGAGTCTGGTATTTGGAAACTTGTCTTTTCCATTTGCACTTTGATACCATGTTTATTTATTTTCTTCGATTTTTTCATATGCTTTTTTGAGACAGAAAAAGTATCACTCACCCTAACTACCTTTTAGAATTTTTGTTGGGAATCAAATAACATACCAGAGTAAAAGTATTCCATAGTCTGTAATATTAGGCAACCATATACTGAAATTATTTTGCTACAGTTTAAGTTAACAAAAATTTACTTTTTGAAGTCTTTCCCCTTGTTATTATGGTTACTCAAAATTGAAGACAGTGGCAAAGTAACTTTTATAGATTTCTCTAAAAGGTGTATGCTGAGTGGCTCAGTTGGTGAAGTGTTTGCTGCTCAAGCATGAGCACCCAGCTTTAGATCTCCAACACACATGTAAAAAATGAGCATTGCTGGCTTCACAGGCAGAGACTAGAGGGTCTCTCTTGGGGGTTCCCTGGCCGAGGACACTAGTGCACCGGGGTCAGTGAGAGACCCTGTGTCAAAACAATAAAGTTTGGAGTAATAGAAAAAATGGATGAGCATACATATCAACATGCACATACACACACACACATACACATACATACACACGCACATACAAACGCATGCACACAAATATAACACACACAGGAAAAAGATACTAAAGAGCTAGTAAAGAGAGAAAAGCAGAAATTCTGTTACTGGTTACTCCTGGGAATGTGGGATACAGCTTAGCTGGTAGAGTGCTCGATTGCATACTATACAAAGATCCCTCAATGCCATATGCACTTGGAGTGTTGTTGCACACCTGTAGTCCCAGCTTTAGGAAGATGGAAATAAAAGGAAGAGGACCTTAATATTTTTCTCAGTGACATGGAGAGCTTGCGTAAGCCTGATGTCTATGATACTTTGTCTCAAAGTAACGAAATTATTGAATATATATGATAATTTTGAGGGTGGAGCTATGAACTCAGTATTTTACATGGTGCTGCCAATGTAGTCAAGACAGAATTTATTTTTTTATTATGTTACTTTTAGATCTTCTCTTTTGAAAAGAGTGAAAGTAGTTCACAATATTTCATTTTGAATATGAACAAAGCTAGCTCCAAAGTCCTTGTGCTTAGTACCATCAGTCTGCTCTTCTTGTGGGAAGGTGCTTAGTTGTCTGTCTTACAAAAGAGAAATCCCATTTATCATGACTGCATCTCACCATCCAGCTGGTTCTTTGCCAGCTCTCCACCACTTAATGGAAATAGGCAAATAGTTTATGCACTGAACATAATGATTCATGTGTTGCAGCTGTGGCCCACACTCGTTAATAACTGAATTTCTTCGGTGCCACACAGTTTTCTCTTTCTCAGCTTATCTTTTGAGAAAATGTCAACTCTTCAGTTTTATGGATGAGTATGTGAAAGTTAGTGAATTTTAGTCTTTAAGAAGCCATTATTCATAATAGATGGAGTTGTTAGGAAAAGAATACTGCTCTAAATATCTTACTGAGATTTACATTTAGAAAATTATAATTTTCAAAGTTTTCAGAGAAATTATTCGTGCTTTCATTTTGGGGCGAAGTTTGGAATTACAATTTCTTAATTTCCTTCCATTATAATTTATTAATTATGGCCTGAATATTCCAGAGTGGTCATGAATAATCTTCTGAGTAATTATTCTGAATACTGTTATTTTTTTTAACATTTGTCCAAATGTTTTTATGCCATTGAGTGTGTTGTAGAGGAAATTACAACTGGTTCAAATCAAGAAGCAAGGAAGCAAAACTACAGACTCTTATTGGTGTTTGTAATGCTCGGAATTAAAGTGACAAAGCCACATTGATTCATACTTTGGAGCTACATGTATCCTTGAACAAAAAGCAAATGCTTCCTATGTCTTTGGTGTTGACAGCATCAGAACACTCTCAGACTTCATAGCAGAAAGAAATGTGCTTGAACACAGAAATGGAAGCAATAGAAACGTTGATTTCATCTCAAGGAAATAAAATATGTACTTGTGTAAATGACTTCAAAGGCCACATGCATAACTTTTGACAGATGATTCAACTTAAAAGAAAGTTTGTAAATGTCTTTCCATTGGTTCTGATGACTTCAGATGCAGCCGTTAGCCATGGTCTTTCCTGTTGAAACAAATGAATCTGACTAGCCTTTCAACATTCACTGTGTGGCAGTGCAAGGATACCGTCTACTGGCTGCAGTCAGACTTCTGTTTTGTTTTTATGTGTAATCACTATTAGCTTTGGTGGGGGATGCTGTGTTCTGAGTCTCTTAAACATAAATTTTATCTCTTTTTTTTCCCTGTGGCTTTCAGTGCTTCAGTGCCCAGAAATTGAGCTATAAAACAAAACATTTTCCAGATGTTCTTGTTAAGTGTCTAGGTGTGGTTTGAATTCCCCTAAGCTGATAGACTTCTGAAAGTTGCCTTGATCATGGTGTCTTGTCAGAGCAATTAAAGTTTGATAGTAATAGGAAGTGCACATGGAATCAGTATTGCTGTACTACATTTTATCAAGTGTGGTATGTTAGTTAGCTCTTTATCATTGAGACTCAATGCAGGGCCTGGGAAAGGACTCAAAGGGTCAGGGTACTTTTTGCTACAACTGAAGACCGGAGTTTGATTTCTATGACTCCCACCTTCTTCTTTTTTTCTCAAGTTGAGGTAGGGCTAAGCTCCTCCTCTTGTATTAAGGTTGGACAAGGCAACCCAGTATGGGGACTAGGTTCCCAAAAGCCAGCCAAAGTGTTAGGGCCCTGTTCTTAGTTAGGAGTTCCACAAATAGACCAAGCTACTCAACTGCCACATATATGTAGATGGTCTAGGTCAGTCCCATACAGGCTTCCTAGCTATTGGTTGAGACTCTGTGAGCTCCTATGAGCCCAGGTTAGTTGTATCTGTGGATTCTCTTGTGATGACCTTAACATCCCCTGCCCCCATATAATCCTCTCTCTTTTCAACAGGATTCCCGGAGGTTCGCCCAGTGCTTGGCTGTGGGTCTCTGCATCTGTTTCCATCAGTTACTGAATGAAGGTTCTCTCACTCAGGATGATTTTTTTTTTTTGGTTCCATCCAATTTCAAATTTCCTGATGTCATTGTTTTTAATAGCTGAATAACGTGCCATTGTGTTAATGTACCACATTTTCTTTTTATCCACTCTTTGGTTGAGGAGCACCTAGGTTGTTTCCAAGTTCTGGCCATTACAAATAATATTGCTTAAACATAATTGAGCAAGTGTCCTTGTGGTATGATTGAGCATACTTTAGGTATATGTCCAAGAGTGGTATTGTTGTAATAATTGGAGCGGCGGGGCTGCGTCCCCGGCACCCCCGCCACCCACATGGCTAGCTCTAGCTTATGCCCCGAAATAATTACACGGAAACTGTATACTTTTAAACACCGCTTGGCCCATTATATCTAGCCCTTTCTCAGCTAACTCTCGCACCTGGACTAGCCCATTTCTTATAATCTGTGTAGCCCACGAGCTAGCTTACCAGGAAAGATCTTAACCTGCGTCTGTCTGGAGTGGGAGAATCATGGTGACTCCTGACTCAGCTTCTTTCTCCCAGCATTCTGTTCTGTTTACTCCGCCTACCTAAGGGTTGGCCTATCAAATGGGTCTAGGCAGTTTCTTTATTAATAAGAAATCACTCCCACATCATGGTATTGCTAAGTCTTGATGTGGACTGATTCCCAATTTTCTGAGAAACCGCCATATTAAATTCCAAAGTTTGATGGTGGGAGTACCCCACCATCAGTGGAGAAGTGTTCTCCTTGCTCCACATTATTTCCAGCATAAGCTGCCATCAGTGTTTTTGATCTTAGCCATTGCGACTGGTATAAGATGGTATCTAAGAGTCATTTTGATTTGCATTTCCCTGATTGAGTAGTTGTTGAGCAGTTCCTTAAGTGTCCTTTAGCCATTTGAGATTCTTCTGTTGAGAATTCTCTGTTTAGATCTGTACCCCATTTTTAAATTGGATTTTTTTTATTGAGTTCTTTATATATTTTAGAGATTAGCCCTCTGTCAGATGTGGGGTTAGTGAAAATCTTTTCCCATTCTATAGGTTGTCATTTTGTCCTATTGAAAATGTTCTTTGCCTTACAGAAGCTTCTCAATTTCATTAAGTCCCATTTATTAATTGTTGATCTCAGTGTCTTTGCTACTGTCATTCTAAGCAGGAGGTTATCTCCTGTGCCAAAGAATTCAAGGCTTTTTCGCCACTTACTTTTCTTTCAGGTTCAATGTAAGTTGATTTATTTTGAGGTCTTTGATCAATTTGGATTTGAGTTTTGTGCAGAATGATAGGTATGGATCTATTTGCATTCTTCTACTTGTCATTATCCAGCTATGCCAGCACCATTTGTTGAAGATGCTCTTTTTTTTTACATTGTATAATTTTGAGTTGTCAAAAATCAGGTGTTCATAGTTGTGTGGACTTACACCTGGGACCCCATGTTGAAGCAACAACTGCTATTTCCAGTTAACTTTTTCTCTGCCTTATGTTTGTTGCCTCGAGATGCGAACTCTCAGCGACTGCTCCAGTGCTGTGCCTTCCTGCTGCCATGCTCCCCACTCTGAGGGCCGTGGGCTTCTCTGAAACTATAAACCCTCAGTAAGTGCTTTCTTCCATGAGTTGCCTTGGTCATGGTAATTAAGACACACACCACAGACCTAGCCCTAACCCCAGTTCAACACATCTGTACATCATTGTATTAATACTTCGGTTTAATGCATGCCATTGATTAGCTCAATCTATCTTCCATTCTTGATCATGAGGTTGATACAAGAGGTAAGAAAATTATTTTATTAATCTATTACTTAATATTTGAAATACTGTATATATTTAAAATATTGCAAAACTGAATAAATGAGAAGAGGAAGGAGATTATGAAGATAGGAACATGGTAAAATATAGGGAGTATTAACTAAAGGCCTGGAAACCGCTTGTCATGTGATCTATGACTATGGACTCCCCCACCCCTATTCAAAACAACAACCAACGATTTCCCATGATCCTGTGAAGGGGAGACAACTCTTCTGTACCATGTGCTAAGTGGATGGATTTTTTTTATTATTATTTAAGACCTTTATTAACAGGTGCTTGTAGTTTGTTGACTTTTTTTGAAAAAATCAAGTTGTAAACTTTTTATTACAAATTAAAAATGAAGTGCTTAAAAATCTTAACTTGACCAGTTATGAAACAATTTAAAAACCATTAAAGGTGTATTGAGAAAAACCAGACCTTTTTTTTTAAAAAAAAAAAACACATTTGTCATTACCAAAAAGAGACATCTTTAGGTAAAAATAACAAAACCCCCATGCTGCATAGATAATGCATAGTTCTAGCGTACCTGGTCAACAGGCAAAAAGCAAGCACTTAAGGCCTTCAGCTCCAATCTTTGTTCATTTTTTATTGCTGGAATTTCATATCCGTTTCTTCTTGTTGGATGACCAAACCGGATGATGGTAGAGATGGTAAGCCGGCATTTACTCAGCCCCGTCCCGCTCTGCCTCGGGAGCGGACGAATTCTCAGCTAGTGGATCGGCTGCTTTTGTCTCTTTGCCCTCTTGTGGTTTAGGGTTCTCTGGGCGTCTGCATCAGTAATTGAAGTTGCAGCGATACCGACATTGAGGTGGCTGCTGACCTTGGGTCTCGTCTCCTTGATTTTCTTTGTCCTCTTCATTGTCGTCCCCTCTAGGCTGTCTTTGGCGAGGAGGGCCCCTGCGAAATTGTGGTCTGTAACCCCGATACACATTCTGTCTCACTGGTCTACCTTGCTCTCCTGCACCCTGGTTGTCAGCACCCTCCATCACTTCTACTTGCACAGGAGGGTTGGAATATTGTGGTCGATGCCCATAGGGTCTCCGCAAATAGTAAGGTGGGAAACTTCGCCTGCGATAGGGCTGGTGTTGTTGGGCTTGGCCTTCAGGAGCACTTTCTGGTTCTTTCCCCCACTCTCACTATTCTGGTAATTCACTGGTAATTATGTGGAGGACCCCTACCCTACGATGTGGGTAGCGTCTATAATGGTTACGGTCTGCTGCGTATTTACTGCCTTGAACTGGAACTCCACCAGGGCCTGTAACATTTGCTGCCTCCACACCCTTTTCTCCTTCAACAACGTCAAACTCCACAGTCTCTCCATCTCCTACACTGCGAAGGTACTTCCTGGGGTTATTCTTCTTTATGGCCGTCTGGTGTACAAATACGTCTTCCTTGGTTGTCATTCCTGTTGATGAAACCGTATCCGTTCCTTACCTTGAACCGTTTTACTGTTCCCAAAACCTTCTTGCGATGACCTTCTAGTCCCTGCCAGCGGACGCCACCGACGTGAGGCCACCCGGCCGCCACTCCCCGTGGAGCAGGGCTTGGTGTCCCAGGCGCTGAGGGCGGCGGCAGGAAGGGGGGAAGTGGCGGTGGGGGGGGGGGGAGGGCGGCGGCGGGGGAGGGGGGCGGCTTGTGGCTGCTGGGTCTCGGCCTCCCTGCTCAAGGTTGCGGTGGTGGTGACTGGGGCCTGCGGCGATGGCCAGGGTGTGATGGTTACTAGGCCAGCGTTGTCAATGGGGCTCTCAGGGCTCTCTGGGGTCCGCTGTCTGCTCCCGCTATGGATCAAACTCGAGTGGATGGATTATTGAAGTTGTTATTTAGCATTGGTTTTTATGTATGTAAGAGATAATGGTAAATACATTTCCTGAAGATTTAGCTTTGGAATTTTGAGAATGTCAATATTTTCTCACCTTATTGGTCAAGCATATTTTTTCAACAGTCTAGATAGGAAGGAAAGGAGAGAAGATTCCATTTTTAAGTGTTTGTTAACAAATTCATATTTCTTTGAAAGTGGGATAGGAGATGCTGTTCAATCTTTGCTAACATGTACTACACTCTAACTTATTCTTTCTCTTTTTAGATATAAGTATTTTCAGGTCTGAATTTTCTCATTTCTTAATTGAACCAGTTTTGATCATTCCATTTTTTTCACTTAGAATTTTATCACCATTTTCTGTCCCAGGATCCCATGAATATCAAGCTACTTTTTGACTACTAGTCCCCAAAGTAAGTGAGGTTATCAAATCATCAGTATCAGTATACCAGAGAGCCTTTAATAGAAATAGTATGTTAAATACTTCTTTGGCTGCTATTGTAAAATATGTAACAGAGAAGCATCTTAAAGGAGGAATATCCATTTTGGCTCATGGTTTCAGAGGACTTGATTCATAGCATTCATGATAGCGAATGTATGTGATGCCATTTCACATCTTGGTTAGACCAAGAAGCAAGGACCTGAGTCAGAAGCAGAAGTGGGTCCAAACATTAAAGGCCGACCTAGTAGGAAGTCCTTCTTTAAACTAAGCCCTGTGTTCCAAGCATTCCGTGACCTTCAAACATCCACTATTATTTGCAGATTAGGTATTCAAATGCATGAACCTTTGAAATGGGAGCATTTAAATTTCAAGAGATACTGCTCTGCTCCTGGCCTCCAGAGGCTCAGCCATCTCACAATTGAAAGTGTTTGCAGTCCAACTTCAAGATTCTTCCCAATCTTAACCGTTTCAACACCATTCAGAAGTCCAGAGTCTCTTCTAAGACCCTAGGCAAACTCTTTTTTTTTTTTTTCGAGACAGGGTTTCTCCGTGGCTTTGGAGCCTGTCCTGGAACTAGCTCTGTAGACCAGGCTGACAGTGAGCACCTGAGTAATGGAAAAGAAAGTTATTTCCTTCTACTATACATTGGAATAAGCACTTCCATTCCAAAAGGGAGGAATTCGAATATAGGAGGGAAACAATAGACATTTTGTCAGTCACTTTTTTCTGTTTCCTACAAAATGTCTGGCAGACTCTTTTGTGAAGAAGGACCCCTGAAGGATTGTTTTATCTTCATTAGGCAACATCAGCAGTCATTTTTCTGTGGGTCCTACATTTTCAGTTCATACGGCATAACACCAAGCAGTCCAGGCAAGTGAAGTTTTCTTCCCCACATGGCTAGACAACTCCATAAGGAGTTTCTTCAATGCTCATCATCTACTTGAAGTAGATTGGTGCTGCCAGGAGCAGTTCTATCTCACTGTCATGAAAAGTCTTATGTTTTTAAAACATTTTAAATGCCATATTCCATAGGTCTTTGAAAGGTTTGAAGATTATCTATCTAACTGAAGTATATCTCTATATATCTAGAAAACCTAACTAACATGACCACAAACTTGACTATTTTAGATGACTATTAACCTGTATTTATTAATTATACACTACATTTTAAAATGAGCTGTACAAACACAATTCCTTAATCAAGAGTGGACATATACATACAAAAATAAACCTTAAATTTGTATCAATAGTCCAAGATCCATACCAACACACAAATTATTCATATCTATATCATATACCCCTTTAAATATAAACAAACACTTATAAGCAATAATTTTTGGGAATTTGGGCATAGTTCTCTTCAAATTGCTTTCTGCTGTTTTTTTGGGTGAAGTAATATTTGGGGGGGTTATGGAGACCTTTTGGGGCATCTTGTTCCATCAATCCACATTAGTCTGGAAGGAATCCACGAGTTCTAGTCCTCTGTGGAAACAGAAGAATAATTTGTTTACCAAAGCAGCATATCCTTACACCCAAATTTTGAAGTCAAGATATCTATATCTATCTATCTATCTATCTATCTATCTATCTATCTATCTATCTATCTATCTATCTATCTATCATCTATCTGCCTATACAATGAAATGTCTCTCTGTACTTAGCTCATTCACAGTCAGAAAATGATGTGGGAGTCCCCTCTATATGTTGCATTGGAGAGACAGAGGCTCATACTTATAAAGAATTTCTTTTTGGTCAGATCCCTTACATGTCAACATTTCATTTAAAATTCACATATTGTGTTCACAACTAGTCTTTTAACTTTTCAAATAGTTTTAGAAATCACAAGTGAGACATAATAATTAGGCATTTTATAGGCTTTGCTTTTTTCTCCTAGGTATTGTTTGGAATAGGTGATATTAAGCAATGAAAATATTGAATGAAGCACAAGGTAAGATGCAATAAGTGCCTTCTTTAGGACATGTTTGAATAAATCCCTCCTTTAGTACAGAGACAGGCTTACGAATCACATATAGAATTAACTGTACACACAAGCGTGCATAGACAAGATGTCCCAGAATGGGTATAGAAATAGCTATTGGACTTGCATTGCTTAAGAACTTAATTGTCTTTTCTGTAGACTGTGCCTAAAAAATACTGAAACTTTCTTTCTAAAATCATTTGCATTTCACACCACAGATTAATTTTTCCTCATTTATACTTGAATCAGTAGCATTGGGCTGAAGGTTCCCCATATATATTTTTTCCTAAGAGTCTTTTCTTAGGGTATTTTAAGGTTTTTCTGTTAATCAGAACCATGATTTTAATAAAGTTGAGTGAAAATCTAATTATGCTTTCTAGTTCAAAGTTGATTATAATTTTTCAGTGTTTAGTTTTTAGTTTCAAATGTACTCTCTAAGAGTAAATATAAACCAAAAAGCTAGAAGAGAGATTTTGGAGGTACTTGCTTAGCCTATTGCCCTCAACTTGCAGAAACCTATTTACTAAATTGACTCTCTGGTTTGGATCTTGCAAAGTCACAGGGTAACAGTCTTGGTGATCAGTGCTTAGTTATCCTTACAGTGAATGTAAGGATAGGGCAGAACTTAGGTAGACAGGGAAGACAGAACTGAATGCTCGGAGAAGAAGGCAGAGTCAGAGAGACACCATGGATCCTCCAGATATAGATGCTGAGAATTTTACCCAGTAAGCCACTGCCGTGTGGTGATATATAGATTAATAGAAATGGGTTAAATTAATATAAGAGTTAACCAATAAGAAGCTAGAGCTAATGGGTCAATCAGTGTTTTAATTAATACAGTTTCTATGTGGTTATTTTGGGACTATACTTATTCTGCTATTCTTTATCTACTTGAAAACACTGAGCTCTCTCATTCTTCTATGCAAGAATAAAAAAGGAAAGCAGCAAACTCCCAACCTACTTTAGTATTTTTATGTAGAACTTATCTTCTTACTTCCAGTATTCTTTTTATGTCTCCCTGATTTACACTGCTAAAGAGACTCTGAAGAATGTGAAAGCTAAGGTGAACAGGTTTCTTTATTTTTTTTTTTTTTTTAGAAAACTTCTATTGAGCATTCATTGCATTCTGAGTCTGTGTTCTGCAATAAAGAGTCAGCATTGAGTGGGAGAAAGTGTTCGCTCTAAAGGAGATTACTGACGTGGCTGGGATGCAATATTGAAAGCAAACAATACCCAGAGGAGCAAATATGAGACTGCATAGACTGGAAGCCTCTCTGCTCACCCCTGGGAATGAGTCTGTCTCTGTTTCGTTTTACTACTGTGAAGAAATATCCTATTTAAAGTGAGTTAGGAAAGAGGCCATTTATTTTAGCTCAGTTCCAGGCTACAGACCATCAAGATGGGGGTGGGGGAAGTCACAGTGTAGAACACTGCTTGTTTGTTATGGCTGCCCAGCTAGCTTAGTTCCAAAATAACCACACAGAAATTGTATTCATTAAAACACTGCTTGGCCCATTAGCTCTAACTTCTTATTGGCTAACTCTTACATATTAATTTAATCCATCTCCATTAATATGTGTATCGCCACTCAGTGGCTTAACCAGCAAAGTTTCTAACTGGTGTCTGTCTCAGGCAGAGGATCCATGGTATCTCCCTCCATTCCACCTTTCTTTCGCCCAGCATTAAGTTCTGTCTTCCCTGCTTACCTAAGCTCTTCCCTATCAACAGGCCAAAACAGTTTCTTTATTCATTAATGGAAATCACCACACAAGTGGGGACTCCCTCATCATTGCAGCAGCAGGAGTTTGAAACAGCTGGTTACACTGCATCATCTATCACCAGAAAGCAGAGAAGAGCAAATTAATATATGTGTGCTTGTACTCAGTTCACTTTTCCATGTGTACACACTTTTCAACTCACTGCCTAGACAATGGTGGCATCCATGGTCTCCTCACCTTTGTTTTCCTCATGAAGACAATCCTCCAAAGGCCTGTCCTCGACAACTGGATCTATACAGTTCTCTAGCTATGCTTTTCTCAGATGATTCTAGATTATGTCAAGCCAACATCTAAAATTATTCATCACCAGACCCTTTCAGATAATGAAGCCACACATGGAGAAGGGCTACATGTCTGCAGATGGCCACTGTCATATCACACACAAAGTGGGTTCATTGTTTTTCAGGAAATGCCTTATCTGGAAGCATCCTTGGGACTTTTCAACTAACTACCTCATCCAGACACACAGAAAGTAGTCTCTTAGTTTGGTTTTGTGATGTCAGGTGTCTTTGGTACAACACTTGCTACCCTCCCTATTGTTGGGAATTTTTCCTAACATAAGATCTCTTCCAACACCAAAAATCCTAATCAAGCCAAATATAAACGAGCCAAATTAAAGGATATCCAGATTTAAATGGGATTCCTGTGCTCTTGGGTGGCCCCTAGAAGAACCAGGAAGCTGTGAACATGATTACCAGGGGGAAAGAGGAGAGACCACAAAAGGACTTTCTGGGGAGCAGTTTAAATAGACTGGGGGAATGGTTAAGGTTTTGGTGGGCTACCTTGCCCCTCCTCAGGGGAGGGGCCAAATTTTGGCAGGCACAGGGGCAGATCCTCCAAAAATGAAGACCAGAGACCCGGACTTACATTCCAGACTGTTTTTATAAGTGGTAACAGGAAGCTGAGATATATTTTGACTAATATTTAGGCTCTCTTAGGAAAAAAGGGCCTTGACTCAAATCTGGCTATTTCCTGCAGGCATGGGGTGACGTGGGGAAGGGAAAAGCTGGGTATTGGTGGGTCCATGCTCAGTGAAAGGTGTGGCTGGAAAAGCATCCTGTGTACTGTCGTCCCGGAGACACCAGGCATCTGTTCCTTGGGGGAGGTGAGAAGGCAGGTGTCATGTGAAATCCTGTCAATTGAGGTTTGAGAGACCTAGGAGTTAGCTAAGAACATCTTGGCCCAGTAAAGGTGCTGGGCAAGCAGGTATCAGAAATAATGAAAGAAAAATTGTCCTGCAAGAATGTCAGGAAGTGGCAAAGTTTTAAGTGGGGAGGAACAGGTCCTGTCTACCCCCATAATGAAATTGGTGAGGGGAACATAAGGCCTGAGTGAGATGTTAGAGCAGAATAGGTAGCTCCCATTTCCAAAAGAAAATTCATGGACTTACCAGATACCCGAAGCTTTACCTTAGGCTCAGATAGGGTTAGGGGATATACCAAGTCTGGGCAGCGTCAATCCTCTTCAAGGTTGAGGAGTTTGAAGGTTGGCCCAGTTTCACTTGTCGATGTTGGTGGAGCTGTACCTCCATGGCGTGGCATAGAGGACAAGCCCACATGGGTGCATTGTGATTAACAGCTTGTCTGTGAGGTAGGACTTAGGCTGGGCTCTATCAGGGTAGAGCCTTGTGGTTGGCTTCCCTTGTCCCCTTCCCATGGAGTTAGGGCAGCTGCTACGTCCTGAGCCTGCAGATTAACTGCTTGTTGTAGCCTTGTCTGCCGGGAAGACTCAGCTGTTTCTTCTAGGGCATTAAAACTTTATTTTTACCAATTTCTGTATAGGAGTTTGGAGACCCTCCTCAGCCTTTATTAACTTCTTTAAATATCTGGTGCTTACTGAGAAGTAAAATGGGTAGCCAAGACCTTGGCTCCCACTGGGGAGGCCGGATCTAGCCTGGTATATTGGGCCATGATCTCTTGTAAACAATTTAAACAAAATGGATGGATTTTTACTTTTTTTCTGAGACCATTTCTATACCCTGAAGGAGGCAACAAGCCATAATGTTTTATCTCTGTAATGAAACTCTTTACTATAAGCAGAAGGATTAGTACAAAAGGAACCTAGCCACTTTTCCATCTGAGAGAGATCTGGAAGAGAAAAGGAAACATGAACTTTCATAATGCCATCACCTTCTGCCACTTCCCCTAGAGCAGAGAAGGGTGGAGCTATGTAGGCTCTGGTATGGGAGGAGACTGGGGAGGATTGGGAAGGGCTAGCCCAGTGTGTCAAAGGGTGGGGAGATGAGGTAGGTGGGGGAGGGGAGTAGGAAGGTGGGTTAGGTGGAAGTTGACCTTGAACTCCTGCTTGGCAAGAGAGAGGTAGCTGGGGTAGGAGAGGAATGTGGAGAATGTTGCTCCACTGGAGGAGGAGGGTAGTGTGGGTTTGAGGGAGTGGAGGAGGGGCCAGTGCCTCTGGCTGCATGGCCCAGATGGAAATGTCGGGGTCCCAATTCCCAGATGACCACTGGGAATTTGGAGGCATTGCGGCCCTAGTGACCAAGACGGTTACTGCAAGACACTGGCTACCGAGGGAAGGGCGAGAGCACAGAGCCCCAAAACTGTGGACATATATAAGCTCTGCCCATTTGTTCCTACGGTAACAAAAATTTTCTAGGTCCCAGAGGAGGGTAAGCTCAAAGCTTCCTTCTGATGGCCAGTGTGCCCCATTGTCAAGACAGTATTGAGGCCAAATCTTAGTGCATAGGGAAATTAGTCATTTGGGACAGATTGTATTGGACAGCCCCAATTTATAAAGATTTTGCATCTCAGGGGCGACAGCAGATCTGGCTTTGAACTGCAAGTTCCCAATTTAAAGTCTATGCCTGACTGCGTGGCCTAAGTCTATAGCTTTTAGGCTTAAATGGGGTCGTGAAAAATTGAGTGCTAGGTGTCCCTAAAGCAAACAAAATCCATCCCGGCTAGGCCCGGCCTAGCTGCTGAGAAGGGACTTTGGGCGCAGGCCCGTGTCTTCTACAAGAGTCTGATATCCACCAAAGTAAGTACGAATAGGTTCCCCAAGCCCTATATCAAAGACAAGAAAAAGGGACTCACCAAGACACAGCCGCTATAGTCTGGGAACCTGTTTTAGCCTGGTGTGGAGAGCTCAGATTGTGGACTAGGGTGTTTTTAATGCATGGCCATAGGCCACACAGAAAGGCCGCCCTATGTTGGTGGGACCCCCCCAAATGTTAGGAGAGCTCCTAACATGAGCTCTCCACTGGCGCAAAAATCCCAGTCAAGCCAAATCACAAGCCAAATTAAAGGATAACCAGGTTTAATGGGATTCCTGTGTTCTTGGGTGGCCCCAAGGGGAACCAGCGAATGTGACCATGGGGGGGGGAGGTAGGGGGGGAGGAAGAGAAGTGACCACTAGGTACTTTCTAGGGGAGTAGTTTAAATAGACTGGGGTAGTGGTCAAGGTTTTGGTGGGCACAGGGACAGGGTCTCCAAAGATGGAGGTTGGAGACAGGGACTCACTACTGCCTCAAAGTGGAGCTTGAATGAAACTGGCACTTGAGCTTCATGTTACTAAATCACAAGATCCTTGGATCCATGGGCTCCTTCATCCTCACATACAGCACAGGGTTTCTAGGGGCCAACATATTCAGGCCAAGAGTCACAGAACTTTGAGATCTCAAGCAATCTTCTGTGTTCTTGGTTAGATCTTGGGAATGCCTGCATAATATAGTTTAATTTTGTTAACATCCAATCAAAACCTCTTAAGTGTGACCCACACTCCAGTCAAACCAAGTTGCTAATTTTTGTCTAAGAGAAGTTAACTCAATCAAATTTCACAAAAGTCAGTCCTAAAACAGAGGGTAATAATTAACTTAAAAAATAGAAAACCTGTTAGAGGCTAAGCTGTGTATGACACTGTGAAGTATTATAGACTTGCCACCACTTGTTAAATGCTTGTGTTAACTCAGTGGGCTGAGTGACAAGTAAGAATCTTGAAAATCAGCTTGTCAGAGAAGGGAGATCTGATAAACTCCCAGACAAATATTTACAATGTTCTAAAAATAAAAAAAAACTATAAACAGAAATAGAAATCAAATATTGCAAGTGATGTAATATCATGGTATAAACATAATCATAAATAAAATTTTAAAGTTGTTTTTAAAAAGAAATAGAATCCTACCACAGCTAACAGCTCTGTTTGTAAAATATATAAACAGATTTTTTTGTTTTAGTCAAGAGATGAAATTATTTCTTTTAAAAGCAAAGCTGCAAGCAGAAAGAAGCTAATTCTTTCTTTAAGCTCTGACTAGCTGACTCATTTGAGGGAGGGTGTGATGATGTCAGTTTGCCACAGAGCCACCCACTAAGGAAACACAAATCAGTGCGGAGTAATGACTTGCACAGGAAGTAGAATATTAAGACAGGGACATCATTTCCAAACTTTTCTATCAGCACCAGAGAGCCAGAACTGTCGACAGTGAAACCCTAAGATGAGAAAGAAATGATTGATACTGTATGACTGTACTTTTTAAGGCATTGCTGAGTTTCAAAAATGAGTGAAACAAGAACTGGTTTTGTGGAACCTGTACCTGGCTGTCCCAGAGCATGGTAGGCAAGCCAAGTGCTAAAGGTGTATTTGATACAGGGACGACATGGATCACCTCTGGGGCTTTTGCTTTGATTATTAAAAGTATGTAAGAATAAACTCAACAAAAGCTCCATTTCATGAGAATTTAATAGAAATGCTCCCAGGGTAGAAAAGCTGTAAAACCCAGCAGTGGCCCAGAGGAGAATGGAGGATAGACAGAGAAAGATCTGCCACTTAAGCTGGGATGGACACATAACACATGAGTGGTCCCATGATAGTGAGGGAAGCCCAGAGAAAGAGTAAGAACTCCCAAATTGTGTGGGAATTCGAGTGCTAAGAAAAGCATGCTAGGAAGAGAGAGAATATGAGGAGGCATTAAGTTTTTCTGAATGATTAAGGAAATTCTGTTAACTTACAAAGCTTGTGACTGTAATCTACAAAATATAGCATCAGGGATAAGATTCTGGAAAGGAACATCCAGTTTCTTGTTAAAGTAAAAACCATTCTTCCTATCGCCTTAATGTGCTTAAAACTGCCTTCCTAGGGGTGGTCTTTTGGGCAGGAGTTGGTCCCTTGGCCAGGAAGTTGACATTGTCCAGCTGGTTGTCAGGTCTCCACCCAGGTCAGAGATCTGATTCTCTTGACCAGACAGTTTCTTTTTTCCTGCGCTAACACATTGCTTCTACCCAGCCCAGGACACGTGAGTTTCCTCTAAGGGCTGCACAGCAGGCAGAGTCAGACAGTTGATAATGTTCAGTGGTTGTTCAAAGTAAAAGCTTCGTAGTGTACTTTATTAGTCACAGAAGAGGAAAGAAGTAGTCAAGCCAGAGGCCCGCACCAAGAAAGCAAGGAAGCTTGCCTGTTTCAGCCTGGTAACACGTGAGGATGGCCAGGGTTCAGATTTGCAGAGAGACCAGTCTCTCCTGAGAATTCATAACCAAACATCAACTTCATGCAGACTGAATCTTACCATTCTATCTGAGTTTCCTGGCAAGCACCTAGTAGAGAATACACTTGACAGAGTTTAATTGACATGTCAAGGAAACTGAAAGAAGAAAATAAAAAGTTGTGGAGAAAATTACTAAATGGAGGATAAATCCAAAAAATTATCCTGAATCTATTTCATAAAAAGAAATCTGTGAAAAATAGAGAGACTAGGACACCACATGAGCAACTAGAACAGAAACTGAGGTGAAGTACATACACAAGAAACAAAACCTAACACTTTTCAAGAAGTTTGGAAATGCACAGTAATGACAATGAAGAATAGCAACTATGATTTTAAAACTCAACTTACAAGTTTCCCCAAAAATAAATTAAAGCAACCAAAATGTTTAAAATTTACTTAAAAATTTGTTACCTTGCTTTTATTTATTACTCAGGGAAAAAGTTGTGTGTTGCACAGTGGACATGCGGAGGTCAGAGGGCAGCACTGTGGAGTTCATTCTCTTCCACAGTGGACTCTACGTTTCACAGTGTGAAACATAGGCTGTTATGCTTGTGGGGTAAGTGCCTATACTCACTGGTCCATCTTGCCAGCCCAAGCTTTAAAATATCTTATAGGCAAGAAAAAAGTCATTAAAGTTAAAAAAAAATAGTAGTAAGAAAAGTAGCTCCAGAAACGTCCCACACTTCTGAATAAATTCCTACTGTTTATTAAGGTTGGTTTGAGGTTTCTGACATTTGCTACAGGCTCCTTGGAAGCAGGACACAAGGCTGAGCACTATAGTTGCCTTCTGCCTTCACTACTAGAAGTTTCCAGTACCCACTACACAGAACTTGACATCTGTCAGCTGGTGAGCCTCACTATCTCAGAGCCTTAATCTTATGTTTGTGTGCATTCTTCATTGCTTCTTCAGGCACCTCTATAAGCAGGAAGATAAGCAACTCAAAATAGCTTCAGGAAGTCACTAAAACTGACCAGATTCACTAGGTCCCTCCTGGCCAGAGTAAACATTAAAGTCTCTCAGTGAAGTGATGCTGAGCTGCAAAGAACACTCAGACAACCTCTAAGCTTTAGAGATAACTTTGAGATCAGACCAACTGCATAGAAGAAGCAAAAACCAGTGGAGCATCCTGGAAGACGTTTAGATCAGAGTTACTTGGAAAGGACTCTGTAACCTGTAAATCTGCCTTTAGGCTGTGCAGCATGCTACAGGTTTCCCAGCTTTTGTGAGCTGTTCCCCATGCTGGGAATGGCTTTGGTGATGAGCAGCTTTCTCTGAGTTGTTTCTGCTCCTTTAAGTAACCTTCACCCATATTCCTCTAAAGTAAGCCCAGTAAAACTCATTGGCACAAGCTGTACTTGGATGGTGTTTGTACTCCCTGTCTGGAGTGAGTAGATACATGTGTTGTGTCTCTCCAGCAAGTTACAGCATTCCCTAGCTGTCATGAACTGCTGAGGGTGGGACACTGGAAGATAGTTTTGCAGCTGGCATATGAAAGCCCTGCTATGGCACAGCATGCCATGAACCTGCAGAAGACTGCTAGCTGACCTGACTTCTTTTCTAGTCAGAAAGAAATTGAATAAAATTAACGAAACAAACAAACAAGGAACCCAAACCAAGAAATGGCACACTAGCCTTCCTCCTCTCTTCAGCTGCAGCTCCTTAAGTGTATTTTTCTGGGTGTTTATTCTTTCCTTTGATCTATCGGCACTAAATTCAGATCAGCCCATGTTCGCATTGTCCCACTATAGGTTTGTGTTTTGTAAAACAAAAGCCCCTAAGTATCTCACTGTTCTTTGGGGATTAAATATAATTAAGATTATTAGCAGTGCAGGATACAAGACCAACTCAAAAAAGTCAGTAACCCTCCTATACACAAAGGATAAAGAAGCTGAGAGGGAAATCAAAGAAATATCACCTTTCACAATAGCCACAAATCACATAAAATATCTTGGGGTAACACTAACCAAGGAAGTGAAAGATCTATTTGACAAGAACTTTAAGTCTTTGAAAAAAGAAATTGAAGAAGATACCAGAAAAAGGAACGATCTCCCAAACTCTTGGATAGGAAGGATCAATATAGGAAAATCGGCACTCTTACCAAAAGCAATCTATAGATTCAACGCATTCCCCATCAAAATCCCAACACAATTCTGCACAGACGTTGAAAGAACAATAATCAACTTCATATGGAAAAACAAAAACAAAAAACACCCAGGATAACCAAAACAATGCTGTACAATAAATGAACTGCCAGAAGCAGTACCATCCCTCATATCAAGGTATATTACAGAGCTACAATAATGAAAACAGCTTGGTATTGGCATAAAAACAGAGATGTTGACAAATGGAATTGAATTGAAGACACAGATATTAATCCACACACCTACAAACACCTGATTATTTTTGACAAAGAAGCAAAAATTATACAATGGAAAAAGAAAGCATCTTCAACAAATGGTGCTGGCATAACTGGATGTCAATCTGTAGAAGAATGAAAATAGAACCATACCTGTCGCCATGCACAAAACTCAAGTCCAAATGGATCAAAGACCTCAATATAAATCTAACCACACTGAACCTGATAGAAAAGAAAGTGGGACATAATGTTCAATGCATGGACACAAGAGACCACTTCCTAAATATAACCCCAGTAGCACAGATAATAAGGGCAACAATAAATAAATGGTGACCTCCAGAAACTGAGACAATAAAACAAAAAGGCAGCCTACTGAATGGGATAAAATCTTCAGAAACCCCATATCAGACAAAGGACTGATTGCCAGAATATATAAAGAACTCAAGAAATTAGACATTAAAATTCCAAATAATCCAATTAAAAAGTGGTATACTGACTGAACTAAACAGAAAAATCTCAAGAGAAGAATTTCAAATGGCCAAAAGATACAGAAATACATGTTCAACTATTTGGCTATCAGGGAAATGCAAATCAAAACAACTGAGAGATACCATTTTACTCCTATCAGAATGGCTAAGATGAAAAACACTAATGATAGCTTATGCTAAAGAGGATGTGGAGCAAGAGGAACACTCATCCATTGCTGGTGGGAATGCAAACTTGCACAACCACTTTGGAAATCAGTGTGGTGGTTTCTCAGAAAACTGGGAATCAACCTACCTCAGGATCCAACAATACCACTCTTGGGCATATACCAAAACATGCTCAATCATTTTAACAATGTTCTTATCAGCACTATTTGTAATAGCCAGAATCAGGAAACAACCTAGGTGCCCCTCAACTGAAGAATGGATAAGAAAAGTGTGGCACATCTACACATTAGAGTACTACTCAGCGGTTAAAAAAAAAAACGACATATTGAATTTTGCATGCAAATGGATAGAATTAGAAAACACTATCCCGAGTGAGGTAACCCAGACCTAAAAAAACGAATATGGTATGTAGTCACTCATAAGTGGATACTAGACATAAAAAAAGGGCATCAAGCCTACCTATAGTTCATGATCCCAGAGAAACTAAGTAATGAGGTGAACCTAAAGAAAAACCTATATAGACCCTCTAGAAAATTGAAAACAGACCAAAAATTGGGAGCATGGGGGTAGGGAGTATTAGGAAGGGGAGAAGGCAGTGTTGAGGAGAACTTGAGGGAATGGGATAGTCTAGATGGAGGAAGGACAGATACGAGAGCAAGGAAAGAGATGTCTTGATTGAGGAAGCCATTATGGAGTTAGCAAGAATTCTGGCTCTAGAATAATTCCCAAGATCCCACAGGGATGATCCAAGCTAAGGCCCTAAGCAATAGAGGAGAGGGTGTCTGAACTGGCCTTACCCTGTAGTCAGACTGATTATCTTAAATATCACCATAGAACATTCGTCCAACAACAGAGGGGAACAGAGGCAATGACCCACATCAGAGCACTGGACTGAGCTCCCAAGATCCAGTTGAAGAGTAGAAGGAGTGAAAGTATGAACAAGGAATTCAAGACCATGAGGGGTTCACCCACTGAGACAGTTTGCTTGAGCTAATGGTAGCTCACCAACTCCAACTGGACTAGGAATCAACTCTAAAAGGGGTTGACAGTTGGGATAGACTGAGGGGCCACTGATGGTGACACTGGGATTTGTCTCTATGGTATGTACTGGCTTCTTGGGATCCTATTCTCTTTGGATGTAAACCTTGCTTGGCCTCGATGTAGTAGGGAGGGCCTTGAACTTTCCACAGGGTAGGGTGCAAGGCCCTCTCTTAAAATTGGAGGGGGGTGGGGTGAGAGGGACTGTGGAAGGAGAGGGAGGGAGTGGGAGGAGGGGAGTGGGAATTTGGATGGGCAACTTTTTTAAGTAATAAAATAAAAAAGGTTATTGGCAGCATAGCCATTGAGAGTGCTTCATTCCTAAGTCACCAGATTATTAATTTTTGTGGGTAGGCTCACTCTTTAACTGTCACATATTCTTTCTTCCAAATCCCACTGTGCTTTCTACCAACTTAGTAAAGTAAACCTCTGTTCTGAGAAAAGACATCCATTGAGTAGGAGTGGGAATTCAAATGTTAAGGGCACCATGACATCCTACAATTATTCAGCTCAGTAAGCTCTGTGTGACATCACACTTTTGTTAAGTATATTCAAGAAGGGGGGGGGGCAACTCTTGCCTCTAAGGACTGAATGAACCTCTGTTTCTTTCTGTGTAAATGCCTCTTTTCCCCCTAAACAAGGCAGAGGAGCATTTCCAAGCATAAACGTATTTTACATAAAAATGAGTCTGTTTAACTCATCTTTGGCTTCTCCAGCAAGCTTCTTTCTTGGAGGTTTTCCTCTGCTTTATTTATTTTTGAGGTTGATTTCCCCCTGCCTTTTTCTTTTTTTTTTAAACTAAGATTTCTTTTAATACAATCTTTTCTCATTTTATATAGCTATGCCCGTTCCCACACTCTCCCAACCTCCCACTTCCCCCCCCTTTCCCCCCACCCCTCCTCCTCATCCACTCCTCAAAAAGGGTAAGGCTGCCCATGGGGAGTCAACAAAGCCTGACACTTTACTTGAAGGCAAGACCACCCCCTCCCCTATATCTAGGCTGAGCAAAGTTTCCCTCTAAAAACAATGTGCTCCTAGATGCCAGTAAGCCCTAGGGATAAATCCTGGTCCCACTGCCACTGGCCCCACAGACTGTCCAAGCCTCACAACTGTCTCCCACATTCAGTGGGCTTCATTTGATCCTATGCAGGTTTGTCCGCTATCAGTCCAGAGTCAGTGAGTTCTCACTAGCTCAGGTCAGCTGTTTCTGTGGGTGTCACTATCATGGTCTTGCCCCTTTGCTCATATTATTGCTCCCCATTCTCTTGGGTGGATCTCAGGTAGCTGGGCCAGCACTTTGCTGTAGATCTCTGTATCTGCTTCCATCAGTTGCTGGTTCTATGATGACAATTAAGGTCAGTCTGATTTCAGGGGAAAACCAATTTAGGCGTCTTCTCCACTATTACTTAAGGTCTTAGCTGGGATCATTCTTGAGGATTCCTGGGAATTCCCCTAGTGCTATGTTTCTTACTAGCCCTTTAATGGCTCTCTCAATAAAGATATCTCTTTCCTTTCTCTCCTTCACTGTCCTTCTTCCATCTTGAGCATCCCATTCCCTCATGTTCTTTTACTCTCTCCCCTTCTCCCTTCTCCCTCCCTTTCCATGCACTCTTCTCCCCACTCCAAATTTTCTTAGGACATCTTGTCTGCTTCCCCTACCAAGGGGGATTCATGTATGCTTCTCTTAGGATTCTCCTTGTTACCTAGCTTCTATGGGGTTTTGGACTATAGGCTGCTTATCCTTTGCTTTATGTTTTTTCATAGTTCCATCCATTTTCATGCAAATTTTAAGATGTCATTGTTTCTAACCAATGAGTAGTATTCCATTGTGTAAATGTACCACATTTTCTTTATCCATTCTTCAGTCGAGGGGCATCTAGATTTTTCCAGATTCTGACTATTACAAATAATGCTGCTATGAACGTAGTTGAACAGATGTCCTTGTGGTATGAGTGTGCATCTTTTGGGTATATGACCAAAAGTTGTATTGTTGTATCCTGAGGTAGACTGATTTCCAATTTTCTGAGAAACTGCTATACTGATTTTCAAAGTGGTTGTACAACTTTGTACTCCTCCAAGCAATGGATGAGTGTTCCCTTTACTCTGCATCCTCTCCAGCATAATCTATCATTGGTGTTTTTGATCTTAGCCATTCTGACAGGTATAAGAAGGTATCTCAGAGTTGTGGTTTGTTCGTTTAGATACAAAGAGGTTTATTATAAGAAATTTTCTTAGGTGATCTTGGAGGCTGAGTATTCCCGCTACCTCGGCATGCCAATATGTGTTTTCAATTAAAGTCTGAAGAATTCCGACTACCTGCAGTCTAAACTAGGGCAGGGCAGTATATGTTTTCAATTAAAGTCTGAAGCAATGCTCAAGAGAGCTCGTATGAATCCTGGTCCAAGATCCAATTCCTTATTGTGTGTTTCTCTTGAGTTCAAAGGTTGGAAAAGGCTATTATCCCAACTCAATCAGTCTGGAAGAAGTTTCCTTGAACTCTGCCTTTGTTCTGTTGGTGTCTTGAATTGATTGAAGCACACCTACTCAAGCAGTACAGTCTATACAGTACTCAGCATCTACTTAGAAATGGTGACTACCATGCCCAGAATAGTGATGCTCATAAAGTCAGTCTTTATAGTATTCTTGTCTAAATACTTGATTCTTAAGTGAAGATTGTCTCTGGACTCCATTCTAAGACCCTGAGTTTCATGTCTGTTATATTCTTTTTTTTTTTCCAGTCTAAATTTCATTGAATACCTGTATCTTATTTCTGGAAAACAGCAGCAACAGCAACAAAGGTAGGGAAGAAGAAATTTACTTGGGAACTTAATTAAAATCAGATAAATAAATATTCAGAAATTTTCTGGTGTTTTGCTCAATATCAAATTGATTTTCTTTTTTTGCTAATAGCAAAGGTTTTTTTTGGATATACCAAATACTAGACAGTAAATTTTGCTTCATTTTATTAAATGCATCCTTAGATTTGACTTATCAAAACTTTGTAACTACAGAATGATGCTATAGTATAGTTCTCACTTGTATCTAAGAATTATTTTGCTGATCTTGTTTCTGTATATTACTGAGAATATAGCTTAAAAATTATATCTGTCCACATTTTAAGATTTTTATTTAGATATTATTTTCATGGTTTTCAAAGCTTTAATTTCAATTTTCCTATAGCTTCTAAGTAGTGTTGTTTTCTCCAGCCTTCTAGAATAGAACTGTATGTACACAAATTAACACAGATTAAGTAGCTGCAAGGTAGCTCGGTGTGAGATGGCAATGAGCCCTTTGTCTTCTAGCTCTGTGGCATCTGTTAATGTGTAACTACAGAAGTACACAACTAGAAAAAGTAGACCAATTGTGGGGGTGAAGGAAGCTTTATAAGGAGGCCTCTCTAAAAGACTTCTGATTGTCAGAAACATAGATCCATGATGTGCAAGCTAAGTTTCCTTTGTAGTTCTTATAGAAAGAAAGTATTTAGGGGCCATAAACTGGTGTTATCAGGAAGAACCACTATATTGCTTTTTCATTACAAAAGCACAATGTCTTTTAAAAATATTTTTGTACTTATTGCTACACCTGAATTTATCAAGCCAGTGCATGATAAAGTAAACACTTTTGTATCTTTCTTCATTCGTATTTACCCCATGGGTTTAGTTCTTGCCCCGTCTAGTATGTGTAGTATGTAGACAAGTCACCTTGACTTTCTGAGCCACCTCTCTTTCATTACTTGCAACCGTGTAACAAATGGCTTAATAAAAACATTTGTCAAGTGATGAGAAAGAAAAATGAGAAGCTCTTACTGTCTACGAAAAACTCGAAAGTTTGTGACACAGTAGAGCACTGGCCAGGCAGATACAGAGTTGACATTCCACACTAGTTTTATAGTAGTTTGCTCCCTCCAAAAAGTTTATTTTCTTTATAATTTTGCTTATAGTAAATTAGATTTCCTCGAAAGTGGCTTTAATTATATTCAGACAAATACAGTTTTCCTAGAATTCTGGTCTGTTGTTAAGTATCCTCCTTTAATACAAAGTGAAGTTTATTTTAATTGTTTTATGGACTTCAAAGTATTTGTCCAAATAGGAAAATCTGAGGGTCATTAGGGCTGGATGTGTTGCAGAACTGCAGACATTTGCAGATAACCATGAGGACTGCTGTTGTACTGGTAGGATGATGTGGTGACTATTTGTGTATCAGCCAGACTTCGAGTTCAAGAGAACCTTAGGGCATTTGCTTAATGACCTGAGTTTAATCCCTGGAATCCACATGTGTAGGTGGAGTTTTTGTCAGGACTGCAATCAGCTTTATTCCACTAACTGATTCCCAAATAACCTTGCAGAGACTTAATATTAATTATAAGTGCTCAGTCAATAGCTTAGACATATTACTAATTAGCCCTTACAATTTTAATTAACCAATATTTCTATCTATGTTCTACCACATGGCTTGGTACCTGCTCTTCTTCCTCTGCATTTTGCTTACACCTCCTGAGACTCTGCACTTCTCCTTCCCAGTGTCCTCCTAGCTTCACTTTCCTGTCCAGTCTCTTCTGTCCAACTATAGGCCAGTCAGCTCTTTATTAACAACAACAGCAACACATCTTCACAGTGAACAGAAGGATTATTTCACAGCATGCATGGTGGCAAGTTGCTCCCTGATCTCTAGTCAATTTGGAAGGTCAGAGGTAGGGTGTCAGGTTGTCTCAGTTCTCATCATTGTAATATGCTGGTAGACATAGTTCATTTGGAGAACGTATCTCCTAACTACCATATATTGAGCCACGTATAGAGAAGACAAGGAGTGAGGTTTGAGAGCAGTTCTCCTAGTGACCTAGAGACTCCTACTAGGTGTCACTACCCAGAGGTTCCTTCCATCTCTTAGTCATGTTATAGGGGGACCTTGACCTTGATATTGGGGTCATATTACCCAGACTCAATTTATATCATTGACTTTAGCAATGAAGGTAGGAGTCTAGAATGATACAATAACATCTTAATAACATCCCAGGAAATTTTGTATAGTGATGTAAATCATGGGAAATGCAGAAGTGTTGGATGATGGCCAGTGAGATGACTCACAGGCTAAAGCAAGTAAGGATTGATGATCTGAGTTCAATTTCTGGGATCTACTTTGTAATAGGAGATAACTGACTCCTGAAAGTTGTCCTCTGATGTCTATACATGTGTTGCTGTAGCATGTATACACACACGCAAACACTAACCCAACCCAGATTTTATATACATTATATATATGTATATATACATATACATGCAAAGGAGGAGAAATAAATGTGAAATAAATGTAAAAATGTTTTTGAAGGATTGTTGGTTATAAGTCAAATCATAACATATAAAGATGATAATATAAAACAAAAGAAAAAGAAAGTATATAGTTCCCACACATTTCATTGACTTGTTTTCTGCTGGTGGCAGAGCCAGGGCAGATTTTCGTTTCCATTTCCCTTTGCCTCACAAGCTGCACTTGTGTGATTCTGATTTATATTAATTTAGGAATATTGGGGATGGGTTGCTTAAATGTATATAATGTTTCATCTGTGTCTGTTTACAGCAGTGACTTTCAGAGTAGAGCCAGAATGTGTATCCATACTTAGAATAAACAAACCATGTTCCCCTCATTGTACCCTCAGACTACACTGTTTCAAAGTCTTCTAAGAAAGTTACAAGACTGAAAAGTAAAGTTACCATGGGCTCTGGCTTTTCCATAGATGGAAATACATTCATTTGATTCTAGTGAAGTGGTTGTCAACCTTCCTAATGCCTCAAACCTTTAATACAGTTCCTCATGTTGTATATCCTGAACCATCAAATTATTTTTTGTTGTTATTTCATAACTGTAATTTTGCTGCTGTTATGAATCATAATGTAATGTCTTATATGCAGGATATTTGATATGTGACCCCCTGTGAGAGGGTTGTTGGACCCCTGAATTTGACTTAGAGGTTGAGAACCACTGTGTCTAGCATGAGGACTTAAGGGAATCAGTCAGTCTCTCTGGTCTTTGCTCTTTGGGGAATCCTTGTTTCTTACATAGTTTTTTTTCTTGTCTGTAAAAAACAGAAAACAAAAATGATGGGACAATAAATTGTTAACTCATTTAGAGAAGGGCACATATTAGGGGTTGCTTCTCTGGTTGTGGTCACAGATTCCTGCTGACCAAGGTGCACGCTCTTGCCCTGTTCCCATTAGGAAACAATGGCTTCCATTTGTGATGTGACCTGCCGGAAAGGGGTAAACTCTTCAACTAAAGAACAAAATGAAGCCATTGACCTAAACATGGAGTGAGCTCTGACCCTGACTTCATTAGTATGATCACTAATGTGGGAAAGTGCCAGAAGCTCGCATTTGGGATTGTCCTGAGTCACACCATGTGGCCAGCAGTACTATGTCATTGCCATTAAGACCAAAAATGTTGTTTGTGAGAGAAAATATATGAAAACAATATAGTTTTAGTTCTGTATTGGTTTCTCAATGCTTTTGAGAATTGAGAGACTGTTCAATTAGCCATCTAATAATGATAATTAAATAGTAGTAATATCATCAAAAAAGTGACATCTAGACTTCTTTTTTGTAGATAAGTTTTTTAATTAAGAATTTTTTTCTAATATAGTCCTTTCTCATTTTACACAGCTATCCCCATTCCCACTTCCTCCCCTCCTCCCACCTCCCCCAACTTGCCCTCACCCCACCTCCTAATCCACTCCTCAGAAAGGATAAGGCTGCCCCTGGGGAGTCAACAAAGCCTCACAATTCACTTCGCTTCAAGGCAAGACCAAAGCCCTCCTCCCTATATCTAGGCTGAACAAGGTTTCCCTCTAAAAACAATGCACTCCTAGATGCCAGTAAGCACTAGGGATAAATCCTGGTCCCACTGCCAGTGGCCCCACAGACTGCCCAAGCCTCACAACTGTCTCTCACATTCAGTGGGCCTCATTTGATCCTATGCAGGTTTGTCCGCTATCAGTCCAGAGTCAGTGAGTGCTCACTAGCTCAGGTCAGCTGTTTCTGTGGATGTCACCATCATGATCATGATCCTGACCACCTTGCTCATATTGTCGCTCCTTCCTCTCTGTAGATAAGTTTTATATCACAAATTGTGTCTCTTACAACTCTTGTGTTTTAGTTCTAACTGCTCACCTGGTGAAATATGACTCTATTTGGAGTTAGAGTCTTCAAAAAGGAAGAATTAAAGATGCTGTTAAGGTGGGCTCCAGCTAAACCTGTCTATTGTCCTGGGAAGAGGAAGGAGATCAGGTGCAGAGGGATGGCAATTTGAAGACTTGGGCAAGAGGCCATCTACCAATGAGGTTCCGGAAAGCTCATCATGCTGATCCTCTGATATTAAACTTTTAGATTCCAGAGCTGTGTTTTTAGGCCACTCAGCTTCTGCTATTTTAATGGCAGCCTGAGGAAACCAAACAAACCCAGACACCATGCTGAGTACTTTTTGTTCATCATCTCCTTTGCTTTCTACAATAGGTTGAGCAAAGAGCTAACATGTGGGAACTGCTGTAGTCTGATACCAGCATCCACAAGGCAACTGTTCTAATGCCTTGCTTCTCTCCTGTCTTCTCTCTTGTTATGCAGTGATAGCCCTATTTTTGTGAGAAAATGGTGCTGTGATAATTGTTTTATTCTCATTGCACAAGTACAGAAGATTGAGACTCTGGAGTATATTGTCTGATATTGTTCCCAACAACGGCAGAGCTAAAACCCCAGTCAAGTGTGTGTGTGCCACCTAGTCGGTAGTCAAGACCTGTTTACATCTATCCTTACTTTACTTTTTGTCTGGAAGAAAGAAATAAATCTTGTTTGTTTTGGTTCTTTAGATACTAGAATATTGCTTGAGTAGAACTGAAACTTCTTCTCGCTTCCTATAATAAAGCATTTTAAAATAAAAAAAATATTTATTATTGTTTAAAACTATGACAGAAAATGATTATAAAAAGGAAATCACAAACAGATTAGCCACTTCATTCTGATCAAATTAGTAATTTGTAGGATCAACCAGCTAGTCAAATTCTTGTAATAGAAAAGCATAAACTGCTGTATGGTATAACATAGTGAATGGATTTCCATCAGCTATTTGGTTAATTTCTTTTCTACCTGGTTAGACTCTTACTTTTTTATGTTTACTTAAATGCAATAACATTGTCTTTTAACTTATTCAATAGAAGTTTTCATGAAAACTACTGAATAAAATAAGAATTGGAAAACAATCTGAAAGCAAATTTTAATTTAACCAATGATGCATGAGATGGAAAAACTATTCAAACAGCCTAAAAACAATTCTACTGGATCATAGGTAGCCTACTCAAACAACACATTTATATAGCATATTCTTTACAGTATCACTTCATAAATCATTAAGTCATATTTAAGTCTGTTGTATTAGACAATAACACAGATATATAAAAATTTCAAAGGAATAAGAAAAATTTAAATATGGCAAAATTATTTTAGCTATCAAAATTTACTTTTCTGGTATAATTTGTTCTTTAGAACCTGCCAGAAAACTAAGAAGTTTGCAAATGCAAACTATATGCTTCAAAAAGAGACTTAATAGATTCTGCCTCCTTTCATTTCTGCACTCATCAAACAGGAATAGTAGGTCTGTCTTAGGTACTTTTTTATTGCTGTGATAAACCACCATAATCAAGGCAACTTATGAAAAGAAACATTTAATTTGACTTATGGCATTGGTTCTAAACCTGTGGATCATGCCTCCTTTGGAGAGGTTGACTGACCCTTTCCAAGGGTTGCCTAAGACCATCTGCCTATCAGATATTTATATTATTATCTGTAACAGTATCAAAATTACAGCTATGAAACTATTAATGAAAATAATTTGTGGTTGGGGACACTACAACATGAGGAATTGTATTAAAGGGTTACAGCATTAGGAATGTTGAGATCCATAACTTCTGGTTTCAGAAGTTTAGAGTCTATCATAATGGAGGGAAGGAATAGAGCTCACATCTTGATTGATGACCATAAGGCAGAAAGAAAGAGAACTGGGAATCACAGGAGTCTGTTGAAATCTCAAGGCCTGTCCTGAGTAATTCCCTTTCCTACAAGGCCAAACCCTTCCCAAACAGTTCTACCAACCAGGCATTAAGTATTCAAGTTACTGAGCCAGTGAGGGCCATTCTCATTCCAACCATCTCACAGTCCTTGACCAGGGCACATTCACTTTTAACACGTAAAACATAGTTGTTTACTTGCTGTTCTTAGCTTATACCTTGTTAGAAGCAGTGGATTTCTAGGGAAGGCTTGGATTGGATTATACCTATAGTAAGTACCTTGTTAGCAAACAAGACTTCAACCTAAGAATGGATAGCAAGATGTAAATTAAAAGCATAGTTTAATATGAAACACCGGGGAAGTGGAAATATGGAATTAGTGTGGCTTCTACAGACTTTTCATCACTATCTGTTGTTAATGCTGTCTCCCTGGAAAAGTTGCCTCGTATCTCAGTGTCTATTTTGTTGTATAGAAGATGAAGAAAATAAGCTAACTAGACAATTTGTTTAGGAATTGAATAATTGTGCACAAAATTGGACCATTTTTCTTTTTCTTGTGTGTGCATGTGTTGTATATCCTTGTTAGTGGGGCGTGTACAAGTGTGAAGATTATCATGCCCATGTATCCAGGGAGGCAAGAGGTTGATGTTGGTATCTTTCCTTCATTGCTCTCTTCTTTTAGTTTTGAAACAAGGTCTCTAAGTGAGCCTGCAGTTCACAAATTTGGTTAGATTGAGTGGCCAGTAAGCTTTGTTAACATTTGGGCTCATACCCTCCACCCTCAGTTACCAGCATCTGCCTTGATGCCTGGCTTTTCACATGGTTTTTGGGGACACTATCACAGGTCCTTATGCAGGTTCATTAGCAACTGCACCATCTCCCCAGTGCCCCTGGCCCATTTCTCATCATTCTCAGGCTCTCAGTTTTCCATGTATACAATGACTTCCACAACTCATTGTATTATAGTATAGTTCACTCTTAAAATAGTGACAGATTGTGAATCCCTGTAAGGAGCTAGAGCTGTATCCAGTACATTCAGTAAGGCAGGCCAAGCAATTCTTATTTAAATCTTCCAGAAATAAGCTACACAATCCTCTCATATCTTGTTTCAGGGTCCTGTTCAACCATTAAACTTCAGGTCCCACCCTAAGGTAAGATGAGTAGATGGATGACTGGGAATACCTGAAAAATAGCCCAGTTCCTAAATTCAAAAAAGGCAAATGTAGATGTATAAACTTAAATGGCAGTTTATTTATTTATAAAAAGAAGAATGAGACTAGACTTACACATTGCACACCAAGCTTCATTTCTGAGAGCATACTTCTTGGTACTGGACAGCATTTGGCTTAAAGTGGTGACTACCTATTTCTTGGGATTGTTTCTGATGAGTACCAGAGCTGAAAAGCTGGTTAGAGAGCCAGTTCTTGGACACAGAATCAGGTAAGACAGGACTGGACAATTCAGGGTCGAGTTCATATGTATTTTGATAAAGGCCAGCATACTAGTCTTAGTCCACAGCATAAACAATTAGAGAGATCCTAGATTCAGTGTGTTTTCTCTGCAGATAATGGTGAATAGTGAGCCTTTATATTTCTGATGCGCTTTGGTCTGCTTCCTCCTTTTAGATAAGTTTCTCTCGGGTCTATGAATATCTTTAGTATGATCTCAATTCATGCTTTACTTCTGTGGCTTTTCTTGTTGCTTTGTGTTGAACAAGGTATACTTTATACAAAAAAGAGGTTCCTGCATGTGTTGAATGCTGTGTATGATATAGCTAGTTTGATTTAAGAGTTGGGAATTGACTTACACTGTAGAAAAAGGAAACAATAAATTAATGTCTCATGCTCAATCTGTTCACTAGGTCATGGGCCCCACCAGAATCCAGTGATTAATTCTTGGTTCTGATCAGTTCAAGGGGAAAGATGCCAAGTATTAGTGATAAGGTCATGGTGTAGGAGGTAGCGATAACTGTGGCATGATCACATAGTGCCATGTGGATATATTAACTACATAACAGATCATTTCTCCAGATAATGTGGCATTCAGGTAATAATGTGTCTATTTTAATAGAATAATTAACACTATGCTCAAAATTACCATTCTAGGAAAAGGGAATGTAACAGAATAATAGTACCCTAAGGTCCGTATTAGAAACCTGCAGTGTTATTCCGAACATTTTCTTTTTGCTTATGACTATTATTGATAAAATAAAAAACATACTAATTAAAAGAATTTTCCTTAGAAAAATAAAGATATTTAACTTACGACATTTAGTCATATGCTTGTTGAAAATATAAAAAGAATGTCCTTTCTTTGATAATTACAGAGGCAGAATCAGAGCCAACAAGAAACTCGGTACTTACAAGGTCAATACTAGTTGATATGTTTCCAAAAAGCTGCAAAAGGAAAGAAGTTTCAATATTTCATTGAGCAAAAATATACAAACTGCTCTCTTGGGGTCTGACTGTCCTTGACCAGGGAGAATTATTCCATGGTGGAAGATTCTGTTCTTAACTTTCCTGTCAGCATCACAGTTTGAGATTCATGATACCGCAGAAGATCACTAAGAAGAATGCTGTATTTGAAGACCACCAGCTGCAGCAGACTGTCAGTCTGGGCTGGAAATGTCATGCGGTAGGTAGTCCAGTATTTGCCTCAAACTGGGCGAAATATATCATATAGTGGAGTCGCAAGGAAAGTCACAATGTGGTGGAAGCTGAAATTCCCAACATGAGTGCAAATGTTTCTAAAAACATCCCACACTTATCAGTGTACACAAAAAAGGCTTCTATATCCCACTGAACAAAATAATACTTATGTATTTAGTGACCCATCAGACTTGTGGGAAATGGAGAGTTGTAGAGAGAAATTTTTTATTTACTCTGGTTTCCACTAACTCAAGAGCAGACTTAATGTGAGGTTTAGCAGATAGAGGACCACACCCATCACTAGCCAAATGTCCCACCTTCAGGGATTTCAAGTCCATTACCCTTTATGCTCCGTGATCCTCCAATGGTAAAAGTAACCCATAAGATTCTATTGCAATTACTTATTTGAATGAATATACATCTGAAAATCATATAATCAGTAGGTAGCTTTTGGAAAATGGTCTGCTTGAATTTCTGATGAGACTGAGAAGCAACCAAATGTTTTCATATACATGCTAAGAATATCCTATTATGTTATCATTCCCCTTCACTGTGATCATAATGCCTGTGTTCAATGTGTCGTTTGGTTTGGAATTATCTCTAGTATAGAAAATTTCATTGATATCTTGTAGTAATATGAGCGGCAGGGCTGCGTCCCCAGCACCCCAGCTGCCTGGCTAGCTTATGCCCCGAAATAACAACACACAAACTGTATTCTTTTAAACACTGCCTGGCCCATTAGTTTCAGCCTCTTAACCCATTTCTAATAATCTATGTAGCACCACGAGTTGCGCATACCAGGAAAGATTTAGCATGTCTGACCTGGCGGCTTGCTTCGTCTCGTGCGTCTGCCCGGGAGAGGGGAGCATGGCGTCTCTGAGCTCACTTCCTCTTCCTCCCAGCATTCTGTTCTGTTTACTCCTCCCACCTATGTTTTAACCTATCAGGGCCAAGCAGTTTCTTTATTGCTTAACCAATGAAATCAACAGATTGATATATGACACTCCCACATCACTTGCCCTTTTTCTGTTTAAACAAAAAAAAGGAAGGCTTTAACTTTAACATAGCAAACTTACATATAACAAAACAGTTAAAAAGCAAGAATGACAGTTACAATATTTACATCTACTTTATCTTTTATCATAACTAAGGAAAACTATAACTATCTACATATTTTTTAACTCCATCAAAGACTCCAGAAGGATATAATATTACCTAATTAAACAAGAAATAAACAACTTTCAAAAACTCTAGAAATGATAGAGACATTTTGCTGCCTGGACAGTCACCCAAAGTTCCTCTGTACCATTGGGGCATCCATCTTCAGCCTAAAGGCCCATGGTATCCAGAGACATTTCCATGAAGCGGGATATTTCAAAGTCAGTTCAGTCACTATCTGTTGTGTCCTGCAGAATGTCTCGCAGACTCTTTCATGAATCAGGAACCCCGAAAGATCATCTCACCTTTAGGCAAGTTCAGTAGTCCTCTCTCTGCGGGTTCTCTGTGTCCAGTTTATGCAATAGTCCAGGCAAGAGCAGTTTCTTGCTCAAATGGCTATCAAACTCCACAAGGATCCTTTTCGATGCCCATCTTCTTCTTGAAGTAGAAGGTGTTTCCAGGAGCAGACATGTCTCATTGTCATGAAAAGTCCAAAGTTATTAAAACATTTAAAATGCCATATTCTATAATCTTTGAAAGATATGAAGAATGCCTATCTAAAATATATCTATGTACATCTAGAAAATCTTAACTAACATGACTACAAGCTTGACTATTATTGATTATCCATTAACAACCTATATACATTACATTTTTAAGTGAACTACACAATCACAATACCTTAATAAAGATCAGAAATACATATACATATAACAAAATTGACCTTAAATCTCTATCAATAAAGCAAAATCTATACTAATGCAAATTATTCATATCTATATCATATCCCCCTTTAAATGTAAAAGAACGTTTATAAACCATATTTGGGAACATGGGCGCAGTTTTTTCTCTCCAAACTGCTTCCTGCTGAATGGGGATGTCGTTAATTAGGTCTTTCATGGTATAACCTGTGTGCTAGTTTCATCTCAGTTGGCAGTTGAGCGAAACAATTTTCTGAAGGTGTTCACAGCAACCCTTCAGGAGGGCATGGTCCATCATACCATATTGGAATAGAAGCAATCCACCGACTCTCACCCTCTGTGAAAACAAAATAAGAAACTCCTTTCCAAAGCATCATGTCCTTAGATCCAAATTTCAAAGTCAAGGCATTTTCAAAATATCTATGTTGGATTAGTTCAGCAGCATTTATAAACAAATATCTTTTAGTAGCTTTTGCTCTTTCCTCAGTATTCAAACAATTCAAAGAGAGCATAATAGTATACAGTATCAAAAGTCTCTGTGGATTTTCCATTTTTGTTCGGCTTTATTTTAATCTCTATTTCATTTCTTTTTACTTCTATTTTTTTATTCTCTGTATATCTTTGACCTGGATTATCTCTGTGGACCAGGCTGTCCTTGAACTCTCAGAGATCTGCCTGACTCTGCCTCCCAGGCATTCGGGATTAAAGGCGGACACTACTACACCTTGAACTCACAGAGATCTGTTTGTCTCTGCCTTCTAGGCACTGGGATTAAAGGCGTGTGCTACCACACCTTGAAGTCACAGAGGCCAATCTCCCTCTGCCTTCCAAGTGTTGGGATTAAAGATGTGTACTACCACACACAACAACTCTCTCTTCCTTTTTTTTTACTTTAAGAACTTTAACTTTTAGCTTGCATATATTTTTAACACACTGTAAACCATTTAGAAATTTTCTTTGTCTTTGAATCTCTCTTTACTGTATATCTCTCTTTTTCTGACGACATGAGTCTTTAATTTACCAAGCAATATCAGTAGGACTAAAGCCGTGGCTTTGGTGGCTGGATCTAGCCCATTCCTTAGCTTTCTGCCATTCCAACCTTGTGGCTGAGGTACTGGCCAGAGCCGCATTCAGTGCCACAAGTCTACAGTGTTTCAAGGTTTTTGCCATCAAACAAGCTGCAACAAATAACACTCAAGTCCTCTCTCTGTAGCTGGCCCTCCTGCCTCAAACAGTCAGAGTTTGCCTTGGCAGGACGGCCCAGAAAGCCGGCATTTTAAAACAACACAGTTTTTTTCCTGCTACTGCTGAAAACAAACAAGCATTCAGTCAGCATTTCATCAACACCATTTAAATATTTCGTGGCAGGACCTCTTAAGAGCTGCAGGGTTTTGCAGCTGAAGCTGAGTCAGGAAGCCTCTCTTAGATGAGGTGCTTGCTTGCCTATAGCAAGAAGAGCAGACCCAAGAAATTGCTGCTACCACATCGGGCGCCATTCTTTTGTAATAGGAGCAGCGGGGCTGCGTCCCCAGCACCCCAGCTCCTGGCTAGCTTATGCCCCGAAATAACAACACACAAACTGTATTCTTTTAAACACTGCCTGGCCCATTAGTTTCAGTCTCTTAACCCATTTCTAATAATCTATGTAGCACCACGAGGTGCACTTACCAGGGAAGATTCAGTTGATTTCATTGGTTAAGCAATAAAGAAACTGCTTGGCCCTGATAGGTTAAAACATAGATAAGAGGTGCCAGCTTTGGCACAGGTTCAAATCCCACCAAGAACCTAGAGCACTCTGCAAAGAGAGAGTAAGTGGGATGCCACCCCTGCACCCAAGTTCACACATTGGAAACAAGACCTATTGTTCCAGAGTGGAGTGGCGGCAAGTAAGAGCTGGCCAGAGATTTGAACTCTGTCATGAAAGTTCTCATTTCCATGGTTAACACTTAAGATTTTATTATGTTGATGGCAAAGAGGTTACTGATATTATAAAGCTGATAACATGCCATAATTAGCCCTTTTCTTCTGACTTACAGGAGTATAGAATGGAATTTAGGAGGAATCCTTGCAAGGGATAGGGCCAGAGTCCATTACAGGTTTGCATTATGGTCCTGAGAAATGACAGATAAGAACACATAATTAGCAGGACCTGGTGGCTAAGGAAATGGAACACCCATTCTTTCACTCATCAGTTTATAGAAGACATGAAAGTTAAAAGATAAAGTTTCTGCTTCCATAAAGCTTGCATTCTACTGAGAGAAATAAGAATAAAGTCCACAAATGTGCACATTCATAACATATTGTGTGACATTTAGCACTCTGAAGAGAACTAAAGTGACTTGTGATTTTGTCCATTGAAGTTCAGCCCATGGAGCACTATTCTTTGGGCGATGGAAGAAAGTCAGTTTGGCAAGATGGGAGTGTCAGAAGAATAGAAAATGTGTGTCCAGCAGGATCCAGTAAGATTTGCTGTGATGGAGTAGGAGCAACTAAAGTCAACTTTCTGAAAGTATCCCTGTGAGTGAGCCCAGGAGAGGCCAGCAGATAGCTCGCCTAACCAACTCAGCATCTTGAGAAATCATGGATCTCATTGCTAGTGGCCACAATGTTTGAGAAACTTTTCTTACAAATAGAAAAAAAATGAATAGGAGAGAATTATAATTCAAGAATGATTTTGGGGTCACTGTCACTAGATATAGGTTGCTCAATCAGCAAAAAGACAGAATTCGAGTGAGAACAAAATACTTAGAATGACTCCAGATTGGAAAGTCAGTTTACTCCAGACTGGAACAAAGTTTAATCACTCTTTTGGGGTGTTAATCTTGAAAGGCCAATTTTAAGAGTCTATAAGTCTATTTTTTAATACTTGAGGGCTGGGAAGATGTCTCAATAAGTACAGTATTTGCTGCATAAGGGTAAAGATCAGAGGTCAGGTTACGGCAACCAGGCACACCCAGGCTTGGCAGCACGTGCCTATGATCTTAGCACTAGAGAGATGGAGACAGCAAATCCTGGGGCTTGTTGGATAAACAGTCTAGTTAGAAAATATCAGCTTCAGTAGAACGCCCTACCTCAAAATATAAGCTGGAGGGTCTGGAGAGATGACTCAATGGTAAAGAGTGTTTGCTGCTCTTGCAGAGGACCCAGGATCTGTTCCCAGAACCCACATGGAAGCCCACAATTGCCTGTAACTCCAATTCCAGGAGTTACATATGTGATCCATGTATGTACATGCGGGCAAACTCTTCTCAACACAAAATAAAAATAAATGTATCCTAAAAATGAAAAGAAGGAATAGAGGAAGCCTTCTAGCCTTCATGTGCAGTCTCATACACATGTACATACATGAACAGGAGCATGTTCACAAACACACACATAGAATATTTAAAAAATAAATTGGACAATATAAGCCTCAATAAGATAATTCATTAATTTGAATACATTTTAAGTAAAAAATAACCAGTAATAATGCCAGTCATGGTGGCACAAACCTGTAACGCCACATCTTGGGAAGCAGAGGCAAAAGGATCAGGAGTTTTAAGGTCGGCCTGAGCTACACAATAAGTATTAGGGAACTCTAGACTATCTGACAGTCTGTTTCAAAACAACAACATGTAGCGATAGTTGTTAATATTTTCTTTTTATTGGCTTTTATGTAAAGGGGTCAGGAGAGGTAAGAACAAGGAGACACAAGAAATGAATTTGATGGAAAGACTGATATCGCAGGGGAAGGAGTGGAGACAATGAAGAGATGTCCAGAGAGAGGACACACTTTGCCTTTGGTGTGTTTGCACATTTGTTTGCTGTGGAGTAACATTCTGGATGATTCTTTTCAAAAGTGGAATTACCATAAAAAGTCTTTGTTTTTAGCAATCCTTATAATCCTTCAGTTACTGTCTTCCTTTTGTGTGTGCAAACAAACATTTTCTTCCTTTGGGTGTCTTGGGCTCAGTAGATAGCCTTGAGCATGGTATGTAAGCCATTTACAATACAAGTATCTTTCCAGTCCTCATTTTTCTTTTCTTTTCTTTCTTTTGTGATAGTCTCTTGATTTATTACTTAATTCAGTGCCGTCAGCTTTATAGTAACTTATCCTATTAGAAATGCAAGCAAAAAAACCCTAAGAATTGATAAATAGGATTACATGCTATTCAAAGCTTTTAAACAGCAAAACTAATTACTAGCAGAGTGAGCACCCAGCCTATAGGATTGGAGCAAACCTTTGTTTGCTGTATAGTGCAGCCCTGGTTTTCTGGGAACGGATTCTCATATAGCTCTGAGCCACCTGCCTAACATTTTTAAAGTTCTTTTTGCATTTTTGTGGCCTTATTCTGTGCTCCAATATTCTGCCATCTTGGTTTCTTCTGGGATTTCTTTTCCTTCTGCTCCATTTTCTCTTCTGACTTAGGTGGTGAGCTCTGAAAATGAGCTTCATGTGTGGGCTGTACTGTTTCTCTGAACCCATTTAGTGACCAGAGCGTCTACATCTTAAGCTGCAAGCTCAATGGTACTTTACAGATGTAAATATGATTACCAAGAAGTCAGCATTCTTTTCAGGACCCTGGCCCTGTGTCCTCTCGCCGCCTGAACCCACCATCGTTAGGCCTCACCTTTCCTGTAGACGCCAAAGACAAGGTGCAATGGCAGATACATCATGTTCTTCCAGATGATCTCTGTCAAGAAATTGATGACTTGACAGATATACATAAACTGTATGGGCTGGGCGACTTCAAGGATTTCTCTGAAGTAAACATGAAGATCAGAATCTTTTAACCTGAATGCTTTTTCTAGATGAAAATACAAGCAGTCCATTTTCAAAGAGCACCCCAGGTTGTAATGAGCTAAGGAAAGAAAGAGACCTGGGCATTTAGCTCAGTGGGAGAGTACTTCCCAGCACACATGAGGGTCTGGGACTCAAGGAAAAGAAAGATCCTCGAATTCATTTGGAAAAGTGAAAAGAAACTCTTGCTTTTAATAGCTACAGTGTAAAATAGTGATAAAGAGTGAAAACAAACGCTTGACCAAAGTGTGGCAGTCCACTCCGAGTAGTTTAATCTAGTACATTAATTATAATTATAACACAACTGCTATTATTTGCTTTATATAACAATAGGAATATTTAATATTTTAGCAACAGAAGTTAAAGAAATAAACTGGAAACAATGAGTAGACCATCCAATCAGCTCCTATAGTTGTGAATTTGGCTGCATGATGACGTTACTCACACCCTGCCAATCTTTTTGTGATTCAGTGCAAAAAAGAGATCAGTTATGAATGATAGGCTTCTATCATGAATAGAAAATTCTAGTTCTAGAGCTAAGAATGTGGCAGAGTACTTGCCTAGCATGCACAAAGTCTTGAGTTTGATCCCTAGCAATGCATAAAATTGGGAATGGCGGCTTAAGTCTGCAATCCCAGTACCCTAGATGCACTGGGACCAAAAGTTCAAGGTCATCCTCACTTCCTTATTGAGTTTGATGTCTGATCATGATTGGCCTTAGCACATGTTTACTTCTCGTCTGTGAATATTCTTTACTAACTGTAAGCCCTTGAAAACATGGAGTACAGTTTCCTCATCTTCCTATATTACCAAGTTCAGAGTCGTGCTGCAAAGAACAGGATACACACTTATTTTGTTTTCTCAGGTCTTAGCTCAGAGCATTTGTATAAACTACAATAGTTATATTAAATGTGAAAGACCTGCTCCTTCCTCAAAGAGTAAGAACTTTCTTTTAGTGCAGACTGTTTGTACGGGTCGCTGTTTTGTTCTCAGGGACAGAAGGAGTGTCTGAGCATGGCAGTTTTTGCTATTTGCAGCATGATTAACTGCAGGAACGAACAATGACACAGCCACAGAGTACAGACTCAGGGAGTGATGGGAGCAATATATCTGTTTTTGTGGGTGTTGCCTGATCCTTCTATCTTTCTTTCACAGTGACAGTGTCAGTGACCATATTATTCTGTTCAACAAAGATCTGAGGCTTCTGCTGTCCATGGGCTTTTGATGGTGTCAAGTATTACCTAATGCAATACATCATTCAGTTAAATTTGAATTTCAGGTAGCAACAAACCTGCATATGAATAAGGAAAAGTAATGATTTACATTTATTGTAATTAAATTTTATTTCAGTTCCTCAATCTGCATTTGCTAAATCTGGCAGCTGTAGTTAAAGCCATTTCCTGTACTAGGCTGGGAACACTGCCTGCAGAAACCATGTTCATGGTTCTGTCCTGCTCAGCAGGCTGTTCTGTGCTCTGTTAGCTCTACAGCGTGACATGAAATGCAGAATGTGGATCAGGGGCTGACCCTCCCATGCCCCATCCCCCTTGATGGCTCCTGTTTTTTTCTTCCTGACTGTATTTGGTTTAATGAATCATTTTGTGGTATCCATCACTGATAAGCTTAAAGTGTTACCACTACTACTAGGGATATTTACACTGCAGAGTACTAGCAAAATAATAAACAGTTTATAATAGGATTTTGAAAATTTTTCTAAGTTGATATTCGTATTTATAGTGATAAAATTACTTGTTATCTTTTGAAATTAAGGATTTGGCTTTAGACTGCTCTATCTTCTCATTTGTATAGCTGCATACTTTGGATCAGGCCACAGAATCCTGGGTGATGGTTAGGAGAAAAGGAGTGCTTTTATGTTTTCAAGACTGGGTGAGCTGAGGGGAAACAAGAACTTCATCCAGTTTAACAAGTACCCAAGGAGGACTTTCCTTTTGTCAGTGTTTCTCTGTAAGGCATTCTCGGATGTCATTCCCGCAGAATCCAAGTGAGTGGATTACATTAACTGAAACAAACGAAGCTCAGAGATGGTAAGTGGCTTGTCTGGAAATGACAGAGCTGTGATTAAAAATAATCAGATGTTTTGTTTTTGGAAGTCACTTTCTGTCACATCATGCAGTCCAGGCACCCTACAATCCTTTTCTTGGGAATCTCCAAGCTCCCCTCAAAGCTATTGGCTGTGGTTGCTGGGTAGTAAATCCTCTGTGGTTAAGCATCTTTTGGTTGCAAAGTTTTGGGGAAAATATAATGCCAGGTCACTTTAGTGACATAAATAGGAAATGATTCACAATCAGACGCTATTGGGAAACCAGATTTGCTTACAGGATTTTCTTGTCAAAAGCGATTGCCTTTCATTCTTGATTAAAGCTACAGTGAATGAAGATATGACCCCAGCACTCAGACCCATCTGTAAGGCTGGATGAGGAAAGTGAAGTGGATTTGTGGCGCCCTGTATCATTTTATTACTGCCCACTTAAGGCTCTTTCTTATCCACAAGGGGATCTGGCTACCTGGATATGAGGAACTGGGAAGACGGCTTGATTGCTGTGTTCACTTATGAGTATTCAAAATGGAATCACTCCCTGCTACATGTTATTTTATTATGGAGCATATGGAAAAATGATTGAGTTGAATCCTAAATGAGGAAAAAAGCAACTGTGTGAAAATTTCAGCATTTTACATTCCCATTTTATATTACGAGCTGGTTAGTATTCTACAATTAATAATTTGAGGTCATTAAAGGTTATAGGCGCATGGTTAAAATCAATCAGCAAGACTAAGTCTGTTGGTTTTACATGTAATCCAAGTACTCAAGAGGTTGAATCAGGAGAATAGTGAGTTTAGGCTGCCTGGGTAACATAGCAAGACCCTATCTCATAAACAAACATCAAAACTTAACATATGACTGAAAATGCTTAAAATGGTTGATAAATATTGGTATCAATATTTGGTTAATTAGAAAGGAAAAACATACAACTATTCACATGTAAAATAGAAATTCAGGGATGAGGAGAGGTAGTCTTTATCTTCATACAATAAATTACTATAGAAAATAGAATCATGCAGGATTTGGAGCAGAAAGAACTAATGTAGAATTTTAATGCTGGATTCCATGACATAATATTGCTTGGAGATACTAGGATGTGATACTATGGAATGTAGCTTGGGGAAGAAGGAGCCAGGAGATGTCCTTACTGGCCCAGTTTTGGAAATAGACAGACCTGTCTCTTGTTCTGACATCAAGCCAGTTATTTCATTTCTAAATGAGAAGATTAATTGACAGAATGAGGTATTCTTGAATATTCTAATAGCTAGGTTAAGCTGTTATTTAAAGATCCCTGGAAAATTGATATTAAAGATTCGGTCGTGCTCGTGACATTTTCTTTTTAAAAGAGAGTTTCTAAGTAATTCTGACAAATATAATGAAGTGTATATAGCTTTCATATTAAAGTTTGATTTATTTTTATAAATATTTAATTGTAGATTTATTAAAAATAGTGAAAGCATTATATATTACACAGCACATTTATTTATTTATTTATGATTTCTGCCTCCTCCCTGCCACCGCCTCCCATTTCCCTCCTCCCCACCAATCAAGTCCCCCTCCCTCGTCAGCCTGAAGAGCAACCAGGGTTCCCTGCCCTGTGGGAAGTCCAAGGACCACCCACCTCCATCCAGGTCTAGTAAGGTGAGCATCCAAACTGCCTAGCCTCCCAAAAAGCCAGTACGTGCAGTAGGATCAAAACCCAATGCCACTGTTCTTGAGTTCTCAGTAGTCCTCATTGTCCACTATGTTCAACAGTTTTATCCCATGCTTTTTCAGACCCAGTCCAGCTGGCCTTGGTGAGTTCCCGATAGTACATCCCCATTGTCTCAGTACACAGCACATTTTTACAAAGAAAACATTCTACATTTTACAAAACAAAAAGATTTTTGTAAGAGCACTGGCATTGTTGAATATATTGTTTTAAAAAAAATCATTCATGTCCAGCTTCTTAGAAGACAGGTGGATTCTAGAATTTGCATTCAACCTGATATTGTTTGAAGTATATAAATAAAACTTGGCTCCACAGATATGTATAGTTAGAAAAGGGAAGAATTTTAATAGAATTTTCAGATAGTTCCTGAAAAGTCTATTGACAAATATGGCCCAGAAGGCAGTTGTCATTTAGAATCTCAAACCAAATGAGTAACTTCTTTACTCTTTTAAAGGTAAAACCTCCTGGGCTCATTTACTTTGAGTGTATCTTTTCTTCATGATTTTTAACATGCTGATTGGGAATCTGTTATATATTGATTCTCTGAATTACACAAATATTCTAAACATTGAGCATTTCATATTATAATCATGCCTTTAATGTCACTGATTTCACTGCCCTGCTACAGAAAACTGGTGAGGTCCTGGTGGCAGAGACAAAGGGAAGCTCCTGAAATCACGGTTGTGCTTGGAAGATTTGATTTTATCACTGGTACAAATGCTGACAGCTGTTGTCCTGAGAGAGAGATGCCTGTTTACTCATTTGAAAACAAATGCCCACCCAATTGCCAAGTGTGAAAACTCCTAATTTATCAACCATTGTCATTGTTATTTCAATTAGTGGTATTTCTGAAAAAAGCAAATACCTCACAACACACTCAAGCAGCGGCATAACTACTTTCAAGTCCTAACACTGCTATCAGTGAAAGAAGACTAAATATGATAGGGACCAGTATAGTTCATAAATATAATTTTGCTATGCCGTATGTGCACAGTGAGTGGGAAACAAGAATTTCTATATGGGTTATTTAGAAGGAATAAATGAATTAGAAGACAAAACTGTTTATCCTCCATATTTAGACTTAAAACATACATTTAAATTTCCCAACATCAGCACACACATTCACATACACACACACTCACACACATATATTTATGTCATCATTGTTATAATAGATTGCTGTGTATATATACAAATATTTGATATATTAGTATGTGACATACTGGTACATAACTGTTAATATAGAAAATATAAAGTAAATTTTATGAAACAAGCTGATTAGTAACAGGGATTCATGAAATATCAGTGGCAATAATGGTAATCTATTTCTAAAATGGGAGAAACTTTCTGGAATTTTGCAAAATCTTGCAACTTAAAATTCCAGAATAACAAATGGAAAGGTCAAGGCATGTAGGAGGGTCTGTGTTTACCAGACTAAATTAATTGCACATAGCAAAATATTACACGTGCCAGACAAGAGGAGCTATTAATTATCACCTTCAGATAGCTTCCATTCTTTAAATGTCCTGATTCAGAAGGACAAGCAAGGAGACTGTAGGAGGATGTTAGGGATGGAAGGTGTAGTCATGTGGCTTCTTTTGTCTGTTTTGAAAATTTGTTTTTCTGTGAGCTAGAGAACCATAGAATCGTTTGAGCAGAGGGGTGACTTGATCTGTCATGTGATAGGGGAAGCTCTGTTAACCAATTACCTTTAAGAAGTAGAACCTAGTTAAGGCCTGGCTACCTGAAGCCCAGGAAGAAAAACTGAGACAGACCAGTTGCTCACTCTCTGGGTGATTCCCATGGGACACAGCAGAACTCAGACTTCCCATTCTTGTGGCCTGAGTTTCCCCTTATAATAATTAAAAATATAATTGTTTATCTTTAAACTGGCCTGGTTATTTCCAAAATTGAACTAATAGCTACAGTTTGCATCCAATGTGGGGCCACTTGAGTCTCTGGCAGCTTTGGCCAATGGCGGCTATGCAGCACTCATTCAAGCATAGAATTCCTGCACAGCGGCCCTAATTGGCCGCTATTGCCTGACTTAGCGGTCCAGTTTTTTCTGCGCTCGCAAAGGCTAAGGTAGTGAAGGTGGAGAGACGCAGGAAGCCGAGGTGGAAAAAGCTCGCCAGCCATTGCTGGCAGTGGCAGCTGAGGAGCTTGCACCCAACCCAGCTCCGCCACTGCAGCTACGGACAACACGGACAACATGCCTTCTGTTCTGAACAGGAGGTGCCATCTTTGTCCATCAACTGTCCCCTAGGACTGTAGAACAGCCACGGACCTTCACGAAGCACACATTCTATGATTTATATTAAACAACTTCTTGATTTAAGCATATTTTTTAGCATTTAACGTAAATCAGATCTAAACCAAGCATGTGGCTCCAAGAGCACCGTGACACCTACTGGCAGGTAATGGTTATTGCACCTACTCCAGCTAATTAAACCACTGGTGAGATTTATTATTCTAAATATAATTCATAAGTTTTAAAAAGGGCAATATGTCAGACAATCTAACCGTCCAAGGTTTCAATAGACTTTTTATTTACACCATGTGTGAGGTCTTACAAGACGCACGTGATGCCTCTTCTACACCACTATTCTTATTTCTAGGGCTTAGTTTTCTCCTCAATATTTTTTTCTTAAAAATATAGTTTGACAGCCGGGCGGTGGTGGCGCACGCCTTTAATCCCAGCACTTGGGAGGCAGAGGCAGGCGGATCTCTGTGAGTTCGAGACCAGCCTGGTCTACAAGAGCTAGTTCCAGGACAGGCTCCAAAACCACAGAGAAACCCTGTCTCGAAAAACAAAAAACAAAAAAACAAAAAAAAATATAGTTTGACAATAGAAAAATGATACAGTCTTTACAGACTAAATCCAGGCTTCTTAGTAAAGAAGTTGGAAATCTAAAAGAGGACATGATCACCTTAACTAACAATTTTCAGTCAGCTGAAACATGTATACATTAAACATGGTATAGACTGGTACAAAAATGTAACAGCAAGCAGTGAACAAAAGGTACTGTGTGTGGTCAGTAGCATTAAGACATAATAACCAGGTATGAAGCGATGAACCTTGGGGTCAGGGTGCTAGCATATGAGATAGTAATAAAGTCTGTATTTACTTTGGAAACAGAATAATAGGATTTCCTATTAGATTATGTATGAAAATATAAGGGAAATGTAAGCCAGGTACAAAACTGCTACCATGAGAAATTCAGTAAAAGAGACTGACACTAATTGGGAAGTGAAAATCATAAGTGGCAGTCTGGGGAGAAAGAGGAAGTAAGTTTGGGGGTTAGATATATTTAGTACAGAATGCTTATTTAATGGAAGTTAGAGGCAGATGAATGAGCTGAGTGTGGGCCTCAGGACTCGTATAGATTTGTCTGCCAAGGAAACAAACCGTGAAACTGAATGGGATCTCCTAACGGAGATAAAAATAGTCTTGAGACATAGATGTCCTCATGTTTAGGAGCTAGGAAGATGAGTAAGGATCTCTGAAGGAGGTGGGGAAGAAGGAGCATCAAGTGGGAGTTTATCCTATATGCCACCTGGAAAAAAAGTGGTTCAGAAAGTGAAACAAACTTCCTTCCCTCCCTCAAAGGTGGCTTGTTGGGGAAATAGTCACTCAATCAGGTGGTGTCTAAACCACAGGCAGTTTGACAAGTTGTTTCAGTGGGAGGTAGAGTCAAGCAGGCTCATCTTTTACCTTCACAGGGTCTGTAACAAGAGTATAATTTAAGGCTCACACAGTGTCTATTTAGCTTTAAAAAAAATGACAAATCAAGATAGCAAATAACAGACATCTTGATACCGCAAATAATGATAATGAGAGAAAAGCCAAGACAATAGCAGAAATATTGTTCTTGAAGTAGTCTAGTTACTGAACCAATTTCAGCAGCTCCATCATCCTCACCAAACTGGACAAGAGGGAGGAAGGACTGACTGTAGAGTTTTCCTATCCCAAATAACTGCTAGCTGCTTTCCAAATTTGATTCAGAGACTTAATATAAATTATAAATTCTTAGCCAATAGCTCAGGCTTATTGCTAACTAATTCTTACATTTAAATTAACCCATATTTCTCATCTATGCTTTGCCACGTGGCTAATGGCTTGTTACCTTATTTTGTGCATGCCCTGCTTCCTTAGCAGCTGGCTGTGTCTCTCTGGCTCCTTCCTCTTCTTCCCATCATTCTCCTAGTTTGCTTGTCCCACCTATACTTTCTTTTTGGCTATTAGTCAATCCAAGTGACAAATATTCAAAATGATTAAAAGGATTATTTCACAGCAAATACTAGTTGCCAGCCTCCATCACCATAATGGAAACTATGCCACAGTCTAGCAATTTGCTGTAGATGCAATGGCATCTGTATTGGTCTGTCCTTCACAGTAACACATCTAGAGCATACATCCTAACCAGATAACAAAAAGCTGCAGAACTATGAGGTCAAGCAGAGTTGGGACTTAACAACAGTTATCTGGGGATGGAGCTGCCTTTGCATCCATCAGATGGAGGATACACATGGGGAATGATCTGGCGTGCATTCTTACACTCAAATTGAAAGGGGGATATCACTCAAACATGTCTACATCAAAGCAGTGACATGGTAGAATATGAAATCATATACAATCGTTACTAATGGTATATTCAAGCTATAAGTGTTTAGCATGATCTAATGTGTGTATTTATGTATGTTTTAATGAGTTTATGTAAATGTTTATACAGTTAGCATCTTTAAAATATTGTACATGTACTTAAAATGTCTAAGGGAAGTTTATAAAATGAAACTGTGATAATACCTGAGTTAAATAATTTTTCATATTTTATTTATGTTTTTGTTTTTAAATGAATATACATTATTTTTAGTACTCCAAAAAGAAGAGGTAGGAAAGAAAAATGGCATATAGATGTTGTATGTTTGCGTACAAGGTCATAATATATGACCTTTTACATATTTAAATCAAATTAGTAGACTTAGAAAGTACATGTTTATAATTTTATTTATCTTAATAAAACTTGGACTAGTTGATTTTAAGATAAGGACAACAAAACATATCCTTTTCCACATCTATGACATGGCTTCTTTTAGAGTTCTTTCCCAAGTCTCTTTTGTTAGCATTCTTCCTGTTAGTATTTACTGAGCACTACAGGAAGTTCTGCTTGTTCTACAAATCCATGGAAACTGTACTTGCCAGGGCAATTTCAAATGAGAGTTCTTGTCCTTTTGGCTCTCTACATCCTTCTGCCTTTTCCTGTGTTCAGATCTTAATTTCAATATCAAGCTGACATTGGTTGTGGTTTCAGCATAACTTTCTTGAAGTACAAGATATTCAGGAATTCTGTTGCAGATATGAACTTACAAATTTATCCCTTAGTAGGTCCCTGCTCTGGGCTAGATTTCTGCAGAGAATGTTCCCTGATGGCCATGACTTTGGGCCCTACACATTGCCACAGGGCCAAACTGGAACAATGCCTCAGAAATAGCCCCTTATTTTTCTTTCTGTTTGTTTCACAGGAGGACTCCAAACTTTTCTTCTTTCTCTTCTATTAAAAGAAGTAAACAAAACAAATAGTTAAACCAACCAACCAGTCCAACCTAACCCAACCAACCAATCAACCAACTTCATTTAGGCCTCAAATGAAGACTTTAAATAAAATACATATTGAATCTGTTTATTGACAATTTCTCCCATGTGTGTAGTGCATTCTGATTACTATTATGACTTGACTCTCTTATATCTCCCTTACCAGTCTCTTCCTCTCCATTAAGATCCCTTTCCCACCTTTATGCCTTTTTGTTTTATTTCATGACCACTGAGTTTAACTAGGTCTGTCTGGGTGATCATGGGTTTGGAATGATCTCTTGGAGCTTAGTATGTTTATTAGTGGTTATGCAGCTGAAGAATATGGCTGCCTCTCCCCTAGAATACATTAGTAACCAACAGTTTAGTATGAAGAAGTAGGGTACTGTACCTCCCTGATACATAATCAACTGTTGACAGATCTGAATTTGTGGTGTAGGCCCAGTGCAGGCAGCTACAGTAGTTATGTAATTGTAGTTGCAATGGTTGTGTCATTGCTAAAAGACTGCATTTGGCATCTCATTCTCCTATCTTTTACCTCTTACAGTCTCCATCTACCTGTGTTCTCTGAGCCATAAAGAAAGGAATGGCATTAATGTCCTGCTTAAAATGGATTACTCAATGGTCTCTCATTCTTAGCACTGTGATCAGCCATGACTTTATTTATTAACCCCCATTCATTGCAAAGTGAAACTGATGTGATAAAGATTGAGGGTAGAATGTGACTATATATAAAATATAAATATTTAAAATGTTAGTTGGCACTATGCCAATTTCGTTAAACAATAGTAGCAAGTCCTCCTTTAGGGCCTACAACTTTGTCAGCCATGGATTTTCTACTAGATTTATAGTACCAGGTGTAAATTTCATCTTGTGCAGTGGGTCTCAAATCTAATCACTGAGTACTTGGTTACCTCCCCCATAGTTGTGTTCCTTCTGCAGCCATGAACAAATCTTGTCTTCCAATTTAATAGTTTATAGGGTTCACAGCTTGGTGAGGCACTGATGCTCCCTGCCCCCACCCCACCCCCGTCCCCACCATAGCCTGTATAACACATTCCAGCATTATGAAAGTCAGAAGAGAGGAAACTTCAAAATCAGTTACAGTTTGGTTTTTCTTTATCTTGTAATAAAAGTGCCCCCTCAATTACAATTTCTCAACTCTGCTCTTTAAATAAACAATCTCTGATGACAGAAAGTACTTGCCTATTAGTGAAGACTGATTTTGGAATGAATTTCTGTGTGCTTAAGAAATAATTAATTCTGGGACGGCGCAGGCGGACGGACCCAGACGGTGCAGGCGGATGGAAGATGACCTCCGCAGCCGGCGGGACCAGTGGGGACCAGCGCAGCAGCAGAGGACGCAGGCTGCAGGTGGTGGGGACCGTCGTGCCAGCAGATGCAGGCTGCAGGGACCGGCGTGCAACACCGAGAGCAGATCACCCCACCACAATTAAATCAAAGAGGTAGACCTTTGGTTGGCGAGGTCCCTGGCAAAGGAGGAGCCAGGTCCTATTCCTGAAGACCCTTCTGAGGGGTGAGAGGGATCTTGGCCCCCGGCTGGAGAAAGGAAACAGAGCAGGAACATTTTGTAAGAGGAGCCCATGGCCAGCAGGGAAACCTGATCCGGTTTTAAAAGACAAATTAGATAGCATCTATAAGAGGAGATGGGCAGGCACCAAGGCAAGAATTCACCCAATATTCTGAAAAACAACATGAAAACACCAGAACCCAATGATTTTACAACAGAAGGACTTGAACACCCCAACACAGAAGAAGTGGAAAAAAATTGACTTTATGAAAGCAATAGCATCCCTTAAACAACATGTGAAAAATGCCCTTATGGAAATGGATGAGAAGTATAACCAAAAATTTGAAGGAATGAGTAAATACGTACATAATACCCTGGGAAACCAAGAAAGAATGATCAAACAGGTAATGGAAACAGTTCAAGAATTGAAAACTGAAATGGAAGCAAGGAAGAAAACACAAACAGAGGACCAGCTGGATATGGAAAATCTAGGTCAATGAGCAGAGCCTACAGAAACAAGCATAATCAATAGAATACAAGAAACAGAAGAAAGAATCTCAGATTCTGAGGACACCAGAGAAAATAAACGCACTGATCAAAGAAAACTGCAAAGCCAACAAATTCTCATCACAAAACATTCAGGAATTATGGGACACAATAAAAAGACCAAACCTAAGAATAATAGGAATAGAAGAAGGAGAAGAGTCACAGCTCAATGGCCCAGAAAATATTTTTAACAAAATTATGGAAGAAAACTTTCCCAACATAAAGAAAGATATTCCTTTGAATATCCAAGAAGCATACAGAACACCAAACATACTGGATCAAAGAAAAACATCCCCTCACCATATAAAAATCAAAACACAAAATATACAGGTTAAAGAAAGAATATTAAGAGCTGCAAAGGAAAAAGGCCAAGTAACTTATAAAGGTAAACTGATCAGACTTACACCTGATTTCTCTATGGAAACCATGAAAGCCAGAAGGTCCTGGATAGAAGTACTGCAGAAGCTAAGAGACCATGGATGCAAGCCCAGACTACTATACCCAGCCAAGCTTTCGTTCACTATAAATGGACAAAACAAGACATTCCAGGATAAGAACAAATTTAAACAATACTTAGCCACGAATCCAGCCCTACAGAAAATAATAGAAGGAAAATCGCAACCCAAGGAATCCAACATTGCCAACACTGCCTACAATAACTGAGGCATCTAGCAACCCTTCACCAGCACAGCTCAAAGAAGGGAGACACACAAATTCTACTACCAAAAACAATAAGAATATCCGGAGTAAACAACCACTGGTCACTAATATTACTTAATATTAATGGTATCAATTCACCTCTAAAAAGGCACAGGCTAAGAGACTGGATACGAAAACAGGATCCAACATTCTGCTGTTTGCAAGAAACACATCTCAACCACAAAGACAGGCATCTACTCAGAGTAAAGGGTTGGGAAAAGGTCTTTCAAGCAAATGGTCCTAAGACAAAAGCAGGTATGGCCATATTAATTTCTAACAAAACTGACTTCAAACTAAAATCAATCAGAAGAGATCAAGATGGACACTTTATACTCATAACAGGAACAATTTGTCAGGATGACATCTCAATCCTGAATATTTATACCTGTAATATAAAAGCACCCACTTATGTAAAAGAAATATTACTAAAACTCAAGGCAGACATCACACCACACACACTAGTAGTAGGAGACTTCAGTACACCTCTCTCAGCAATGGACAGGTCAATCAGACAGAAACCTAATAGAGAAGTAAGAGAACTACTGGAGGTAATGAAGCAAATGGAGTTAACAGACATCTATAGAACATTCCACCCAAATAGGAAAGAATATACCTTCTTCTCTGCAGCTCATGGAACCTTCTCGAAAATCAACCACATACTCGGAAACAAAGGAAACCTCCACAGATACAAAAAAAATATCAGTGTCCACCTGTGTCTTATCAGATCACCACGGATTAAAGTTAGAATTCAACAACAATCCTACCTCCAAAAAGCCGACAAACTCATGGAAACTGAACAGTCAACTATTGAACCACACCTGGGTCAAGGAAGAAATCAAGAAAGAAATTAAAGTCTTCCTTGAATTTAATGAAAATAAAGGGACAACATACTCAAACCTATGGGACACTATGAAATCAGTGCTAAGAGGAAAGTTCATAGCACTAAGTGCCCACCTAAAGAAACAGAGAAAGCATACATCGGGGACTTAACAGCACACCTGAAAGCTTTAGAAAAAAAAAGAAGCAGACGCGCCCAGGAGGAGTAGAAGAGTGGAAATAATCAAACTGAGGGCGGAAATCAACGAAATAGAAAAACAGAAAACAGTCCAAAGAATCAATGAAACAAAAAGTTGGTTCTTGGAGAAAATCAACAAGATCGACAAACCCCTATCCAAACTAATTAAACGACAGAGAGAGAACTCACAAATAAATAAGATCAGAAATGAAAACGGGCACATAACCACAGACACAGAGGAAATTCAGAGACTCATTAGATCTTACTACAAAAGCCTGTATGCCACAAAACTAGAAAATGCAAAAGAAATGGACATTTTTTTTTTAGATAAATACCACATACGAAAGCTAAACCAAGACCAGGTGAACGATCTAAATAGACCTGTTAGTCGCGAAGAACTAGAAACTGTTATCAAAAATCTCCCTTCCAAAAAAAGCCCAGGACCAGATGGTTTCAATGCAGAATTCTACCAGAACTTCCGAGAAGAGCTAATACCTATACTCCTTAATGTATTTCACAATATAGAAACAGAAGAGTCATTGCCAAATTCCTTTTATGAAGCTACAGTTACCCTGATACCAAAACCACACAAAGACCCAACCAAGAAACAGAGTTACAGGCCTATCTCACTCATGAATATCGACGCAAAAATTCTCAATAAAATATTGACAAACCGAATCCAAGAACACATTAGAAAAATTATCCATCATGATCAAGTAGGCTTCATCCCAGAGATGCAGGGCTGGTTCAACATACGCAAATCTATCAATGTAATCCACCATATAAATAATCTGAAAGAAAAAAACCATATGATCATTTAATTAGATGCTGAAAAAGCATTTGACAAAATTCAACACCCCTTTATGATAAAAGTCTTGGAGAGATTAGGGATACAAGGATCATACCTAAATATAATAAAAGCTATTTATAGCAAGCCAACAGCTAACATTAAATTAAATGGAGAAGACCTCAAAGCCATCCCACTAAAATCAGGAAAACGACAAGGCTGTCCACTCTCTCCATACCTCTTCAATATAGTGCTTGAAGTTCTAGCAATAGCAATAAGACAACATAAGGGGATCAAGGGGATTCGTATCGGAAAAGAAGAAGTTAAGCTCTCGTTATTTGCAGATATGATAGTATACATAAGCAACCCCAAGAACTCACCAAAAAATTCCTACAGCTGATAAACACCTTTAGTAATGTGGCAGGATACAAGGTCAACTCCAAAAAATCAGTTGCCTTTCTATACACTAAGGATAAGGAAACAGAGAGAGAAATTAGAGAAGCATCACCTTTCACGATAGCTACAAATAGCATAAAATATCTTGGGGTAACTCTGACCATGGAAGTGAAAGATCTATTTGACAAGAACTTTAAGTCTTTGAAGAAAGAAATTGAAGAGGACACCAGAAAATGGAAGGATCTCCCTTGCTCCTGGATTGGGAGGATCAACATAGTAAAAATGGCAATTCTACCAAAAGCAATCTATAGATTCAATGCAATCTCCATCAAAATTCTTCACAGATCTGGAGAAGACACTAATCAACTTTATATGGAAAAACAAAACACCCAGAATAGCCAAAACAATCTTATACAACAAAGGATCGTCTGGAGGCATTACCATCCCTGACTTCAAACTCTACTACAGAGCTACAGTATTGAAAACAGCTTGGTATTGGCATAAAAACAGAGAAGTCGACCAATGGAACCGAATAGAAGACCCTGACTTTAACCCACAAACCTATGAACACCTGATTTTCGAAAAAGGAGCTAAAAGTATACAATGGAAAAGAGAGCATCTTCAACAAATTGTGCTGGCAAAACTGGATGTCAAACTGTAGAAGAATGAAAATAGATCCATATCTATCACCATGCACAAACCTCAAGTCCAAATGGATTAAAGACCTCAATATCAGTCCGAACACACTGAACCTGATAGAAGAGAAAGTGGGAAGTACTCTACAACACATGGGCACAGGAGACCACTTCCTACGTATAACCCCAGCAGCACAGACATTAAGGGCAACATTGAATAAATGGGACCTCCTGAGACTGAGAAGCTTCTGTAAAGCAAAGGACACTGTCGCTGAGACACAAAGGCAACCCACTGACTGGGAGAAGATCTTCACCAACCCTGCAACTGACAAAGGTCTGATCTCCAAAATATATAGAGAACTCAAGGAACTAGACCGTAAAAGGCTAATCAACCCAATTATAAAATGGGGCATTGAGCTGAACAGAGAATTCTCAACAGAAGAAGTTCAAATGGCCAAAAGACACTTAAGGTCATGCTCAACTTCCTTAGCGATCAGGGAAATGCAAATCAAGACAACTTTAAGATACCATCTTACACCTGTCAGAATGGCTAAAATAAAAAACACCAAAGATAGCCTTTGTTGGAGAGGTTGTGGAGAAAGGGGTACGCTCATCCATTGCTGGTGGGAATGCAAACTTGTGCAACCACTTTGGAAATCAGTGTGGCGGTTTCTCAGGAAATTCGGGATCAACTTACCCATGGACCCAGCAATACCACTCTTGGGAATATACCCAAGAGAGGCCTTATCATACAACAAAAGTATATGCTCTACAATGTTCATAGCAGCATTGTTTGTGATAGCCAGAACCAGGAAACAACCTAGATGCCCTTCAATGGAAGAATGGATGAAGAAAGTATGGAATATATACATATTAGAGTACTACTCAGCAGTAAAAAACAAGGGCTTCTTGAATTTTGCATGCAAATGGATGGAAATAGAAAACACTATCCTGAGTGAGGTAAGCCAGACCCAAAAAGAGGAACATGGGATGTACTCACTCATATTTGGTTTCTAGCCATAAACCAAGGACATTGAGCCTATAATTCGTTATCCTAGAGAAGCTAAATAAGGAGAACCCACAGAAAAACATATAGTCATCCTCCTGAATATTAACCTTCAGCAGGCGATGAAAGAAAACAGAGACAGAGACCCACATTGGAGCACCGGACATAAATCTCAAGGTCCAAATCAAGAGCAGTAGGAGAGAGAGCACGAGCAAGGAACTCAGGACCGCAAGGGGTGCACCCACACACTGAGACAATGGGGATGTTCTACTGGGAACTCACCAAGGCCAGCTGGCCTGGGTCTGGAAAAGCCTGGGATAAAACCGGACTCTCTGAACATAGCGGACAATGAGGACTACTGAGAACTCAAGAACAATGGCAATGGGTTTCTGATCCTACTGCACGCACTGGCTTTGTGGGAGCCTAGGCAGTTTGGATGCTCAACTTACTAGACCTGGATGGAGGTGGGGGTTCCTTGGACTTCCCACAGGACAGGGAACCCTGATTGCTTTTCGGGTTGAGGGGAGGGGATTAATTGGGGGAGGAGGGAAATGGGAGGCGGTGGCGGGGAAGAGACAGAAATCTTTAATAAACAAATAAATTTAAAAATAAAAAAGAAATATATTAATTATGTTAATTAAAAAAAACAAAGTTTGTGTGCATTTTGTCTATAAAATACGAAGGGCAGAGGAAACCATGAGGAGAAAAACTGCTCTTCATATGTATTAACGTTTTTTCAATTGATATGCTGAGAACATTCTCTTGTACACTTCTTTAATAACCTCATCTTATTTCATAATTTTAAGTTATAAAAGACATCGTTATTATAAAAATATAGGTAGCAGGCATATACACACATAAAAAGTCTCCTTTTTGGGTATCTAGGTGGTAGAGAAATTACCTAGCCTATGTGTGGGTGTAAGCTCCAGCAACCATTCCTCCAAATTATCATCTATTCTTGACACTACTTGCCACACAAATTTCTTTTCATTGTTTCAGCAATATATGTAATGTGTGAGAGCTTTTAAATGTAAAGGCCCTCCTGTTATGCTTCTCTACTTTTGCATTAACTTACTTAATAGTTATGGAAGATAGTTCCATCAATGTCCTCCAATGAATCATCCCTACCAGAACTGATTCTCAAGTCCTCTTCCATGTTGTCTGGGCTGACTATGCATCTTACATTGGCTAATGGGCACCAGCTAGCTTGATACAAACATAGGTTTGATGTGAATGTACAACCATGACATAAGTTAAGCTGGCCTAGACTTCTAGGTGAGGAAAATCTGCATGGAAGAGAGTTGAAATTGCTCTGCATCACTGTCACCTGATAAATTGAGTCAGATCTTGAGTGTTCCTGTTCCAGGCCAGCTGCCAGTTGAATTAAACACTCATCTGATACCCCAAGGAGTGTCAGTCCACATAGTCTGGAGACATGATAAAGAATGGCCTTAAACTGAAGTGCCTTGTTATTTATATGGCAATCAATCTCAAAAGCAGTAATATCAGCTTGTGTTTATTCTTTTTAGTTTCTGATTAGTGTTCAGTTTTTTAAATACACAACCATTTATTGAATTATTTCCCCTTCATGGATATTTTTTCCTATTCATACCAATAACACTGAACTAGACAATATGCTTACCACCAACATTATCAAATATTTCCATTCATAAACATCTTATATATTGTTGAGTATTTTTTAAAAGATCTTTACTTTTTATGTTATGTGTATTGGTGTTTTGCCTGCATGTATATCTATGCATTGCCTCTGTGGATGCTGGGAAATAAACTCAGGTCCTATGGAAGAACAGCTGGCACTTTTAACAACTGAGCTGTTCAATCCCCTCTGACTATTTTTTAAAGTAATTCTTTAAAAACATCTTTGACTCAAAGCTAGGAAAATTTGGGGGGTGACTGATAAATACTGCTAAATTTACCCCAAGAACAGAGTAAGTATCTTAATTCTTCATGCTAAGTTGTCTAGTTTGCATCTCGGTTACTGTGATAGCACCGCTACAAAATAACATTTAGGGAAGAAAAGGGCTTGTTTTATAGCTTAGAGTCTATCATTGAAGTAACCCGAGGGAGGAGCTTGGAGCAGAATTCAAAAGAAACACTATTTACTGGCTTGCTCCCACTGACTTGCTCAGCTTGCTATTTTAAGCATTCCAAGCCCACTTGCCCAGAGATAACATTGCTCATAGTGGGTGTGGCCCTCTTACACCAATTAGCATTTAAGAAAATGCCACACAGACACTATCACAGGCTAGTCTGCTCTGGGCAATTCTTCAGCTGAGGTTCACTCTTCTTAGGTGACTTTAGATTTGTGTCAAGTTGGCAGCTAAAGCTAACTATGACAGAGGGTACATGCACATGTGCGTGTACTTGCACACACAGAGACACAGATACAGACAACACACACACCCTTTAGAGACTCTGTTTGGGAGGTATACAATGACTGTGCTTCCTGCATGGCATAGTGTTTCCTGGTGCGGAGTTAGGGGAAATAAAGGTGGTGGCCAGGGAATCCTCTGTAACTTATACAATAAATTCTTTGGTAACTGGGCACTGATGACTGGTTGTGTAAATCTCAGTATTCTGGAAATATTTAGAACATCAAGAAAGTTTTGCAGTAGATTGGGCCTTTCTTACTTCATTTCAAGTACTTCCTAATATTATTGACTATCCAAGATGCATTTGTGGCCCACTTAAAAAACAAAACAAAACAGTCCATGGCTTATATCTCCACCAGCTGAAGGGGTAAGCCTTCATCTTTCCAAAGATTGAAACAGTGGAGGATAAAATGGTGTAGTGGTCAAAAGATGAATTATGAATCCAAATTACCTTAGTCTATAGTTCGTGATCCTGGAGAGGCTGAGTAATAAGTTAAACCCAGGCAGAAACATATATAGGCCCACCTGGAGACTGGAGACAGATGGGATCACCCTATGGAATTGGGAGCATGGGGGCTAGGGGAGAGGGAAGGGTGGAAGGGAAGGAGGAGGCAAGAAGGGAAGGGTTGAGGAGAACTTGAGGGAGTGGGATAGTTGAGATGGAGGAAAGACAGAGATAAGAGAAATGAAAGGGACATATTGACTGAGGGAGCCATTGGAGCGTTGGCAGAAACCTAGCTCTAGAGCAGGAATCCACAGGGATGACTGTGCCTAAGACCCTGGGCAGTAGAAAAGAGGGGACCGAATCTTGACTTGCTCTGTAGTCAGACTGATGGTTATCTTAAATATCACCATAGAACCTTTGTCCAACATCAGATGGAGACAGCAGCAGAGACCTACATAAGAGCACTGAACTGAGCTCCCGAGCTTGAAGAGTGGAAGGAGTGAGTATGTGAGTAGAGAGGTCAAGACCTTGATGGGTTCATCCACCGAGGCAGTTTACCTGAGCTAATGGGAGCTTACCAACTCCAGCTGGACTGGGAAGGAACAAACATAGGGCCAAACTAGTCCCTCTGAATGTGGTTCACGATTTTGCTTTTGCTTTAGTGTGTAAGCACCAAGGCTTAGGATGATTGTAATTCTAGGTGCTGTTATCTTGTCTTGTCTTTGTTGAGTGGGTGTTTTGTTCCTTGGTTTCTGTTGCCATCTCTGGTACTTATGAGAATGCGTTGCCTGTTAGGAAATTCTTCTGGGCTTCTGATGTCTTGCCAGTAGGGGTTCCAGGGAAAATGTGTTTCTATGTATTAAGAGCTGAGTTGACATGTGAAAATCGTATGAATAGTGAGGACAATATGTCTCCACTAAAGCCCAGCAAGCCTGCCACTTTCCCTCCTCCTTCTGAGAAAGGCAGGCCTCCAAGAGACAACAACCAAACAAGACAAAACAAAATATAATAAGACAAGGCAAAATCCCTCACACTGAAGCTGGACAAGGCAAATCAACAGAAGAAGAAGGAGCCTAAGAGCAGGTAAAGGAGTTAAAGACACACCCACTCCTAAAGTTAGGAGTCCCACAAAATCCCGAGTTAACAGGCACTATTTATTTATAGAGGACCTGGTGCAGCCCAGTGCAGGCCCTCTGCTTGCTGCTTCAGTCTGTGAGCCCATACGTGTTCTGCTTAGTTGATTCAGTGGGCTGTGGTCTCCTGCTGTCCTTCATTCTCTCCTACAATCTTTCTACCCATCTTCCACAGGATTCCCCTGTGAATTGCAGCTTGATTATCATTTACTTAATGGCTGATATTCACTTACACGTGAGTACATATCATTTTTTCTGTTCCTGGGTCTAACTTACCTCACTCAGGATTGTTTTTTCTAGCTCCATCCATTTGCCTGTAAATTTCATGATGTCATCATTTTTAGCAGCTGAGTAATACTCTATCATATAAACATACCACATTTTCTTTATCCATTCTTTGGTTGAGGGACATCTAAGTTTTTTTCAGTTTCTGGATATTATGAATAAAGCCACTTTTAACATAGCTGAGCAAGTGTCCTTGTTGTATGGGAGAATTATCCTTTGGTTATATGGCCAATGGTATGTCTGGGTCTTGAGGTAGATTTAAGGTTTTTAGTTTTTGAGAATTTCGTGTATGAGTGTGGTCTTTACATCATTTTTACTTCTTCCTTTCTCCCCTGCATTTCATCTGTGTAGTGCAAATGTCATATTTTAATTTAGGTTAGTTTATTGTACATAATATTTTGAAAAAATTCAGAATTAGCCTATGTAACTTTTCACAAATGACTTAATTCTCCAAAAAAGTCTTGCCAGAGAAATAAGAATCCTATACAAGGCAGACAGCTACACGGGTGTGAAGGCTTTCTGTGCTTTCATCCTGAGTGATCGCCAAGGTTGGCAGCTGAGGCCCTCAGACCTTGAAAGTTGTGTCTGAAGTTTATTATTTTAACCCATTACTTAACATATAGGATTGAATCCAAGGCTTTGGATGTACGAGGCAAGCACTCTGAGATGGATCTACAGTCCCAGTCCATTTATTGCTTTTCCAGCGTGAATATTTTCCTAAGTGTAGACTTTAAAAATAGGAAAGCAACAAAAATAATACTAGTTAAAATTGAAGTAATTATAATTTGTAAAACTCAATAAAATACAAGTTCATTACCTTTTGTTCTCAAAATGCTTAATGTATCTCTTAATTTTAACCAAATGATATGTTTAAATCAGAAACAGTGACATATTGGAAACTAATCCAATACCTAATTTGATGGCTATTGAATAAGTCAGGATTCAATCACTGAGAAGATGTTCCTCGTGGCAGACAGCCTCCTTACCAGGGAGCTGTTTTACAGCTATGGGGAATTCTCATCTGATATTCTGCTGAAAGGGGATTTGAAAATTCCTAGTCAAACAGATTGGTCCTATCAGGTACAAAACACTTTCTCTACGATTTAAATTCTCTAAAGTCTAATGTGGAGTTTCTTAGGTATACACCAAAAGGCATCTCTTTTGTCTAACGTTCCTATCATTCTTGTGCGATATCCAGAATTACAAGGCTGTTGAAAAAATGAAGAGCTTCTACTTTGACTTGTGTCTAGCTGGTGTCTTTGTCCTCTGGCTCTTATAGTCTTTCTGTTTCCTCTTCCATGATGCTCTCTGAGACTTAGGTATATAGGGTTTGTGCTCTGTTTGTACCAACTGACAAGGGGCTCACTGCAGTTATTTAGTCTTTGCATTTTGACCTGTTGTGGATCTCAGTAGTAGCCTTAGTTGCTGGGAAAAAGAAGTTCCTTTAGTGAACTATATTTATCTGTAGACATAAGACAGGTATTTATAATACAGTTAGAAAGTATCAATTAGGAAAAATGGCAGTAATAGGTTCTTTTCTAGGGCCTCCTCTACAGCTATGAGTAGTTGAACTGGTTTACAGTACCACCCATGGATTCCCACCTATCTAGTTGACCCTAATCCAATTATATAAACTCTTAATTACACCCAAAATCAATGTGCTACTATTTAACTATTGAGGCTATTGTGCAGTCTAGTCGTTTTCATGGCTCACAGATTTTACAACTGGGTAAAACTATTGATCGCTTCTTCCCCTTGACACCTTAGCATCTGACGCTATTAGAGCTAGTCCTTACAGAAGAGGCTCCCAGTTTAGTTCCACATCAGGTCCTCCAAGCTCTGTGTTCAGAATGTGTGATGTCTTCAGCAATCAGGTCTGACATTCAAGTGCAACATTGGTGAGCATGAGCGGAGAGCACTAGTACCTTCCATAGTAGCCTTCTTGATTTCTGCTGTTTCCTTCAAGTGTAGGATCTGCTGCCTCGTTTCTCTTCAAGGGACAACCAGACATCAAGAAGGACTTGTGATCTCCTTCGACCTTTCTCAAGGAGTTGCTTCTTACCTCCATAACTCCCTGTCAGCTCCCAGTTAGATTCTGCCTGGTCCTCATTATGAAAGTTGTGATTTCACCTGCATTCATGGGAGTTTGAGAAAATACATGGTCTCTGTGGCATCTTTTCTCATTTAATGTCATAGCTCCTATATAAAGCATGATGACGTGCACCCATCTGGCACCCAGGTTTTTAATCAAGTAATGAGTAACTGAGTGTCTGTAGCTGGATGTCCAGTAGCATAGACCCCAGGTACCTTCTTATTGGACTACCTTCTCAAAGAGCTACTTTTGTACACAGATGCTTTAATGTTGTGGCCCTTAGCAAAGGTACACTAGGAAATAGTTCCATGAGATATGCTTACTGTGTTTCCTGTAGACTTCAGATTTTTTAAATGCCAAGTAATGAAAAGTAATTGTTTTTCATCCTGTTTTGAAATAAATTTGCTTTCATAGAGTATCTTAGTTTTTTTTCTGTTTTGTAGAAGACCCTGGAGACTCTGCTTGAGTTTATCACAGCCATCACAACCAAATCAGACCTGCTGCCTTCTGATCACTTGCAGCTAAGGCTCCCTTTCACAGCTTCTTCCTCGAAGTCTGCTGAAACAAGGGTGGTACAACACTATTCCACTTCCAGGAACAGCCTGAATCCCATGATGGCCAACCTGAGTCTGGGTAATGGGCTAAAGGTTTGTGTTATCTGACTAAAGAAACTTGGAAGAGCCACTCTCAACCTCAGCTCCACTCATAGAGAAGCCTCTGTTTTCTGTTCTCATTGCCTCACTTTTCTCTTTGCCCGTCTGACTGCCTGTGCCAACATGGGTGCTAAGCCCAAGAACCTGCGAGACAAAACTTCCCATCATGACCTCTGCCTATAAACTTATTTCCGAGAGCATGTGATATATGACATGCTTCTACAAGAACAAAATTTGAGTGATTATATCCTCCTTTACTCTACTTGGAGCTAAGAAGCCCATGGAATGGATTTCATGATTTACTTATCCATAGATTCTGTATACATTTCCTATTTGTATATTTATCTCTCTGGATGCTCTTTTTTTCCCCATTTTACCGAGATATTCTTACTTTAATGTGCCTCAGCCTCTTTTCAGAAGAAGGCAGGACTTCATCAACAAACAGAACAAATACATGAGAATATAGTCTTGGGTACATCACTAAACACAGAGACTTAAGTTTACTTAGGGCATGCTGAAATTCCTTGTACTAGGAGGAGGTAAATGTGCCCGGTACTGCTGTGGGGAAAGGCCATTGTTTCTGACAGTTCCTGCTGCTTAAAGAGAAATCCAGACACACAAAAAGTTGCCTTTTCCTTTGAGTTACTCCCTTGCTAAGAACAAGCAGAGAGAATAGCAAAGCTAGCTGGGTAATGGGAAATTCAGAAGGCGGATGGTTCACACATTAGTCAGTCTTCCACATTGCCCCTTTCTGCGACAGTCGTCTGCAAATTACCTTCTTGATGATTTGCTTCTCGCCATGGCATTTATCTCGTAAGGAACGAAGTGTGCAGTGGTAAATCGCTCCTGTGAAGTGGCTGTGACTGTCCTTTTCAGTTCCTTATTTTTTTCAACTCTTGCAACCAGAGTTACCAAGCATGAAAGTACCATGAGAGTTGGGTAAGAGAACATTTTACTTGTATAGTTCACTATGTGAATCTGATAGGTTAACACTTTTTGGCAAAGAGTGACACTGAGTTTTGGTTGAGCTTAGGGAATTAAAGGTTTTGCTAACATTTTTGATGAATAGTTCCTTGATCCCATATCAAAGACATTGCAACTTATCTCTTCATTTGAAATTTCATTTCAAAAAATAAAGTCATAAACAAAAGCTTCCTTGATAATGTAAGGGCAAATGCCAGGTTATCTTTTCCTGCAGTGAAAAGTTTTGTTAGAGAACACTAAATCCCTGATAAGAAAGCTCTTACATAGCTACAGGCATATTTGACCTGTGCCTTTTCAGTCAGTGCAAACAACTTCTCACACTGAAGGCCCACAAGCTATAACATGGGTTTCAGAGACCAGTAGAACAAGCACATTTACCTGGGTAGTGTCTGTGCATTCTAGCACAGAGAAGAAAGAGATGGAGTGATTCTAGAGGCTCAGTGTACTGCTTGCTAACTTGCTGGTTACTTTATATTATGAATGCAAAGACAGTCTCTTACAAATAGTTACTATTCTGTTGCTGTGATAAAATGCCATGACCAACACAACTTGGAAAAGGAAGAGTTTATCTAGGCTCTGATGGCAGCTGGATAAAAGTCCGTCATGGTGGGGAGGTAAGTTGCAGTGTGGTGGCAGGAGCTGGAACCTATTTGCCTGATAGAACGACTCACGTGTTTGAAGCGTGTGATCTTATGACCTTTTCTGTTTGGTTACTATAAAATGTTCATGGAATTACTCCCTCACTGGACCATGGCATTTGAGGAAACCGAGTCTGTGGTCCCAAGCCATGGGCACGCATATGTGGCTCAAGAATAAACCTCTTGTATGCTTTTGAGATGAAAGATGTTTCTTCTGTCAGCTTTTCCACAGTTGGAAGTGGGGTGAGGGGAACACAATAGATTCTGATATAAGTAGACTGAACTTCTTCAATTAATGTTAAAACCCTGTACATTCACTTTTTTCATGTCAAACATAAGCTACAAGTTCATGACACGCCCAGGTACCCCAACTTCTGACCAACTGGCAATAAACTCAGGGGTGTTAGAATGACTCAGGGGAGCACTCTGTTAATAATGGTGGTTTTATTATAGTAAGAGGACATACATTAATGTCAGCTAAAAGGAGAGGTGCATAGGGCAGGGTGTGGGGAGGGTCATTTGTTAGGAATCCTCCCACTCAGAGTAGGATATTCCCTGTGCTCAGCAGTATGTGGCCGTGGTTACTGCTAAACAGAGTAACTCAAAGCTGGACTCTGCAGACGTGCAGCATGACCTCGCATCACATAGGCTTGACTGAATACATTATTATTTGTTTAGTTGAGAGCTCAAAGTTTAGTCCCTCTACCCTAGAAATTGTGCTCTTTCCAAGCTCAAAGCCACAACTCTAATCACATGCCTGGTCTTTCTGTCTGAGTAGCGAGATTTCCCACTCCCACCCCAAACCACCAAACTTAATCACTCAATCATTTCCTTAGCAGAAGCTATCAAAGAACACCCACTGAGTCACCTCATGGGCACAAACTCAAAGCTAAGACCAGGATTCACCACCAATAACACAGGCATATGATCATTCTGGAAATTCCAAGAAATCACTCCAGTGACTTGGGACTAGGCCAGTCAAATTCTTTTGTACATGAAAAAGAGCCAAAACAATCTCTGTTACATAAAAAGGCACCGTAAGACACAGGTAAATAAAAGAGTGTAGATGTATGATACATAAATTTAGATTATTTTAATGATTATATAAATGACAAAATTTATATATATGTAAATTATATTAAATCATATAATTTATATTTACAGAAATTATTCTGTATATAATGAAACTTTAAGGGAAAGAATTACTCAATGTTTATTTCATTTATAACAGAAGTGCATTCTGGAGACTTTGTATTTTTGAGCGTTTCAAGTATCTAGTATCAACTTTCATTACAAAGCATTGCTTGAATTGACAGGTTAGTGTAAGATACGGGAGGTAATTGATGACTTTCAGGGAGAGGCTGTCTTTTAAAGAAAATACAGAAAGCTCATATTTAAATTAAGAATTTGCACCATTGTATAAATTAATTCAAGTTGTAATTGTTTAGCAAGCTTTAAGTTATGACTTATTTTGGGTGACTATATTTCCCAAGATCTACATTCCATTGAAAGATATTTAAAAATTAGTATTCTAAAGCAACTATTAAGATAGTTATATTTATTCATGAAGTGTGCATTTAGTGTTAACTTTGAAAAAAGAAATCAAAAGATAATCCCAGACAGAGTCTTAAAAGTTGCACAAGAGTTCTCTTCACTTGCCCTTTCTTTCCTTTTGATCTTCCCCGTTTCCCTTTTCTGTGCTTTGTTTCATCTCTGTGCTTTGTAAGATTGTGTCTTCAGAGATAGTTTCTTCCTGATTGACATTTACACTTAGAAAGCTGTTGGTCTTTTACCCAGATTCATCATGTTCTGCTGAGTTCCAGCATATTTAGAAAAAATATTTCATACATGATTCTCATAGGACAGAGACTACTGAGAATATTTGTACCTGAATGAGTGTGAATGCTAAGTTTCAGAAGCATGAAAGTGCTTCATAATCCATTTGTTCAACAATCAAGCCCAGAATCTTCTACTATTCATATCCCACGTATGGAACTCTGGGCAGTTCAGGGAAAGTGAGTACTGAGCCAAATTCCTCGTCAAAGAATGTCTTCCTCCATTCTGGCTTGTCATCACATGGAGTGTGAGCGGTAGCCAGATACTAGATAAATGGAAAGATCGCTTGAGATCAGGGCCTTGCCGCATTTCCACTACTCACAGAGGATACTATGTTCTGGCAGTTCTCCAGCAAGCTAAGCAGTTTTGTTTCTGTCCTGGCTTCAGAGCCCAGGGAGAAGCCCGAGCCTTTTTTTCTTAGAGTCTTGCTTTTCCCTTTCATGCTGTATCATTATCTTAATTGAATATCTTTCAAAAAATGGTGTGTGAATTCTCATTAATAAGCTAAGAATGGCCAATAGAATCAAGTGTGCACTTATCATCTGCCCCTGCCCTCAAAGGATATTGAGGACATAGCTTGGTTCCAAAGAATAAATGCTTAATGATAAAACTTTATGAAAGCTGAAGGGATAAGCATAATTTCCAAAGATGATTCAATTATATTATAGTCAGCACAAGAAAAGATGAAAATGGTTATACTTCTAAAAATATAAATTGACCATAATAAATCATAAAAATTAATTAGTTTCTTAAATCCATATTATAGCTAGATAGATGATAGGCTAAGAGTATTAGTTCAAGCTCCTGGTCACAGGATGGCTTATTCAATTTTGTCTTCTCATCCAGTATATATAGTTTTGGTTGAAAAGCCAAAATGACAGCTCACAATATAACCTGAACTGTACAGTGAGACTTCTTTTAGAAAGAGAGGAGAGGGGCAGGGAGGAAAGGGAGGAGGGAGAAGAAGAGATGTAGGGGCATTTCATTTTTATTTAATAAATAAAACTGACCAGGTAGCAATAACACACACCTTTAATCCCAGTAGCCACACCAGTTTGCCATAGAAACCAGGCAATGCCTGCCTTTAATCCCAGCACTAGAGAGGATTATAAAACGGGAGGAAACAGCTCTCAGGTTCAGGCTCATTCTGAGATTCCTGGAAGCAGGATCGGACTGAAGTTGAGGTAAGAGCCAGTGACTGGCTGCTTTGTTTTTCAGACCTTCAGGTTGGACCCCAGTTTCTCTCTCTGAGATTTTATTTATCATGCTTCAGAGAAAATCATGGTGCTCACTTGGCTTCAGTTGAGGAATATGTACTTCAGTTTTATAGTTTATGAATTTTTACTTTCTACCTAAAGAATAATGCTTAGGACCTCCTATGGATCAGATTTCAGCAGCGTGCTGAGAAAGCGCAAAGGAAGCATTGAGCAGTAACTCCTGCAGGAAACACTTTCACTTCTTCAGAGATCAGTTGTTGCTAAATCATTTTTTAAAATCCTGATATATTGCCAATTTGACTGTGTGTGTGTGCGTGCACACATGTGCACACACACGCAAGCTTGCCTGTTATATGATGAAGATCTATAACTGTGGATGAGCTGATCTGTTCATGCACACACACACACGCAAACTTGCCTGTTATATGATGAAGATCTATCATTGCGGATGAGCTGATCTGCTCATGCACATGTGGAAGACAGGCAGATATCGTACCTTACTGTTCTGCTTGTTTCTGTTTTGAGCTAGGATCGCTCCCCATTGGGGTTGCCCAGTGAGCTTCTAGAATCTGCCTTCCTTTACCTTTCCAGCCCTGGGATTACAGATGTTCATTGTATAACCTGGGTGTTGGGGATATGAACTCAGGATCCTACACTTACACAACAATACACTTTTGTATACTGAACCACCTTTTCCAGCTGTGCAGTAGGACTTTACAGTTGTTGTACAACTCTGAATTTCACCGTGAAGAATGAGGACAATTAAGCACATTTTGAGGAAAAAATGAAGAGATTTGTCTTAACCACCATGATTGAAATGCCACAATTGTGAGAGTATACTGAAAGAGGAACATGTCAGAGAGGCGACCCTGGAGGGAACAACAGAGATCATTCCAGCAAGTGCTGACATTATATGCACAATATACACAACAATTTTACTTATTTCAAAGACTTCCCACAACCCAGCAATTCATTCACGGTTATTCTCAAAGGCATTTCATTTTATCAGTTCCCACACTGTGAGGTCCCTCTTTTCCAGCAGGCACCTTCTATCTTGGTTCTTCTTGATGGGAGTTGCTGCCTGAAGTCTCTGCCTCTTTGATGAATACTGTGAAGAGTCAGGTCCATGATGATGCCAGAGTTCCTAGCAGGCAGGAGTCCCAGTTATCCTTCTTTGCTATAAAAAGTTAGTGTGTTGTTAATATAAGAAAATCAAAAATTAATTATAGGGAGGAGAAATGTTTTCAAACATTTTGACATAAGTACAGGAAGAATAATATTTTGACTTTCAGACAAACTTCATGAATTCATTAAATTATGATCTGATTTTATTCTCTAGATTTTCTTAGGGAAAATCAATTATTTATAATAAGTCTTCATTCCTTATCTGTTGTATGTTATATATTTGTGAGGTTATTTGAAGTATTAAATAAGATTATATAGGTAAAGTACCTTGCACAATGCCTGAGATGCAGAAAAGTTTCACAAAATATGATTTAAGGTATTGTTATTTCTTTTTTTAAGGTTTAAATAACTTTTTAAAATTTTTTTAATTAATTAATTTAATTATTTATTAAAGATTTCTGCCTCCTCCACTCCACCACCTTCCATATCCCTCCCCCTCCCCCAATCAAGTCCCCCTCTCTTATCAGCCCCAAGAGCAGTCCGGGTTCCCTGCCTTGTGGGAAGTCTAAGGACCTCCCACCTCCTTTCAGGTCTAGTAAGGTGAGCATCCAAATTACCTAGGCTCCTACAAAGCCCGTACGTACAGTAGGATCAAAACCCAGTGTCATTGATCTTGACTCCTCAGCAGTCTTCATTGTCCGCTATGTTCAGTGAGTCCGGTTTTGTAAAAAACAATGACTTCTTGAATTTTGCATGCAAATGGACAGAAATAGAAAACACTATCCTGAGTGAGGTAAGCCAGACCCAAAAGAGGAACATGGGATGTACTCACTCATATTTGGTTTCTAGCCATAAATAAAGGACATTGAGCCTATAATTCGTGATCCTAGAGAAGCTAAATAAGAAGGAGAACCCAAAGAAAGACATATAGTCATCCTCCTGGATATTAACTTTCATCAGGCAATGAAAGCAGACAGAGACAGAGACCCACATTGGAGCACCGGACTGAAATCCCAAGGTCCAAATCAGGAGCAGAAGGAGAGAGAGCACGAGCAAGGAACTCAGGACTGCGAGGGGTGCACCCTCATACTGAGACATTGGGGATGATCTATCGGGAACTCAACAAGGCCAGCTGGACTGGGTCTGAAAAAGCATGGTATTGTTATTTCAAATCCTAACTTAGTCTAGTTTTTGTAAGTGGTGAGTGCTTTTAACATTATTATTTTGTTTTAGATTTACTTATTTTATTTTATGTATGTGAATGTTTCATCTGTGTAAATGAATATGCAACATGTTCAAACAAGGTAGCCAGGGAGGTTACAATAGGGGGACAAGATTCTATGGAACTGGAGTTATCGATGGTTGTAAACCACCATGTGGGTGCTGGTTCCTTCGTAAGAACAACAAATGTTCTCAATTACAGAACCATCTGTTTACTCACAACATCATTACTCTCTAAAGGTTGAACATGTCATAGAAACACATTAAAGAAATCTTGAATAAGGTCCAAGTGAAGAGAGACAAATGATTAAGTTCCAGGCATTTAGTATAGGTACCTCCTATACAACTGTAATGTTAAATATTTCAATTACTATATAAAATGAATATCTTATTTTAATTTCTATGTGATGAGGAAATAGATGCACAGAGAGACTTCGGGATTTTGTAATCATATGACTAGTACTGTTATATTTATTCCCAAGGAGTTCCAGGGAGCAACCAAAATATATTTTGAAAATTGCGTGACTAAGTACCAAAAGCATTTGAACTTTTATGATCACTTTATGTTAATAATAAAATGTTAATATGATTTTGGCATAAAATGAGACTTCATTTTATGCTTTACTAGACTTAGTAATAGTGTACAAGTGAACTTTGGTCACTGAATTGAGACATTCTGTTTTATCTGATTTCTGTATTATCAAGAAACTACAAATAAATGATGTTTATGAAGAAGGCATCTGAGTGACTGGTGCATGGACTAACAGAGTAGAATTATTTATGATAAAGTAGTAGGCTATCCGTAAAGAAGAAAGCCTTTTGGAATCCACTACAAGTTTATTATCCACTTTTTAATTTGTGTACACAGCCAAGAATTCTGTGCTGTAAGCAGAGACTGCACATTGGTTTCCCAGATCTGAATAATCACACAAAACTATATTAATTACAACACTGTTTGGCCAATGACTTACGTGTATTTCTAGCTAGCTCTTACATCTTAAATTAACTCCTTTTTTATTAATCTGTGTATCACCACGAAGATGTGGCCTACTCGTAAGATTCCAGCGTCATTCTCCTTTGGCAGCTACATGGCATCTCTCTGACTCCACCTTTTTCTCCCTGTCTTCAATTTAGTTTCCCACCTAATTCTTTTTTTGCCCTGCCATTGGCCAAAGCAGATTCTTTAGTTACCAGTGGTGTTAAAACATCTTCACAGTACACAGAGGGGAGTTCCACATCACTATGCAGGTACATTTATTGTTCAGATCATCAGAGCATTTACTTCCTCTAAGCCAGTGCTCAGCCTAATGCTGTGACCCTTTAATAATATTTCTCATGCTGTTGTGACCCCAACCATAAACTTTTATTGCTACTTTGCAGCTGTAGTTTTGCTACTGTTATGAATAATAATGTAAAGATCTGATATACAGTATATCTGATATGTGACCCCTGTGAAAGGGTTGTTAGACCTGTGCCCCCTAACGGAAGTGCAACCAACAGGTTGAGAACTGTTGCTATATGCCTAGTGTTCATGTCTTATATATGAACAACAGAAAAACAAATAACAAACTGCCAAATGAGCCTGCATGTGATTGTGATTTTTCTCTTTCCTAACAGAGGAAAATATTTTTCTCATTTGTGGTTTACTTAGAAAATTAGTATTCCAGATTCACTTGCTTACTGTGGCTTCCCTTTGTTGAATTCATGCATTTCCTTCTGATAAACTTCTTATATCCAACAAGTGACATTGACTAAAATATAGAACAAAGATAATTAGGCAGTTTTTGTTGTATTACTTCATTGTAGTGTAATTCTATTAAGAGTTTCATAACTGTAAGTCAAGCCAAAAAAGGGTGGCTAAATAATCATGCATAAGCAAGATAGTAAAATGGAAGGTTCCCAACCAACGAGCTTTAAAATATGAGAGATTGTGTGAGAAAATTGACCTCCTTATAAAAAGAAGCCTCATATCTGGGGGGTAGTTTGTGGCTTAGGTTTTGAGTGAATGAGAGGTTCCAAGTGTGTGTTGTAGTTTGAAAGAAAATGCCTCCCAAAGGGAATATCATTATTAAGAGGTGTGACTTTGTTGGAGTAGCTGTGGCCTTGTTGAAGGAAGTGTGTCACTTGGAGGTGGACTTTGATGTCTTATTTTCTCAACCTTTGCTGAGTGTGACACTCAGATCTCTTCCTGTTGCCTGTGAGTCAAGATGTAAGAGTCTCTTCTCTAGCACGTCTGCTTGCATGTTCCCTGGCTTCTTGCCATGGCAATTATGGGCTAACCCTCTGAACTGTAAGCAAGCCACCACAATTGAATGTTTTCCTTTATAAGAGTTGTCATGGTGTCTCTTCACAGCAATAGAAACCCTAACTAAAACAGTGTGACATTCAGTAGCGGTATCTGGGACTTGTAGGACCCTCCCCCATGCTATTTTTCTGCCTCTACAATGGCAGCAAGGCTGAGTCAACACTTGGGATGTATAGGGGTAACATGCAGAAATGACCTTGGTGTAAAGGTAGCCTCCAAGTGTACAACTAGATGAGCTATCCCTAAAGCCACAGAGCAGTACAATGCAGACAGTAAACTAAAATCCTTCCAGTGCACTGAGCCAATGTAAACCAGTGAGATTACGATGAATCCAGAGGATGGATCGAGACAGAATGTGGTGAGCAGGAGCACACTATGAGAATCCTCCCACACATGTTTTTATGCCTCACTTCTTTCTCTGCCTTTTACACGTTCCCCTTATCTGTATGATTATGAAGATAGAACTGAGAGTGGCCAAGTGACTCAAAAATAAGGAAGGCATCAGTACAATAAATTTGGGGACTTTGGGAGAAACACAGGATCAGGCTGCAATCTGCCTGCTAACTTTCTGAGAAGCTTTGGATTCTATCTATGAATGTAACATGTAGGTGCGATCAATCTAATATCTTCCAAATGCTGTTTCTCAGAAATACTTTCCTTGATATCTCATGTCTCATTAACATGTGCACTGTCCATCCCGATCTTTGTTTAGAACTTATGTTTGACATATCCCACAGGTCACTCACTGACTTGCATCTGTGTTTAACACTGGTTTCTCCTGTGTCTCACAAGACACTTTCAGACTTACTATTTATACTTGGTGTTTATCATGAGTGTTTTCAAGTCTATTTGTTCTTCCTGTTTTTATGTTGAGAACTGAATCTTGATGCACGATTAGTAAAAACTCAGAGAGATAAATTGGGGTTCAACCTGAAGATCTGAAAAGCAAAGCAGTCAGCCACTGGCTCCTACCTCAACCTCAGTCTGAAAATGATGATCCTACCTCCAGGAATTTCAGAATGAGTCTGAGTCTGAGAGCTGTCTTCTTCCATTTTATAATCCTCTCTAGGATTGGGATTAAAGGCAGGCAGCACCTGGTTTCTATGGAAACTGGTGTGTGTGTGTGTGTGTGTGTGTGTGTGTTACAGTGGTAAGGCTGACAGTGTAGCTATTTGTGGGGGACTGTGGACCCCAGACGTTAAATTTCTTGTTACCCCCTTGCCTGCCTGAGTAAACAACTTGTTATCTCTGCTGAGCAGGAGACCCTGATAGCTGGGGAGTGGATCCTGATGGGTCTGCAGCTGAAAGATCCAGAAAGCTGAGGCATGGCCAGAGCATTATACAAGCTGACCCTGAGCACAATAAAGGGAGCATTCTTGTTTCAAGGATGAACTGTGTCTTTGTCTCTGAGTGTTTGTGTGTTTAAATCTCCAGGCCCTTGCCTGGCTCGTGCGAATGCAAACCTTCTCATAGTGCAGGCACTGCACTACAGGCACAGTGCCATAGTACACGTAGTACAGGTGGACAGTACAGGCTCAGTGCCATAGTACACGTAGTACAGGTGGACAGTACAGGCACAGTGCCATAGTACACGTAGTACAGGTGGACAGTACAGCTGTTTTACCTTCCCCATCCCCAGGCAAGGTTTAATTATTAAAATGCAGATGATGCCACTACAGAACCCTCTCAGATAATATAACAAACACACTTGAAAGAAGAGGATAAAAACAAAGACCATGCAGAGGCTAGCCTTCTGTGTGTGATGGAGATTGTGCTAAACAAGGGGACTAGCGTGGCAAGGCTATCTATCCTTTCTGTAGGGTTTTCCCACATAGCCTATTGGCTCCAGTGCTGTGGATTCTCTTACTGGTTCTTAGGGGTGATTTGTAAGTGGTCGCTGAAGGAAGCTCTCTACACAGCTGTAGGCTTTAAAAGCATCCCATTGTAAACTGTATAACACTGTTTATTCTTCTACTACCATAGCTTCCCCAGGACTGATAAATTATTTACTTAATGTTGACAAGGCTAAACTAGGAAAACATGCCAAAATTCAGACACTCAGAGGGCCGAGGATAGGGGAATACACAGGTTTGTTTTCCTTCAGGCAGATAGCTACAGAATCTCTCAAGGTAGAACCAAAATTCACAAAAGTTTTGATTGCAAGTGATATAAAATTGGGATTTATAATGTGTCCTATCCTGTAACCTCTGTTGCAACTAACTGACATTTTCTATTCAAGCTGTACACTTGGTTCTGGTGTTCAGTGTTGTTAAATTCCAGCTGAACTTGAATTTGCTGAGTTCTATAATAAGAGAGAAAAATCCCCAATCATAGTTACAGTATACGACTTTATTCTTTGTTTTTCATCTTGGATCATGGAAATCACCAAAGTTTTGCTGCTGTGACTTACAATGCTGATTGGAGGGTTGGAATAGCTCTGATCCAACATTGGGCAGTCCTACTGTCCCAGGCAGTCACTCTAGTGTGTGCATACAGTTCTATGTCCAGGTAATTTAGTAATCATCTGTTATTAAGGCAAAAGCCCACAAGCATAAGTGGCGCGACACCTCCTGAGCACTGCCAGCTTCACCACAGGGAACCCTACAATGTCACAACTATCTTATTTAGGCTTGAGTATTGTTTTAATTCTCAGAGCTTGCTTGACCAAGGTGCTTTTTAGTTTTAAGTTTTAATGAAAACAAGTTTGCTGTGTTTTAAGGGGTTATTCTCAAAAGCATAAGGACAACATGTGCAGAATGATATTAGAAAATTGTAGATTTTATTTCATGACTAAAAATAAATTGGTTGTATAAAACAATGATGAATATATATATATATATGTATGTATATATATGTGTATGTATATGTGTACCAAACATTTTATATTTAACTAAACGGCACTTTTCATGGGTAGACAGAGCAAGTGGTGTTTTGGAGCAGAAGGCTGCACAGGAGTGGGTCCAACACAAATATAAAGGTGCTTGGAAGCCGGGTGGTGGTGGCACATGCACGCCTTTAATCCCAGCACTCAGGAGGCAGAGGCAGGAGGATCTCTGTGAGTTCGAGGCCAGCCTCGTCTACAGAGCTAGTTCCAGGATAGCTAGGACTGTAACATGGAGAAACCCTGTCTCAAAAAAACCAGAAGGAAAAAAATGTATTTGGAACAACGTAAACCAGACTTCAAAAGGAGAGTGGCTCCCTGGAAGAGACTGCAAGAGAGCCTTGCACGTGAGAGGACAAGCATCTCCAGAGGAAGAGTGCAGAACCAGGGTTATGTTCACTGCACCTCTTCCCCAATATGGCTGGAAATGGAAAGTGAAACCTGCTGTGGAGCAGTTTCAAAACAGGTGGGTGGGCACCGAGTCCAAACAAAGAAAATCAATGCAAGTCCCACATCAAAGCACCAAATGCAATCACAATACAATCCCGTGATTACATTCAGTAAAGGAATTTCATAAAATTGAGTATTTGTCCTGAAGAAGTACTAAATAAATTAAGAACAGAGGGGAATTTCCTCAACTCACCAGAGGAAATTTGTGGAGAGCCTACAGCTAAAAACCTAGTGGTTGCAGTCTAATGCCTTTGGTGACGATAGAGACAGTGCACAACGCTATGTGTAATGTTTACTTTAACTCTGTCCTGGCTGCTGCGCAACGACAAAACTGGAACAGAAAATCAAGAACACAGAAAGAAGATGAAAATTAGACTTTTGTGCTGGAACTCAGAAAACTGTCATGCTTAGCAGTGAAGATTCACAAACAATTGCACAGGGAGATTGCTTGGAGAAGTAAGCACAATGTCTCTTTAAGGAGATATTAATTCTCCTATCTCCTTAGCCTGTTTTCAGGTGAATCATAGTTCCTGTGGGATGGGCTCCTAGATGGGAGATTGGCAGGCCCATTTGCATTAACTCTTAACGGAGGAGACAATAGTACGTAGCATTCAAATTTTTGGAGTATATAGTGGTTTGAATGAAAATCGTCCCATAGGCTCAAAGGGAGTGGTACTCTTGGGACATGTGGCCTTGTGGAAGTAGGTGTGGCCTTGTTGATTTAAGAGTATCACTGGGAGTGGGGCTTTAGGGTTTCAAAAGTCAGGCCCATTTCCTTCTCTCTTCCTGTGGTTTGCTGATCCACATGTACAGCTCTTAACTACCTCCCCAGCCACCATGCTTCCCACCATGATGATAATGGACTAAATCTCTGAACTGTAAGCTAGCCCCTTTCTAAGAGTTACTGTGGTCATGATGTCTCTTCACAGCAATGTAAACCCGAAGATAGAGCATATCAGAATGTCCTGTCTCCATGTAGGGCCAGAGGTAAAGCTCAGCTTGCAGAAGGAAGTACTTTCCCTTAATGGGCCTCCCAGAGCTCCAGTACCTTTACTCTTTCATATAGTATTTTACATCCTAAAGAGCGTGAATTGTGAGGCTTCCCTTTCTAGGGAAATAAGGTGGGCTCTAAAGCCAAATATGAGGCAGGAGTTCACACTGTGGCCTCTAAAACTGCTAGTAGGCCTGTCTTCCTTCCTTCTTTCCTTCCTTCCTTCCTTCCTTTCTTCCTTCCTTCCTTCCTTCCCTCCCTCCCTCCCTCCCTCCCTCCCTCCCTCCCTCCCTCCCTCCCTCCCTCCCTCCTTCCCTCCTTCCTTCCTTCCTTCCTTCCTTCCTTCCTTCCTTCCTTCCCTCCTTCCTTCCTTCTTTTTCTCCCTCCCTCCCTCCTTCCCTTCCCTCCCTCCCTCCCTCCCTCCCTTCCCTTCCCGTTCCTCCCTACCTTTCTTTCATTTTGGTTTTTCGAGACAGGGTTTCTCTGTAGTTTTGGAGTCTCTCCTACAACTAGCTCTTGTAGACCAGGCTGGACTCGAACTCACAGACACCCGCCTGCCTCTGCTTCCTGAGTGCTGGGGTTAAAGGTGTGTGCCACCACCACCTGGCTGCTAGTAAGTTTTTCTAACTAACAAAAATAATTGACAAAAACAGCTTAAGGGATGAAGAGTTTATTTTGTCTGATGATTCATTGTGAGGAGGACATGGGATACTCAAGGTAGGTCTTCCTCCTCAGTTAAATATTTTCAGAAACACCTTCAGAGACACACTCAGAATTTTGTTTTCATAGTGATTCTCAGTCAAGTCTCGTTGACAAGATTTATTTGAAGTTTCCAGAGGAGAATATACAAATTTATGTTGTCTATTATTGCATAGCAATCCAAACAAAATCTGCACAGATAACTATAACTACAAACATGTATTATCATATAGTATTCATAGCTCAGGACTCAAGAGCAGGTTAATTGAGTAGTCCTGGTTTTTGTTGAAGATGTAGTCAAGATGTTGGCCAAGGCTGAAGACTTTGAACTGTTAGTTGGCGCTTGAGGATTTGACATAAAAATTGTTCAATAGCATGCCCGCACAAGTCAGTATTGGTTAATGTCAGGAAGCCGACATTCTTCATCATGTAGCTCTCCCTATGGGGTTTTGGGAATGTCTCCATAACATGGCAGCTGGTTTCCATCAAAATGAGCAAGCCAAGGGGGACAACAATAATAGTTTTATGATATAATCTCAGAGATTTTCTATGGTGTCCTAATAGTTACAGTATAGGAAAGAACCACACAGGGGTGTGAACATCAGTATCTTGGGATCACTTGGGGTTTATCTTGGAGGCTAGCCATAGAGCTATCAGAAAATACATGAAAAAAGACCTCAATGTCTTAGCTGAATGTATCCTGTAGATTAGTGCGTGTGAATGTGTGAATGTGTGTATGTGTGTGCGTGCGCATGCAACTGTGTGTGCATACTGAAGTCAGTGGTTACTATCAGGTGTTTTCCTCAGTTGCTACCCACCTTATTTTTGAGGCAGGGTCTCTCACTGACCGTGGAGCCTACTGATCTGACAAGACTTACTGTCTAGAAAGCTCCAGGGATCCTCCTGTTTCTGCTTCCTCACAACTAGGGTCACAGATGCACTGTAGCATGCCTGACATTTTACAAGGCTGCTGGGGACCCAAAAAACTCAGGTAGTCTTTTTTTTTTTTTTGCATGACAAATGCTTTTCTGACTGAGCCAGCCCAGAAACTGCAGAATGGCTCTTAAAACTGTGACACAACTCGTCTCTACTAAGGATGCCAAGCACCTTTGACACTCATATTTTGCTGCTGAAAATGGAAAATGGCACAGCCATTTGTATATACTTTGATCATGTCTTACACAGTGATGTTTATGCTTCCTTATCATTTGCCCTATTACACTACTCTTAGGCAAGTAAACAAAACAAACAAAAACACGTTCTGTAGAAAGAGCTGTATGTGAATGAGGATGGCACTTCCATTCATAATTAATTACCCTAGACAGAACTACTTCAAAATTATTAGGCAGGGTCGGTGGAATAACTCGGCTAGTAAGCCTGATACCTGAGTGTAAGCCCCAGAGTCTACATGCTGAAAGGAAGAACTAACTTTTCCAACTTGTCCTCTCTCCTCCATGCATAGACCATGGAAACCTCCCCCTGCAATAAGTAAAACATTTTTTAAAAAGTGGAACAAAATGAAACAAGATGTTAGCACAAGTGGAAAATCATACTGGTGCATGTACTATAAGGTGGGACTTGGCAACTTCTAAATTGAAATGAGCTGTGGATACATATGATCACAGATAAATTTCAAAGTCATTATGCTAGGTGAGAAAGTCAATGGAAAAGGCCCACAGGGTTGTATTTCCTTCTACTGCAGCCCCATGGTGCAATGCCAAAATGTTGCTGTTTCACTCTTTCGGATTTTTTGAGGGGCTCTTTGTTCCTTTGCTCTTGGGGGCCCCTCCACCCAGTTCCCAAATAAGTCACACACGGAGGCTTATTATCACTTATGAATGCCCAGCCTTAGCTTGGCTTGTTTCTAATCAGCTTTTCTTATCTTAAATTATCCCATCTCTCTTTTGCCTCTGGGCTTTTACTTTGTCTATTTCTAAATGCCTTTCTTCACTTCTTTCTCTGTGGCTGGCTGTGTAGCTGGGTGACTGCCCCTGATGGCCTCCTTTTCTCTTACTGCTCTTATTTTTGCTCCTTCTGTTTCTATTCTGCCTGCCCGTCCTGCCTACTCTTGCTCCTGCCTACTATTCAGCTCTAATAAATAAAGACCATCGGGTGTTTTACACAGGCAAAGAGTCTGACTTCATTAATTTACCTTAAGGTAAAGAAATAAGCATAAACAAAAGTAATGCATTTTTACAAATCTTCCAGAGCATGAATAAATGTAACACATTTTAAATTGATATTCTGCAAACAATACAGAGCACGATTCCATGCTTATTGCATTCTGGAAAAGAGACTATAGGATCATTGGTGGTTGTCAGGGACTGAGATCAGTAGGAAGAGAGGACTGAGTACAAAGGCCTTCAGAAACCTTTGGAGCTGCTGGAGCTGCTTTCATATTGCTCATAGTAAAGAGTCTCCTACCATAAGCATGTTTTACTAAGATCTGTCTAACCAGACCCCTGAAGTTAGTGGGGTTTTTTTTTCTGTAAAGTATTCTCATAATCCCGGGTTTAAAGAAAGCGAAGAGAATTTCAATATCACAACAAATTCAATATTCCGGTGTCTTTCTTGAGACACTTGCATTTTCCTATGAAGAGAAATGTTACTGTTTAAGGGAAAGTATTTGGCAGTGGTAGGTTAGATGAACCAGAGCTTGTAGAATGGGAGGAACGGGTTCTTCGGAGAAACAGAACCTATGGTATGTGCTTTTTGAAAGTCAGTTACTTAAAATGCAGCTAATATGGAGGTCTGACAAGTCAAAAATCTGATAGGAAGAAACATGTAGCCAAAGTCCAATGGCAGTTGTTGGCAGAAACAGGATGTGCCCTGCAGAAGGCCGCATTTTAAGATCACTCTGGGCCTTTATGAAGTCATACTTTTGACCTGGTCAGGCCTTCACTGAATGAGGCTCGTTTACATTAAGAAGAACAATCTGCTTTACTAAATGTCCCCAGATCCAAACAAAATTCGCACCTTAAAGCACCCTTACAGAAGCATCCACCATAATCTTTGACCAGAGATGTGGGTGCTGTAACCCTGACCGGTTATCATATATGTATACCCATCATGGGAGGGAACAGATTGACTGGGGAATGGACTAAAAGTCTAAAGGACCAGAAATGTTCTGAATATGAGTTGGGATAGTGCTGTCCTGGGTGTAGATATTTCTCAAAACTCAATCATTGGAAAATTTCACTTCTGCAAACTGTGATAAATTAATGATATAAACTTTTTTTTTAATCCAGAAGATGCTCTGGGAAGCTGTCATAACACTTATATGATAGCTTACCTATACAGAGAGTGTATGAATGCATTTGCCTGTGTGTGCATGTGTATGCATACATTTGTGTGCATGTTAGCATGTATGCATGTGTCTGTGGTGGTGGAATTGGTAATAAGTGATGATGAATTCACTTGAGTTGTTTTTCCCCATGTTTCTCTCCCCTGTTCTTGAGCCACCCACACCAATATCTAACACTTGAAGCCACCTTTAGTCACCATTGCTTTTAAGAACCCATTTTATTTCCTGCAATTTGGAAGTATGTGGGTTTCTTCTATTATGCTCTCCTTTTAAAATTACTAATTAAACCATCATTGCTCGCTTTACCAAAATAGAGGAGCAGAAATGTATGATCTGTCTTACTAAGAGAATAAGAGGTAAGAAGAACTGTAAATGGCATCTTTATCTTTCATTAACAGAGGAAATAGAAAGGGAGGTGTGTATGGTGTTATTCTAGTCATCTAGTGACTCAGAGTTCCACATCATTTTTCCCGATGAAATTCGTGTCATTGGAGGACAAAGCAATAGCATTTTTCAGCTTGTTAACATGTCTTTTCACAGTTTACCCAAAGACAAATACATAGCATGGTGTTTATTTTAAATATTGAAAGCATTGAAGTTGTCTTAAAATATTAAAATACTTAGTCATATAAACAGAATTTAAGAAATATCAGGTGAGAAACATCTGGTATTTGAAAAATCAATTTGTAAATCAAGGCAAATATTTTTGTTTGCAAAGTAATCTAAATTGAAGTGTAGAAAAATAAAAATTCTAATGAAGTACAGAGGATAATTTTATTAAAAAATTTTCCAATATTTTTGGTCAGGTAAAAGAGGGTTGTGAGTCATGTCCAAATTATTCTTAAGAAGATTCTTATTTTTATTTCACATTATATAGCAAGCTGTACTGTGAGCATAGCAGAGTTAGGAAGAACATGCTCAGCTATGTCCCATTTTGTTTGCATGGGTGGAGACAGAATTTAGACTATAATAGCTTTATATGTCATTAAAACTAATCTATGGCTGACTTGTTCTGCATGAATCTTAATCCTAAATATTAGGATTCATACACTCTTTTTAATTGATTTTTATTAAGCTCTATATTTTTCTCTGCTCCCCTCCCTGCATTTCCCCTCCCTCTTCCACCCTTCCCCAAGATCCTCATGCTCCCCATTTACTCAGGAGATCTTGTTTTTTTCTACTTCCCATGTAAATTAGATCTACATATGTCTCTCTTAGTGTCCTCATTGTTTTCTAAGTTTCCTGGGATTGTGATTTGTGGGCTGGTTTTCTGTGCTTTAAATTTCAAAACCACCTATAAGTACATGTCATAATTGTCTTTCTGTGTCTGGGTTGCCTCACTCGAAATGATGTTTTCTAGCTCCATCATTTGCCTGCAAAATTCAAGATGTTTTTATTTTTTTCTGCTGCATAGTACTCCATTGTGTACATGTACCACATTTTCCTTATTCATTCTTCGGTCGAGGGGCACTTAAGTTGGTTCCAGGTTCTGGCTATGACAAACAATGGTGCTATGAACATAATTGAGGACATGTCTTTGTGGCACGATTGAGCATCCTTTGGATATATACTTAAAAGTGGTATTACTGGGTCTTGAGGAAGGTTGTTTCCTAATTTTCTGAGAAACCACAACACTGACTTCCAAGGGGCCATACCAGCTTGCATTCCTACCAACAATGCAGGAGTGTTCCCTTTACCCCACAACTTCTCCAGCATAAGTTGTCTTCAGTGTTTTTGATCTTGGCCAGTCTTTCAGGTGTTTGTCATAGCCAGAAAGAGTTGTTTTGATTTGCATTTCTCTGACGACTAAAGATGTTGAATATTTCCTTAAATGTTTTTCAGCCATTTTAGATTCCTCTGTTGAGAGTTCTCTGCTTAGGTCTGTACTCCACTTTTTCTTAGATTATTTGTTCTTGAGTTCTTTGTATATTTTGGAGATCAGACCTCTGTCTAATGTGTGGTTAGTGAAGATCGTTTCCCATTCTGTAGACTGTCATTTTGTCTTGTTGACCATGTCCTTTGTTTTACAAGAAGCTTTTCAGATTCAGGAAGTCCCATTTATTAATTGTTTCTCTCAGTGTCTGTGCTGCTGGGGTTATATTTAGGAATTTAGGAAGTGGACTCCTGTGCCAATGTGTTCAAGTGTACTTCCCACTTTCTCTTCTATGAGGTTCAGTGTAACCGGCTTTATGTTTAGGGCTTTGATCCATTTGGATTTGAGTTTTGTGCATGGTGATAGATTTGAGTCTATTTTCATTCTTCTACATGTTGAGATCTAGTTATGCCAGCACCATTTGTTAAATATGCTTTCTTTTTTCCATTTGATATTTTTTGCCTCTTTGTCAAAAAGCAGGTGTTCGAAGGAGTGTGGATTAATATCCGGGTCTTCAATTTGGTCCCATTGTTCCTCCTGTCTGTTCTTATGCCGATATCAGGCTGTTTTCAGTACAGCCCTGTAGTAGAGTTTGAAGTCAGGGATTGTGATGCCTCCAGAAGTTCTTTTATTGTACAAGATTGTTTTGGTTATCCTGCTTTTTTTTTCTTTTTCATATGAAGTTGAGTACATTTCTTTTGAGGTCTGTGAAGAATTCTGCTGGGATTTTGATGAGCATTGTACTGAATCTGTAGATTGCTTTTGGTAAGATTGTCATTTTTATTATGTTAATTCTACCTACCCAAGAGCATGGGAGATCTTTCCACTTTCTGGTGTCTTCTTCAATTGCTTTCTTTAAAGATTTAAAGTTCTTGTCATACAAGTATTCTACTTGTTTGGTTAGAGTTACTCTAAGATATTTTATGGTTATTTGTGCTTATTATGAAGGGTGATGTTTCTCTGATTTCTTTCCCAGTCGTTTTATCATCTGTGTACAGGAGGACTGCGGATTTTTTTGAGTTAATCTTGTATCTTGCTACATTACTGAAAGTATTTGTGAATTGTAGAAGTTCCTTGGTAGAATTCTTGGGATTGCTTATTTAAACTATAATATCAACATCAAACAGTGAGAGTTTGACTTCTTTTCTGATTTGAATCCCCTTGATCTCCTTTCCGTATATAATTGCTCTATCTAGGACCTCATAGATATGGAGAATATATATGAATATTGAATTGAATAGATATGGAGAGAGTGGACATTGAATTGAATAGATATGAATATTGAATTGAATAGATATGGAGAGAGTGGACATTGTAGCCTCATAAAGAGTTTGACAATGTTCCTCTTGTTTCTATTGTGTGGAATAGTTTTATGAGTATTGGTATTAGTTCTTCTTTGAAAATCTCGTAGAATTCTGAGCTGAAAACATCTGGCCCTGGGCTTTTTTTGTTTGGGAGACTTTTGATGACTGTTACTATTTCTTCAGCAGTTAAAAGTCTGTATAATTTGCTTATCTGGTCTTGATTTAATTTTGGTAAGTGATATTTATCCAGAAAGTTTTCCATTTCCTTTATGTTTTTCAGTTTGTGGAGCAGAGGTTTTCAAAGTATGACCTGATGATTCTCTGTATTTCCTTCATGACTGTTGTTATGTCCCCTTTTTCATTTCTGATTTTGTTAATTTGGATATTCTCTTTCATTTGGTTAGTTTGGCAAAGGTTTGTGTATTTTGTTGATTTTCTTGGAGAACCAACTTTTTTTCTCATTGATTCTTTGTATTGTTTTCTTTTTTTCTATTTTGTTGATTTCATCTCTCAATTTGGTTATTTCCTGCCGTCTAGTTCTTTTGGTTGAGTTTGCTTTTTTTGTTCTAAAGTTTTCAAATGTTCTGTTAATTCACTACTGTAGGATCTTTCCAGCTTCTTTATATAGGCATTTAGTGCTATGAATTTTCCTCTTAATACTGTTTTTAATGTGTACCATAAATTTAGATATGATGTGTGGTCATTTTCACTGAATTTTAGGAAGTCTTCAATTTCTCCCTTTATTTCTTTCTTGACCCATTGATTATACAGGTGAGGATTGTTTAATTTTCATGTGTTTGTGGGCTTTCTGGAATTAGTATTGCTGTTAACTTCTAGTTTTAAACCATGGTGATTTGATAAGATACATGGAGTCATTTCAATTTTTTTTGTTTTTGTTGAGGTTTGTATAGTTACTGAGTATGTGGTAAATTTTTGAGAAGGTTCCGTGAGATGCTGAGAATGTATATTCTTTTCTTTGTGGGTGGAATATTCTATATATGTCTGTTAAGTCCATTTGACTCATAACACCTGTAAGTTCTCTTATTTCTCTGTTCCTTTTTTGTCTGACTGGCCTGTTCAGTGGTGAGAGGGGAGTATTGAAGTTTCCCACTATTATTGTGTGGGGTTTAATGTATGATTTAAGCTTTAGAAGTATTTCTTTTACAAATGAGGGTGCCCTTGTATTTGGGGCATAGATGTTCAGTACTGAGATTTCCTCTTGATGGATTTTTACTGTGACTAATATGAAATGTACTTCTTTGTCTCTATTGATTTTAGTTTGAAGTCTATTTTGTTAGATATTAGGATAGCTACACTGACATGTTTCTGATGTACATTTGATTGGAATATTTTTTCCCAACCCTTACTCTGAGACAATGTCTGTCTTTGAGGTTGAGGTGTGTTTCTTGTATGCAGAAGGATGGATTCTGTTTTTGTATCCAACCTGTCAGTCTCTGCCTTTTTATAGCTGAGTTGAGTCCATTTATATTAAGGGATATTAATGACTGGTGATTGCTCTCTCCTGTTAGTTTTATTGTTGGTGATGTTAATTTGTGCATTTTTCCCTTCTTTGGGATTTGCTGCTATGAGATTATCAATTGATGGTCTGTGTTTTTGTTGCTGTAGCCAACTTCCTTGGTTTGGAGTTTTCCTTCTGTTATTTTGTGTAGACCTGGGTTTGTGGCTAGGTATTGGTTAAATCTGGTTTCTTCATGGAATATCCTGTTTTGTTCTTTTATGGTGATTGAAAGTTTTGCTGGGTTTAATAGTCTGGACTGGCATCCATGGTCTTTTAGTATCTGCATAATGCTTGATCATGACCTTCTGGCTTTCATTGGCTCCAATTAGAAGTCAGGTGTAATTCTGATAGGTCTGCCTTTATATGTTACTTGGCCTTTTTCCTTTGCAGCTCTTAATATTCTTTCTTTACTTTGTATGCTTAGTGTTTTGATTATTATGTGGTGAGGGGTCTTTTTTTTAACCCAGTCTATTTGGTATTCTGTAAGCTTCTTGTATCTTCATAGGTATATCTTTTTTTAGGTTGGAAAAGTTTTCTACTATAATTTTGTTAAATATATTTTCTGTGCTTTTGAGTTGAACTTTTTCTCTTTCTTCTATACCACTATTTTTAGGTTTGGCCTTTTCATCATGTCCCATAGTTCTTGGATATTTTGGGTTAAGCTTTGTTAGATTTAATGTTTTCTTTGACTGATGAGTCTATTTCCTCTATTGTATGTTCAGTGCTTGAGATTCTCTCTTCGCGCTTTTATATTCTGCCTGTTTGTGCTTGCATTTGTGGTTTCTGATCATTTTCTCATGATTTCTGTTTCTATAATTAACTCGGCTTGTGTTTTCTTTATTGTCTCTATTTCAGTTATCAAGTCTTGAATAGTTTCATATATTTGTTTGCTTTTTATTGGTTTTCTTTAAGGGATTTGCTGATGTCTTCCAATTTTTTGTTTGTCTTTTCCTCCATTTCTTTGAGGGAATTTCCTTATTTCCTCTTTTAAGAGTTTCAAACATTCTCCTGAAGTTAAATTTTAGGTCATTTTTTTCTGCTTCATCTATATTTGGTTGTTCAAGTCTTGTTCTTTTAGGGTCTTTAGGTTTTACTGGTGTCGTTTTGTTCTTTGTGGTGGTGCGTGTGTTCTTACCTTTTCTACTCATCTTTTCCTCTAATAATGTGTGGTTGGGCTGTCTGTGATTCTGTTGATTAATCTTCTAGGTGCCAGTGTATCCAAAGCTCAGGTGGTTGTTCCTTGTGGTACAGTCAGTGCCATGGGTCTAGTTACCCTGTTGGCCACTCCATTTTCCTGGAGATCACTCATTGCTCCTGATCTTTGCTCAACTTCCTTGGAGTTTACTGTCTTAGTCCTACTTTGGTCTAAGTTACCAGCTTTGACCTGTTTCTGTAAATCCTGGTCTGGATCCCCTCCTGCAAAGGTCTCTGGCTCTTGTCTACTCCCTCGGAGAACCCAGAGTCGGATGTAACCAAATTTGTGGAGGGCCTGATTCAGGCTTTCTGCCTTGGTGGTTCCAGACTCACACTCAAACCCACAGAGGTTTCTGGTTCCTGCCTATTCCCGTTGTTTCCCAGACCAATGCCTGGACCCACAGTGGTCCTGGCTTAGGCTTACTCCATCTGAGGTTCCAGACTCATGCCTGGACCCACAGAGATCTCTGGTTCCTCCCTACTCCCTCAAAGGTCCCAGATTCATACCCAAATGGGCAGAAGTTCTGGTTTAGGCCTAGTTCCTCAGAGGTCCTACACTCATACCCAGACCCACAGGGGTCTGGCTTAGGTCTATTTCCTTAAAGGTCCCAGATTCACATCTGGTCCCTCAGCAGTCTCTGGCTCTGGCTTTCTTGCTTAGCGGTTACTCCCCTGTACCTGTTCCAGTGGAGTTCGCTGTCTCAGGTCTGCTCTGGACAAGGTTGCTGGCTCAGTCCTGATCCACCAATTTCCTGGGACTGGATTAGCTCTCACTCCCATAGAGCTTGCTTTCTCAGGCCCACTCCAGCCGAGGTAGCTGGTTCAGTCCCACTCCTGTGAAATTTGTTGTCTCAATCTGGCTCCAGCCCAAAGTGGAGTTCCTTGCCTCAGGCCTTGATTTATATCCTCTTAATTCTAAATGTTAGGAATCTACTGATGATCCATATGGAGCTTGATGTTTGTAGTGATATATCCTATTTTATCCACAGAGAGCAATATAGGTGAATTTCTAAAATAAACAAATAAATGGATAAAGAAGAAACTTTGGACTTTTAAATACTGCTGAAACTCTTTATAGACTATGAAGACTTTTGAAGTTGTACTGAATGCAGTTTTGAATTATGATATGGCTACAAGCCTTAGGGGGCCAGGGAGTGTGATGTGGTAGTTTGAATAGAAAATGGCTCCTATAAACTCATAAGGAGTAGCATATTTGACAGGATTAAGATATGTGGCCTTGTTGGAGTAGGTGTGGCCTTATTAGAGGAAGTATGTCACTGGTGGTGGACTGTGAAATTTCAAGGGCCCAAGCCCTTGAAAAAGCTTCTCTTTTCCTTCTGCTTGTCGATCCAGATGTAGCTACCTCTTCAACACCATGTCTGCCTGTGTGCCAGCATGCTTCCTGCCATGATGATAATGGACTAAATCTCTGAATCTGTAATCTGTTGCCAATGAAATGTTTTCCTTTATAAGAGTTTCCATGATCATGTTGTCTCTGTACAACAATAGAATATTGACTAAGATAGTACCTAATGTGTAACAATCTGTGACATTTAATCATAGTATATAGAATGGTACTTCGAGGCTCCTATTCTTTCCCCCATAATGTTCTCTGTTCCTCTTCTAGTAGTCTCACTTAGACTCCTGACTAATATGAGGGTCCTTCCCACTCTAGATAATTGGTAAACACTTGTAAGAGAAGATAGTTTTTTTTTCTCTAAAGCAATGCATATCCTCAGTTATGCTACAACCCAATTCCATTTAATATGTTAGAGAAATGAATACAGGAAATACCAGTGAATACCTAGCTAAGTAGGTAGGTACCTATAGTTCTATTTTGGAGCTAGAGAATTACTGAGAATTAAGTTGGGAACATTTATACTTTTTCCATTTATACTTCCATTCAATTCAACACTCTCCTCCTCCTTCTTCCGCTATTACTCATTTCCCCTGGAGAACTTTTTTCTGTCAAGCCTGTGATAAAGTAGAAATACTACCAAAATAAGAGAAAATGTCACAGAATTGAAACAAATTTGAGCACATGCTTGTAGCACAACTGTGCTCTCACTAAAATCAGATAAAACTGTCCATACCTTATGGTCTGCTGCTGCCAATTCCCAGTCTTTATGGAGTGAGTTTTAAATGTTGGAAGTTACTGGAACCATGTAGAGAGCTTCTGAATGCATATTTCTTGGCCCCATTTCTAGAGTTTTTAAATTTGGGCTAGTGTGGTGGTTTAAGTAAGAATGGTACCCATAAGCTCATATATGTGAATGCTTGGTCATTAAGGAATGACTCGATTTGAGATGGATTAGGAAGTGTGGCCTTGTTGGAGTAGGTGTGGCTTTGTTAAAGTGGAAGTGTACCACTGAGATGGACTTTGTATTTGTCTCTCCAGCACCTTGTCTGCTCTATGGTTCCCACTGTGACTATAATGGACTAAATCTCTGAACTGTAAGCCAGGCCCAGTTAAATGTTTTCATTTATAAGAGTAGCCAGACTTTTTACAGCAATAGAACACTGACTGAGACAGCTAGATACCAAAATTTGCCTTGTCAGCAGGGTTTCCTACTGATGGCTACTACTGGCTCAAGCGCTCATCTGTGAAAGCCAGGGGCTCATAGACAACAATGCATTTAATATCAAAAAAGTATTGACTTTTTTCTTAAGTGCGTTATTCTCATTATTTTAGTGGTGTTTACAGTGAATTTTATGATCATAAAAATATTATAGCATGTAATATTTTTTTTTTAAAAACCTAGTAAAGAGTTTCCCTCTTACCAGTCTGGTCTGAGAGCTTGTCTGACTAAGACCAGAAGTCTAAATGGCACTGGGCCCTAGTGCATAAACTTCAGTGTGCTGTAGGGGATACAGAGCAGAACACAGGTGCCATCTGCTTTTCTCATGCAATGCATTATGGCCCATAAATATGGCCACAATATTCATGCTAAAACACATATTGCTGCTCTTTCAATTAGATTTATTTTATGAATCATTGAAAGAATGATCATTGACATGGTTTTAAAATTTCCTGCTTTAGTTTGGTCTGGCCAAATATTTTGATAATGTGAGAATTTAGTCTACAAGTCAAGGCCTGGCAAAAATAATGTGGCTTGTGAAACCAGTCTGGGAGTTTGATCCAGTTTGGACAGATGCCAGAAGTAACTATTGAGCCTGGCATTAGAATTCTCTTGGAATAACTTTTATCGCTTAGATCAAGTCAGTTCCCAAGCTGCCTTGAGATTCTCTAGGCAGAAGCCAATAGTCTCTCTTTGTACTTTTATTTGGATCTTTACTTTCTCATGGAAAAATTCTGTGCTCTTTTTCATGGACTGTACTTTGACGTAGATTGAAATGGCCACCATTAGATCATATCTCAATTCACCCAAACCTTCCCAATATGAATGTTTCTCTCTGGTTTCTTTTCATTTTTGTTAAAAATGGACAAGTCTTTCGTATTTAAAAAAAAAAAATGTTTTCCCCTGAAATCTGAGGTTAACAATGCTTGATATTTGCTATCTTATTCTGTTTATTCTTTCCTTGATTAACATGATTATGGCAAACTTATGAATAGAACACAGTTTGTCTCTTAAGCAGCATTTTAGACTGGGAGCAATACAGGTCAGCCAGTAATGTGTTTTTCCTGCAAACATGAGGATCTGAGTTCAACTCCCAAAATGCAACTTAAGGAAAAGTTGATGCGGTTCCATGCACTGTATAAGCCCCAGACTGGGGAGGTAGACATAGGAACATCCCAGAGGCTTGCCTACCTAGGTGATACAATGAGTTTGGTGAGTTCCAGGCCAGTGCAAGGCCCTGTCTCAAAAGGTAAATGACACGTAAAACATCTGAAGTTGTCCTCTTGTCTTCATACATGCATGTGTGCACACATGTGCACACACCAGCAAAAACTACCCCAAATTTAGGTTTAAATCTTTACACACAAAATATTTGATATATTTTTGAAGAAAAATGTGTTTCTTAATACACAAAACCCCAGGAAGAAGAGTAATCACTTAGTATTTATCCTGTGTTTCTTAGCTACAGATGTGAATTTTTCTGAAATAAAAAGGGCAATAATCAACTGTGTGGTTGGTTTGGAAAATTTATTTTCATGCTTGCATAATAATAATTATCAATCACATAGAAAATAAAACAAAAATATAAATATGCTTATATATGAAAGTGAGTGCCACTCAGAGGTCAGAATTTGAATTCTTTTTTTATCTTGTATGCTTTTTTAAACATTAGTATTAAATACCATTTGAATTTAATAATAAAAAGAATTCACTAAATACTTGATAGTACTGAATAATAAGTATTTACATTTAGTATTTGAGAGTATAAAATTAATGTTTAGAAGTAAGAGTTTATGGAGTTATATTCCAACCATGTTTCTTCTAGTAATACCACTGGAATACCAATAGGATAGCATGCCTGTCCTTGACTCCAAGTTCTTTAGGTTACTGCCTTTCATTATCCTATGCCATCTCTGAATGCAGTTATCACTCCCTCTTCCTTGTGGTCATGCTTTAAAATTTCCTAGGACCCCCCTGATGCTCTCTTTTCCATGGCCACACATACTTTTCCTGTGAGGCCAATGCTAATTTCTGAGTCTTGAGGCATCTTAACGTACAGAGCATTTCAGTTGCCATTTATTTCCATGTAGCATTTGTGCACATGTATCAGCTCCTCTACTTTCTTCACTGCACACATCTTCTGGGGCTTGGGGACCCAGTAGACTCTGGTAACTGAACTGGTTTAATTATCCTCAAAATACATGTGTTTGGTTGATGTGGGATTCCCCTCTGTTTGCTGTGAATACTATTGGTTAATAAATAATCTGTGATAGGGTAGAGTAGAGCTAGGTAGGGGAAACTAAACTGAATGCTGGGAGAAAGAAATGCAGTGAGAAGCCATGTAGCTCCTCCAGAGACAGACACTGGAACTTCACCCAGTAAGCCACAGCCTTGTGGTAATACACAGATTAATGGACATGGGTTAATTTAAAATGAGTTAGCCAGAAATATGTTTAAGATATTGACCAAATAGTATTGCAAATAATATGGTTTCTGTGTGATTATTTTGGGGATGAGCAGTCAGGAACAAACAAGCGAGTTCACACAACAGTTGGTCATTTGTGAAAAGAAAAGTGGGCACATGCCTGGCCATTTATTGGTTTGATACATTTTTGTTAGTTCCTCAACCTCTCTGTAACTCATTTACCTTCTTTGAACAATTAGGGAAAAAGGTATTTATGTTGGTGAATATTCATTGAGACAATTATATAATGAGTCAGAATTAGTAGAATGCAGGTTATCTGCTGCTGTGTCAAATGGTGCAACTACACTGTTTACATGCTTGGGACCAATTTTGAGTTGAGCTCTATTCCGTGAAGATGAAGCTATCTATGGGTCTCAGAACAGAGTTTCCTATGCTAACGCAATTTCTCTAGTTGTCACAGACAATGGTAAAAGGAAAAGGGAAAATGAAGCCAGATTTGAACGCATCCTCTTTCCTTCCACTGCAATGGAGTCTAGAAATTGTAGTGTACTCTATGGATAAACTCAGAAAGAAGATTCCATGATTAGAACAGGGTAGAAGAACTCTGATCCTCAAAGACTGGGTGTAGTCCAAAATCAACTGGGGTGAGTTTTCAAAATGAAGTCCTGTGAGATTGACTTTTTAATAACTTTCCTATGAACTTTCCAGTGTGTCTTCTATCTAATGGTGCATTGTATATACAACCTCTTCAGATCAAGAGCTTTTTAAAGATAGTCTGTCTTATTCAGTGTTTAGGACATCCTCCACCATGTTATTTTATTCTTTCCCTTAGGTTAAATGAAAGAAGCCTCTAAAACCTTTTAACAAATATCCATTGCTTAGTGGTGACATTCTGAAATGGACAATTGAATATTAATAATGTTTGTATAAAATTGTTCTTTATCTGATGGTAGAAATCTCTTAAAGGCAGAGAATGTCAGTTTTAAAATGGACTAATGTTTTTAATACTCTGTCATTAGGATATAGTTTCTGTTTCCATAATTAGGCACCACCTAAAGGGGCAAGAGAGGTTTAGGATATAACAGCTCTTTTTCATAGCCTAAAAATAGTAGCTTTTAAAAATTATTCCATGTCCTGTTTCGGAGCATGTCACTGTTGCCACATTCTCTCCTCTGTCAGTATTGTTTCCCGAGGGTTAGAGGGTGGTGAAGCACATGGAAAATGAAGCACAATATACTTTATATTTTTATTAGAGCCTTGAAGTTTTATTTTAAAACTTAAAATTTCATGTTGATTAACACCTACATTTAAACAGATTGGTTTATCAATTCAATGCCTTGTCATAACTCTTATAAGCTCTGTTAGAAAAATAAACATCTCACAACAATCTACAGTGTCAGCTTTTAATAAATACATAAAAGAGAAATTAGTAGTCAACCAGTTATGTGAAGAGATTCATAGTATAGTACGTAAAATTGTCATATTTATCAATCTTCTGTATCAATTAAGGCAATTTCACCTTTCATATAATTCAAAGCCAGAAACAATACAAAATGTGTTCATGAAGAATTTGTTTTTCTTTGATCTTTGAATTATTTTATATTCAAATATTTTGATTTAAAAATACAGTCTATATTAAATATCTTTTTACAAAGGCAGTATTTGTTAAGTGAAACAAAGTAAGATTATATTATTGATAATTTAAAAATGTCTAATCATTTTTGCAGAGATTTACAAACCTTAATAAAGTAGCTAGTACATGTAAAATAGCTTTAAAGGTATGTTAAATATACACAAAATGAATTTCTATATTAATGTGCAAATTTATACTTTCTTATAATTTAACAAACCTTAATAAAGTAGCTAGTACATGTAAAATAGCTTTAAAGGTATGTTAAATATACACAAAATGAATTTCTATATTAATGTGCAAATTTATACTTTCTTATAATTTAGAATGAAAATAATTTTATTCAATATTTCAAAAAAAATCTATGTACCATAGTTGTCATTGTGGAGACTTGCTATAAAATCACATTTGTCGGTGTAAAGTCAGTTAAAGTTCTTTACACAAATCATATGATCCCATCCTTGATGATGCAGTGTTCTTCTCTTTTATGGCGTTGTGTTTGACAATTGTACTAAAATTGGTTGTGAAGAACAGACACCTGGTTGAAAGTGTTAGCATACAAGGATAATTTTATTCAGTAGGGTACTTCAGGTAGACGCAGAGTAGTGTTGTTACTCTCACATATTTGATTAAAAGCTGCCCAGAGAGTGGAACAATTGTTTCTCATAAGTACTATATTTTAACTATACAGTTTTGTAACAGTCATCACATGGGCTGGAGAGGCAAGCTATTAGAGGCAAAGAAAGCAGAGAATGAACGGAAGGGATAAGGAAAAATAAGAAAGTTAGGGAACCTGAGAGGAAATCTTTTCCACAAGACCACTGGTTGCATCATTTATTCTCTTGCAGCTGACATCAAGCATACAATTGCCATTAAATCTAACTATGATATTTTCATATAATCTTTTTTCCAGTTAACTTATTTAAAAGTGAGATGATCATTTCAAACAATTCCTTCAAAAAAGTGGAAAGACTGAAGATCCTTACAGGAAGCTTGAGAAGCCTCTGTATTTTTATAGTTAACTTAGGTTTGCCTAGATCACTGCTATTATCATAACACATAAATGTGAGCCTAAAAGAGCTTTTGTAACTTGGAGATGCAAGGATATGAGCTGACAGCCAGTTAGGTCAGTGTTGAGTGGTATGTGGTTCAGTTGTATTGAACACTGGCTTTACATGTTATCACAAATGAATTCATAAGCATGTATAAGAAAAGGAATAACTGTGTACCCATGAATATTAAATTAAATTGAAGTAGTGTAGTGTTTATTCCTACACAACTTCAAACACTGCATTGCAGATGATAATTTCAAAAGACATCACAATTTTGGAGATTCTAAATTGAAAAAGTGTGTGTCTAGAATCAGCAACACACACAGTAGATATGTTTAATCAGTTATCATAACTAATTTGCCATGCAGGGATTATGGATTGTGAAAAATGAAGGATTTGAAGGAATATTAATTAGTTCTATATTCTTTTGACGATTTTTCATCACATGAAATGAAATGATGTTTTTAAGGACATAAGGATAACTGTAAACTAAGTATTAAGAGTAAACAAAGAGAATACAATATTCATATGGTTGAACTTAGTAGTGAGTTGCTACCTTTATAAAAATGTAAATTACTAGTTGTGAAAATTTTAAATTCTTTGTTTTCATTGGGGCTGTCTTTGTTCAAATGAGTGTTTAAATTCATAGATCTTTTGAAATGGAAAACTTAGTCATATTATTAGACAGTTATTTTTTACAATTGAACATAATAGTTTGAAGCTTATGGCCAACTTCTAGAGAAGTGTGAATGGGACAAACAGGAGCCAGGAAAGTAAGGAAAATCCATTGGGTATAATTTATTCAACCAAGTACCAGAAGAAATATTCTATGGAGAAAAATATTCATAATCTAACAATATTAAATGATTTCAGTGTCTCAGGGATGTCTGTTGATATATACAAGAACATATTCAATAGAGAGTAAGTAAATATTAAAATACTTGAAGTTTATTCTTTGGTAAAGTTTTGCATTTAATATATAAACAATTTTAATTTTTTGAAAGGTTTGCCTATAGAGACATGTATTTTTAGTTCTTTTTATAAACTAAAATAAATTGAACATTGGGGACATAACTGGATTTTCAGTGAATTTTTATGTCTTTTAGAGCATTCTATGGCTTAATAAATAATAGTAGAAAATGTTTAAAAATTGTATCAAATGTCTATAAATAAATGTATACTGCAGTGTAAAAATATTTCAGAAGATACAACTTGTATATGGAGTGGATGTATGGAACATTTCTGAATAATTACACACCAGGGCACAAAATGCTGCCATGCCAAAAAAAAAATCATTCAAGTTACTAATTTTTCTAACAATTTAAAATTCAATTAATTGCATCACTGTCAGCAACTCTCAAAAGACTCTTGCAGTTATTTAGCATCAGAAAATAGTCTCTAAGTACATAAATTATTTAATCTAAGACTACTATTTCCCCTTCCCTATTAATTAATTCTATTTAATAAAATATTAATTCTCCTTTCACAAACTATTAAACAGAAGAACATCAATTATTCAAGTAAAATATGAGCCCTACAATCTTTAAGAATTAGCTCTTAACACAAAAGAAGAGAAAGAAAAACCACAAGACATCCCATGTGTTAAGTACATATTATCATCTGGCACTGAATTCCCGGTAAGAAAGTTTGTGTTTCCTGTGGTAACAACCTTGCTCCATCTTAAAATTAGTGCAAACTAGTGAAGGGCTAAAAGAGTACAAATCTTTGCTTTTCATGGATTCCCGTTATGTATATACTCCTTTGCCCATTCATCCTGGATAATCTATCGTTCACTTTTAAACACCGCTCACTTTTAAGTTGTCAGCATTTAATTAGTGGGTATCTTCCATTTTTTTTTGGGGGGGGACTGCAAAGCATCCAGTAATTTATATATTTATAAACGGATACTGTATGTCATGAGCAGCATAGTATGCTTTTCACACCTGCTTTCAGTGACCACAGTTTCCTGACACAGTCACAGTATGCAGTGTTTTGACGATGCCCATCCCCCCCTGGAGAAAGAAGAGACAGTTCAAGTTAGCAGCATCACCACTACACTTCTAAAGGACTTGTCATGTCTGCTGAAGGCTTTCCAGGCCCTAGAGTGCAATATCTAATGGAAGTTAGTCTTCATCAAAATGAAAATATCTAAAACTTTCAAGTGCTGGGAAACAGCGAATCTGGGAGAGACATTTCTTTAGATTTTTCTGTTGTCACAGGTAAAACACGTATTACAAATAGGATAGTTAGAAGTTAGAATTTAAGTACCAAGCCTCTACAAGAAGGCTTAAACTGAGCCATGAACAGGTCCAGGAGGTTTGTTCTTTCAGCCATTGTGTGTAGGGAAGGGCACCAAAGCCTTATCAGAAGGTGGCTAATGAGAAAAACAAAAATCTGCTTCTACACAAATCTATTTCTACTTTGCTTAGAAATAGTGTCACGGAAATATACTCAGGACACCAATAAATCAAATTTTAACTCTTACCAAGGGTGTTTTGCAGATTCCAGAGGTAGTGTGCTATTGTGCAATGCTGGCATGCAATTGCAAGGCAGATCTCTAACACTGCCCCTTCATTGCTTTGTGTTTTTGTGAAATCATTTAAATTTTCCGAGCCTCAGTTTCTTGACTAACAAAAGGGGGCGGGATTAGCTTATTTCCAAGATGTCACCCACCCTTCTCCAATTTCATGCTGTTGTGGATCTCATGAGTAGGGTTGGGATGACTCAGAGAATGCCCTTAGATGGCACAGAAGGGCAGAAACAGTACAGCTTTCCATTTGGAAAATGTTGATATGCAACTGGAGTGAAAATCAGAAAAGAGGGCCGTCCACTTGAGGCAGTTCTGTAGACTCCTTGTGGATTTTAGGTACTGTGAGATCAGTGAGAGAGTGAACCAGCACATCCAGTTTGACAGGTAAGAAAATACAAAATTCTGTGTCTTCAGACAAAGAAGCTGTGGACTTAGAAGACACTTTACAGTGATCCTTATTAACATTCAGCTTTAAAAACCAGTTCTAATAAAGTGACATTGTCATATAGATTTTTATGGCAGTAGTAACTTAGCACTTATGTAATCCAGTCATCTATGACATTATAAACTTATTCCAGAAGGAAGAAAAAACAGAATATAAATGTAAAAAAGAGAAGACAACAGCAATTCACATGCAGCAAACCACAGTTTTACAAGCAACACCCTACGGTTAAAGTTTTCTCTGTTCACCTCCAACTGAAGTGAAATACTGACCATCATTCAGCTGGTGGTGCACATCTACGCAATGCCAAGTGCTGTGAGTGACTGCTTTCAATGACTCCTGGATCTTTTCCATCAGCAGATTATGTACAAGAATCACTGCACCGTGGTAGCAACATCATTCTGGGAAGTGCAGGGATGGTGGGAACCTGTAAAGTGTAATCAGTGCTTTCCAGATGACCTACATTCTATGCTGATCTAAATAAGTTATATATTACAGTAAAGTGCTACAACACTAGTATCCAACAGTAGTAAAACACATCGTTCTCTGAAAAGTTCAGCAGCTGGGGGAGCCGCATGGTTGTGAAGACACTTGCCAGTCTTCATAGCACACTCTTCAATAATTTGTCTCCTCCTGTGGCATTTTATATTGTACTTTTTTTGGAGCAGTTGTGTGAAAAATCATCCAGTTTCCAGCAGCATTGTTTTGATTGTTACTGCTTTTTAAATCTTTTTTTAGAAGCTGCACCTGAAAGCCTCATGAGCATCAAGTTTGCTGATATCCATTTTTATTTCCTCGGGCTTTTCTCGTCGGTAGGTTACAGCTCTTGTGCAAACACTTTGCAAAATCAGTTTATCCTTGGTGGAGAAGAAATATTAGTGTTAGTGAAGAAGCTGAGTGTTAGAAGAGGAAGCGACACTCTGACAGCTATTCTCTGAATTCACCAACCTTTGTGGAAGCAGACAGCCTGTAATCTGAGGAAGACTTTATCTTGTTACTACTCCATTGCAGAACCACCTGTCTGATGATGAGGACCTTAAGCAACCCAATCAAGAATGTGACTATGAATATGATGAAAAATATTCGCAGGTAGCTTGGGCCAGGTAAACATTCTGCAAGAAAGACAACAAATTGATAGGTTAAAAAAATTTAGAAAAGTAAACCAAAATTTCCTGTCAAATAAATGTTTACATTCCTATAACAGAAACAATGTTATTTACAAATCTGTATTTTCAAACCAGGAGGCTGGTATTAGTGCCTACTCAAAAAAGTAAACCCCTCTTGGAGAATATCTACAGTTAAAGATACATACACACACACACACACACACACACATATACATATATATAAATATTTGTAGTTTGCTATGCACAAATCTCTTACCTGCATGTAAGAGACTTTGTCTCTTTACAATAGTCACAGAAAGAACTGTAGCGGTGTGTAATGGTCCACACTATGTGGAAAACATAATTAAAAAAATATTGAGCAGCCCTAAGCATTTAGCATGTGTTTCTCTTTTTATGCTTTCTCCAACTTTGTTGTTCAGCATGATGGAAAGTAAAGTAAACATCTGCAGAAGCTAGAGTCAGGACGTCTCTAATAGGCAAGTAAATATTTCCTCTAAATCCTGGTATAAGATTTCAGTGCTATTACACATCATGACTCCGAGAAGTGGGAGTGTCAAATCTCGGATAAAACCCAAATATCGTGTCTCACTCTTTGCTAGTTAACTAATCTAGTCTGTTTGCTTGCACAAATTCATTAAGTGTTCCTCCAAGAACAAATAATCACTAGCTAAAGAAAGAAAAGCTGTACTAGGAGAGGGAGCATGCTAGACCTTTGTTTTAGCAAGGTCTGGCAAACTGTCCTTGGAAAAGTTGCAGGCTCTATGCTTACCCGAAGTCTACTCTCATCTCTGAGGAACATGGTTTCGCAATAATGGGTATTCCACAGAGCTCACAAACTGCCCCAGATTCATAAAATCACTTCCTGGACTGAAGCATATGTTTCTCCACCCATTCGGCAGGCTTCAGGGATGGGGTATGAATGTAGCAGTTGCCTCTGAAAAAGCCTCTAGGGAGAGGATGTACCAAGGCCATAAGCAGAGCAGCTAGCATGCAAGTAGTATTGATTTTGGCCCGAATGTCCAGTTATTACTCAGTATGCCTCTTGAACAAGGCAAAGATTCAGTAATGGGGACAAGAGGTCTTTTCTAACTAGGTGGACTTAATAGAGACCATTGCTTACAATTAGTGACAAAAGACCTTGAGGAGGTCAAAGACACACCCACTCCTATGCATCGGAATGGAAACAACAGAAGCCAGTGCAGCATAATGTTTCCTTGTTATCAATGTCATGGGGACAGAATACAAAATGTGTGTACAAAGGTAGTGCTATTTGATCTTCTATAGCTCCCTTCAGGTTATTGACCCTCATGGCTTATGTCCTGACAGACTGATGTCCCTTAGTTGACCTAGTCTACTCTATAGCCTGAACCCATCCTCAGAGGGACACATGGCTTGATCCCTCCCACTCCTGGCTTTTTGCCTGGTGGGAGCTTAGCCACGAGACTGAGAGGAAACCCTGTAAGTGTGATTGAGTGTGATTAAGTGTAATTGAGGTGCCTAACAAATGCCCTTTTCCTCTCCTTGCAAAATAGTTGTAAAGGGGAGGGAAGCCCTCAAAGGACCCTCTGAGGGTTCAAATCTGCATGCATTTTCCCCATGTTGTTATGGATGGTCCAACATTTGCCCCTGGTTATGTTTTTCATAGCCAAGGTCAGGCTGGGCCTTTTTCTAAAGAGATTTAAGGAAATACTGTGTATAATAACCCTTAAGTCAGAGTAGTGTTACATAATTAATGACATGTAGGGCCCTTCTTTATTAGAAGGTACTAGGCTTTCTGGTGAGATTGCTGCAGCCTCAGCTAGCAGCACATGGGACTCTTTTCAAATTTACTGTGGGCTAAGATCAGCATGACAGGAATGAAATATAGGAAACTCAGATGTGCAGGATATTGCTACTCTGCTGTTCCTCTGAAGAACTGGCTTTTCATTTCTTGAAATAGTGGATGCAAAAGGTTGGTTTCTAAAGACCTGACTGCAAGTATAACTTCTATCTACACCTTGGACCTGTGCAAAAGGGACTTTGGTGATTTTATTTGGGGGGGGGAGTACCCAAATAAACTTTTTTCAAAGCAATTTTTTTGTTTTTCTGTTTTTTTAATTGTTTTCTCATTGTTACTTTTTTATTTTTATATTATTATTACAAATTTTCACTTCCTCCCATTTTCCTCCTTCTTCCTCCCATTCCCCCTCCCCCTCCCTCTCCAGTCCAAAAGCAGTCAGGGTTTTCTGCCCTGTAGGAAGTCCAAGGTCCATCCAGGTATAGGAAGGTGAGGATCCAAACAGACTAAATTCCCACAAAGCCAGTACATGCAGTAGGATCAAAACCCAGTGCCATTGTCCTTGGCTTCTCAATCAGCCCTCCTTGTCAGCCACGTTCAGAGAGTTCGGTTTTATCACATGCTCCATCAGTCCCAGTCTAGATGGCCTTGGTGAGTTCCCATGAGATCAGCCCCACCGTCTCAGTGGGTGGGCACTCAAAGCAGTTTATGAACGTAACTCTTTCCAATTTATACTTCACCTTTGACTGGAGGTACCTCTTATTTTATTTTTATTATGTATATAAAATTCTACCTCAATGTATGCTTGCATGCCAGAAGAAGGCATCAGATCTCACTATCAATGACTGTGCTGGGAACTGAACTCAAGACCTCTGAAAGAACAGCCTCTTAACCTCCGAGCCATCTCTCAGTCCCTGATTTGAGATATTTCTTTTATGTTCATTGGCTTATTGTCATTTAATTTTTAAATGCTGTTCTGACCCTGTGTTTTATAGATGAGGTGTTGTCTCAGGAAGCTATACAAATGGGCTGATGTTTTTCACTTACTGTGCTTTAGGCTAAGGTCTTGAGCCTAAAACTAACACATTCTATTTTGTCAGATTTAGATCATTCACCTTGAAGTTTTATCTTTTTTTTCTTTCGTTTTTCTTTTTCTTTTCTTTTTAGGGTAACAGGCAGGTATCATGTGGCCCAGGCTGGCCTTGATTTCCCTATGTATCTGAGGCTGACCTTGAACTTATGATCCTCTGGACTCCACATTCCAAGTTCTGTTATGTGCCATGATGCCCAGTTTTATGTGGTACTGGGCCTTGAACATGGGGTTTTACCCATGCCAGGCCAGTGCTCTCCCAACAGACTACATGTCCAGCCTCATAACCTTTGGAAGTTAGGTATGTTACAACAGCAGATTATCACTTCCAATAGGGTTTGACTTGAAACAGGAGAATAAAGTGTTGATAGATATGAGGAGAGTCAGCAGGGTCAGCAGCAAATGTAGGTTATAAGGAAAAATCATGGCTCCAGATCTCCTAGAGAAATTATTCTCCACGGGGCACCTATGCTTTGGCTTCTGCATTTTTGTCTGGATAATTTGCCTGCTCCTTGGTGAAGGCAGGCGGCACAGGAAGAGAGCTGTGAGGATGAGAGGTGACTCCGGCCACTCTGCTGTTCCATCTATGGGAGATTAAAAAAAAATGGAGCACCATCAAAGAAATAGTGTGTATACAAAGAAGTACACTTTTTAAAACGTATCTGAGGCAGAGTGGTAAAAGTTGCTTTCAAAGTGTCTATAAGGTAATAGTAAGAAGTCATCGCTCCTTCCTTTAGGAAGGAAGTAGTGCTTGGCAGACCCTTCAGCCCCAGGAACCTCCCCACACTCACCTGAAGCTTGGTCCACGCGATGCTGTTCCATGACAGCACAGGAGGTTTTACATTGATCAAGTAGAGCCTGAGACAGATTGTGAGAGTGGAGACACTGCATACAGCTCCTGTGCAGGAAGGCTAAAGTGTTACTACTACAAAAAGGCAACACACTTATACTTGCTGTGAAAAATACAACAACAAAACAGCAACTAATGGACACATTGGATTAGGTCCAAATGGAACTTATCCCAGGAGCAAGGCCTGGTGGTCCAGGAATCCCAGCTACATGAAAGGCTGAGGCGGGAAGATTTATGTGTTCTAGGGCTGCTTGAGCTGTAGAGTGAAACCAGCCAGGGTGAAACACTGTCTCAAAAATTAAAAAAGAAAAAAGACAGGATATGTTGCTTAGTACAGTACTTGCCCAACATATGTGAGACCTGCATTAAATACCTAGTAGCAAATGAATAAACTCCATTATAGTAAAACATTACAGTTCTGAATGATTTAAATAAATTACTATGCTTATTTCTAAAATTCTTATTTGCATTACTGATGTGGGAAAGTACATGTTTTAAAAACTCGAACAAGCAAACCATAGACACAGTGACATTTACACAGGGGCTTTTTTTTTTTAGTAGGTCTCAGATTGTCATTGGAAAATATGTTCATAGCACCAAACGGTCATATAACACAGGGCTTTCCACCTGTGCATCCTGAGTGCTTCGTAGCAACTTCAATTCTTCTTATATCTTGTAAGTGGAGACTGATTATTCATTTCCAGGGTACCCAGACCCTAAATCCCACATCAATTTTTACCAAAGACACAGAGTTTTAACAGCTTATTGTACACCACACAGCTAAATTGCCATTATTAGGCTAGCTGGCAGCCTCTATTTTCAAAATAGAGGCTATTTTAAAAAACCAAACAAAGTAGTTTATGCAGATTTGTTCTAATTTTTCCAAAGCAACTTACTAGCCAAAGATGGGAACTTCAGTATCCTAATTCTTAGAATGTCCCACACAGTTTTTTAAATCATCATCATTATTTTAGAATAACGAAGGATCCAGCAACTAAGATTTAAAAAGGCAGAACACAGAATGAAAACAGCCTTCAGCAAGGGCTGCTTTGCTCCTGCTGGAGACAGAACATACCAGTTTTCATTGCAGGAGAGATGGCAGGTTGGGCAGTGCTCGCAGAGGCGGCCGATGGTCCTGGGGTCACTGCACACACACCTGCCGCACACACAGGCGCCTCTTCCGCTGCACACTTGACCCTTGGAATTGACACAGTGTTGTGCTAAGGCTGATGGACACTGGCACCGATCTCCTTCCCAGCCACTGAAGCACTGGCATCTGCCACCTTCACACTCCCCATGCCCTACAACAGAGACACAGCAGGATCAGGGTCAGCAGGCCCACTCACTTGGTAAGCGGCCTTCATTTCCATGGGAACATTCAATGGTCCTATGAATGGAAACAGCACCAGTTTCAATTTATTTTGACAAAGCAGTGCCAATATTTAGGAGTGTTCGTTTTCGAAGCTGTTCTATTGGAGATAATTTTCTTCTACCAGTATATTATGCTAACATACACGAAGAAAGCCCCTACTTGGTGGCTGCCTAACTTCTTAAATGCCATTATGCTTTCAATTTTAAATTAAAAGCACATAAAAATAATGAAGCCATAAAAGCTGACTTAAAATCAGCAAGAAAGTATTTGGTCGGTGGATTCCAGGTTCCCCTCGTCACAGATACTAGGCCCCAGGAAAGCTTTGCAGAATGACAGGGCACCCATGCTACTGCTTCTGTGGATTCAGGTGTGGTTAAAGATAGGTCTTCTGAGAAGCCGAAATCATCTCCTTTATCCTCAGAATGAATGCAGGGGATTAGCAGGACAGGCTGAATCTGTGCTATGAGCTGTTACTAGGTGATATAATGAGAAAGAAAAAAGGGGTGTGTGTGTGTGTGTGTGTGTGTGTGTGTGTGTGTCTGGAAGCATATAGGCAGACAATTAACTTTTTGAGAAAATCTTGGCTACACATTATTAAATGGATTTTAGACTACAAAAAGTGTCCAAAATTTAATATGTTAATGTGAAATAGAAGTCTCCAAAGGTGGTATATTTTATGTTTTATATAGTATTTCTCAAGCCTATTTTACTATAAATCTATATAGTAAATCTTTACTATAAGCACCCTTCCTTTTTACCCTTTTTTGTCTCCTTGTCCTTCCTCTCTTTCTTCCCTCTATTCTCTGCCTTCTTTTCTCCTCTCTCTTTCCCTATCTTATTGCTGAATACCTCACAGGCTAATTGTTCCTAAAGCCTACTGCTGAACCAGCTCAATTTGCTAAGTGTGAAACAAATGAAGGTTGGGCAAACGAACACCCACTCTATCTCATTCCCTGCTATAGCTAGCATGCCGAATCCTAGCCAGCTGACCCGTGAACATGAGTTTTCATCCCCAAGGGAATGTGGTAGGGAAAATGCATGTGAGCCTTGGAGCTTGTGCTCACACAAGCAATTCAAAGCAGATTTTCAGTTGCCTCTGTGTGTGTGAGGTGTGTGGTCACAGTCATATAGACAGGGTCAATACATCGATTTTTGAGATTATACAGCAGAACCTTAGGTTCTCATTGTATATGAAATTGCTTAGAGAGACAGTTCTGTTGACTGATGCTAGAAATTTCATCCTCTTCATCGCTGTAAAATATTTCTTTTCCCTATAAAATATAATAGACAACTGCTGGTTTATTCTGACGTTATCCTCCTTCCTATCCACAGTTCTAGTCACAGCTGAAGAAATGTCTAGAGTACAGAGCATTATGTGTATATGATACAATTAAAGAGACGGCTTGTAATAGTGTGTTTCTGTACTTTACAAGATTTCTGTCTATACAAGAATAGATAATTAAATTTTATAGTTTTTGATTTTTATTTTCCAATAATTTAACACATATTTCCTTACTAACATGCACATACAAAAGGGATTTTTATAAGTAAACTTACCTCTTCACAGAAAAACAATCAAGGAATTAAAATAACAGCTGGTTTATTTTAAAATATATTTTATTTTAATTTTCAGATGCTGCATAGGTTTTTCTGGACTTTTACCAGTAGGTGGAGTGAACTGAATTAGTCAAAAAATAATCTTGATATTTTTATCTTATCGCATTTCACTGCCAAAACTGGTCTGTGTGTGGCCAGAGGACACTCTTGGATTACTGAACAATCAAGTGCGTTCTGGAGAGTACGTCCTTTGCTCACTCTCACTCTGTCGGTGGTGCCTCTCCAAAAATCACCTGGCGAGCGGGGAGTGGCAGCAGACTTACAATATCATAGACAGTGATGCTTTAAGGATTTTCAGTGAATGGAATTATATTTTTGTAGCTCACTTCCCCTCATCCTGACAGAAATAAAAAACCCTCTGAGCAAGCAGGAGAAGCATTCCGTACTGCTTGTCGGAATGAGTCAGACCTTTAGAGAAGAATACCCCCCATTCTTCTAGGAAATGTGTCAACCATCACCCGTAACTTCCTTTGCTGGCGTAAATCTTTCCAAGATCAAGGGATACATGAAATTCGCATTTAATTTTATCTTTTGATTTTAAAAAATAGTTGCTGTACTCATTCTAAAAATATAAATATGATCTTGCCTTGACCTAATTTCGTAGACTATGAGGTTTTGAACTTTAATTTAGGGTTGAGTGACAACATTTCATCACATCAGATTTAAAGATACACACGTGTATACGGCAATATAGTTGTAATTAATTTCAACTGCCTGTTTGTATCAACTCACCAGCACACACGTTTCCATGGTGATATGGACAGGAAAAGTCGTCCTTTTCACAGTATCTGCCATACACTCTTCCAAGTTTGGTTTTGTCACATAAACATTTCCCACAGACACAGACTCCTCGGCCACTACAGACAGGTTGATCCTCCTGCAACTTGCAAGTTTCAGAGGGAAGCTGATCTTCATCAAAGTGACATCTGCTGTCATCACACTGTGGACACTTGGGATCCAGGGCAGCTTCGGCACACTGCCCTTCGCACCCTTTGCAGTCCTCACACTGGCAGTTGCAGCTTTTGTGTATGTGGACTGTAGTGCTTTCATTGAAACCAATAGGTTTAATAATTGCATAGTTTTTTCCTCCCGTGACGTCACATATTGTCATCACAACTGTTACATTGAAAAGAACCTAAATTTCAAAGGAAAAAGTAAATATATTCACATCTTTAGAACACTATATTCAGTAACAATTGAATCAACAATGAATATCTTAGAGAAACAATATTTACAAATCACACATTTAATCTCTATCACATGTAGGTGCAGAATGAACCTTTAATTCCATTTTTACTTCACTGATCAATTAGAATTAAAGGAAGCAACGATTGCTAAATGGCCTGTAAATCACCATATGCCCGCTTGTCCTCAAGTGTCTGTGCCCCTTAGATAACTGGTTTCACAGAGAACTGTGGAACTATGGTTTATTTTCTGAATTGAAAATTTGGGGTTAGTAAACATTTGGTATTAGGAGCCAGCGAACCAAAGTAACATGTCTTTGCTCTTCTGGTTCAAAACCCTGAGGTATTCTTATGGACAATAGTATCTGTTTATATTCTGTTTTCTAGAGGCCAAAGTAAAGGCCCAGAGTTGATCTTTAGCGTATACAGGTTGTCCATGAAGGAGAACGCAATACTGTCTCTGATGTGAGTCAGGAGAAAGAGGCTTAGGACTTTTTCTCCAATTTCAAGATCTTAATACAGAACCACTTTGTTGTCACCCTGCAGAAGCCATTCCAGAACTAACAATGTACTGGCAAGAATTAAGAGGTTTTTTCTCCTAGAACTACAGATCATTTTTCTGACAGTTTTCTTCCTTGTTCTCTAATTCCTTGTTTTTCCATAACATGATTGATTTAATATCTATATTTTCTTCAGGTGCTTTCACAAATCAGAAAGTTTATGTGTATATGTGTGTATGTGTATTGAACTGACATTCATTGCAATAATTAAATTCCAAGATTAAAATAAAGTATTCTGAGCTTTTCAATTAGAAATTATGTAGCAGGAAATAAAAGGCCTACACTTCGGCTTTTCTGTGCAAGCATTTGCCTTGGATTTATCACATCAAAATCAGTGTGGTTGGTGTTTCTTTGTACTCAGGTTGTCTCTACCTCTAAGAATTTTAAGGTTTCACAGATGTGTAAAATGATGTGGTCACTGCTATTATGACTAGTAGAATAAACTGCTCCTGGGAGTCAAACTGTTTCTACAACTTAGTTGAAGAGGATATATTCAAAGCAAGAAGGCCATAGAAGAGAGAAGGCAAATCACTGTTGTAAATTCAAGAGTCTTGGATTTGTTTTCAGCAGTTAACTTACTGTTACATTGCTACAAAAAGCTTTTCTCTAGCAGAAATCAAATGTGTATTATTCAAACTAGTATATGATGTCTTTTGAACAATATCCAAGTGATAAATATAGAGGAAACTACAGAATTAGAAGCTTTGAATAATTAATTAAAGATAAATGGTTTATGGCACAGTCACACTACCCACAGCTTATAATGTTCCCAGGAGGAAAAATATATTCTGACTGAAGAGGAAAACGTGCTCTCTTTGACTTAATCTTAGATCTTTAGGACTTTGAAAAGTCTTCCTTCCCAACCAGGATGTAATTAAAGTAATAAAATTACAGAACCTTAGAGGGAGAAGTAAGAAAAATCTGAAATTTTCTCACCTAGGTCATTCCGATGCAGCGGAAGTAAATGATGCTGGAGAGCTGAAACCCCAACCCCAGGACCCCACCGAGAGTACACTCTGCCTGCTGTGCCCTGCTGTTTGCTTCTGATTTGCTTCTGCCTCTTGATAACACTGACACTGGAGTTCTCCCTTGGCTTCCCACACCCTTTCTAGTTATTGGATAAATGGTGTCATCCTTCCGATTTGACTGCTTTTAACCAATTTCTTTTATCTTATTCTTGAGGCCATCAAAAAGTGAAAGGTTTTGGAATTCTTCGCTTTTATCAACTGTCCCATTCTTTTCTATGGCTACTTTCAATCCCATACTCTGAGAATGAGCAGATTTGAAATTAAAATCACTTTGTCACTAGTATAACTACAGATACTGCTTGTTAGAAAGGATGTGATTTCCTCATTAGACCAATTGTGCCACAAAATATATTGCTACTAATATTTAATAAGTACTTAACACAATACATACTTATGTTAACTTGGACATTTGAGAGAATAGTCATTCACATTAAGAAGAAACTTTGAGAAGAGACAAGAAGGCTACTTTAAAGTTCAAACAAGACTCTTGTAGTTAGTAGCAATTTTTAAAGAGTAGATTGATCTTTTTCATGAGAAAGCACACCAAACAATTTTTCTTAAACAAGAAAAACACACAGCACATACTTCATCATTGCTTGTCACATTTCCGCATCCAATTGCACCTGGCTTCCTGGTCCCATCTGGACAGATGGCAGTGATGTTAAAATAGACACCATGTACGTGGTTTTCCATTTGCACTTTTACTTCTGAAATAAGTTTCTGCAGAAACATTGGTTTTTAATTACATATAGCAGTAGTTAATAGTATAAGCAACAAACAGACTCATGCATGTTATGTCATTCTAGATTTAATATTTAACCTAATCAAAGCATATCTCTGAAAAAATGAATAAAATGATGGTTCCTTTTAATAACCCAATTATATGTAAAACATGTAGGAAATCCTGAATGATCGGCTTGTTGAAATGGCTTGATTTTCCACATGTCTATGATTACACATTTTAACTACTTTAGAAATATTTCTTATCAAATGTTAAAATGATTATCTTTCAAAATCATACTGCTGATATTTAATGATGAAATTTAAAGAAACATTCTAATAAGTGAATTTTAACAATTTACAACAGGAAACATGATTTTGACAAAAAAGAAACTTGAATTTTAAGCACTTTTAATTATCATGAAAAGCTAGTGTTTTATAAATATAAAGTTGAAACATATAGTTTTGAGGGGATGGCATTTCTAAACTGTGGCTATGAACAGGAGTCCCTAGTGAAACACTGTCATACAAGGTTCTTGAAGAAGGGATTAGGGTTTTACCAAATCTCCATGTCCTTGATCCATAATGCTTTTCTCCAAGCCTTAATTCTAAAGCAGGACTTCTCAGGGGGTAAAAAACCATGCATGCATTTACACCATCATTCATAGGCTCAGTCAGCAAATGTCTACTGCATGCTGTCATGTATTGGGCACACACTAATTTCTTCCATCACAATCATTCCGTTCCAAAGGATACAGCTACTATTTAAATATATCATTTAGATGTGCATGCATGTGGTCACATAAATCTGAGCCTGGTAGATGCAAAAATCCTGATGAATATGCAGCTATGTAAGGAGAATGGGTTGTAGCATGTGAAGGAAAAAAACTTCCAATGGCTTCTAATTCTTTAGTGAAATAATTTTACTTCTTCAACAGTATCTCTGATCATGGAATTTTGATAACATATCCTTTATTTGTTTTTCTCAAGTTCATGAATATTATTTGTGTAGACAAGACTACTTCAGACACATACACACAAACATGCACAATTTTCTCTTGCCAAGATCTTCATATCCAGAGAATTCTGGTAAACCAGAAGAAGCTTTCAATGGTGTGAAACAATGCAGATATGTATTGGCTGTCGGGTCAAGACATGCCTCCCATGTCATGCTTTCTGTTCCTATAAGATCTCAAACCACTTGAGCCAATGTCTTTGAAGTATCATGTGAAGACAAATTTCTACGATGTCTTTTCATCCTTGTGCTTTGGAAATCAAGGTTCTGGTGAAATGTTAAACTTCATCGTTCTTGTCTAAAAGATCTTTTAGAAGCCTACAAAATGCCGTTTGACAGCTAAGAGGTGTTGGGAGAGACACTATTTATTTTCTGATTCCTAACACTTCGACGAATAGTGAATTGTTTCTCTTTAGCTTTAAAAACAAAGTTCTAACAGATGAAGATATACGCACTTAAAACTAATAGACTTTTTTTTTTTTTTTATTTTTCGAGACAGGATTTCTCCATAGCTTTTTGGTTCCTGTCCTCTTTTAGACCAGGCTGGCCTCAAACTCACAGAGATCCGCCTGCCTCTGCCTCCCGAGTGCTGGGATTAAAGGCGTGCGCCACTGCCACCCGGCTCAAATAATAGACTCTTAAAGAGTAGTCAAAGTCAGTGTTTGTTAAGTTCACTAATATTCTTCCACAGCAAGATTATACAGAAGCACAGCGGGATAAGGTAGTCACACATCTGCACAAGGCGAAGAATGTAAGTTCAAACAGTGCTGTCTGCTTTTACTGCTTGAGACAATGCCTCACCCCTAGTTTCCTCTCTCCTTTTTCCTAAGTCTGATGTGGTGGTATGTGCTTATAACCGTGGGGACTCAGGAGGAGGCTGAGGCAGCAGGATCAGGAGCCCAAGGCTATACTGTGCTTACCAAACAAAGAAACAGAAAAGAAATCAGCTTATGTATGTTGGGATAATATAATGGAGATACACTGTAGTAACTGAGAGGACTGATTGCATAAACTCCCTTTTCATTTGGATGACTTCTTAAAAACAAACTATTCATAGAAATGATATGTTTTGCTTTTCTTAATACAAAATTCCATGGATCTAACATTTTGAGAAATGTGTAAGAATGTTTTGCCTGTATGTATGTAAGCATGTGCAGTGCTGATGGAGGCCAGAAAGGGGTAATGATGGATATCCTGGAACTGTAGTTAGAAACTGTTGTGAGCTACCATGCGGGTGCAGGGAACCGAACCTTTATCCTTTGGAAGAGAAGCAAGTGTTCTTAACCACTAAGTCGTCTCTTCAGCTCCAAGATCTAACATTTTTTATATGATAGTGAGAAATGTAATTCCAGATATCTAAGTTCATTTCATTCTGTGCAGTTTTCAGACAGTAAAGAAATCATCTGCAAAAATGAACCTAGCAAAATTTATTTCTTTAAAGAAGAATATGTTTAAACAGTTTCTTCATTTTCTGCCCTGTGTCTGCTTCCTGCCTCCACCTCCCTGCTTTAAACCCAAGTTGCAAGCAGGTGCTGCCTGAAGACAATTAGCAAAGCAGCGGGAGCGATTTTCACAGCTCTGTGGCTCTCTTGATACTTTAATTCTCCGTGGCAGGCAAGCAGGCAGGCAGAAAATCTGGAAAAGTAAGACTTTATAACTGGCCCATAAATCCATGGAAGAATAAACCATAGTTTTTGATACCCTGTTTAAAAAAAATCAAAGAAAGATAAACAAACCATATCACACAGCTGGAAGCAGTTGAGAAAAGGAGTAACACCTGGAATTTCATCCTGATACCTCTGCTTATTGGCTATGTGCACTATGGTTAATTTGCTTACTTCTTTGTTCCTACAAATATACAATGGGACTACAAATTGTTGCCTGATGGTCAGGTGTGTGGATTAAGTGAAGTCATGTATAGAATGTATTGGACATGAAAAGAAAAGTTAGTGGTAGCAGTTTTATAGAGCTTTCTAATGAGAAATTATCCAGTTGGAGAGACCAGATGTTTCCTTAAAACTTCATGCATCTCTTCTTCCCAGGACTAATGACAACACACAGCTAATGACCCAGAAGGACAACTGCGAAAGGAACTCTTGCCTGTTTCAATGAAAATGATAATTGACTGAACCCTACAATGACTGATCATGGAGACCCTTCCAGAGCCTTCTCAGTGATCTCTGTATCTTAGAGAGTCCATTTACCCCTAAATATTGTTCTTTAAACAACAGCATGGTTTTTGTTTTATTTTGTTGCTAAATTTATGATGTAGGAAACTATCCAAATTTTTGTGACAAGCTGGTGACTCAGTGAACTTTCAATTTGGAAGGAAACTTAGATGGCTGGACCAATCTTGGTTCACCTGTCCTTGGGACAAGTGAGGCACAGAGAAAAGAACTGACTCTTCCAAGCATCAGACACCATTGCTGGTTTGTGGTCCATTTAGGGATAACCCCGGCTCTAAATTCCCAGTCTAATATTCTTTCTGTCACTCCTTGCAAGATGCAGCAGTATTGCTTTGTACCTTGTCACAAAAATGGTAGTAAAAGTTGACTTGGAGAAAACTGCAAGGGCAGTACATACCTTGTAGGCTTCTACTACTAAATTGTTGAGATTTGCAGCTTTGGATTCTATCTCTCCAGCAATGGCACCAGGCAAAAGGGGCAGAAGGTCCTGTCAAACATGTGAGTCACAGGTACATGATATGATAGTAGCATGGGAACAGTGAACAATCAAGACATTAAACATTTTGTAGCTCTCTGAAAGGCAAGTCGTTTTGTGAATGAAAAAAAATGACAAAAACCACAAGCAAGCTAAGAGGGTTGCCAATTCAGAGAACTTAGAAATGTCAGTGTGTGTGGTCTTGTGTGTAAGTGAGTATTTGCTCTATGTCCTGAATTACATGACCTCAAACCCAATTAAAGTTAGCTCAGCGTTTCCTAAACTATTTTTAACATGAACAGAGCTCTGTGGGCAAATAAGTTGATAAAGCTCTGTGGTTGCTTTCTCCACTTAGAGATTCAAAATGTACACCTGAAAATGATATACTCTAGAACTGCAATTTGCAAATACTGTAATATTTATAATTGGTATTCCCAGTTCTCTTTTAGTTCCTAAACTCTGTTCCCATGTGACATAGGAACATATTTAATATAAATACTCTTCTGTGAAATGACACTTTGGGACAAGCTGGGCCAGATGGAAGGTCATAGTTAAGGGGTGAGCTTCATGGAGCTGATGAGTAAAACTCTGGGTGTCTCTTGAGAGGATATGAGAATGAGCAACAGCTTCACAGTCTACCGTGCAGAGTTATGACAAGGAAAGCAGATTATAAAGGCATCAGAGTTCACTTTTCTTATTCTTTTTTTTTTTTACTTATAAGCATCACCAAGTTATGTGTGCCAGCCAGGCTTAGACAGAATGGATTTGTAATCTCAAGTCATGGGGAAATATATCACTTAGTAATTTTAATGTCCCAGCAAAGAACCCTCACTGAACACTATAATAAACTGTTCTGAGACAGTTTCAATCCTTAGGGAGCAATTTCACAAGGCACCATACACATGACACAATGGAGATGTGCCCGGGTACTGTGAGGAAAGACACCAGCCAGCATTTCAATCTGAGGAATATTGTCATGGACCATTTCCCCGAGAAAATGATTTTAAAGCATTGTCCAAAGGATAAGTGAGAGCTAAGCAAGGAGGGAGAATGGGTTCTATGGGATGGGAAGAGAGCAAGAACCACGCACCCAGCAAGGGCACAGCCTGATGAGAGTATGTGCACACACAGTTAAAAGCATAGTTGAAGAGACAAGTACAAGGCAGGAAACAGTTTAGGGAGATAGAGAGATAGACGAGGTCAAATGGTTTTCTTTGTCCTGAGAGACTTAGCTGTTGAAAGCAAAAGATGATTTCAAGAGAACATTCTGCTTTAGAGAATATCTTTGATATGCCTGTGGTTTCAGTGGATTGTCTAGGTAGACAGGTAGAGAATGGGCCTAAGAGACAGTTACCAGTGCCATTTAACCCAGATAAATATGGTTTATAAAAATGACGCCTGTCAGGTAGGTTGCTCCAACCCCCCCCCCCCACGACACACATTGATTGGACCCTGTAAGCTACAAGTTCCACTTCACCCCCAAAACCTGCCCATCCCCCACAAACCTCAGAACTCCGATGCATAGTCTGTAATTGCACAGAGCTAGCCAAGAGGTGAGTGATCAGCTCTCCAGCCATTGATCAGAGAATTCCACTCTACCTCCATAACCACCCATCCCTGGAGACCCCAGTGACTCCCTGAGACACAGACACTGACTGCAAGGATTGGATAAAGAGGCAAAGACACTGCTTGCATCAGTTGGAAGAAGAGATGGGTAGGAACCAATGCAAGAATTCATTCAACAACCTAAAAAGCAACACGGTAACACCAGAACCCAACAAACAAATACAACAAAAAAACCTGATCACCCTAACCCAGGAAAAGCAGAAAAAAAAAATGAAGTTAAATATAACTTTATGAAGATGATAGAGAACACTAAAAAGGAAATTAAAAATTCCCTTAAAGAAACGGAAGAAAAGAAAACAAAAAGTTGGAAGAAGTCACTGAATCTCTTAAAGAAACGCAAAAAAAAAAAGCAATCAAACAGGTGAAACAAACAGTTCAAGACTTGAAAAATGAAATAAAGGCAATAAAAAAAAACACAAACTGAGGGAATTCTGGAAATGGAAAATCTGGGTAAACAAATAGGAACTATAGACTACAAGAGACGAATAAGACAATCTCAAGCATTGAAGATACCATACAAGAAATAGATTTGTTTGTCAAAGAATATGTTAAATCCAACAAATTATTATCACAAAACATCCAGGAAATCTGGGACACCATGGAAAGACCAAACCTAATAATAATATGAATAGAGGAAGGAGAAGAACTCCAGCTCAAAGGCACAGAAAATATATTCAACAAAATCATAGAAGAAACATTCACAAGCTAAAGAAGGATATGCCTATGAATGAAGCTTACAGAACACCAAATAGATGGAACAAAAAAAAGTACATTTGCCATATAATAATCAAAACACTAAATATGCAGAATAAAGAAAGAATATTAAGAGCTACAAAGGAAAAAGTCCAAGTAATACATAAAGGGAGACTTAATAGAATTATACCCAACTTCTCAATAGAAACCCTGAAATCCAGAAGTTCCTGGAGAGATTGTTGCAGACAATAAGAAACCACAGCTTCACCCTAGAGATGCAGGGATGGTTCTACATGTGAAAATCTATCCATGTAATTCACCATATAAATAAACTTTAAAAAAATTATCATCTCACTGGAGGCTGAAAAAGCATTTGACAAAATCCAATACCCTTTTATGATAAAAGTCTTGGAGAGATCATAGATACAGGGAACATATTTAAGCATAATAAAAGCAAGATACAGCAAACTGACATTCAACATCAAAATAAATGGAGAGAAGCTTAAAGTGATTCCACCAAAATCAGGAACAAGACAAGGCTGTCCATTCTCTTCATATCTATTCCACATAGAACTCAAAGGTCTAGCTACAGCAATAAGACTACAAAAGGAGACCAAAGGGATACAAATCAGAAAGGAAAAGTCAAACTTTGACTATTTGCAGATGATATTATGTTATACATAAGTGACCCCAAAAATTCTATCAGGGAACTCCTTACAGGGAAGATAAACACCTTCAGTAATGTGACAGGATAAAAATTCAACTAAAAAACAATCAATTGCCCTCCTATATACATATATCATATATATATGATAAACTGACTGAGAAAGTAATTAGAGAACCATCACCATTAACAATAACATCAAATAACATAAAATAACTTGGGGTAATACTAGCCAAAGGAGTGAGAGACTGTAGTCAGGGCCTGTTCATTTGTTCCTGACTGCCCAGACATGAAATAATTGCACAGAAACTATATTATTTTAAACACGATTTGGCCAATAGCTTAAGCATATTGCTAGCTAGCTCTTATACATTAAATTAACCCGTTTCCATTATTTTATATTTTACTATGAGGCTTGTGGTTTACTGGTAAAGTTCCCAGGTGTCTGTTTCCTTCAGCAATGTCTACATGGCGTCTCCCCAACTCCACCTACTCTTTCTCTACATCTCTGTAATGCATGGCTTTACTCTGCTAAGCCATTAGCTGAAAGCAACTTTATTCATTAACCGACAAAAGCAACATATATATATATATATATATATATATATATATATATGGACTTCCCGCACCAAAAGACCTATATGACAAGAACTTTAAGTCTTTGAAGAAAGAAACTGAAGAAGGTCATAAAATGGAAAGATCTCCCATGCTCTTGGATAGGTAGTATCAACATAATAAAATGGCAATCCTACCAAATGCAATCTGCATATTCAATACAATCCCCATCAAAATACCAGCACAATTCTTTACAGACCTCAAAATAACAATATTCAACTTCATATGGAAAAACAGAAAATCCAGGGTAGCCAAAACAATCCTGTACAATAAAGGGACTTCTGGAAGCATTACCATCCCTGACATCAAACTTTATAGAGCTACAGTAATGAAAACTGCTTGGTATTGACATAAGAACAGACAGGCAGACCAATGGAATCAAATAGAAGACCCGGATATTAATCCACACACCTACGAACACCTGATTTTTGAGAAAGAAACTAAAATTATACAATGAAAAAAAGAAAGTATCTTCAAAAACTGATCCTGGCATAATTGGATGTCAGCATATAGAAAAATGAAAATAGATCCATATCTCTCCGCATGCACAAATCTCAAGTCCAAATGGATCAAAGACCTCAATATAAATCCAGCCACACTTAACCTCATAGAAAAACAGTGGGAATTAGCCTTCAGTGCATAGGCACAGGAGACTACTTCCTGAAGATAACCCCAGTAGCACAGACACTGAGAGCAATAATAAATAAATGGGACCTCTTGAAACTGAGAGGCTTCTATAAAGCAAAAGACACAGTAAACAAAACAAAACAGCAGCCTACAGAATGGGAAAAGATCTTCACTAACCCCACATCAGACAGATGACTGATCTCCAAAATATGTAATGAGCTCAAGAAACTAGACATCAAAATATAAATAATTCAATCGAAAATGGGGTACAGATCTAAACAGAGAATTCTCAGCACAAGAATCTCAAATTCTTGTCAAAAAAGACACGTAAGGAAATGTACAACATCCTTAGCCATCAGGGAAATACAAATCAAAATGACTCTGTGATACCATTCTATACCAGTCACAATGGCTAAGATCAAAACCACCTAGGATAGCTTATGCTGGAGAGAGAAGATGTGGATTAAGGGGGAACACTCCTCCATTGCTGGTGGGAGTGTAAACTTGTATAGCCACTTGGAAATCAGTTATGGTGGTTTCTCAGAAAATTGGGAATCAACCTACCTCAAACCCAGCAATACCACTCTTGGGCATATACCCAAATGATCCTCAATCATTCCACAAAGACATTTGCTCAACTATGTTCATAGCAGCATTATTCGTAAGATCCAGAACCTGGAAACAACCTAGATCCCCTCAACCAAAAAATGAATAAAGAAAATGTAGAACATTTACACAATAGAGGACTACTCAGTGGCAAAAAACAACGACATCTTGACATTTACATGTAAATGGATGGAGCTAGAGAAAAACATCCTGAGTGAGGTCACCCAGACCCAGAAAGGAGAACATGGTGTGTACTCACTCATAAGTGAATATTATATGTAAAGCAAAGGGTAACAAGCCTATAGTCCACAACCCCAGAGAAGCTAGGTAACAAGGACAACCCTAAGAGGAACATACATCCATTCCCCCATGGGAAGGAGAAATAGACAAGATCTCCTGAGAAAATTAGAATTCTGGGGGTTGGGGGATAAAGGAGGGCAGAGGGAAAGGAGGAAGGGAGAAGAAGAGGAGGGGAGATAACTTAATGAAATAGGATGGTTGAGATGGGGGAAGGACAGAGGGAGAACAAGGAAAAAGGTAACTTGACCGAGGAAGCCATTATGGGGCTAGATGTAGGGGAAGCCCAGCCAATCACCTTGCTTGTAGGGCAGGGTCCCCTGAGGATATTATTTACTTATAAATATTGCGAGTGTGCTCCCGGCGGCCTCCCCTTCTGTTTTCCTGTTCTCCGCGGGAACCTCGGCTTTGTAAGTCCTTCCCTTATTAAAGCTGAATATTTTATTATAATTTCTGTCTGCCATTCATTTACAACGTAACATCTAGCAAAAAACCTAGCACTAGAGAAATTCCCAGAAATCCACAAGGATGAACCCTATGCAATCATGGAGACTGTGCATGAACTGGCCTTGCCCTGTAGACAGATTGATGACTACCTTAATTGTTATCATAGAAACTTCATCCAGCAACTGATGGGAGCAGATGCAGAGATCCACAGCAGAACACAGGGCTAAGCTCCCCAAGTCCACTTGAAGAAAGAGAAAAGTGATAATATGAGCAAAGGAGTCAGGACCATGATGGGAATCACCATTGAAACAGCTTACTGGAGTTAATGGAAGCTCACCCACTCAGGCCCAACAATGGGGAAAGCAGCATAGGATCAAGCTAGTCCCTTGGAATGTGGTGACTGTTGTATGGTTGGTGTAGTCTATGGGGCCACTGACAGTGATACCAGGATTTATTCCTACTGCTTGTACCTACTTTTTGGAACCCATTGTCCCTGGAGGGATACCTTGCTCAGCCTAGATAAAGTGTGGAGAGCCTTGGTTCTGCCTCAAAGCAATGTGTTAGACTTTGTTGACTTCCCATGAGAAGCCTTACCCCTCTCTGAGGAGTGGATGGGGGTGTGGTTGGGGGGAAGGTGTAAGAAGTGGAAGCTAGGATTGTTATGTGTTTCCTTAAAGAAGAATTAATTAAAAATGGCACCTGTCAGAATACCAACAGTAGGGGTACTTGGAATTCTGCACAGGGCTCATCGGGGTTGGAGAGCACAGTAATTCTTACTGTGCACACAATTCAGTTGATCAGAAACTTGATTTTGTATCTTATCAGTCAATGGCATGTTTACAAAGAGAGGGAAACCCTGGTGTCAGTAACCAGTAACACACGACGAGACAATCAACAGTAGAGATACATGAGACAAAAAAATACAAAAGACTGCATAGAAATTAAAGGTCAGCTGTTAAAGGTTAAAAGCACAGGATCTGACTCGTTAGAAAAGCAGGCAAGTTTTTAACCTCTCTAAATGTTTGCTCTTCTTGAAATGAGCATGTTCACAATGCTGTGCTTGTTCGGTGTAGCTAAGAGAACTGCAAGAATGGCTGTTTCTACGTTCCATATCTGAAAGTTGATAGGGACTCAGCAAACAGAAGTTGTCTGTGGTTTGCACCATTCAGCTTGGGCCAAATCCAACTCTTGTGAATTTTGATTTGCTATGATGTTTTGATTTGCTATGATGATTTGATTTGCTATGATGTTAAAAGGTGATTTCATGGTGTGTATATACATTTGGGGAATCAAGGTATTAAAGTCTCATCATAAATTTCAAAGAGAACTTGCAATACACATAAAGCTGCATTATCAGGTGGTGGCATGGTCATTAGGAATGAGGTTAACTAGTGAAGGAAACACAAGCTTTGTGGAAGATGGAAATGAGTTTCAGCATTTTTTTTAAAGTCAAAAGAAAATGTGGCTACTCAAAGGTTGAAAATAAATAAATAAATAGGTAAATAAACAAAGGCAAAGCAAATGGGACACTGCAAGAGGTTTAGAATAGAGAAAAGAAGGAAAAAGCAAAACTTGTGAAGGAGATGAAGGCTGAGTGAGGAGAGGACAACTGAGTGAGGTATAATGGTCTCATGGAAACAAGTAACAGAATGTCTTGGAAGAGTCACCCTAAGAAGACTGGGAAAGAAAAGTAGTACTACAGGTACAGCCCATTTATCTTTGGGAAGCTACGTGGCACTTCAGATTAGTATTGCTGTACAATGTTTGCTTTGCTTGTGAGTCTCACATACACCGAAGGGCTCTGGGAATCACAGAGATAATTGTTATGTACAAGCTATTGCCTAGCTTAGCCACTTCCATAGCTTCTGCTGGTTCTTTGCTTCATCATCTAGACCAAAGCTAGGTGCTGTTGAAAAATCAGTACAACTAAATACAATTCCTACACCCATGGCTTCTCTGGAAAGTCATAGAAGAAGGGGCAAAGAGATTACAAGGAATGGGGACCAGGATGCCTGCTTCAATCATGCTAGGTATGACTTTGAAGCTTTACCCATGAAATCTCAACTGTCTGACTGCCTCAACAAGATCTGTATAATGATGATACCAGTCAACATAACAGCATAGATGGAAGCATTTTCACAAGGCCCCACCCTTAGATAAAAAGTTACAAGGCAATCAAAAGCTACAGAAAGAAGAATCATTTTTCTAGGGATGAATCCCTGACAGATTTTAGTAAATTATCTAATCCCACATCAGACCTGAACACTTGTACATAAAAGTAATGCTAAAACAGAATATATATAAGTATATATTCATATACATGTATATATTTAGCAATAATAAAATACTATTAATTTGAGGAGTTGGGGGCATATAGGGAGTTGAAGAGGGAAAGAGAGGGAGAAGAAATGATATAAATACAGTGATTATGTATGAAGTTCTCCCCAAAAAATTATAAAAAGCAGAGAGTAGGTGTCCTGTAGTAGTCTTAACCTATTTTAAAGATGTGGCTATGAGCCATGGTGCAAACAGGACTTCAGCCACGAAAGGGACAGAGTTGGAGAATGAAATACTTCTCATGTAATGGAGGTTTTCCATTATCGTTAAACTCAGTACCAGCTTAGTTGTCTGGCCATGTCCTTGTGTATTGACTATAGTTTACATACAGCTCTCAATGCCCACATGTCATGGTCCTAGAGTGTCACAGACTTAGATGGAATTTGCCCCTGAATGCTAAGATAAGATATTATAAAGTTTACTTTGAGACATTATTAAATTTACAGAGTGTATCGGAATTCCAGAACCTCCATCCCTGCTTCTGAAAACTGCCTCACTACAACCACCAACCCAAACATTTTAACTTTGATGTTGTAGGCATGAACATACCTTGTACCAATGAAACTGCTTTCCTTGAACTGCAAAAATGACATTTATGTTGTTGTCTATTAACTTTTCAGAAAGTTGGCCCAGTGACGGATGTTCCTGTAATGGACAATGAAACAAGAGAGTGAAGTTCAGCAACAAAGCCTCTCACATCTCTAGACTTTTAGTACAGAGAAAGCAAGTGACTTAGAATAACAACAGCATATGTTCTTGCTTATGTAATCAAGGAACATTTAAACTCTTTGTAAATGCAACACCAATATTCATGAAGTCAGGGTGTCTTACAAGCAAAGCTCCATCAAAATCTACAACTTCAAAAAAGTATAGATGGTCAAATTCACAGAATAAATTGAGAATCAGAACCTTGTTAAGTTAATGTTGAAATGAAAATGATGTAGCTGAAAGAGTACAGTACTCACGAGTAGAGGCATGCAAGTGACAGTGAATTCTGAGGTGAAACTCAAAGTTTTGAAGTGCAAAACAATAAAAATATATATTTATATAGATCCATTGTGTATGCACATATACGTGTATGCACACATTTGTGTATGTATGTGTGTGCATGCAAACATTTGATTTGACTTGTGACATAGAATATATAAACTCTTTAGATGCTGAAAACCCTGTGGTTTTCACTTGGATAACAGAAGCTCTCGGTTCTATTTGCTGACATATGCGTGAGATCCACCTTCTAGAGTTGCTGGGTAATTAGAAAGATGACAATAGAACATTAAATTAGAAGATGTATTCTATAGGAATTCAAAGCACTGCAGGATTTATACTTTTACTTCTTATGTACAATGAATATTAATGACTTTTTAATTTATTGTTATGCTTTTTTTTGGGTTGTACAATATACTAGGAGCCATTTTACCTTGGCAAATAGAATGTGAAAAACTAAATGTAGCTTTTTTTGTGTGTGGTGGTTGTTAGAAAGCTAGGAATGCTGGGCAGGGGTGGCGCACTCCTTTAATCCCAGCATTCGGGAGGAAGAGGCAGAGGCAGGCAGATCTCTGTGAGTTCGAGGCCAGCCTGGTCTACAAGAGAGAGTTCTAAGACAGGCTCCAAAGCTACAGAGAAACCCTGTTTTGAAAAACCAAAAAAAAAAAAAAAGAGAAAGAAAGGAAGAAGGAAAGAAAGAAAGGAAGGAAGAAGGAAAGAAAGAAGGAAAGAAAGAAAGAAAGAAAGAAAGAAAGAAAGAAAGAAAAGAAAAAAAAGAAAAAACCAGAAAGGTAGGGATGAGTTAGAAAAGGAAATACAGTTTAGTGCAAGGATGAGAATGCAGTGCAATGGTTGGGTTCTTGCCTAGAGCACAAAAGATCCTGGCTTCAATTCTCAGCAGTGCCCTCCCACCTCATCCTCCTGGTTGTCAGCTACAAAAACTGCTATTCACTGTTACATAGTAAGGCACAGTGCTGGGGTTATTTCTTTCCATAAATGTTCATCTAGGAGTTAAATTGATGGTTTCAAGCAACAGAATCATAATTAAACATCCTCAGAGGGATGATGTCAGACTCTACTTGTTGTGGCTTCTGACTATTCATTGGTGCCTAATTGTAGGAGTAAAAGGGCTGTGTGACTGAGCCTACCTAGCTTCATGTTGGTCAAGATCAAGTTGTTCTATAGTTTACCAAGTGTCTTAATTAGGGTTTTTATTTCTGTGAAGAGACACCTTGACTACAGCAACTCTAATAAAGGAAAAACATTCAATTGGGGTGACTAACATTTTCAAAGGTGTGTGACATGGCATCCAGGCAGACACTGGTGCTGGAGAAGTAGCTGAGTGTCCTACATCTTGACTTGCAGGCTAAAGGAAGCGGGCTGTCACCCTGGGCATAGTTTGAGCATATGTGAGACCTCAAAGCCCATTTTCATAGTGACACACTTCTTCCACCAAAACGACACCTACTACAACAAGGCAACACCTCCTAATAGCACCATTCCTTTTGCAGGCCATTTCCTTCAAATCACCACACAAAGTTTCACCTAACAGTGCTAATCTCACTTCGTTAACTTCTCTGTAATATGAAAACTATGTGAATCTAGTAATAAACCTGAATTAATTAGTCTTATTTACAGCCAATGTTCTGCAGCCTGCATTTTAAATTTATGCATCTGGACAGATACAACCTTGTTTTTAAAAATTCTGCTAGGCAGTTGGTGTGCTCAGGGTTAGAGCATATGTATATGAGGGCCTGGGCTCAACCTGCAGGAGACAGCACAGCAAAACTTTGTCTGATTTGTATTTATTATTTGCATTAAATGTGATATGAGCCCAATTCATGAAAACACCTGAAAAGTATTAATACATGACTTTGCATGTAAAACATTCTGCCCAAAGCAATTTTTAGGAATGTAATTTTGAAGTAATAAAAAACTATTCCCTAAGTATAAATTCTTCAAGCCAAATCCCAATTCTTGTTCCTTAAATAAAATACATGACCTTAAAATAGATTTGTGGCAGTTTGTGTAATACCAGTTAAGTTACAGGGAGTAAGTAAGAAATAAAGAAAACCCAGATACATTGGGAATATTATTTTAATAGCAACAGTTACTTTTAAAATATTTTTTCTTTCACAAAAATAGTAACAGCTTGCCAAGCACTCACTCTTCTTACTTTTAAAACATTTCATTTAAAATGAGAGAAAAATAGCCCATATGTTTTTAACCAGCTTATACTTAATCCACACAAAGTCAATATTTAAAGAACAGTCGAAAATACAAGCCACTTTAAAAGCCTTTGAAATTTTTCTCGTCTACAAAGAGGAAGTCATGTTAGCCAAAATTAAACAAAATTCAAGTCTAGAACATTCACTCTAGCTGGTCAGACGATCACTGAGAACTTTCATCGGACTCTTATGTTTAAAAGAACTTTTTTTTTTTTGCCTCTAGAGAGAAATCCATTTTAAAAGAAAAATCCCAAGTACCTTGAGGCAGATTTTTTTTAGATTATAAATTTCTAACACATGTTTAAATAAAGCACTGTTGACAAGTGGCTGTGGACTAATGGCCATTTCTGAAGCTTTCTCACCTCTCCTCCATGAAGAGAGAGCATTTTATTTTCTATGTTCATTTTCCTGCTAGCAGGAGAATGCACTCCCTCTCTAGCCAGATGCCCTGTCTTGGTAATGTCATGACTCCTCAGCTCTAGCACATATCCCTCCTCCCTCCAACTAACCCATTATTATATTGCTTCTCTACACTCTGAAAATAATTAATGGAGATAAGACGTAGTTCAGAGGCAAAGGGGAGAAGGGAAGGAGCATGCCAGGAGCACCACTAAGTGATTCAGTTTGTGGGAAGTGATTTATAAAGGTCAGGAGAGAAGAGAGGTTGATGGGAACACTTTCAGTCAAAGATTACTATTTAGGAAGTACAGTTGAATTATAAAAATATGCACATCTAGGGGGACAAAGAAACTGCTAACAAGTCTCTTCTTCTAAGTAAAATTAAGAGGTTATGACAAGTTAGAGTTTGTAGTATTTAGAACTTTAATAAGATATTGAAAACTTTATTTTTTAGTGAGTTTATGTTTGAGAGGAATGAAGCAGAAACAGGGTAACAGTGAAAATGTAATTGGATAAAAACTTGAAAGATATGTTTGTCTGCTTCTGTCTCAACACCCTGGCTTTGAAGAACTTGGTAGATCCTAGTAATGGCCAAGGGCAGTTTGGGCAGCAGTGGGGCTGCCAACATTTGGGGCTGGATATAAGATTGTTAGATTGTTATATGTGCAGTATAGTCTGTACAGAGTGTCCTATGCAATAGAAGATGTGAGCATAGTGTCTGACTACCCTCTAAAGGGTGACACTCCTTTCCCCTGCCATGATAGCTAAAATGTCTTTGGCATGGAAATGTTCTCTTAAAAGTGAAATATCCCAAAAAGAATCCAGGACTGATGGTCTGGACAGAGCAATGGTGCTGCGGCTACACTCTGCACTCAGTGTGGACCGTAAATGGACCTCAGCAGCCCACACGGTGGAAGCCTGGTCCACGCATTGTGAATCTAGGAGGTGACAGTGGAACAATTGACTGGTGGGGGTTATTCGAAGTATTCATGCCACTGGGGCATGCCCTGGGAGGAGACTCTTGCCCCTGGCCTCTTTCCCTCTTTTGCTCCCTGGCCACAAGGTAAGCAGCTTTACCTCCAGTCGCAATGCAATGGGAACAGAGCTTCATGGACCACAACTTTCCAAACTGTGATTCAAATCAAATCCTACCTTTTCACAAGCTGATCATCTCAGATAGATGTCATAGAGAGGGGATGGTGATTAGCACACTAGGTGACCAGGACACAATTTTATGCTATCTGGGGTCCTGTTTCTATGTGATTAAGGCATATAGAAGCACTAGTTAATATTTCTGAGAATTACATTCATACCCTTTCGTATAAATGGACTACTGAAAAAGAAGGTTTTCTTCAGGATCCTGTAATTACTAAGCCCATGGCAATGGGAGAAGTCACCTAGGTCTTGATGCCTCACTGACTGGCATCTACTGCAGGATCTTCCTTGAAGTAGAGTGGGATTATGTTCAGTTTCTGACTGTGACCTTATTTACCCAAGTGAAGAAAAGCATTAGTCCTAGTTCTGGGCTGTGAGATTGTGCTTCCAAAAAGTAAAGGGTCATGCACAAAAGGACTACTTAGTAAAAGACATTTTAAATAAAAGACTGCTATCAGCCAACTGTGGGCATGCTCTCCCTGTGCTTTGGTGGGTCTGCCTCACTCACTAACCCTGTTTCTCTGGCTCCTGGGGTGCTTGAATCTGTCTCCTCTGCCCTGGATGGTGTAGACTGTAGTCACTAAGCTCTACTTGGTGAAGAAGGGCAAGCACTCACAATCTTTGTACACTTTCCAAAGAGAATGGAAGCAGACGTGTTCATGCTTAAATGTTTTAACCCAATATTTAATTTAAACAATATAGTTTGTTTCATAAAATTGTAAATGAAATTGAAATGTTCTTGAGCTGAGTTTTTATACATTAGTTGAGTTCCTTTCCAGAGGTTCTACAGAAAGAGCACCAGGGGTAGGTGATTTCTGCATGTGGCATTTGCTTTCAATTAAGAGTAAGTTCCGTTAGGTATTATTTGCAGAGATTATTTCCTGAATACTTTTCTGAGAACATGTAGAACATTCTAATTAGCTTTCATCAAATAACTGCCTATGTATTCACAGCATGCTTGCAGTTTCAAGCAAATAGTATAGTCAACTGCTACCAAGTATTTTGTTAATTAAAAAAAAAACCCAAGACTCAACAATATTTGTTAAAACTACACACAGGCTCCCAGCCTTCGAGAAGTATTTAAGAGTGCTAAATAATAAGTATTTTTATGAGTGCATCCAGGGTACAGAATGATCAGTGAAAGGATGATTAACGCCTTCTGACATTGAAGAGCCCATTTCTTAATCCAGAGCAGAAAAAATAATTAACAAATGTCTTTACTGAAAGATTACAAGTCAGTGCTTAAATGGAATTGTCTGATGTCAATAAACATCTTTGTCGACTTTGAAACTGCTAGAGAAAATCTATTTCAATAAAAAAAGAGCACTGAAGTAAATGTAGTAATTTGTTGTTGGAGGCTGTTTGTTCATTCCTGGCTGCCTTGACACGAAACAGTCACACAGAAACTGTATTAATTACAACACTGCTTGGCCAATGACTTTAGCATAATTCTAGCAAGCTCTTACATCTTAAATTAACCCACTTCTATTAATCTGTGTATCACCATGTGGCTGTGACTTACTGGCAAGGTTCTGGTGAGTCTGTCTCTTCAAGCCTGGCTATATTTTGTTAAGCCACTGACAGAAGCAGCTTTTTAATTAACCAAAAGCAGTATAACATATTCACAGCATACATCACCTCCCACATCAGTAATTCATAAAATCCTGGTAACTCATGTAGCTAAGCTATGGAATTAAAATAATCAAGTATGTTCTTACCCTTGCTTTCCTCAATGGCAATTATAAAACAACCTTAAATGTACTTCCTGAACAGCAGAAAGCTTCACAGATAGCAGACTAAAAGTGCAATACATGTTAAGCAAAGTTGAGTGAGAGGAAGAACAGAGAGTTGACTATACTTCTAGGAAGAGAAGCGTAAGTCTGCAGTAAACGTGAATGGCTGTCAGCAGTTCTACATCAGCCATCTAATATTCTGACCCAGTCATCAGCTACTCTCCCACTGTGCGTTCAACAAGAGGAATGGCTGCTGGAACCAGTGGGAGAAAGTTCCGAGGAGGCATGTGGAAGTGAAGAATCACTGGCTAGTGACAGGGCACATGAAAACTGTGCAGAGCGTGGAACACCAAGTGTGCACAGGAGACACTAGTGAATTTATTTGCATTTGTGTGTTCAGGGCTGAAAATTACACCAGCATCTGAACTGGGCATTGGCCAGGTTCACTCAGTGTCTCCACATATGTGCTCCTTGGTCTCCTCTCATTTTGCTGGAAGATCTTTGTATAATGCTTGGCCCTTGCAAAGGGTGGGATGATTGGGAAGGCTCTGAATGAAGTCCAGTAATTTGGAAAAGCTGGGTGGGGAAACAGAATGGACTTCTATGCCTTAAGTATTAATTATCTTTTCCATTATCAACAATGTATGAACCTCTGTTCTTTTGGAGAGAATGGCATACTTAAGTTGACATTATTGTTGGACAGATGGAAACACTAGGTTAGTACTCAGGTTTTATTATGGCATTTAGTGTAATGGGAAAAAAAACATTAGAAAGTACATTTACTTAAGAGTGTACCATCAGTGCCAACAGCCTAGAGAGAAATTACCTAAATCTTCTTTTATAATTCAGATTAAACGAAGGTATCTAGGTTTATTCTGTAGGTGAAGGCCACAGTGTAAACACCAAGAAAACCATTTCCCTATTTCTTTGCTTTTTGGTTGAGATACATTGATTGAAATGTAGTGGGTCCCAGATCCACAGTCCTTTACTTTAGTACCTTCCAGCCATGAAGACTTAACCCATACAGATTTAATTTAGCTTTTCTAACTGGGGCATTTTTGCTAGTAAAAAGACAATAATGGTTACTATTGTCCAGACTTGTTATAATGACAAATTCCATGCTGTGTGCAAAGTGTTTGCAAAGGTTTTCAGTCAATGAATTGTTATCAAATGCACTTCTCTTTGATATACCCACTAAGTCACAGGAATGACATGTATAAACGTCATTCCTCTACACAACTTGAGTAATGGCCAGGGACACAAAAGAAGGGCATGATGCATTGCCTGTTTCCCCCATATCACAACAACTCAATTGGGGCTTAAAATCCTACAAAAATTATATCCGAAATTATAACTTATCCCTACAAGTTTTTAAAAATATAACCTAGGTCTAATATCGTGACAGCATTTTATTTTGCTCAAAGAGTCATCCTCAGCATCCTTTCAAATTTACTAATGAAGAGATGATGTCAGTTACTTGGCAAGACTTCAAAAGAATAACAGGACTTGGGAATCATATCATCCTCATTTCTCCTTTAAAAAACTTCCCTCTGTCTCAAAATAGAGTAGCTTCTTCTGTCTCCTCTTCCATTTCCAAGAGCACATGAGACCTCTACCGTAGATTAAATGAGGCCATGTAGAAAGAAAGCTAGATAAGAAATGAGTAACTAGAAGTGAATAGAGCTGCATGGGATAGGATTAGCAAAGTGAAAGACACCCAAAGCCTGAATTTCAAATGTGCTGAAGATTGAATTTATTTATTATAGTTTATTATTTCATTTTATTATATTATTTGAAACAGAGTCTGATGTGCCCAGGTTGGTCTTGAACTTGCTGTATAGCTGAGGATAATATTGAATTTCTGATCCTCTTGTCCCCACCTCATGAATGCTGGACTTTCAAGTACCATGTCTAATTTATGTGGTATTAGGCAATGAGAACTTTGGCAGTTTTGTTCAAAATATTTGAAAGTAAATAGCTGTCAATATCAGACACAAATGATACTTTGTTGTTCATTTTTTAAAATATCTACAATTAGCTAATGCCTCGGAAGATGTGGTAATAACAGTGTGTATTTAAATACATGATTCAAATACGATGGTAACCTCTAGGAAGCAATTCTGACAGGCTTCGCCTAAGGAGCAGTCCTACACAAAGATGCACTGCGGAGGGAGGATGAGGGGGATGAGTACACCAAGCCTGCCTTGTTTATGCTTTCCCTGTGACCTTTGTTTAGCTTATTTAGTACTGTATTCTGAAGATTCCTTAGACCAATTCCTTTTTTAACACTTCTTATTCTATTTATAGATACTAACATCAAAGACCTAGCTTATTTTTACAAAACAAAGCCATGTTTTTCTTTCCTTTCAAGTCTTTGAATCACATGAAAATAAGCTCTTGTATCACCTTATTTCAAAAATTCTACCATTCCTGAGCAACTAGACAATAGAAATATTTTTTAATCATCAACTTTCTTGAGCAGTAATTGTACTTTACTGCTCCATAGTTCTTGATTCCTGGTCCGTCTTGGTTCTATATCTTGGTCTGTCTTGGTTCTATACTCTGCTCCATCTTGGTTCTATATCTATATCAGGTAACTTCCTGGGACTAGAATGTCTGAATTGGCAATTTAAACTTGGATTTTAGCCCAAGGAGTCAACATAGCTAGGAAGAAGCTGTTGCTACATTACCATGGTTGTCGATTTGACGTAGACATTGTTTTTCAGATGGCAGTTTCCGTCATTTGGCACCACTATGCCTGCCAATTTGCTATCAAGAGCAAGATGTGATGTCTGGTCTGTCATCACTAGCAGCAATCTTTTAGCTTCTTTTCGCCATCCAATATGACTCTTAAAATAAACATGTAATTAGACCTTGTACAGTGACATGGATCTCACTGTGCTCTTGCCAGTTGACAAACATTAGTAAGGCTTTAAAATAGCATGCCCATGTATTTGTTTACCTTTTACTCCCTCACTAGAGGAAGAACAAACCACATAACATGATGGGAATGGGATAACAGGCTCTTTCTGGCTTTTTCTTGAGGTTTGTAGAAGCAAAGAACATCTCCTGCTTTGCATATACCAAAATGAATCCTAATAGTGATGGGAAATGAGATTAGCTGGACTGGGACTGAAAAAGCACGGGATAAAACCGGACTCTCTGAACATGGCGAACAATGAGGGCTGATGAGAAGCCAAAGACAATGGCACTGGGTTTTGATCCTACTTCATGTTCTGGCTCTGTGGGAGCCTAGCCAGTTTGGATGTTCACCTTCCTAGACCTGGATGGAGGGGGGAGGACCTTGGACTTTCCACAGGGCAGGGAACCCTGACTGCTCTTCGGACTGGAGAGGGAGGAGGAAAGGAGTGCGGGAGAGGGGGAGAGGAGTGGGAGGAGGGGGAGGGAAATGGGAGGCTGGGAGGAGGCGGAAATTTTTTTTTCAATTGAAAAAAAATGTATTTGTCCACGCTGTTTCTACTTCATGAACCAACCGGAACATAAAACTCTTACAGCTTCTGCTACATTTCAGCATGCAAAACTTCTTACCTCACAGACAGCAGCTTGAAGCATGGCATCGAAACCTCCTTCTGGAGTATCTATGTTTCCAGAGATCTTTTGTCTGTGGACTGCTTTTTCAAATTCAGTGATGTTTTCTGTCAGGGACAGCACATGGATGTATCCATGGGGAGGCATACAATCTAAATTGTAGTCACTGTGTGGGTAAAAAAGTGCAAAATCTAATTTTCTGTGCTTCCTTAAATTTTTCAAAGTGCTACTCACAGTCTGCTTATGTTGCTATATAAAAGGAAGAGATTTTCTTGGAGGTGCAGAGAAATTATTACAACATAAAAAAAATTTTAAGGTTAAGGAGTTCAATATTGGTGAAACATGTTTGTGAACAGAAAATAGAATTGTAAATTTGATGTTCAAAAATAAAGAGGATTCATGTGTTTCATAATTAAAGGACAATGAAGCAGTTCAGTATGCTAATAAACCCCGAGTTTTTGAAAGGAACTTAAGGATTTGTAGTAATTTCCTGTCACAGTTGGCCCTGGAGCAGATGAGAAACACATCCAGGAAGATAGTTTGTGAATTCAGCTGAAATAACATTTTAATTTTTTATTTCTAAAAAGATACCACACTAATTTTGAAAATGATACTTGTTGTGGAATTATTAGTGAGCAGTAAAGTGTATGAGAATGACTTTGATAATCCCTCCTGTATCTCAGAAAGAGTCCCAGTCCTCAGGCAAGCTCTCCTTCAAGATTGTTTAAACTGGGCATAATGTAACCCAAGTACTCAGGAGGCAGAGGCAGTAGGATTCATGATTTCAGGGTCAGTCTGAGAAACAAAGTAACTCCTGACCTCAGAAAACCAGAATGGATGATAAATAGCAATTAGAAGATTTTTCAAAGTCTTGTAAAAGATAAACCAATCCTACATTGTGTGACTAATAGTAACTGCTTTTGTTGGAACATGTAGAGTGAAATGATTGGAACAGTTTATAGAAGCAGAGAATATCTTGAAAGAAAATGATTTATGGAACAAGAGATTTACAAAATTATTTCTCTGAAAACTTATCAGGTGACACTAAATGAAAACTTGCATGCTTAAAGTCAGTTTTCTTTCCTTAAGGAGGCAAGTGCTGTTTAGAAACAAATTCTTATTTGTTGATCCCTGGTCTTTGAGGCAGTTGGTTATATCATTAACAACGTAAATATATACCATCTCAATACAGTAAGGTGTCAGTGTAGCTATGCAGTAATAATACTCTAAAATGTGTCAAATTCAATAAATTTGGAGCAATTACAAAAGAGGCATATTGAATTTCCAGAGGTATTTATATGCACGTCAGCCTCATTGTTGGAAATTCATCCAGGGTTACTAATAATAGGAAAGGGTTTTTTTTTGTTGTTGTTTGATAAAAAGTGAATAAACAATATTTGAAGGACTATAACTAAAAACCAAAGCTACAAGCAAACATTTCCATAAAGGAACAGGATCTTCCTCTAATACTTTTAACTTTTATTTAATAAGACAATATTTTGAAACATGGTTAAGTCTATAAGAATAATCAACATGAGATTTTTATACAAAAGATTCTTTTAGTATTCTCCACAGGAAACATCAGCTACCTGCACTGATTGTGGATCCTCTCTGGGTGGATGCTAATGTAAGGTGAGACAGTTTTATCCACATAGGAGCCAAAACCAAGACGGAAGTCACGGGAGAAAAAAGCCATCTTTCTAGATAAATCATTTCCAACGGAATTCAATTTTTCTATATTATTGTGCATTGATGCTGACACATCAACCAGATAATAAAGATCCACTGGATATTTCTTCAGAGGACGAATTTTTAGCATGAAATTAGCTTCAGCTCCTAATTCAAAGAAAGAAAAACATCATATAGTCTTCATTTACACCTTAGAAGTCAGTAAGTAAGTGACATTTTCAATTGCATTTGGCATGTGAATGTATGCATGCGTGTGTGTGTGTGCGTGTGTGTGTGTGTATAGATGTGCGTGTTTGTGTGTATGTATGAGCACACTTACGACAACATATGTGTTGGGGTCAGACGATGACTTGCAGAAATCAGAATCAGTTCTGTGCTTTTCTTCTGTGGACCCCAGAGATTGAACTCTAGGATGGTCAGGTGTGACAAACCCCTGTAGCCACTGAGACATCTTGGTGACTTGCAATGATACTTCTGTTTGCAGCACAGTTATCCTAAGTTTACACATTATCAAGTTACTTATCTTACCGCTATGATCCAGTACTGGATAGACTCAACGTAAGCAAAATAGAATTGCCTGGGCTCACAGATCAGAGGATACAACATGGTGGTTGGGATGGCAGTAGCTTGATGACTCGCTTTTTCTCATCTTTCTAGATCAGTGGTTTAAGAGATTCTTCTGTCTATGTCTTGATTTCATTGGTTGAATAAAGAAACTGCCTTTGCCTTTTGCTAGGGCAGAAATTAGGTAGGTGGAGTAGACAGAACTGAATGCTAAGAAGAAGGACAGAAAGGCAGACGCCATGAAGCTCTGGCCTGAGACTGATGCTGGTTAGAATCTTTCCCGGTAAACCACAACCTCGTGGTATTACAAAGTTTGGTAGAAATGGGTTAAATCAAGATGTGAGAGTTAGCCAATAAGAGTCTAGAGATGATGCGCCAGGCAGTAATTTAATGAATACAGTTTCTGTGTGATTATTTCAGGTGTAAACTAGCCGGGTGGCCGGGTCAAAAAAAGGGTACCGTTCCTTGTAACCAAAAGCAGTCCCTCTCTTCCTTCAACAGACCAGGAAGCAGAGTGCTACAGCAGTAAACAAGGTTGTATGCAGCTCTCAAAGGCCTATCACTGTGAACAATTCCCCCAGCCATATCCTTCCCAAACAATGTCAGAAGTTGGGAACCAAGAGTTCAAACACAGGACCCATGAGGGACATTTCAGAGCTAAGCTATAACAATGCATTTCTGTTAATTCTAGAGACTATATACAAATAAAAATATAGGCCAGCTCAATACAAATGTAGGAGGAATCACTTATATAACATGAATTGTCCATCACCTCAGAGACAGAAAAGCACACTGCAAAACAATAAGTATCATTCTATCTGAAAAAAGATTCAGGTGGCTGTGTTCAGGGAATGGTCTGAGGCAAAAGTGAAAGATGTCTTTTAAAAATGTTTTATTAAATGTAGATGTTAATTCGCTCTTTTGATGTACGGTGCCTTTACCAATGAGATGTGAATGCCTTGGTAGTTGACAGTACATGAAGCTCTTTGAGATGATGAGTGCACATTGTGAACCAGCTACAGTACATGAAGCTCTTTGAGATGATGAGTGCACATTGTGAACCAGCTACAGTACATGAAGCTCTTTGAGATGATGAGTGCACATTGTGAATCAGCTAATGAACACCTCCCTTTTGGTTAGTGGGGGCAACAGTGGGTTAGAACAGAGAACCGTGCTGTGTTGAAGGTGTGCGGATTATTAGTTCAACACATGGAGGGGTTCAGTATATGTATAAATGTATAAAATCACAGAGGCCAGGTTTTGGCCTTGAGCAAAATAACAGTATTGGAAGAGACAGTCACCTGCATAACAAAGAGTATTCCAAAGGCCCCTTTACTGTCTACAGTTCAGGTTATTTAGTTCTTGGCCACATTATGATTTGATACAGAACTTGGGTCATTCACCTAGACCCTTCAGCTTTTAGGAGTGCATTAAGATATCCTGGGAAAGTCACCCACTTAAAATTTGTGAATTTCTCTGTTTAAAATAAGTCAAATGGTTCCAATTCATTAACTGTTCATTCATGGGGAACGTTTCAACTAAGAAATATTTTATAAAAATAAATTACAATTTTTATATCCACATAGTCAGTAGAATGATATACTTATTAAAATATTTACCTAATCAGTGAATTACTCCTAATTATCCTTTAAATTCTTTTACAATCCCAATGTTATTCAAGCTGAACTATCCATCCTATCAAAATGTTTTTTTGGCAGATAAGAACAAATATAGAAAAGAAAAGGTATTCATTCATTTCCGATTTCCTGCCTGAGTAGGGAGCCCTGTGAGTAAAATGCTCTGTGTTCTGCATCCTAGAAGTTTGGAAGGAAAAGTGGAGTAAGCAATTCCCAGCCTAACCCATTCTCTGCTCCTCTTTAGGAGCTGGGCTGCCTCCAGAGAGCATTTACTCTGTTCATCTTTTGGCTCTGTACTGACAAGTATCAATAGTAATTTAAGTGGAGAATTAAATGTAGGAGAAAATAGTACACAGGGCTATATAAGAGAGAAAAAGAGCACAGTTGAAGAGTGTGCTTCATACAGAAGGGCTTGACACATGGGTCACCAGTTAAGAAATATATAAATTGTGTAGTCGGGTTTTTTCTGACGACTGACTTGGGCATATTGCTAAAGGTCCTATGATGGACCACAAGATGTTTTTCTCTTGGTGAATCATTGCAGTTTATGGTGACTCCATCTGACAATGAATGACTGTGTTTTTACAGATGACGCAAGATGGAGCAGTTATTTAGCAGATTGTGCAAGGAACTCAGCAAAAGTGTGGGGTGCTGACCTCAGTGAAAGACACAGGTTTTGCAGCATCTGCAAAGGTCTCTTTGAGGGCCTAAACTACTGAAGGCACTCCAGACAAATGTCAGCCACACAGGGGACCTGTGCCAACAACACTTGTTCAGAGCCTAGCCAGCAAAATCTTTTACTGCCTCAGCAGAAGAGAGGTGATGAGAAAGCCCTGGAGTCTACTATGACAGGATCCTGGATTACCTAGATGCTGGCCTTAGCACAGGTCACGGGTGCATCCTCAGCATGGGCTAAGACCTCAATAGCACAAGTTGTTGCTTAAAAATAAATATTTCCATACTTGGGCATTTTAGTCATTGCACAAGAGAACAGTAATAGTTATTTTTACATTTCAAGATTCCTGAATTTCCAGTGATGTTTTGCCAGTTCAGGGTAGATAGCCCTAGACAGGCTGATCCCAAATCTCACTTTGCTTGATAAGATAGAATCAAGTTTGATTTTTCATGCCTTCCTTGCCTGTGAGCTTGAGATATTATCAATAATGTACTCTCAGGTTGTCTTTGGCTTAGATAATTATATGTGTGGGAATAAAGAATTAGATATGGGTTTTGTAATATTCCATAGGTAAAGGCAGTAGAGACACTGTCTCGTGGCTATGTAAACACTGTGTTCCTCTCTAGAAGCTCCTTTTTGTTTATGTTAGAGTGTAGTCAACACAGACCAATAACCAGATGACGTTTAAAAGGGCTTGGTTAAGCTGGCTCAGAGAGAAGTGTATAGAGATACATGACTTAAGGCCTGGTTGTTAACACAAGCAGCAATGTCTTGATGTTAGAGGAACTATGTGAGATGAGCTATGATGAGATAGATATACTGCATGTCAGTGCAGGAAGTTACCCATCTTCAAAAAGTTGAGAGACCTCAGACGTCTAAAAGCTTAAAGAAAAAAAGATAACTATCCAGAAAGAATCACCAAGCAAAGAGAATATTCTCTACAAGGTAAAATTTAACTACCTAAACCTACATCTCTCCCTACATTTCAGTATGATGATAATTACGGCTCACCTCAAAATCAAAGCTGGCTTTGGAGCTGGACAACGGCTCTGTCCTTCTCTAAATCCAAGCATGTTGTTAAAAGAAAAATTTAGAGTTTCTGTCTCATATCAGGAGCCACTTGATATGGGACAGAAGCAAGATAAAATTTAGGGACAACTATTATCAAAACTCTGCTTTCAAATAATTTTACTTCTCCCATACCTATTTTTGTCTCTACGGTACCTTTCATTGAATATATGTCTATATGAATATTAATATATGAACATTTAAGTTTTCCCCAATGAACAATACATTTTTCTGCAATAATCTTTGAAGTTTCCAGGAAGAAGATGAGGTCCTGCCACAATTCCACCTGGTTGATATGACATCATGATGCTGATAGCATCACTTTAAGATCAGTTTCGTGTTACAAACTGCTCAAGATAATTCCAACTTGGTTAGCTGAGATGGTTCACATTCTTACAACATTCTGGCCAGAACTTCAAATAAGAACTTCAGGAAAACCCTACCAATTACTCAGAGACTATTTGCAATTATACAAGACATGAATCTTGGAACTTAACCATCATTTTTAGTTTTTACAGCATCCCATAGAAATAACATTGCCCCCATGACAACTTGAAGTAATTGTAGAAGATGATGCCCTCTCTCCCAACAAAGTTTGTCCTCAGAGTTAAAGACATATATTAGGCATTGGTTATAAATTGTATAGGGTTGGGGTGGAAGTTAAGTAGACACAGGAATCTTTTTTGAAAAGAAAGGGGATTGGATGGAATAATATGTAGGCTAGTGTGAGCTTTTTCACACTAATAATAATAGTGAGTAATAGTGAGAATACTTGTGAGCTATTATTTATAGACAGTTTACATTGGTACAGATTCTTGTATATTGATACAAAATTCAAGTTGTATTTGTTATAGTGAATATGCTCCTATTTCTGTGTACAATATTTCTGTGCACTTATTCAAAGTTATTTTCTCATATTATAGGCAAGCATGTTTCTATCTCTGCTTAGGATATTTTGTATATTAATACAACTTTAGGATATATTTACCATATTACATTATACGTTTCTACCTCTGATCAAGATACTTATACATTGTTTATATTTTGAGGTCATTGTCCTCTTTTGCTGCACATTTGTTTAAAGATTGTTTAATATTTTATTATGAAACCTTATTCTTTAAGCTATATAGGTATTAAGAATTACAGGTCAATAGTCATCCATGTTTGTAATGTTTATAGTTAGATTAACAAGGTTCTTTTGACACATAGCAACTGTATTTTGCATAGATAGACAATCTTCAGACACTTCAAAGAGCTGTAGAATATGACATTTAAATAACTTAGGATTATGTTGAAGTGAGACACAATTGCTCCTGGCAGCACTGATCTATTCCCAAGAGAATGTTGGGCACCAAAGATACTTCACTTGGAGCTTGTTTTCTTCTTGGTAAAACAGTTCTTTAGGCAAAGAACTGCTCTGCCTTGACCACTAACAAAAATGCATGATGTTCAGAATGGACAAGCAGGATACAGGTTTAAAAAAACTTCCAAACCTTGGCAAGACAGGAGAAGATGGTTTTGAAAATTTTCCTGCTTTTGAAAAATGGTCTGTCAGTTACTCTAGGCCTTAGCCAAAGTTGGTTGTCCCAAAGTTGTAAATGAGACTTTGAGTGTTTGCCCAGGTAGCCAGTTGTCTCTGTCATTTCTTGCACCTTTTGAAAGTTGCTTGATTGCACTTCCTTTTTACTCAAGTAATATTATTTCTTTCCTCAGGTCTCCGATAGAGTTGAAGACTAGATGGTCATTGTTACTTTCCTCTCATGACTTAGCCAAGCCATTTTTAATATAAGATTTAGACACCTTAGGATAGGATAACTATTGAAACATTTAGCATATGCTTCTTCCTTGATGTTGTTCATGGTGATTGTAATTCTAACTTTTAAACTTTATATTTGTTCTTGCTGAATATAGTTTTGTATTAGGCTTAGAACTCTCTTATTTAAAAAAAAAAGGGTGTGGTGCTCTAGGAACTTCTTCAGTTAATAGCCTTTAAATATACTGGCCCACTTTGGGTGTGGTCTCATGTACCACAAATGCAGACAAAAGGTGTGCACAGACTCCCTTTGATGCTGGATTCAGTTCCAGTTCCCTGCACATGCAAAATGACTGTGGATCACTATTCTTTCTATGAGTCTACCACCTAATAAATAAACTTCTGTTATTCTCCATTCTGGGCTAGTATGGAACTCTTGTGTATGACAACACATTTCTAATTAGTGACAAAATAATTTGCAAGGTAATTGTATCTAAATAATATTATCCTTCCAGGGGTAGAGTGATTTGAATTAGAATAACCACCATAGCTCATATGTTTGAATATGTCTAGCTAATTTTAGATCCCATCTCCTACATTAAACAATCAAACCACTAAATATAGTTGATAGTCAAGGTCAATTGTGGAAAATGTTTATAACTGATTGCAATCTGGGGTTGACCATAACATTTCTCCTTGGTATTTTCTTTCCTTTATGAATCTCTCCCCTCATCTCCTGTCTTATCTCCTTTTCTACCAGCTTTTCCTTTTAACAGACAGCTCACTCTGTAGCTCAGGTTGGCCTCAAGCTCAACTCTTCCTGACTCTCCCCTCCCTTTCTTGGCTTTTGCCTGTAATTTGCTTTCTCAGGTCACTGTCCTTTGCTGTGCTGCTTTTCCATAGTCACTATACCATGAACCCTCTCTTTTTTATTGATTTTTATTGAGCTCTACATTTTTCTCTGCTCCCTTCCCTGCCTCTCCCCTCCTCACTTCAACCCTCCCACAAGGTCCCCATGCTCCCAATTTACTCAGGAGATTTTGTCTTTTTCTACTTCCCATGTACATTAGATCTATGTATGTGTCTCTCTTAGGGTTCTCATTGTTGTCTAGGTTCTCTGGGATTGTGAATTGTGGGCTGGTTTTCTTTGATTTATGTTTAAAAACCACCTATGAGTGAGTACATGTGATAATTATCTTTCTGTGTCTGGGTTACCTCACTCAAAATAGTGTTTTCTAGCTCCATCTATTTTCCTGCAAAAGTCAAGATGTCATTATTTTTTTCCGCTTTGTAGTATTCTGTTGTGTAAATGTACCACATTTTCATTATTCAGTCTTTGGTGTAGGGGCATTTAGGTTGTTTCCAGGTTCTGGCTATGACAAACAAAGCTGTTATGAACATAGTTGAGCCCATGGCCTTGTGGCATGATTGAGCTTCCTAGAATGGCCAAGATCAAAAACACCGATGACAACTTATGCTGGAGAGGTTGTGGGGAAAAGGGAATACTTCTGCATTGCTGGTAAGAATGCAAGCTGGTACAACCCCTTTGGATGTCAGTGTGGCGATTTCTCAAAAAATTAGGAAACAACCTTCCTCAAGACCCAGTAATACCACTTTTGGTTATATATCCAAAGGAGATGCTGTCTTTTTCAAACTCAAACTGGTATATGTCACTGCCGGCTTAATGTACTCAAGTAGCTAATCTAGTGGCAGATTGAAGCGTCTCATCGTCTTGATTCCATCTGGATCTTAACGTCTAACAAGACAAAACTGCTTGCAAGTCTCTAGAAGTCCTCTGCAAACACACACTTCCATGCTCTGTTTATGTTGCTTTTGCCTGCAGTAAACTAACCTCCCTTTCTTCATGTAATTATTGTTTTAAGACACTCTTCACTAAGCTACTCCTCCTTGGACCAAGCTGAGCTTCTGTGTCTTGCTTCCCTAACAACTAAATCATACCATCATTTTAATGTTTACCAAATAATTATGAGGTCTCAGACATGGCATCTTATATCTTCTTTCAATTTCTAAAAGCTACTATGAGATATCTTTACACAGAATATTTAGTTCCATATTTCACACATAGTAAATACATATATGTTAGTAATTATCATCATTATTTTCACTGGATTCTAAATAACCTTAGGGTAAGGACTGCTTTTCTTCTCTGAAGCCTCTGGTGACTGCTTATAATTTCAGAAGACCCAAATCATTAATATAGCATTTACAAAAGGGGAAAACTGTAATAATTGACATATATGAATTACATGAACACATAAACAGAAAGGTACAATTTATAGGTACTTACACTGCAAATATTTCCTAACGAGCAGGGAATATAAAAGATTTGTTAATGATAAATAAGATATAAAATAGGATAACCTGCTGTAAATTAGTATTTAATTATAAAAATAGGGTCATTGCCTTATTTGCATGGAAAAGCAAATCATGCCCAATACCTAGAGTTAAGGATAGTTAGAATAGTAAGCTTACAAAAGATGTTCCAGCATGCTAGTACTGTTTGGAGAAAGGGCAAGAGCAGATAGCTCATGGACTAAACTGAAAACACTGAAGATTGGGCCAATGGCTCAACTTATAAAGGTGCCTCCTACTGATGACCTAAGTTATATTCCTGCAATTCACTTGATGGAAAGAAAAGACTGATTCCCACAAATTGTGTCTTGTTCTCCCATCATGAGCTGCATCGTGAACGCCTGTAAACACGCACACACACAAATGTAATAAAAATTTTAATAAAACCCTTAAAGACATTAAAACAAATAAGACAGGAAACTTGACTCACATAAATCTAAATGAACCTCAAGTTCTTCTTATGAAGCATATGGGAATAAATACACATTAAATATTTAAACAAAACTTCTTTCTTTAACACTAAGCTACAATTTGAAACTTGTATGTTTGCAAGGGTCCCATATGTTAAATGTCTGATCCAGCCTCCAAGGATGTTGGTAAAACATTTAAGAACATTAAGAAAGAAGAAGAGCCTAACTGGCTGAAGTTAGTCATTGGAGGTGTGCCTATGGAAAGACTTTGGGACCCCTGTTCTCTTTCTCTTTGTCATTGACCATCATGAACTAAACAGGACTCATCTTCCTGCCATTATGGGCCGTCTCTGGGGCCCAGGGATCCTGAGTAGAAACTGATATCATGGACCAAAACAAACCTTTACTTCTCTGAGGTGTTCTGTATTGACAACAGAAACCTGAGTCACCATCAAATGAAGTTAGCAGCTTTGTTTAGAGACACTGCATTTGAACATAATTGGGCATATCTCACCTTTGCTGAATAGCTCTAATTTAACAGTGTTGATGGAGACTTGTAATTGTCACAGTAACATCTTGTGTGGGAACATCTTATTCTTTTGTTTGTCTGGACACAGTGGTTCTTTGTTGATGGGGGAGAGTCTTCTGTTTTGTGTTAATTTCATTGGTTAAATAAAGAGACTGCCCTGGCCCTTTAACAGGACAGAAAATTAGGTAGATGGAGTAAACAGAACAGAATGCTGGGAGAAAGAAGCTGAGTCAGTGAGTCGCCATGATTCTCCCACTCCAGGCAGACGCAGGTTAAGATCATTCCTGGTAAGCCAGCTCGTGGGCTACACAGATTATTAAAAATGGGTTAGGTCAATATGTAAGAGCTAGCCAATAAAAGGCTGGAACTAATGGGCCAGACAGTGTTTAAAAGAATACAGTTTCCGTGTAATTATTTTGGGTACACAGCTAGCTGGCAGCCAGGAGCTGGGGCGGCAGGGAAGCGGCCTGCTTGCTAGCCGGATGGCGGGAAGCAGCCCGCTGCTCCTATTACAACACTTTATAGATGTGGTCTAATTTGAATTGCTACAGTTTTTGTTAAGGCTTTGACAGTGAGGTGATAGGGACTCCCAGCTAAGTAGCTTGTAGGCCTGCTACAAATCTTTCTAAGAGTTTATACAGCACAGGTATAATGTGTTCCTTGAAAGTCTGAATGAACAAAAAACACTTCTTACCATGTGTTTCTACCTAAATACTTAACAAGTATTTCTTATCCAATTAACCTATTTTATTTTGTCTTCATTTCTTGATTAGATTTATTAACAATTTATTATTCTTAAAGAGCTTTACACAGAACAAATTCATACTTAAATATATATTTACATTTTCATTTTAATGCTTTAGTTTATTACTTTTATTATTTTAAATTTATTAGTTCCTTTTTATTTTATAATTGCTTGTTTTGCTATTCTTTGATTTGGACACTCACTCTATTTTATTCATTCTTTTTCACAAAGAACAATTCAAGTTACAACCTATATATTAGATGTATTTTGTTACTGTTGCTATTAGTTTTGTAGCTAGAATTTTGATTACATCATTTGACTTAAATCCAACTTTTATGGCATTGTGCTCAAAGATCATGAAATAATTTTTGCTTTCTGTAACTTTTGTGGTTGATTTCTTAATACATTTTATGGACTTTAAAAATAACACTTATTTATGAAGTGTTGTAAACTGAATTGTATTTGGAGAGGGGGCCTTGGGGTGTAATAGGTTTAGATGACAACATGGGGGTGCTTCATAATAGGATTAGTGGTCCTCTAAGATACGAGAGAGCTGCCATCTATAGCATCCCCATTCCTATGACTTCCCCCTCAGCCCTACCACAGCAGGTCTCAGCAGGAAGTGGATAGCTAGGAGACTGGAGAACCTCACTAGAAACCAGATCTGCCTAAACTTTGCTTTTGAACGTCCCTGACCTTTGACATGTTAGACATGTTAGCCTTTCTGGAACTGTGAGAAAAGACAGTTCTGTCATTTCTCTTGTGTCACCAAATGTAAGGCATTGTGCGGCGGCAGCTAAACAGACGAAAGCGCCAGGTTTACTAAGCAAGCTTAGCTGTTCTGCTGTATTTTCCTCTCAGATACTAAAGGGGATATTCTTAGCTCTCTTCTATTGAAGAACTTGTTCAAGTTAAATGCAGTGATGATGCGGGAATCTGTAAGCTTTGAAGAGAGGTTTGAGGTAAAGGCCATGGTGACAGAATGCCTTGAAATTCAGGTGAGCTCCAGGAGTAACCCAGACACATGAGTCAGAAAGTCAAGATATAATGGAGAATCATGTGTGTTACTATTGAATGTTAACACAGAATAAACCAACCTAGCCTATAAAGACTCTAGAGGCAAAGGTGGAAAAGGTGATTGGATGGGAATGCTGTCAAGATACAGAGACTGGTAAGATAAAGAAACTGGGACTATTGGTAATGGATTAGGAGAGATTACAAAACCAGAGGCCCTGAACCTGCTGTAAACTCAGGTAGAGAGAAAAGTCATTAGAGGTGGTAAGACAATTACAACTTTAGAGGTGAGACACGTAATTATTAGAATGTTAAGGGCAGATTTTAGTGAATACCCTGGCTTGAGTAAACAATGCCTTTTTTTTTTTTTTAAATAGCAGATGGAAAGAACCATAATCTTTACCAACAGAATTAAAATTTTTGTACTGGCTATGCATCTTTTTCCTGCTGGTGCTTATGTACTTCCATATTGAGCTGTATCATTGTTTTATATTGTGAAGAACGTAGAAGCTAAGAACATATCCAAGGAAAGAAAGACTTTGCTTTGCTAGTAGCTAATTATTCTAGAAAAAAGTAGTTCAGCATTTAGAGTGAGATGAGAAGTGTAGCAAAGATTTGTTGTTGTTGTTGTTGTTGTTGTTATTATTAAAAGCAAAAACCGATGACAAGACATGCCACCCACAGTGAACTAATGAAGAATTGAAAGTAATTTATTACTTTTTTAAACCTGTCTTTGAGCTCTGTGGTACATATCTGTGAACTTCGACATTTTGTATATAGTTAACATATTGGAATTCTATGTACCTGGGGGAATGGATATTTTCCACAGCTACAACATGCGTCAGATTCCTGTGGAACACACTGCTATAGAAGGGGAGATATCGGAGAAATGCTTGAGGAAAAGAACACACTAATCTCAGGTGCTAGTGCAAAGCTGTTAAAGGCAATTATGGTAATAATGAATGGTAGTTCTGTGTTTAGAAGTTCATAGCAAGAGCTCAAAGTACTTAACAAATCTGTATTTCCTACTAGCTAAAGAATCAATGCATCATGTAAGTACTTATGGAGAATTTACTCTCTTGCAACACTCTGAGTGGAGAAAGAAAACAAAAAAGTATGTTTCCTTTCTGGGCTTAGCAGGTATGAACAGTTGCTACTAGGCTTGACAAAAGGCCATGAAATCATTGGAACAGACATAACAGATAGAATCGATTCCTGCAAGATGCTCTCTGTGTGCACTGTGGCATATGTGTGCCTCTTTACCCTCTACCAGCTTAATAGCTGAATGTAACAACAAAAACAAAACAAAAAACCAGAGCACAATTACATCCCAGTGTTACTGGCCTGTACGATCAGAACAGAGTTATAATAGGTTGTAATAATGTTTATAGTGCAGCCCAGGCCACATAGCATAGCTACAGACATGACAGGAACTAGAACCGTCGTCCCTTGATCTGAACTCACTAAGATTTCAACTACAATGCTTTCTGCTGTGACATATTAACTGTCACTAGCAGCTGTCACTGCAAATTAATGGTCATCACAGGTTCCTTTGAAAACCACCAAACCTGGGCGCAGCTGGATTGAGACTTCTCCTGGTGTCACTTGGGTATTGATTTCCTTCTCACTTGGTGTAGCCACACGCACAGCCAGGGATTCTACCGAATCAATTGGACAGCCTTTGCTTAACAAATTGGAAACAGTATCACACCGTTCATTTCTTGATCCACCTGAAACAAAGTCCTGTTTAAAGAAAGGGAAATCACTGTTTTTAGCAAATCATCACAGTAACAACTTAAGAAACCTGTACATTACAAACATTACAAGAAGACATTTCCTGTGTAGAACAAATTAGGTCACTGCATAAATTACCTGCATTCTCCTAATAAAGGTATGGGCAAATTTGTCAGAAATAAAAAGGTTCACTCTACATTTCATTTAAAAAATAAGAAAACAATTTAATAATGTGGAGAAGCTTAATCAAGCACTTTAATTGTTGTTGACTGAACACTGTAATATTACACCAGTTTCATTTTTTTCTAAACATCAGATTTTGGAAAGGCAGACCTAAGAAAGAATTCGTCAAAGGGGACAATTTATTGTTTCCACATGTCATGCCTCATGTTTCAAGGACCACAGCTGGTATGTCTCCCGTGTGTTGTGCTGTTGTGCTCAGGAGATGAGAGCAACTCCTCCAAATCACATGCCTGACAGTGCTGACAGCTCAAATAAGAAGGAGCTGGAATTCTAGCTCTCAGATCAACAGCCTCTGCAGCTTCCCATATACAAATCAGCCTGGGAAGAACTGGAGAAACCCAGGAAGATGCTTGTGGTGACACAGTGTTAGAAGACTCCAGTTCAGACTCTTCTGACTTTGTGTCAGAAACTAAACCCTTCCCATTCAGCAGAAAAAGGTGGCTAGTTGTTTAAGAGTCAACCCTATGCTTAGGATTACTGGAATATGATTAAAAGTTAATTTGTTCTGGCTAAGAGCAAAAAAATGGTACTTCTATTTTTCACATGATCAGGTATTACATTAAAAGTCTGGAAACACTTTAATATGGACAGTATTGCTGTAGATTATTTGAAATAGTTGCATGTGAGTTAAACATTTGCTCAGCAATCTTCCTGGCAGGGCTATTTTGGTTCAGCATTCAGTCAATTTGCCTTTCATTCATATGATTTGGGGACTCTGGTTTCCGCTTAATTAACCATTTGGTGAAAGACTGCTGAGTGCAGGATTACAGTGTTCAAAGTGCTCAGAATACAGATCAAGGCTGGAGTCTTCACTACTGAAATCAACAGATCATGGGTGAATTCAGACACTAAGCAGGAAACTATAAAAGTTATGGGAGTAAATCTTAGGGACAAGAGAATGTCTTAGGTTATGAGATAGCAAATTCTAAAGTTTAAATGACATGCTGAGGGTGAGGTCATTTATTATGAAGAACGAGATCACCAGCATCAGGGAATGATTAGGTAGAATCAAAGTGGGCAAAAAAAAAAAAAACATTCAAAACCAATTTTGTTCTTTGTCAATTTAGAGCAAAACTTGGAAAATTAAAGTTAGTAGGACAAATGTGACATTTTGTCTGTTTTTACATGGTTTGTAGATCAGTGTCCCATTTTTAGAAGATGGCAATAGAACAAGGCAAGGAGAACGTGTGGCTGCCAGCGACAATACTTTCCTGTCTGGTCCTCACAGTGTTTATCTCCAGTTAATGTACGGCTCTGACCGGTGATCCTAACACAATGAAAAGGAAAAACGCAATGTGCCTTTCTTTCTAATTGAGCCTTCCAGGTGTTTGCTAAGTGGTGTCCTGGAAACAGACATTTAAAATTGCCTAGCATTTGACCTTCACTTGGATTTTAACCAGTCAGAGCCTTTACTGATATCTAAATTTATCATATCAGCTGGTAACACCTACAACTATCAGCAAGATGTAGTTAATAAACTGCTTGGAGATCTTCAGAAAAAGGTAGCCAGTAACTGCCATAGCATGTGTTAGTGGAGAACTCTGTTTCTACCATCCAGGGGACAGGGAGAGAACCTGTTGCCTTCCCAGCTCACATTACATGTGAAGGGCCATATGTGTTTTCCGCATATAAAATCCACAAGATTTCAGATTATGCGATGGAAATAAAGGATAAACAGCTCTAATCTGCCGTCTCTGCCTACTAGAGTTTCTGAACTCTGCTGTACAGAATGGAAAAAAAAGGGCGGCTACTTTCCTATTAGTATACATCCAGCTATATGCTGTGTGACCTTTAAATGTCAAGTAGTTTTGCTAAAATAGCAAAATCTTCTCAATTATTTTGCAATGTCTGAATCAGAAAGGCTGTTTTAGCTGACTGTAAGCACTAAGTCAGAAAAGCATTGCCAATTGGCCAATTAGGTTTGAAAAGGGAAGAAAGGCTCTTGCCCATTGTGGCTTACTTTCCATTTGAAATAAAAGCAATTTGAATCCACACCCTTTTAATTTCTTGGCAGATTATGTCATTTTGATTTCTTCTAACCCCTATGTTTTACGTTTTCTTCAAGAAAAATACTGGGGAAATCAGACTCCACAGTTTGGTAGCTAAGATCTGTTAAGAATGAGAGTCACTGCCTCTTCTGTGCACAAGCAGAATATTCTGAGCATAGAAACAAAGTAGATTCCCTACTAATGTCTGAGTCCTTTGGTCTTCCAAAACCAGCAATCTGTTCCTAAATGACAACAAGCGCCCTTCACATTCTATTCTCTGATAACTGGAGTTTTAAGTCAGGTCCACACTGTGACACTATGTCGTGTCAGCCAAGGCAGAGGACAATTGTTAAAACAATGTGGCTCTTAAGGATGTTAACTAGAAACATGAGTGTTAACTAGGTGATATTAATAAAGTCCTTTCTATCTCAATTGTTTTCCTAATAGTTTTATTAAGCATGGAAGGAAGGAGAAACAGATTATGGAATGACAGATTAAAATGCTATTTAAAAATGCAAGCATATTGAGTAGTGTCTACATTCATAGTGATGTTTGAAACAGGAGGATTTTTATTAATATTTTGACAATTTCATGCATGCATATAATACTTTCTGATTACTATTATTCCCCATTTATTTCCCTCAACCAGTAATGCCTCCTCTTCCCTATGAAGCTTTGTCTCACATTCAAGTCTGTTTTGTTTTATTTTGTCATCTACTGTTTACTCAGGGCTGTCTTTGTGAACCGGGGTTTGAATTATCTGCTAAAGCCTCGGGGCCTCACCATTCAGTTCACAACTAAAGACAATGACTACACTTTCGGGATCTTTCGGTTGCTAATATTTGGTAGAGAGGGAAGGGTCCCATCCATAACCAGTTGTTGACAAGACCAGTCTTATGTAGGCCCAGTGCAGGGGGCCAGTGCTGCTAAGTTTCAGGGCGTGCTGGCTTTGCCATCCCCAGTAGGCAGCATTCCTCAGGCTTCCGTTCCAGCTCTTATATCTTTCCCTTCTGGAGTGTTCCCAGAGCCTTGCAGAAGGCGGTAACTTGACCAGGTTTGTTAAGCTATTTTTCTTCCCTTATCATGATATGGAAATACTTTTTTTCTTTCTCTTTCCCTCCATTGTTTCTCTCTGAAAAATCGGGGTCACCACCTGTATCTGTGTCTACGCGATGGGTGAGCTTACCTCTTGATGATATGGGGCCAGCCTACAAAGACTGCCTGTTCCTTCTCTTAGTGATATGGACAATGGCAAAGACTGTACCCTCAGAGCCTGTTATTTTTTTAACTCATTATTATTTTTGTGTGTGCATGTGGAATATGCATGTGTATGCATCTTTGCTTGCCGACACAAGTACTCGTGGGCAAGATGAGGTTTAGGTGTCTTTTCCCATTACCTCCCCACCTTAGTTTTTGAGATATGGTCCTATTTACTGAATCTGGTGTCTGCCATTTCAACTAGACTATCTTGCCAGCAAGTCCTAGGAATATGCCTGTCTTCACCTTCTAGTATGGGTTCCATATGCATAGCACTACAGCTGGCTTTAATATGGGACATGAGGGTCCTAACTGAGGTCGTGTGCTTGTACAGCAAACACTTTCCCCACTGAGCCGTTTCCCCAGGCAGTCCCACCTCCATAAATACAAGGAAAGCATCCCTAGCCTATATCTCAAGCAATGTCCTATGCTGTGTTGGGGAATATTACCTTCAGGTGTGTGGCTTTTGTTTATGCTGCCATAGTTTAACTCTGTGAAGCTGTGCTACTGTGCCTGTCTAAAACACATGATGGTTCTAATGAAGAGATGAATGGCCAATAGCAAGACAGGAGCAAGGATAGGTGGGGCTGGCAGGCAGAGAGGATAAACAGAAGGAGAAACAAAAAGAAAGAGGGGCAAGATAACAAGGAAAAAGAGGCGATGTCAGAGGCCGGCTACCAGCTACACAGCAAGCCATGAAAAAAGGTATACAGATGTTTCCAAAGGTATACTGAAGTTAGGAAAGATAAAAGCCCAGAGGCAAAGGTGGATGGGATGATTTAAGAAAAACTGGCTGGCTAGCAACGAGTTAAGCTAAGGCATTAATAACTAATAATAAGCCTCCATCTGTGATTTATTTGGGAACAGGATGGCGAGCCCCCCGTCCCCCCAAAAGGCCAAAAGAGTAAAAGATCACAGAATATGTTACTTCATTATACATTGGTTAAAGTGTTGAGTGGACACAATCAGCATTGCCGTTGGAGAGGTCCGGGAGTGATTTAAAGGGATGAAGCAGCATAGTTTACTTAGTTGTTTGCACAGGGCACATAGGTTACACAGTTTAGAGTTAGAAACTGTTGGAACTAGGTTTAAATGCAACGTGGTGTCTCTGCAGAGCCTGATCTTTCTAATCTATACATACTACCTTACACTGCAGTTTGTAGACAAGAATAACCTTGCAGATTTTCAGTATTTCCCCAAGGTCCCTGTTTGCAGGTTTAACAGTTGACACGGGTTTCCTCTGTCCCTTCAGCACCTCCTCTGCAGTGACTTTCTTCCTTCTGAATTCTTATCCCGTGGCATACCCCCAAAACCCCTGCTGCTGTGACCAGACAGATGGGTATTTTCAGAGTTGCCATTTTTCTCTGCTTTTGTGCCAATCACAGCTGTGAGGAAGAGTAGTCTCTGGGACCCGATGTCACAATTGACACACTTGACACACTTGAAAACTAGGCTTTGAAGCATATTTCTGAAAGCTTCTCACAACACCTCCAACTGAAGCTCTCAGAGCTGAAGTTGGCTAGGCACAAACAGCAGGGCCCTAGAATGGATTTCTGACTTAGGATCAGGAACACCAGGCCCCAAAAGATTCCTGAGAAAGAACCCTACAGTCAGCTCCACATTCAAGGCTGTAGAGATGAGTGAGGAAAAGATCCTTCAGAGAATAGCAAGAAGTCTGTCTAGTCTTTAGATGATAGAGCTTGAACTAAGAAAGTCTGGAATCTTTTTTGTGTCACTGTCTGAGTTGGGTTGTGACAAAGTACTTCCTTGTTAATCAGTGGCATCTGATTTTTCCCATGTCGGCCCAGAACACCCAGGAGAACATGAGACTGTCAGCAGAAAGTGTAATTTCAAATTATGGCTCCTGTACTCGAATCCTTTCTGTGCTTGTGTCCTGATTTGTTCATAGCAGAGAGAGATACCCATCAGCCTTGCAACTTTTTGACTGTTTTTGTCTTCCTGCTTCATGCATGACGAGGGGGAGTAAGAAGATAGGGTAACAGTATGGGAGTTAATTGTTTAATTGTTGAGCTAAATTAGAGTAAGTAAAACTAGAGATTCATGACCATGTCAGACAGAAGTCTCTGAGGGCTTGTTGCTTGCAATTCCCAGGAGTTGCCTAAGTATCTACCCGGGCAATTTCACAAAGAGATTCTAAGTTAGCAGATGACACCTTGGGAAAACAGTATATGTAGGTACCCCTGAGTTAAGATTATTGATTTTAAAAACTTCATAAAACAACTTTAGAGTGAAACAAGAAGCCATTATTATTTTTACTATGAATTTTGTTGGAATTTGTTTCTCCACACAGAATGAAAAACATTAACTTTGAACAAAACATTGAATTATTCTCCTCTCTCCAGGATTTAAATACACACAATACTTTAGGAACAGTTCCAGTGTAAGAATAAAGGCGTCACATTTTTCATAAAAAAAACCAAAAATTGCCATACAATGTTAAAAAAATCTCTGAACTTCTAGTATTTCATATAAAAACAAGTAAAAAGGACCGAGCAATCATCCTGTTTTTCGATTATAAGCAAGTATTAAGAAAGCGATCAAACTTGGGTATGTAACTTTGTGCTGCGGGTTGCAGCAGGAATCCTACATCCAAGTCTACTTACTATAAAAAGTTATATAGGTATTTGCCAACTTCTTCTACGAACAGATGGAAAACATAAAATGTTTTTCACTTCATGTCAAAATTACCACACTTTTTCTAATAAAAATGTTATGCTTGATTTTATATTCAACCATTTACGCTGCTTTTCCACAGAAAACCGAATAAAACTTTCCTGTTGTTCAGGGTTATCTTTCTTCTTGATGTGTCTTTAAAGTACAGAATATTGGGGGGATGAAGCCAGGCTAGAGAGAAAGGTAAGCATGCGAAAAACTCAAAGGTAGCAGGAACAACAAACAAACAGAAACCAACAGAAAAGGCACACCTCTTGAACACACCATCCGCATTCTGGACCCAGCTGGAGGCACCTGGCACAGGAGACCACGTTGGAAGAGCCACATCTATTGTGTTCTGAAATTCAAGTTAAGAGCAACCATTAGGCTTCCTTTCAAGGTGAAACTGTACACAATTTGAAATGCAGTTGGAAAAGTGAAATAAGGTCATCTTTTGTTCAAAACAGATGGCATCAGATTATTTATGGTTTCTATAGGAAGCTTTAGCCTGTTCATTGCCGTTAACAGGCACCTGGATAGCTGGCATTTAATTTTCTAAGGTCAGGAAAAAGGAGGGTAGAAATGTGACCTTGGTCACATCTGGGGCTAGAGCTTTATTGTAGGTTGTGCTTCACTGCCAGGAACCCTTTAAAGTTTTAGGCTACTGAAGTCATAGTTCATAATCTCTGAACCAAGCAGGTGCTTTTCCTTCTGATGGTCTTCCTGTAAAAATTAGCATATCACCATGTGAAGTCATGCTGAGTCACATAGAGGAAAATTTCTGAGAAGTAATCTTGCTGGGCCTTTAAAGTTGTTCCAGTGGAAGGTCTGATTACATTGCTATTGATTATTTTGTGTAATACAGTTCTAGACACTGTGGCCTGATCAGTAGACACAGAGTGGTTAAAGTGAGTGAGTCCCGTTAGCTGATTCGATGTGGTTTTTCAGACTGGATCACGTTAAGACCATTGATTCCTGTGCTGGGCCCTATCTGAATACATAGCTGTGCCTTCCTTCCTCCGTGTACTCAGTTCTTAAGGATAACAATGTTCATTATTGTAAACATAGGCACATCAATCTAATATAATAAAGACTGAGACTGTATCATTCTTTTTCTTATGTTTAGTGGGTCAGTCTTCCTATATTTTATCCTTTATTCTGAGATGGCCTCCAGGCACTGGAGATCATGTACCTCCTGCCTTTCTCATAGGCACACAGTGAACCCCGGACGTGAAGGCTACAAGTCACTAATATTCCAGGTTGGAGAGAAGATGCAGCTTGTGTAACAAACACAGGAGAGTTCACCAATTGTTTTGATGTGGTAAGCATCTCTCTACTTTGGAGCACTGGGAAGCAGCAAGTGTGGGGCTCTCTAATCATTGCTCCATAGAGACTGTGTTCTTTGGTTCTCTCTTTGTTATTGTGGTTCACTTATTTTAATCTGTAGTTCTTTCCTAAAAAGTGCATTCAGCATTAAAATGTGTGTACCAATGGACATAATCACTCATGAACATAAGAGTTTACAGGAACATGGCCCATTAAATTCTCACTGCATTATTTCTTTTCTCTTTTTTTTTTTTTTTTTTATTTTTCGAGACAGGTTTCTCCGTAGTTTTTGGTTCCTGTCCTGGAACTGGCTCTTTCTCTTTTCTCTTTCAAGTTTCCTAAACGTTCTGGAATCCAGGGTGAAACAATTCTGACTTGAGTGTGTCATAGCACAGGTGTTGGAGTGGGCAGAGCGAGGGTGGCAACTGCAGTAGAGAGGCACTAACTATAGCAGAATCTCAGGCTAGTATATACCCTCCCTCATACACACTTCCCTAACACTGTCTTCATGGTCTATTATTTACTCTCTGTGGTTCCTCCTACCCTTCGTCTTTGGCTTTAGAGCAACTTTTAGTGTGTGTGTGTGTGTGTGTGTGTGTGTGTGTGTGTGTGTGTGTGTGATATTCCAAGAATTCCTTATTGATCTTCCCAGATTTAGTCTAGAATTCCAAAAACTAAAAATAACTTATGTTTTAGGCTCCCTCACTACAAGCAGCCAGCTTGGCTATCTAAATATGGAGACTCCCTGTTCCAAGTCATCCATCTGGCTTAGTCTGCAAAATGTAAAAAAAAAAAAAAAAAGAAAAGAAAGAAAGAAAGAAAAACCTGCTTATTTTTAAAATATTCAGAAGGCAGAGTGACCTTTTCAGTTTTATTTCCAGAAAGGAAAACAAACTGGTCTAGAAATCAGGCATCCTGGCAAACTCCTGTGGTCTGAGTATGTGCATTCATCTCCAGTACGGTGCTTATGGTGGGGCCTTGAGGACATGACCATGACTGAGGTTTCTCCCCTGTGAGTGGGAAAATAGCCCTTATAAAAGAGGTTTCTCTTTGTTGCCTCCTTTTGCCTTTTCCATCTCTGTCATGTGAAGGTAGAGGACTCTCACTGGGCATAAAATGTCTGCTCCTTTATGGTAGATTTGCCAGTCTTCATAGCTATGAGAAACAAATTTCTTATAAATTATTTAATATCAGATATACTGTTATATCAATAAGAAATAAGTAAGGTACAGACCTGACTTGACCTTTACCAGTGCTGGCTGTAACCTTACTGGAACATGGAGTGACATCTATTTCAGATTAGACTTGAAGAGACCTCTGATTCAACAGGTAGAACTTTGAATTGCTAGTCAAGAGAGCAGAGTCCGGGGAGGACAGATGCAGAGCCTAGGGCTCTGATTCTTATCTCTTACATTTGTCCAATTCTAACCTAAGTTTCCCCAGGTTAAAGCTTATGTTAGGCTCCTACTTCCACAGTATATAGGAAGCACAACAAATTTAAAAGCATTTTTTTTTCTTTCCTTTTTTGTCTTGCCTGGAACTGTATAGCCCAGACTGGCCTTAAAGTAGCAGCCATCTTCCAGCCCATGTACTAGACTATCCAAATGAGTGGCCATTAAGAGCTGCAAAAGTTTTCTTAGCATTCTCTTTTTAAAACAAAAATTTCCAGGGCCAACCTCTATTCTCCAACTTCAAAAACCTAAAGATGTAGTAAAGATGGATGGGGACCTTGGTCTTGTCAATGCGTCACAGATTCCAGGGCTGACATTGCTCAGACTCTCTATAACTACAGACAATGAAAGAGCCCAGAAATTGATTTAGAGGAGATAGGACTGATGGTTCTGCAGACCTGGGAGATGGTGAGGAACTCAACTCCATGGGAATAGTGTCAGATTTTATTTCTGGATAGTGTCATGGTTACACTTCACAAATATGCTTTGACAGATTGAATTTTAAGAGAGTGTTCTTTGTTGAAAATTATACAAGTTAGAAAAATGCCTAACATTTTAACAACATGTTAATTATGGCAATTCTTGTCACTGAATGGACAATTAGTGTAAGAACTTTTAGCATAACATAAATTTTCTCTCTATCTGACACACACACAGACACGCACACACACACACACACACACACACACACATTTTTGTGAGAGGAGAAACCCTTACAAGGCACACACATCAATGCAACAAGTGCTGTTTGTAGATTCTGGCATCTGTCATCAGCCTCGCGATCTGCTTGGCTCATTGGCTTTCTTATTCCTAGTGCAAGAATGAGGTGGTTTCCTAGCAGCCCAGGGCCCTGCTCTGACACCTCATTAGAGTGTGGGCTTGAGTAGTCCTTTCGCCATCAGTGATTGCACTGTCTACCTGCTCAGTCTTTTTGTCTACTACTGTTGCCCTACACACACACTACTCTTCATATTCTAGGCTTACATTCTTAGGAAAGATAATTTATGTTGATCATAACAAGTACTCTTAGGTGGGCAGTGGTGGTGTATGCCTTTAATCCCAGCCCTCGAGATTAAAGGCAGGCAGATCTCTGTGAGTTTGAGGCCAACCTGGTCTACAGGAGCCAGTTCCAGGACAGGCTCCAAAGCTACAGAGAAACCCTGTCTCAAAAAACAAAAAACAAAACAAACAAACCAAAAAACAAGTACTCTTAACTCTAAGCCAGAAAGTATGGTGACAGTGTTGTAAACTACACAATTCCAAATTCAACTTTCGTGCCTTTTTCGTTGTCCTTACTCTGTGTCATTTTTCTGTGACAAAAATCAATAAAAGATTTAATTAATGGCTTATATCTTTCTAAATAATTTTATTCCCTGACCTATGAATTTTCACATTGTGTTATGAGACCGAAAGGGCAAATGTATTGGGAGCGCATTGTTAAATGATTATTGGGAGAAAACACCAAATTTCCATGCAGCAGCTGCGCAGTGGTGGTGCATGCCTTTAATCCTAGCACTCAGGAGGCAAAGGCAGGCAGATCTTTGTGAGTTCAAGGCCAGCCTGGTCTACAAGAGCTAGTTCCAGGACAGCCTCCAAAGCTGCAGAGAAAAAAAAACAAAAAACAAAAAAAGAAAGAAAAAATATTTCCATGTAGCTTCTGTTTACTAACATGTGCCTAAAATCTCTGTGACTACATTTCCTCCCTCTAATGAGTACCTAATCCATAGCCACCTGTTTCTACAATGATACTGTAATGAAAAGCATGCACACCTGTGATAATGTTATAATAATTGACATTACTAATCATATGGAGATATCCATAGTGACATGATGGTGTGTGTTTAAATCTGTAGTAAATATACCTTGCTATCTATCCTTAACATGAAAGTCTCTTGAGTTAAAAGACAAAAATTCAAGCTGTAGCTAATATAGAAATATAAGTAAATAAAAAGTCAATGCACTCAGCTCAGTTGTTTGAAATGATTATGAAGAACAAGGAAGTTAAAAATCTTTAACATGTACCAATCCAGTACTGTGAGCAAAAGCCAGGCCCAACTGGGGACCAAATTACAGAAGCTCTCTGAGAACATAGTCATTCCATTCACCTTTTTACTGCGGTACATGTGAGAAAGTCTGTGACTTTCCATAGATAGAATAATAAGGATCTATCAGTTACAGAGGACAGACCAGTAAATTACACATTCATGACGCTCAGCTCAGTCCTCTCTGTTTAGACACTGTCACTTACTAATTATCTTGCAACTATTTAGTCAGTAGAAGTTAGGAAACTCAAACAGATGACAAGAGCCCCAAACAAAATATAATAAGCACACTACAGCACCCTTCCCAACCAAGGAAGACAAAAATGTTTTGGTGTTTAGACTTAAAGCTTTACCCAAATCAAATGATCAGGCTAAGTGAAGACGCAAAACAAGACTTCCAGTGTTCTTTTCTTGCTGTGAGAACTGTGCAGCAATATTTTGATGTGATTTACATATCTGTTGTTATTAGCTGGCTTGTAAAATAGGATTGAGAGGCATTATATGTAGACCATGATAATTAGGAACACTTGATTCTGCTATTACTCCTAGATAGAAAGATTTGTTAGAAAGAGGATTTTTTTTCCAGGCACTATCCCTTTCCTTCTTTTATTTATTATACAAATTAAACTATGCTTGAATAATTGCATAAAACTATTTTCTTAAATAAAAGTAAAGTAGACACTGTATTTTGATAACAGTCAAACCAGATATATATATAGTCTGTGTAATTTTCCAGGGCACTTCAGAGTCTTCTTGATATTCATCTCATTCTATGTCTTATTACAATTACCCTGAAGACTCTGAGCCTGATTACTGAAGCTTTTTTAATACAGAGATGCAATATGTACTACTATCTGTTATACAAATAGAAACAAAAAACAGTACTGATAGTTCAGTCATTAGAATCAAAAGCTATGAGTCTCTAACAGATATAGTAAATAGAATCAGCTAGCAGATTCCTCTTGTTCTCCTCTACCACATTGTTTAATTTCTTTCAAACTTGTAGTAAATAAGCCTTCAACTCAAAGCAACAAAAATGAGTATTTTTTAGGGAAACCCTTTAGAGTATTGTCTAAAGAATTCATCTGCTTCTTTGGCTGGTGTGTGCATATGTAGTTGTGTGTGTGTGTGTCTGAGTGTGCGTGTGTTTGTAGAAAATCACATACCACAATACATTTACTGAGAGTGTAAATTGCATTCATGTTTACCTTCTTGGTTTGCTTCTTGAGGTTTGGAACTGTGGAGGGGTTTTCGAAGAAGAGAAAGTGGTATGACAATGTTTAATTCTTAGTAGTAGTTAAAGAGAAGAAATATGGAGATTCCTATCAAATGATTTTTGTTGAGAAAGATGGTCGGGGAAGGCATAGTAGTAGAAGGCATAGTAGTAGACCTCAGAGCACAAATGGCATTACAATCTTGTCCCACATTGAAGCAAGACCTAACTAAACTCAGATTAGAGAAGCAGAGGTTGTAGGCAAGCCAGTGTAGGGTACAGTTGGGTTGCAATGGCTTGATTGTGACACTGAAACATGACTCCTTGGAAGGAGATTTATTCTTCTGAAAAGAGAGCAGTTACTGAACCTTAAACAACAGAACTCAAACAGAAGCCTGATGAAAGAAGTCTATGTGGAGTGCCACCAACGTCCACAGTGATCTTCCCCAATTCGTAATAAACCGTTTGAGCACTGAGGCCAGCAGCCTGCTTTTTCCTACTTAATTACTATCCCCAGGATTTTTAAAGAATTTTGAGAGGAACTGGAATTTCCCAGCCTCTCTTGCAATGATGGTGATTGAATGAATCGTTCTGATGACAGAGAATTAGCCCAAGGTTGCTAAATGGTTCTTTTGTGAAAGACTCTCAAGAAGAAGTTTTCCATCCCTTGTCGGTCCTGCTTCTTTCTTTCGGCCACATTGATATGATGTCTCAAGTGTCCACCAACATCTTCAGACTAGAGGAGGCAACTTGTCTTAGATTAAGAGTGAAAGGGCCCATGCGTTAGTGTCTGAGTCTGTCTGTATGCATCTGAGGATGAGAATAGATAAACCTAATTCACTGCTTTTAGGAACCCTCTCACTACTATACTAACACAGCTAGTTTAACTAACAAATTTTTGTCTGAAAGTTTAAAAAAATTAATAAGGGAGAGAGAAAAAAACCTCAAGTACAAGGTTTTTGTTTTCTATTCATATTTTTTGTTTATTTTATTGAGTATGCAGTGGAAGAGGGCCTGTGGGTCAAGAAGAAGGGATGTGGCATGGACCACATGGTGACCATTGCTGTCTAAGAACGTTCTAGCATTTCAACATTGCAGACCACCTTCTCCAGCACCTTTTCATTTCTTTTCTAATGAGCCTCAGTATTAATGCCTTTCCCTCAGGAAAATTTTGTGGGGGTTGGCTTTTAGTAGAGGATAAAAATGTGTATAACAGTTCTCTCCCTCAACAAAATAATTAATTCTTTGGGGGGAAAATTCCCCAACACCATGGGAACCAGGAAATTCACTGCGTAATTCCTCATAATTACACCAAGAACAGGAATGGTAATGATTTACTGACACTGTAGGAGCCAACCATGATAAGCTAAATAGAAACAGACCACCCAAAGGAAGTCCTTCACTTCCAACTATTATCACCTGCCAGTGTAGGACTCTGACATCCTGAGTCTCAGCACATGTATCCCTGAAGCAATACATGGTTGCAGGAAGAACCACAAACTGAGATTACCTGAGTACCATCCAAGAACAAACCATTCATTCAAAGGAAAAGGTCTAACATTCCAACCGTTGTAGATAGCACACATTCACCAGGACACCCCTAGACAAATATCAGCCAATCAGGGGTCCTGAACCTTACAAATCCCTCACCCGCATATTTACTACTATAGAAACCCAACTCTAACTGAGCTCTGGACTCTGATTATTCCAATATGTTGGACATGCGAAGAGACCGAGTTTGCAAACTTATATAAAATAAAAGCTCTTTGCTTTTACATACAGGACTCAGTCTCCTCGTTGGTTTTTGGGAGACTTCGTGGATCTGTACACACAGACACAAGGATGAATTGCCTACAATTGTGACGCAGAGACTGAGGCCATTAAAGGCAAGGGTTCAGTTAATCAATACAAAACTGTCAGAATGGCATGGTATCATGGGAAAAGAGTATGAAGTCATGACCTTCCCTTTCAGGGTTCTGGGAACAGGTCCTATAGTAAGACTAAGAAACATGAGTGTAAATGCTTCCCACAAGTCCTTTCCCCAAGGTCAGGCATTTAGTTAAGCAAGGGTCTCCAGTCATTCCCTCCTGAGGAACTTAGGGCCCTGCAATTAACTTTTGACTAGTGTTTATTGTCAAGGTCACTGCTAGACTCCTCAACCCTGAAGCCACACCCCAGTTCACATGCCCCTTGTCTGTCTCCAGCTTAAGTATATAGTTTAAAAAGAACTGTGAAACCTTTCTCATCACATTGAAAAGATTTCTCCCCATATTTTGTTTGCTTTCCCTTCGAGAAGATGACTAAACCCTTTAAACATATTTTGTTTCTTTTTAAAGATTAATTTATTATATTAGTATTTTGTGTTCGTGTGTGTTCTGTGTGTATGTGGCTGCACATGTCATGGTGAGCATTGAGGTGTGAGGACAATTCCATGGAGTTGGTTCTCTTTTACCTTTCCGTGCTTTCCAGTGACCTGACTCAGGCTGAGGCAAGTGTTCTGACCCTCTGACATCTCTGGGATGCCTATAATGTGTTTTCTTTAGATCCTTAGCATAGGAGTCCAGTACCTGGGTTACACCAGTAAATGCGTAATGAAGAAACAGAATTCTATGGTAAGCTTAATTTGGAAAGTTAATTCCTAGGGTTTATAATAGCTCTTGGATGTTTACATTTTAAAATAGCCCTCATCTCCCAAATGTATTTATTTTAAAAGCCAGCATAACTGTGTTTGCTTCTAGATCCACATCTGGATAAAGCACAAATCTCCAAATTCATGAAAACAATCATATCCTAGTGACATTATTTATTTTGAAAATACAACTTTTATTTTGAAAGCCATTTAAAATATAATTTATTTTGAAAATTAAATTTGTTTCCAAAGAACTCTGACTCTATGATGAGATGATTCAACTAAAGTTGCACTTTTTAACTTCCTCTCATCAGATGCAAAGTCACTAAATCCATTTGTGTTCTTTGATCGCTGTTCCTTTCCTACTTTGGACTAATCCCTCAGAAATTATTTAGGAGTATTGAACAGAACTTTGGGGTGTATGTTACCTTATGTTTCAGTGGCAAGACTCAACCTCCTCATTATTTAGAAAATATTTCATGTGATAATATTAGACAAGCAACGTAGCCAAGGCCATTTCACCTCTGGGCAGGTTCCTGAAGGTTTGCAGTGACATTGCGCATTCTCGCCACTGATCCTGCTCTCTCTGGGGCTGTGCAGAGTGAGGCAGTTGCATTGGGCTAGGATGGCATAAGTCTGACCGCCAGTTTACAAGAAGAGGCAGTATGTACCTACAAGTAACCTTCATTTGTGTTGAAACTGATGGTAACAAAAGGCCTGTTCAGAGAGGATGATCACATAGCAGAAATTTTCATTATAATTTATTTTTATACATAACAATCATTTTGAAATGCTCTAACTGGTACACCCATTGGGTGACTATAATGTGTGCTTCATCTTCAGTCACTTTTTACACTGAACAAGGCACTGGTATAATTAATTACAGTTACAGTTATGTCATTGCTATAATCTGGAACTTCCTAGGGAGGCTGAAGGTCAAGATCAGTCTTAATTAGCAGTTTTCAACTCATGGGTCATGTCTTTTGGAAAACACATATTTCTGATGATCTTAGTAACTGACACATGACTCAGTAACAAAATTATAGGTATGAAGTAGCAATAAAAATAATTTTATGGTTGGGGGTCACCACAACATGAGGAACTGTATTAAAGGTTGTAGCATTAGTAAGATTGAGGACCACTGGTCTTAAATGCTGTTTCAATGGTGAGTATTCAGAAGTAACAATAACAAAACAATTAGACAGTAGTTGGAAGATGTGTGAATGTCTATTCTCCCAGCTATCAGTGATAAAGGACCCCACCTAAATCACTTACAAAGAGGTAGTGGGGGACTGGTCCCAGGAGCAGTGGTTGTGGGATCACCCAAGGCTTCAGTGGGTCCCCTGGTGTGTAGCCTGAGGCCTAGGGGAGGGGAGGGAGACAGATATGCCATGCAGAGAGTTTGGGTATAGAGTTTATTTACTGGGTTGTGGAGGGGAAAGAAAAGGGAGAAGGGGAGAAGGGAAAAGAAGGGGAAAAGGTGGGAGAAGAGAGAGAGGAAGAAGCTACTCTCCTGAAGAAAGGAAGACAGAGATGGGGGAGAGGGAGGGAGAGAGGTCTGGAAAGGAGATGGAAGATGGACTTGCCTTGGTGGCAGTGAGGAGGTTGGGCGTGGGCAGAGCTTGTCTCTTAAAGAAACAGGGTATCCAGGTGACAGACCAGGCCAGAAGATTACAACATTCCCCTCCCCTCATGGACTGGCCTGGAGCAGGGATTGAAGGCCAGGTAAATGCAGAAATCAGATTAAAAGTAGATTATGTTTAGGTCACATTCCATGTACACATTGATATATATCTTTTGATTTGTGAAGCATTTGAGCACACAAAACAAATGTTTGTTTGCTTGATGATCGCTCTTCCTGTTTATCCCTAGGCAATGAAATTTCTTGAGTAGGCCAAGTTGTCACTCAACAAAAAGCAAGAGTAGCTCCAGAAAGGATCCAGTTTGGTTGTTCCTCTGGCACGTCAGTTTGTCTTTGGACACTCACCTGGTAGGAAAGTTGAGATGAACTCAGGAAAGGTGGGGTCAAAGCCACTCATCTCCTTTCCACCAAAGCCCCTGAACTTCCAAAACCATCAACAGCTCAGTACTCAAGGAAGGTTCCAGGGGCCTCTCTGAGGTAAATGCTAGTTAAGGCCGTATTTGTCTGACTTGGAAAGGCATGTGCTTTGTGTCTTGTTTTCACTGGAACCTTTCCATACATTCCAGCTATCCTGTTTATGAGGCACACTCCCTTTCTAAAAAAGCCAGATATGCACCAACTTTCCACCCTACAAGTTTTGAACTTAACATACTGGATCAAATGAGTCCAGGGGCTCTTCCTATTTTCCTTTCCAGTTCTCGGTACACAGGAATTTCCATTCTCCTACTTAAAAATAAAACAAAACAAACAAAAACCAAAATACCAAACATACTGTTTTTCATGCCAGAAAAATGATTTAGTTAAAGAGGCAAAAGAAAAATGCCCTCTGGTAAGAGGAATGCCTTGTCTGCATGGAATCTTGACCTGGAGTCATATTGCAGGTGTGTGCATGACTAGAACCACAAGGCAACACCTAAAAGGTAAGGAATTTAGTTTCTTTTCTGTAAACCTTGTGTGTTTGTCTGTCTCTGTGTATGATGACTCCTACCTGCATGGTTTTTTAAAGATCTCTTGTTCACTACAGCCAATCCTCACTGAAGCTAAATGCTAGTAAACTTGTGGGCATTTTCCTGTCTCTGCCTCCCATCTTGCCACCAGCACAGTGATTCCCATACGTGACTTTTTGTGAGTTCTGAGGATCTGAGCTCAGGTCCTCATACTTATGCAGTCGTGCCTCCCTTTCTCAGCCTAGGAATTTAGTTTTAAGTAAAATAAATGAGCACATGATTAAAAGCCTAAGTGGATGAAGTCCAGTTAGAAATTGGCCTTCTTCATACTGCATTTCATAGTTCTGGATACTGCCACTTGAAATCTCAAATCTATATTTTATCATCAGATACAATTATGGGAAATTAAACAGTAATGACTTATCCCACAATTACCCCATGATGGGCCCTGTATAGAGTCTCACTGCTAGCGTAAAAATCCTTTGAGGGCAGCACTGTTGTCCCTCTGTTTTGGATGGTAAACTCAAGTCTAGAGAAACTAGTATCAACCCGAAGTCATGTAGCTAGTATGCCTGGGGGACAGGCATTGTGGGCAGTGCTGACTACAGAGCACTTCTTGGTGAAGACTGTCCCACATGTAGTCGAGAACAGAAAGACAATTTACCCAATGTAGCACTGAAAGCTCCTGGGTATTAAACTTATTAATGTTAGTCCTTCAGTGGTGACTCAGTAACCCCATGTTACATACCCACTTAAGCCATGACTTAAGTAAAAGCAACTATCCCTACTTTTCCTGTCCCCTGCCCTAAGGTTGGTTCATTATCCCACTCTAACACAGCAGTGTTTAGTGTTCACAATGTCAAAGAACCCCCTAAATGTTTTAGCCCTTTGCGAGATTCATTTGCTTTCTATGCCCAAGGTAACTTTGAGGTTTAGCTTGAAAGTTTTGGCCTGAGCCTCCTGCAGAGGCAGGAATCAGGTCTGCTGGCCAGTGCTCAGTGTAGGGGAGGGCAGGATCCTCTTTTCAACTCTTTCCCCAGCCTCTTGCCAGAAGATTCTCTGAGCAGCTTACTAATTAGGCCAAAGCATAAAGTGCTGTTCACAGTGGCTTTTCACTTGCTAACTTCCAGTTCTGCCTCGGTAGCCAAATCTGGACCAGGGAAGAGAGCAGGGTTGGTCTTCTGTCACCATCCCTCCTCTGACCTTAGCTATTACTAAACTCCGCTGTGGTTCTGCTTGCCGGCAGATGAGGTTTGCTACTTCCCAGTCACAGGCTGTTGGGTTAATAGGACAGGAGCGGTGAAGACGGTGCATCTAGCTATACAGGTCTCTTAGCATATGGGGCTATTTAAGACACAGTCTATAACAAGCAAGATTTATTTGAAAGCCAACAAAATCCTCTGTTTTAGCTACGACACCTGCACATAATGTTGGATGAGCATTCACATTGAGTTTCCTGTTTTAATTTACTGGAAGGCAACAGCAGCCCTTGCAGATAGTGGGAGGACTCTGCATGTTGACACAGTACTGCCTCCACAGGTCTGTCGAAATCTGTGCTCTCGCACGCTAAATGTTCTATCAATAAATTTACAGTTAACATTGTAAATTAGAATATTATTTGTCAAGAGAACAACCAGTGCAGAGTAAAAAGTATTTTTTTCCTAACAGTATACAGAAAAACACGAAATTACATGATATAGCTTTCAAAAAGCAAACTAATGGCACTTTATAAACATTTTTTGCTTCATGTCCCTTGGTGACCAACTCAGGGTTTTTTAAGCCTATATGGCATTTGGTTAATTTGTATACCTTTTCAGTTCAGATTAAGAGATAAATTATTCTAATGCCCTTCAAATCAATTGAGATTGGTGAAAAAAAATATAGTTTTAATGCTGAAGAGACACCATGACCAAGGAAATTTTTATAGCATTTAACTTGGAACTTGTTTACAGTTTTTAAGGGTAAATCTGTGGTCAATGTTAGGTTGGGAGCCTAGGTCCCAGTTTCTGGCATCTATCTCAGCCCCAGGCCTGGTATGGACTTCAAATCCCAGCAGGCCAGGTCCTGACCCCTCCCTGGGGGTGGGGTCAGGACCACTCCCCAGGGTACTTAAGTGATCCCTCAAAAGAGAAACATGTGGTCCCCCTTTCTTCCTCCCGGGGGTTGCATTCCTGCTGCTTCCCAGTTTCCCCCTCTGGGCCACCCGAGAGCGCAGATCTCCCATTAAAACTGGATATTTCTTAATTTGGCTTGTTTTGATTTGGCTTGATTGGGAATTTTTGCGTCGTCAGAGAGCTCGCCTTAGGAAATATTCCTAACAGTCAGCCTGGTGTGAGCTTTTGAAGCCCAAAAGCCCACCCTGAGTGACACATCTATTCCAAAAGGCCATAGCCTCTCTGTGGAGTTTGAATAGGTATGGTCCCCATAGACCCCTGTGTTTGAATGCTTGATCCATAGGGATTGGTACTATTAGGAGCTGTGGACTTGGAGTAAGTATTTCACTGTGGAGGTGGGTTGTGAGATCTCCTGTGCTCAAACTATGCCCAGTGACACAGTTCATCTGCTTTTTCCTGTGGATCAAGATGCAGCAATCTCAACTCCTCCTCCAGTATAATGTCTGCCTGCAGACCACCATGAAGATGGTGGACTAACCCTCTGAAACTGATCCAGTCCCAGTTAAATGTCTTCTTCTTCCTTCACAGCAATAGAAACCCTAAAATACATTCCACTAAGGTTATACCTCTGAATCCTTCCTAAACAGTTGCACTAATTGGGGACCAAGAATTTAAACATGTGAGCCTATAGGAACCATTCTCATTCAGATCACTACATCAGCACCTAAAGCTGTTAAGAAATAGGCAGGACATTGATATCAGCCTAGAGGTTCTTAATTAATTAATATTGTTACTACTCACAGTATACTAATGCAGTTTGAAGTCCATGTTAATAATATATTTTATATTCTATTCTATATATTAAATTCTTTTCTGCACTCAACACTAATGATAGTTGCAGATGTATTTGTGTCTTTTCTAAAGTTCATTTTATTTACAGGGTCATACAACAGGAAATCCTGAGTTACAATCAGATGAAGTGTATCTTGCACGATAGACATGTAGACATATACTCTTCTATAATAACTAAGTTGCCTTAAACTTTTAAAAATCAGTATTTATCCAATTTCATTGGCCACAATTTAAAATATATGCATATTACAATGGAGTTGGTATATTCAGACAAGTTAATATTAATGCTGTTATGAGCTGTTGTAATTCTTTGCTTTGAAATTCTTTGAAATTTTTGTTCTGCATTCCTTACATGTCTCCTAATAATTAAGTTACTTTTTCTTCATTATAATTCAGTTTGCCCAGAGTTCATCTTCCCTGGAAAAGTTTCCCAACAGGATTTTAATATTATTCTTGCCCTCTCTGTATTCTTGCAGGATTCTGTCCCAGCACCACTTCCCAACACTTCTCATAAGTCCTTCCTAATGAATGGTTCTGACATAGCAGACTGCACCAGGCCCCATGTTCATCATTACATACATACAAGACTGCACTAGGCCCAATTGCCATCATCATACAAGTGCTAGACTGTGCCAGGTCCCACTGGCCTCATTACAGAAATACATTCTAAATTTGACAGTATGTTCATCACTTTGCTCAAGTACTTACAGGCCTTGCCTTGCCACCATAGACAGAGCCATTAGGACCCCCTGAAGATGCTGACTGTGATAGGGTGGGAACCCTCTTAGGTTCTAAGATCACTGCCCAGTAAATATGGAATGGTCCTTAGATTCAATATTGAAATTTCCTCTTGATGGATTTTTTTCTGTGACTAATATGAAATGACCTTCTTTGTCTCTTTTGACTGAATTTAGTTTGAAGTCTATTTTGTTAGATATTAAGACAGCTATACCCGCTGGTTTCTTAGGTCCATTTTATTGGTATATTTTAAAACCAAAGAGAAGTTGAATAAAGGAAACATTCAAGACAAGCCAGAAGATGGAATAGAAGGCTGCCTGCTAAGCCAAGGATGCTAAAGCATGGAGTTGAAAGTGAACAGAAGAGGCCAACACCAGCATGTGAGGAATCAAGTGTGTCTGGAGCTGCTTCATAGCTGCTGGTGATAGTCATGGGTTGTTAGACAGCTCTTCCACAGTACTTGCTCTTGTACCTTGCTTCTGCACCTGGCTTTTGTTCTTGACTGGTTAATTTCCCTTGGGGCTTCTTTTTAAACTTGCCATTTGTGATTCTTTCTTCTTAAACCTACACTTTTTTTCTAAGTCTTTCCACCAAGACGTGACCGTATCTTAACCTTCATATGGCAGAGAACATGGGTGTGGCTTGACTTCCCTGCCCCCACCTTGTCTTTATTCTCTTCCTGGAGGACAAGCTCCCCCACACAAGATCACCTCCTCTTCATTCAAAGGCAAATGGCTATTTCCTAATTACATTTAACAACTGATATTCAGAGATGATTGATTGTCCTGTGCCTTCAACAATGAGCATTACTCTACTGCCTTTCCCCTTCTGACAACTTCTTTTTTCATGTCTGGCTATTTTCAAACCTCTCAGTAGGATCCACACCTGGAGCCTCCATGAGCTAATAAAACTTTCAGATTCCCCTTCTCAAACATAAACACAAATGTTTTTCCTTCATTTCCCATTTCTTCCCTAAGTTTCTGTTTTGGATTTCCAACATCATGCCGGACATCTATTTAGATCCCTGACACATCCTCAAAATCCACAAGTGTTCCTCTTCTCAGCCAAATGGGTTTTCATTAATAGCCTTATTTTCCTATTTATTTCAGTTTAAATCTTTAAACCAGGTTCCCAACAGCCTACCAGTCCCCAGAACTCTGCTCTAATTTCAGAGTTCTTAGTATTTAGGCTCTGTCTCACCATTCCCTCTGATCCTTCCTGCTTTAGGCTCTTTGCCATTTACTCTGCCATAACTTTCTTATAGTCTCCTTCAGCCAGTGCTCGGCACTAAAAGTTATTCAACAAGGACTGGGGAGATGCTCAGCTGATTCCCTGAAGATTCCCAGAACCCACATGAAAAGCCAGGCATGGTGTGTATGCATGCTTGCCTCTATATGCTGCTCCTTTTTCTATTTCTAAGTTACAGAATCCTAGTTTCTGGATGCTCTAAGGTTTGTTTATGTGATTGTGGCTAATTGTATTTGAGGGATCTCTGAGGTGACTATAAAAGTGCTCTTCACATTCATCTACAGCTCTACGTACAGAGTTGTGTTCCTACGTCACTTATTTAAGGGCCTAGGAGTAGGGTCATAGGGCAGATGGTAAGCATAAATGTCACTATGTGAGATACAAACAAACTGCATTGCAAGTGGCTGCGGCATTTTCCATTTCAGCAGCAAAATATAAGTATCCCAGGTACTTGGCATCCTTAGGAGGGATTTATAGTATCACAGTTTTAAGAGCCATTTTACAGCTTCTGGGCTGGCTCAGTCAGTAAATCATTTGTTATGCAAAAATGACTACCTGAGTTCTTTGGGTCCTCAGGACCCGTGTAAAAGGTCAGGCATGCTACAGTGCATCTGTGACCCTGCTATAAGGAGGCAGAAACAAGAGGATCCCTAAGGATTTCTGAACAGCAAGCCGAGTTAGATCAGTAAGCTCCAGGGTCAGTGAGCTTCGAAAATTACAGTGGTGACTAATTGAGAAAAATTCTCAGTGCTGACCTCTAACCTCAACAAACATGCATACATATAGACATGTACATACATATAAATGTCAACAGACCATTGCTTCCAGCTTCACTTCTTGATACAGTGTGATCATATTACTATCCCATGAACAAAAATTTCAAAAGTCAAAATAAACAACTCCCCTAATCCTGTATAAATTCCTTCCTCCTGAGAAGTAGGGAAGTGTTATTAGTCTATTTAACTTGCTAGAGTGAAATACCTTAGACTTAGTAACTTGTTAGCATTGAAATTGACTGCAAACTGTTTTGGAGGACGCTGGGGCAATGGAGTACTAACAGGCTGTGTGGTCCCTTTCTGATAGCTACAAATGGCTTCTTTCTTGAGGACCGCAATGCCTTTATAACCTAGTTAGTCACCTTCCCAAGGTCCTGCCTTTTAACACTGACACATCCAGGATTTATTTAAATATTTATATTTTGGAAGTACCCAAAATCTATTGCTAACTCTATAGCCTCTTCTTTCACTTCTCCCCTTATACTCTAGGTCAGTATTTCTCTTGCCTATGTAGTGCCAGCCTGTGCCCTTCCATCTGTACAGTCCAGCCAGTCTTTCAGCTTCCAACTTAGACCCATGTCACTTATCTCGTGTCTCTGTCACCAAAATACCCTCTGTCTTTCCTTCAGGCATAGTTAACCCCTTCACTAATGAATGTTTCCATAATTGTATTATAATTCTTACACTATGCAGGGCTATTTTTCTGCATATTATCTGCTACTTGTGTTTTTTATTTAGATATTTACATATTATGTCTGGGTCTGTAATTTATATATTACACTAGCAAACACACTTACCAAGAAGTAAAGTCCTCCAGGAAGGAGTTGCTCTCAGTCCAATTGGAAAAACTTCCTTTGATACTTTCACTAGCAAAGCCTGTTAAACAATCAGCTCAGTCACCTCCTGCTGACAAAACACTCTAGGCTCAGAATGTACTCAAGAGTATTCTAGGCTCGCAAAGAAACCCATCTACCACGAGGGAGGAGAGGAGGTAGGGTAAGCCTCTCATACTCGAGTGAGAACAGACTTCCTTGGTCCTCTTCCTTTTCTTTTACAACAATCAAATGCAAGCAAGCCCTGAACCCCCATCCCGTTTCCCCACAGTACCCACAGTATCAAGCACAGAGTGATTTACCTTGAGTTCCTCAAGACTAATCTCACTTTTTCTTGGTTAAACCAATCTCTATAAGATGATGCTCAAACTGTCAAGTTTCCTTCCACCCACCCCTCACTCTGATCACCCTAAGGCTCTGTGGGATCTATCCTCCCTTCATCTTCATCCTCCCAGCCATCACATCCCTGCTGGCTCCCATTCAATCCTTGGTGTATTACAGAAGAGTTTGTATCTCAGTCTCTTCCAGTGCTCACTGAGTGCTTCTCCAAGGGCTGTGCTCCCACTACTGACTTATGAGAGGCGATGATTTCCTCTCCTAGCCCTCATGGATAACCTGGAGACGGACAGCATGCCTTCCTCATTGTTTTTTCCAGAGTTCTCCCTAAGTGCCTTACTCTATTGGACCCTAATAGCCAGAGGTCTTTCAGTAGGAATGGTCAGGTATTTAATGCCATTTACTGACTCCAGGTTGAATTCCCATCTCATCTCTAGAAAGCTGTGACTGCTTGATTACAACCAATGGACCAGGCTGTCAGACACTCTTCCATTTAATATGCACAGGCCATTTCTGCAAAACCTGCATATTCAGGCTGCCTGCTCTTTTCACCAATTCTTTCAGTCGCTGCCCTAATTTTGCTACTCTCTCCTATCGTCATAGTTTCAGAGATGTCATTAGTAGACATGACATCTTGATACCACATATCTTCTCTGAGCACAGCCTCCCTCCTTTTAATCCTTAATCTTTCTAAGTTATGGATGGTGACAATGAGCGACCTGTTCTTGAATCCGATTACTGAAATATTACCTATCTCTGACTCTGCTTGCTATGCCTTCTGTTCCCCGTCCTTCAGCAAATCAGTTAATGGCTTCACCGCCTTTCAATTCTTGTTCAAATGTCACCTTTCTTCACTACCATGAACCTTGCTAGTGCTCTCAAGATGGAAATTTCCAGCTGCCTCCCCTCTCTACTTTTTCACAATTGCACATACAATCTTTTATGCTAGATAATTATTAAAAATTTATTAATATGTGATTATTACACAGAATGAGTAAAGTTCTGAGTGAATGTATGATGTGGGCAAGCCATGTTGTGGATAAATGCCTAAGCCCTATGGTGGTGGTAAAGATTCCCTGGTGAGGCTCAGAGAGATGGGAAAGCCCTTCTTAGGTTTGAGTGTGAATGTTGACAAGATGTGCAGAAAAGCACCATAGCTTTGCCCTCTTGAATGTTTATGACCTGAAGTCTATTACCCTACACAGAGTTCACCTACCAAGATTAGCCAAACCTGCCTCCTTGTCCAGCTGTATTAATTACCTGGCCTCCTTCTTTAAAAAAATTAAAAAACTGAATGTAATAACGTTGCTTCTTGTTCAGCTGTATGCAATAACGCTGCCTCCCCTTCAACTGTATATAAATAGCCTATGGTGAGTCTACTATGACGGCGTTTCTTCCAGATAGGCAAGCTCACCGGATCCCCGCTTTCCTGTGTCTGTGTGCCTGTCCTTTCCTCCTTCATTTCCTCACCAGCCAAGGTAGGTGAATCATTGGAGCTTTGCAGAACACAGTCATTTATTGTTTATTCTGTTTTCTGCTACCAAAATTATAAACTCATAAGGAAAAAAATGTGTGTGCATGTGTGTGTGTGCACGCATGCGTGTGTGCGTGTGTGTGTGTGTGCGTGCATGCGTGCATATGAGAGAGAGAGAGAGAGAGAGAGAGAGAGAGAGAGAGAGAGAGAGAGAGCTTTGTATGTGTTTTTCTGTACACGTATTCCTGTGTGCAGGGGTACAGGCAAGAGATCGTCCTCCTCTGTCCATCTCTACCTCGGTACAAAATAACCTTTCACAGCCTAGACCTCACCATTTCAGCAACTGGTTGACAGATCCTCAGGATCTGCCTGTCTTTGGCCTTCCACCACTGAGCTACAGGTACATGCCACCATGCTTGGCTTTTATATTGGTGCTGGAGGACAGAATTCAGGTGCTGAAACTTGCACTGGAACACTTCATCCACTGGGCTCCATCCCTCCATTCCTTTCTGATATTGTATTTTTTTTCTTCGGTTCTCTGCCATCTCCTCGGGATTTAAAGAAAGACCAGGCAGTCTCTAAACAGTACATATTTGTAGAGTGAGTGGATAAACAGGCATCTTTTCTTCATTGATCAAAATGCCCCGCATGTCTTTGCTCTCCCCCTCTCACTTCTTTGACTTGTGTTTATTCCTGTATCATTCATGTAGCTTTTCCCCATCTGCTTCCCCTTTCTCAGTCTTTTTAGGAACTCAGCATACCCATCTTGGAGGAGTTTAGCCTGTCTTGTCTGTTATGTTCTGCACTCCTTCCCAGCACACATATACTAATATTTCCCTCCAGGAACCATCCCTGAGCTTGAGTTCTTTCATATCCCTAACTAAGCCTACTCATTTGCTTAGTTAATCCTCATGTCTCCCATTTTACATACATGTTTCACAGTTCAGACACAGTGAAAGCAACTATGCTCTTGGGGTACAGCATACACAATCTGGATGCATGGTGTTCTCTGATGACTCATTTCATGATAGTCTGGCACATACATGCTGTGCACATGTGTATTGAGAAATGAAAATCCTTAATTTCTTCCATTAACCAGAGCTGCTCACTGTAACACTCAGTTAAGGGGAGGAAAATGAAAACCAAGCCTTAATATTTATAAAGACACTGAGGCTCTGTCTTCTATCAGAACACATTTGCCCTGTATCCTGTCTTCAACTGCAAGGTATCAAGAGGGAAAGGAGTCTTCTGTAAATCCACACCGTTGCCTTATGTCTTCACTTAAATATTCAAGTGCAGCCAATGTGTCTGGCTAAGTCTGCAGCAGTAGCCAGAACAAGGGCCCATACACTTCCTGGGTAAGTGATGATTTATGACTCAGCTCTAATTGTGAGTTTGTGAATCAGATAAAATGATAACCCAAAGGCTTTCTCCTCTTAACAAAGAATATTTAAATGAGACCCTTGCCAACAGGAAAGCATATACATACATCTTAAATAGTTTAAAAAGGAGTCAGGATATGAACAACCATGGAATTGGATTAAAACACCTTTTACATGTAGCACATGGAATCAACTTATTTCCCTTTCACCTCATGAGAACTCTGCTAGTATTAGTCAAAGCTGGTTCCTTGGAATGAAGTGGTTAGGGATTTAGCTCACAGAAGACCATCATATCATTAGGGTATAGAGGGAGAAGAGTCCAGTTGAGGATTTTGGAGTAGTAATGGCATTGATGCATTTCTTCATCTATGAATTTTCTAGTAATACCTGCTATGCGGTGTGTTGGGAGGGGGGGTATTTTAAAGCTATAGTACTTGCTGTGTAAAGTTTACGGCATCATGGCCAAACCTGACATAAAACGGAATGCGTACAAGAAGCATATCACAAAAAGCACCAGGCAGGGAGCAGTGGCATCAGATAACAGGACCCTGTCACTTCAAATGGAGACAGAGAGGGACAAAGCACACTTCCTTGAGGAAGTTCCTGGCCTCTTTTTACTGCCTGATTGCACATCTATACTGTCTGCTTTCCAACTACAAGCTGCCTGTGAAAAATCACACCCTATTGCTAGTGCTGGGCTAGGATTGATAACACAACAGAAGCAGCCTGTTCAAAGGTGTAAAATGATTCCCCATATCCAAAACCTCATATTTAATCTCTGATTGCTGAGTCCCATAGTTCCTGTTCAACTTCCTCTCAAACCTCAGGTCTTTCAGTTTTTGAACACCAACTGTATCAGATCAAATGCTTCTGCTAAAGGTTCCAAACTTATTGGAACATTACAACAAACTCATGTTTGAGTGGGCAATATAACAGTTACTTGCTCACTATGACAAGGTGATAGATTGTCTCCCCATTTATATAGCAGAGAAGACTCTGCTATATTACCAAGTAAATGACACAGAAAATGGAAACTTGGAGTTTATAAGATTCTATATTCCCCAATATATATCCACACACCTTCAAACACCTGATTTTTGACAAAGAAGCAAAAAATATCAAATGGAAAAAAGAAAGCATATTTAACAAATGGTGCTGGCATAACTGGATATCAACACATAGAAGAATGAAAATAGACCCATAGCTATTACCATGCACAAAACTCAAGTCCAAATGGATCAAAGACCTCAACATAAAGCCAGTCACATTGAACCTTATATAAGAGAAAGTGGAAAGTATACTTGAATACATTGGCACAGGAGACTACTTTCTAAAAAATCCCCAGCAGCACAGACACTGAGGGAAACAATTAATAAATGGGACCTCCTGAAACTGAAAAGCTTCTGTAAAGCAAAGGACACTGATGTGGGAGTCTTCAATTTGTGTTGATTTCATTGTTTAATAAAGAAACTGCCTTGGCCCTTTGATGGGACAGAAAATTAGGTAGGCGGAGTAAACAGAACAGGATGCTGGGTAGAAGGAAGTGAGGTCAGACACGATGAAGCTCCTGCCCAAGATGGACGTACACTAGAATCTTTCCTGGTAAGACACCACCTTGTGGTGCTACCCAGATTATTAGAAATGGGTTAACCAAGATATGAGAGTTAGCTAAGAAGAGAATAGATATAATGGGCCAGGCAGTGTTTAAAAGAATACAGTTTGTGTATTAACCTTCATCAGGCGATGAAAGGAGACAGAGACAGAGACCCACATTGGAGCACTGGACAGAAATCTCAAGGTCCAAATCAGGAGCAGAAGGAGACGAAGCACGAGCAAGGAACTCAGGACTGCGAGGGGTGCACCCACACACTGAGACAATGGGGATGTTCTATCGGGAACTCACCAAGGCCAGCTGACCTGGGTCTGAAAAAGCATGGGATAAATTTGGACTAGCTGAACATAGCGGACAATGAGGAAGAATGGGAACTCAAGAACAATTGCAGTGGGTTTTTGATCCTACTGCACGTACTGGCTTTGGGGAGTCTAGGCAGTTTGGATGCTCACCTTATGAGACCTGGATAGAGGTGGGCGGTCCTTGGGCTTCCCATAGGTCAGGGAACCCTGATTGCTCTCCGAGCAGATGAAGGAGGGTGACTTGATCAGGGGAGGGGGAGGGAAATGGGAGGCAGAAATCCTTAATAAATAAATAAATTTTAAAAAAAAGAATACAGTTTGTGTTGTTATTTCAGGTATAAAGCTAGCCGGTGGCCGGGAGCTGGGAGGCGGAAAGCAGCCCACCACTCCTTCTACAGGACACAATCAACAAGACAAAACAACAGCCTACAGAATGGGAAAAGATCTTCACTAACCCCACATCAGACAAAGGTCTGATCTCCAAAATATACAAAGAACTCAAGAAATTGGTCATCAAAAGAACAAATAATTCAATTAAAAATAAAGGAGTACAGACCTAAACAGAGAACTGTCAAAAGAATGAATCTAAAATGGCTGAAAGACACTTAAGGAAATGTTCAACATCCTTAGTCATCAGAGAAATGCAAATCAAAACAACTCTGAGATTCTATCTTACACATCTATAAGAATGGCCAAGATCAAAAGCACTGATGACAACTTATGCTGGAGAGGTTGTGGGGTAAAAGGAACATTTCTGCATTGTTAGTGGGAATGCATGCTGATACAGCCCCTTTGGACGTCAGTGTGGTGATTTCTAAGAAAATTAAGAATCGGCCTTCCTCAAAACCCAGTAATACCACTTTTGGGTATATATCCAAAGGATGCTCAATCATACCACAAGGACATGTGCTCAACTATGTTTATAGAAGCATTGTTTGTCACAGCCAGAACCTGGAAACAACCTAAATGCCCCTCGACCGAAGAATGGATAAGGAAAATGTGGTACATTAACACAATGGAGTACTACACAGCAGAAAAAAATGATGACATCTTGAATTTTGCAGGGAAATAGATGAAGCTAGAAAACATCATTTTGAGTAAAATAACCAAGACCCAGAAAGACAATTATCAAATGTACTCACTCATAAGTGTTTTTTAAACATAAAGCAAAGAAAACCAGCCCACAAATCATAATCCCAAAGAATATAGACAACAATGAGGACCCAAAGAGAGACACATACATAGATCTAATATACATGGGTAGTAGAAAAAAACAAGATCTCCTGAGTAAATTGGGAGCATGGGGACCTTAGAAAAAAGTTGAAGGGGAGGGGAGAGGCAGGGATGGGAGCAGAGAAAAATGTAGAATTCAATAAAAATCAATTAAAAAAGATTCTATATTCCCACACTTATATTAACAATGCCTAATGTCATTTAATCTTTACATCATGGGCAATCAGAGACATCTTGAACTTTATGACATTTTACTTTGGTATGAAAACAATTCAGAGAGGAAATGGATAAAGGCCTCTTATGACATGAGTTTGCACATGACTGATAAATTCCTTGATTTTGGATTTCTTGACAGTTCCCAGTTACAATGCTTCATCACCTGTGAAAGTCATTGGCAGTATCCAGGAACCTGGAATTCTATGACCAACTCATTTGCACCATTCTGGATGACTTATCAGCATTGTCAAAGTGCTATGAAAGTTAGTATGCACTATCAAAGGTAAAATTATTTTGACCCAGACTCTCACTAGAACAACCATGCATAAGAGTGACATTTGGCTAGAGGAAGGCCTCTGCAAAATGAAATACTTCTGCATTTCTTGTGATTTTTCAGGACATTCCATTCCGTGTTTGCCAATAAAAATCTTTAATAAAGACTCTCACACAGAGTGATGGTCTATAGGCTCTCTGAGATTATAGCAACTTTATATAATCTGCTGTAAATTGTTGCTAAATGTTCCTTACCATAGCACAGGAATACCTAGTAACCACAAAAAATCAAGGATGCCTGTGTTCTGCACAGGGGAACTGTGTTGAAAAAAAAAAGTTAAGCCTAAAAGAATTATAATTTTGTAGTATGAAAGGCAAACTGTTTGTGGCCTCTAGACAATAGTTAAGCTGTCTATCTGTGAGGAAGAATGTGAAGTCCAGGAATAGCTCAGGCCAGACAACCTACCCTGTTCAGTCAGCAGCAGCACTTATCTATTTATTCTTCAAAACTAAACTCATCTCTGGGATGCAGAATTTCTCTCCAAAGCCCTGGTATGCGCTTTTTCCATGATGTTCATACATTACCTGTAACATAAACGGGGCCCGTTTCCGTCCCTCCCGATACCCCACAGCTGGCAAGCCCCAAAGAAAATCACACAGAGATCTCTATAAATTATAAAGCTGATTGGCCCATTAACTCAGGCTACATATTAGCTCTTGTAGCTTATATTAGCCCATTGTTTTTATCTATGCTAGCCACATGGTTCAGTACCTTTCTCAGCAGGGCAGCTCACATCTTGCTTCTTTGGAGTCTGGGCAGGAGTGGGAGGAATCAACTTTCTCCTTTCCAGAATTCTCCTATTCTCATTGTATCATTTTTACTTCCTGTCTGGTTTTCCCACCTATACTTCCTGTCTGGACAATCAGTGTTTATTTAAAACATTACTGACAAAATACAGACAATTCTCTCACACCAATTACCCTCTGTCTCACCAAGTCTATCACAGATAATATAATTTGGTCTCAAAGAGCAGTGGACTCTGGTATTGGTGTTGTGCTGGCCTCCAAGAGGACTACATCAGTCTTGAACTGGTACATTGCCATTTGGTAACTTAGTCAGGAAATGCTAGAATTTATCCTCCAGATACCCTACCCTGATTTCAGCAAAGCATATACAACCTTCATCTTCTCCAACAACTCTGGAGTTTCATCAGATGGCACTAAGTCCTGTGTGGTCTTAGTTCTTTACAAAACATCGTATATACAACATTCCATTAACTAATGATGGTAACAATATTTAATGCTTATATTTCTATCACCAACTCAGAGGTCTGGTATTGTAACCATATAAACTAGACCTTACATCTGGACTGTATTTAGGGCTGGCTGGGATTGAAATGTCCATTGAAAGGAAACATTTGTTGTTTGTTTGGTTGACATTCTAGCGTTTTATGAGACAAGGACTCACTCTTTAGGCTTGGCCAACCTTGAGCTTGCTATATAGACCTAACTAGCCCTGAATTCATAGGCATATTCCTGCCTCTGCTTTCTGAGTGCTGGGATTAAAGATAAGCACTAACACGCCTGTGAACTGACTTTTAAAATTTAAACTCAGGACTCTTGGGGCTGAAGTCTATCTTGAGTGTTTGGTGGGCTACTTTGTTGTCTTTAGTGTTAACCTTCCAGATGTTTTCCTTGAGTGGTCATCATTTGTACACAGTTTCCTTTTTCAAATTATAATTTTGTTTTAAATTAATTACAAAAAATCAAACTAAATGTATGAAAAGATAGCAGAGAAATACTGTGGAGATATGTCTTGTACTAAAAGAGACTGGCTCCATCTTTTCTCTGCCAACTATAAAGTTTGCTACAATGATTTCTTTGTTTCTAACTAAAACAGCCAGTTCTACAGCAATCCCTGCCCATCCTACTACTTTCTTCTATTCTTTGTCCTCCAGCAAACAATGAATACCTTACATGACTAGGCAAAGCCAACCTAGCTTCCTAGCTTCTCTCTAGCAAGCTCTTGGGAAAGGCACCCCTAGCTTGGCACTCTGCAAGGTACATTCGGTGGACCTTGTTTTAGAGAAACTAGAGTTTTTGTCTTTAATTATTTTCATTAAAAATCTCTAAATATTCAAAAGCACCCCCCCTCGCTCTGTAGTATAGAGGTAATGGCTCATTCTGAAAGAAGTTCCCCTTCTCCCTAGTACTCAATACCTGCCAGAGTTACTTAAGAGTGATACTGAATATACAGTCCTCTCCAATTTCAGGCAAAATGGTCCTTCTGAAAAGATATTTGTCATTTAATTTCAAGGTAAGGACCTTGGAACTAGGCACATAAACACCAATTGGTTGGCTACCTTTTGCATCAGCATATGTTGAAATACCAGTGTAAATCTAAAGTGTCCGAAGTTATTCAAAACATGAAAATATTCCAGTGTACATCTTCTATACAGGTTGAACTGTGTCTAATGTCCTATCCTTCCATCTTTATTATTATTCTTTCTTCTCACACTCCCAGGCTTATACCCATCTAAGACCTTTGACTTAACCTACCCTTCCCCAGGTACTTCTGCCTCATAGTTCATAATTGGGCATGGGATGTATTTGTCAACACTCTAGGCCAATCATACTGCACCAATACTTATTTAGCATGACAGCAGACTCTTTGACAAATTCAGTAATATTTCCCAAGCAAAACAAAATAATAATGAAACACCATGTGAAAAGAGGCAACATTTCTAAACTACTTACAGTAACAATGAGTTACTAAGGTCATTGCTAAGGTCAGAATGAAAGTCTACTTCTTAAAAGCTTATATTCTGTTCTAAAATGAGAAGAAATTTAAATACATCAAAATGTACCATTCAAAATAAAACATTGTTTAAAGTTATTTTGAGAATTACATACGTGGGGCAGGAAAGTCTGATAACCTGAGTCAATACTTGGGGCCCACATGGTGGAAGGGGAGAGTGGACTTGCTCAAGTGGTCCTCTGACCTGTACACTCACACCCAGGAATAGGTGACTGCACACATATGCATATACACCCACAATAAATAAGTGCAAAAATTCTTTAAATTCAATAAAAATGAAAAATAAACATAAGACCATTATAATTTACTTTGTAATTTTCTTTCAATGATTTTCATTTTAATTCTTGAGTTAATTGGGTGTCTTTAAAAATAACTGAGTGAGATAATTTGAATATGTCTGTCTTTATCACAGTTTCCTAGCAAGAACTATTCTTGCTGTTGCTGAAAGGTGAATCACTTTAACGAATGTATAAAATCCCACTGGATGCCATGTTTAATTTCACTAGTTTTGTTTTGCTGTAAATTCTGCTGATGTCCTGTCTGTGAGCATCAAAATAAGGTGACATCAATGCTGATTTTTGAAGTAAAAAATAGTCCTTCTATTCCATGTTAAAAAAAAAAAGTAGTATAGCATTTACTACATATTCATTTCCTTATTGATATTAACTATATGCAGCTGGATAATTTAGCTTATTCATGTGAGTGAAAAGATCTTTTTGATGTTTTAAATTAATAACAGAAAATAAAATGTAAAACTCATTTAAGAATATTCATGGCTCAGACATAGTATTTGCAAAGGGTAGAACTCAGTTCACATCTTGAAGTTTACTGAACATAGGAAAACATAAAAGCCCTTTGATGGGAAGGAGTTCTTCTGCACTTTACTCTGCTGCTATTCTCATCCGCCCCACTCTCCAGTAATAGTTAAACCATTAGCCAAGTCTGCTGTGACTTTTCAAGGCCAAGGGCAGAGTACAAATAGCAATGGGCATAATACGGCCAAGTATTTAATACTTGCGAACTAGAATAAGAAATAATTAAATCAAAGAAGTTCATTGTGGTTTGGATTTAAAATGTTCTTTTAAGACTCACATGTTAAAGGCTTGGTCCTTAAAGCAACAATTCAGAGGTGAGAGTCTGAGTAATGATTGGCTCATGAGGATGCTAATCTTATTATTGGGCTAATCCATTGAAGTACTTGAAGGAAGTAGGTCACATGCCCTTGCAGAAAAGTAGATCTTGTTCTTGTCCCTGTTCAAAAGCATGTCCTCTCTTCTCCTCTCACCCTGCAACATGGCAACTATGAGGTGAGCACACTCCCTGCTGCAGATTTTCACTATGATATGCATGCCTGCTATGATAGCATGCCTCAGCTGTCTAAAGAGTTGAAGACAGCCAACTCCCAACTCAAACCTCTGGAGACTTAAGGCAAATTGCATCTTTCCTCCTTGCAGTTTATTGCCCCAAGGTGTTTTATCAAAGTGATCAAAGTTGAGATGGAATTTTGTCTTCTGGTTGGAAACTTGGCAGTGTATGCAGTTCTTAAACCTCCAGTCCAGGATCCATCTTTTTCCCTCCCAGCCCTATAATCATTCTGCAATACAAAGAGGCAGCCATTTTTCTGCATGGAAACGGCAACCTGTGTGTCTACGTTCTGTGTGGTTCCTCTGGCAGTAGTCACACGTGTTTATGTTTGTCTTGAGCTTGGCACAGAAGAAGTTACCCACAGAAAGAAGGTCCGGAAAGCAGCTTGTGGGTATTAGGTCAAGATTTTAGAAATAATCTAGAAGTGACTGACAGACAGAAGGACACATTCCATGCCTGCTTGGAGAGTAACCAGAAGAGGATAGAATTAGGTCTCAGAAGGTCAGGGAGGAACTCTGCTACCCTGTAGATGGCAGTCTATGATGGTAATTCAGAGTGCTGAGTCAAAATCAGTTTTAAATTCTGTTTCTACAACTTATCAACTAAGAACTTCCAGACGTTATTCAGTAACTTCCCCCAGCTCAGAGAACTGAAACCTTAAGGAGATAGTACATTTTCACATCACATGCATAGGAGGCCTCCTGACCTGTAGAAATCCTTCACAAATCTTAATTATTCATACCTTTCTTTTTAAGTCAGGGTTTCTCTGTAGCTTTGGAGCTTGTCCTGGAACTAGGTCTTGTAGACCAGACTGGCCTCAGACTCACAGAGATTTGCCTGCCTCTGCTTCCCAAGTGCTGGGATTAAAGGCCTGCACCACTATCACCCGGCTATTCTTACCTTTAACTCTAAAGCTCAGTGTAGTGCTTATTAAAAGCCCACAGAATAGTCAAGTAGATGAGACTCCTTGTGTATTTACTACTTTTTGTACTCATCTTACCCACCATTCGAAGAGAGAAATTATTAAGGAAGAGCAAACTTAAGAGTCAAGAATACAGAGTCTTGGCTTTTGGTGTTGGTAGAGATCTGCCCCAAAGGCCCAGAGACTGCTCTCTGTGGTGGACTGGGAATGCAGAACAAGCAGCCCCACTTGTAGAAGAAACTGTTATTCTGTAGGTTTATGTAAGGGTTGGAGCTGAGTAGGAATCAGTTGTGCGGCAGCCTTACTTCAGAACTACTCAGTATTCTTACATTATTTAATGTGATTTATTCCAAATGAATTATTGGACCTACTGTGTGCTGTGCCCTGGCTACAGAATCAGCAGGCACAGTGTATCTTGTCAAGGAGGTCATGGGTAGGGCTGGAGGTGGGACATAAACAAAATAGAGGACATTGTACTTCTGGTCTTCTGAAGGAGATCTGTATGCCACCCAGCTGAGGAGCCCAAGGCAATGAAAAGCCATGGTAGATTCTGAGTAGAAAATGTCTACCAAGGTCATAAAGAACAAGACCGCTCAGAAACCCTTGTAGTGAAGACCCATCTAGGCTGGCTCTACCTACCGAGGAAGGTGGGGCCACATTTCAAAGATTATTATGGATGAAATTCTCCATGTTGAGAAATGTGGGATCCACACTGTCATTTAATAATTTTTTCAATATCAATCTTCATTTTATTTTTATCTTATCTGCTATTAACCTCTTATCTTTTGCCTCATTCATTTATTCAAAATGTTTTTTCCAAAAAAAAGTCCTATTATCATTATCAACTTGAAAATCCTAACGTATCTTCCCTTTCACATTTTCCCCAAGAAGTTAAACTGCAGATTCTTTAGAAAAAAAATCAAAAAAACGTAATGTTACAGAATAAGAAAAGGTTACGTATTTGTGCAGAACAGCAGTGTACTCTAGAAACATCTCTCTCTTCTCTCTCTCCTCTCTCTCCTCTCTCTCTCCTCTCTCTCTTCTCTCTCTCCTCTCTCTCCTCTATCTCTTCTCTCTCTTTTCTCTCTCCTTTCTCTCCTCTCTTCTCTGTCTCTTCTCTCTCCTATCTCTCCTCTCTCTTTCTTCTCTCTCTTCTCTCTCCTCTCTCTCTTCTCTCTCTCTTCTCTTTCTTCTCTCTCTTTCTCCTCTCTCTTTCTTCTCTCTCTTTCTCCTCTCTCCTCTCTCTCTTCTCTCTCTCCTCTCTCTTCTCTCTCTCCTCTCTCTCTTCTCTCTCTCTTCTCTCTCCTCTCTCTTTCCTCTTTTCCTCTCTTTCTCTCTCTCTCTTCTCTTCTCTCTCTGTCCTCTCTCTCCTCTCTCTCCTCTCTCTCTCTCTCTCTCTCTCTCTCTCTCTCTCTCTCTCTCTCTCTCTCTCTCTCTCTCTCTCTCTCATACACATACATACTTGGAGTTTTCTTCCTCAGTTGAAAAGCAAGTCTAATGAAGCAGGCTGCTATTCTACTCTGTGTTCACAGAACAGGACCCTGGTTCTCTCAGCTTTGAAGCTGTCTGAAGAGAGTAAGCACATGTGCCTTGAGCCCCACATACACTTAAATGCCAGGCTCTAAGGGACCCATCTTGCCAGATCTGAAGAATTGATGAAAATCATTATTTTCAATGGGATGTCTAAGTTAGTGAATATGCATAGAGTAAAAAAAATTATATGAATAAACATGACATGTGACTTCAGCAGCGCTAACACACCGTCTGTGCATGTACAACATGACATATAACTTTAGCAGCTCTAACACACTGTCTGTAAGCAGTGTGAAACATGATCAGGTCTGAGTTAGTCAATAATCTGACCATGTCATAGATTTTTCCCTGTAAATAATTTTCTTGGACCCGAGATGCTCATTCTTTTCCTTCCCCCAATAGCAAATCTTACACATTAACGACTCCCTGGAAAGCAAAGGGACCACAAGCTGACTTTACCACAGGGTGTTCCCAACTAAGTCACCTGTTTTCTCTTCCTTAATCTCTCATACACAAGAAACCTTTCCACAGTGAGGTGCACTTGAGGCAACCTGGAAATAACTGGGAACTTCCCTAGGATGCATATTTTGAAGATACTATGATTCTAAGTTCAAAGACCTCTTGCTGTAATTACTCTGCACACACAGCAGTGTCCTACCTTACCCACCAGGTGGGGCACGTGGGATAGACATGGCTGTATAACATCCTTCTTAAGAAATTGTAAAGCCATGTAAAGGAATTCAAATCCTGGCTCGCCTCATATTGGCTGTGTGTTGTGTTGTATACATTGTTCATCCCTTCCTGTGTCAATTCTCCTTTCAAAAGTAGGGATTATAAACACACTTTTCTTACACAGTGTGTTTTGAAGATAAAGTGAATGCATTGAATCACTTAGAAAAACATATGGCAGAGAATGGGAGCTCAAATGCAAGCATATATTTTTGTTTTGTTTGAGACGGGGTTTTTTTGCATAGCCTGGAACTCTGTCTGTAGCCCAGGGGCTACAGGCAATGAACTCGCAGAGATCTGTCTGTCTCTGCCTCCCAAGTGTTGGAATTAAAGGTGTGTGCCACCACTGCCTGATGACAAACTTTAAGATATCATTTGTAAATATTTTAATTGGGTAGCCTTTAAGTTCTTTACTTAATATGTAGCTTCATACAGTCAAATAAATTATGATAAAATGTTTTTTCCAATAGTTTATTTTATGATACAGTTAGTATGTAATTCAGAGAATGCGTTATAAAACTGAAGATCCTTCTCAGAACCTCATAGCTGTCTGCTGACAACACTTGACAAGCATCAACTTGCACAACAACAAAAGCTAAAATTTTGAGAACAAGAAGGATTGGGCAAATACAGGAACATTGGGGAGAAGTTGTTTGGTTATTTCAGTGAATTCACAAAAAGATGATATCCTCAGGTCAGTTTGGCAAGGTAAGAGTTTTTATAGCAGTTATTATAGAGTTATCAGGACAGGAACAGAGAAGCTGTGCAGTGACCACAGATGCCACAGAACAGGCACAATCAGGGAAGATGGTGTGTGGGCATCTCTTCATGGAAAGCCCAGACAAAGACTCACCAAACGCCAAAAGTTTACTGAGTTGTACGAAAACTAGCTGACGTTTATAAAACTTATTTGTTAAAGTTTAAAATGCTTAGATCAAAACAAAACCTTCCACTTCAGTAGTCCATAAAAGGACACAAGGGAGCTTCTCTGTGAGCCAACTGAGAAGTTTAACAACAGACTGTTTATACCTAGCTATACCAGATTCAACCAGTAGAAGTCTAAAAATCTGTAAATACAAAGAACAGAGGCCAGATTATCTCACATGTTGTCTTCTGCAAAGTCTTATTTAAAATAGCAGTATGTAAAAATTGGAAAGTTAATATAGTGTTTTACATCATAATATGCTGAATTCTCATAAAATGTCCAATGGAGTGGAAACTTTCATACTTATCTTGATTGCCTCTCCTAATCTTATTTGAAAGCTTTCCTTTCTTTCATGAACTGTATCTGTTGACTGTTCTTGTCTTATTTCAATGCCGACTAATTTACTTTTCAGTTTATAATGAAGATATAATTAGCTTAGAAAACATATATAGTCACACGTAAATAATGTCTTTCAAATTTGGAATACATCTAAAAATGATCAGCTGACAAGGTATTCTAAAAAAAAAAATCTGCTCCTTGGTCAGTTTTCCTTACTTTTAAGATTCTCCATATGACTCTATGGGCTTTATAGTTCTCCAAAATAAGAAATCAGGCTATGGGAGTGATTCAGTTTAGTCATAGTACCCCTTCCCTAAACAGGAAATTGTATAACCTAGGACAGATTGTTTTCCCATTTTTACAAAGGTTGAATAACCTTTTTCTCTGGAAGAAGGTCACTGTTTTCTATTAAATATATTAGAACTTGACATTGAAGTACGTCTATTTGTTACACAAAGAGAAATCTTGTCTTGAGATAAACAAGAACTCACTGGAGACTCAATCTAGAAGAAGCATATTTCTGCTCTACTACTTTGACTCATTTGCAGTATGTGCAGATACATACATACATATATCCATGTGTGTGTGCGTGTGTGCGTGCGTGTGTGTGCGTGTGTGTGTGTATGGACCATGTTTTTCAGGAAAAAAGCAAAATGCTTCCCATCATAAGCAGTAATCTAGTAGGGGGACTGGACAGAGATAAGGACAACAAACAAACTGATGCATAAATAACACAGGGTACTAAGAACTATAGAAGTAAAAGATGTAGGATGCAGGATTACACAGGGTCCATAAAAATCGCAGAGGTACTCTCTCTGATAGGGTGATGTTCACTAGACACTGAGAAGATAGGGGGTGAAAAAGTAGTAATCCTGCTCAGGCAAGAGCATTCCAGTGACAGGGCATAGAGCAAGGGAGTAGAACCATGCCTTGTGCCTCCACAAACAGTAAGGATCAGTGTTTCTAGAATCAAATCTGAGAAGAACAGATAGATGGTCAGTTCTTATAGAGTCTAAAACTAAAACCTGGCCTTTAATTCAAGACAGATAAAATCTATGTAGTTGCATATGATGAGTGACAGGAGCTGACTGACATGTGTCTATGCAATAGAGGTGTAATGCATGTGAAGAGGAAAAGATGTGCTAGACTCCCCATGTGTGAGACAAGGAAAGGTTGTATAAACCATAGTGATGCAATAGAGTTTCTAATGGACTGGGCAAATATCTGTTCTGTCTTGTAATGTCAAAGTCCATTACAAAAATAGAAAATCAAGGATGCTACTAAGTGTTAGTCTGAACTCCCAAGAATCTGGCTCACCACTGACTGAATTAAGAGAACATGAAAAGAATAAGTTTGGAGAAAATTAGGTATTCTTTTTTGAATATGTAAGAATCAATTTGTCTTTAGACAAATTGGATGTTGTTGCTGTCTCCTCCAGAGATCCAATAAGAAGTCAAGACTGGAAAAAGACATCTGGATGGTGTCATCATAGAAACATAATATAAAATACCAAAGCTGAATCAATTCACTTGGGATCCCTGTATTGTTAAGCAAAATGAGGACAGAATTCTGGAGCCACTACTACTTTTGAAATTCTTAGAATAAGTAAGAATCAAAATCAGAGATTGAGGAATGAGGTTAAGCCAGGAGATCATAGGTCTAAAAAGCCAACTTGTGGGTGGACAGCATCACCGTCTTAATTGATGTTAGGCCTAGCAGGGTTAGATATCAGATTTGACAACTGAACTGCTGTGGGAAATCCTTCTGTATATGTGTTTCTTTTATTGGTTAATGAATAAAGCTGATTTTGGCCAAAGGCTTAACAGAATATAGCCAGGCTGGAAAAGATATATATAGGGAGAGTAGGCAGAGTCAGGGATATGCCATGTAGCCACCACAGGAGACAGATGCACCAGAACCTTGCTGGTAAACCAGAAGCCTCATTGTAAAAATATAAAACAATAGAAATGGGTTAATTTAAGGTGTAAGAACTTACTAGGAATACACTAGAGTCATTGGACAAACAGTGTTGTAATTAATAGTTTCTGCTAAAAAAATAATTAAGAAATATAGGTTAATAGATAGTCATCTCTAATAGTCAAGCTTCTAGTATGTTAGTTAGGCTTTCTAAATGTACAGAGATATATTTTAGATGGATAATTATTCTTCAAACCTTTCAAATACTTTCAGAATATAGCATTTAAAATGTTTTAAGAACTTAGGACTTTTCATGACAAAGACACATCTGTTCCTGGCAGCACCAATCTACTTCAAGAGGAAGATGAGCATCAAAGAATCTCCTTAGGGAGTATGCTAGCCAATTGGGCAAGAAACTGCTCCTGCCTGGACTTCTTGAAGTTATGCTGTATGAACTGGACATTCAGGATCCACAGAAAAATGACTGCTGAACTTGCCTAAAGGTTAGATGATCCTTCAGGGTTCCTGCTTCATGAAAGAGTATGCCAGACATTCTGCAGGACACAGAAGCAAGCATCTGATGGACTTTGCCTTTACAAAACAGAACAGATCTTCAAATTTCCTCTTCATGCAAAAGTCTGCTGAATACTAGCTTCCTAAAATTTTGCTGGTAGACTACAACCTTGTGGTGATATACAGATAATGAAGATGGGTTAATTTATGATATAAGAGCTAGCTAAAAATGTGGATAAGCTATTGGCCAAACAGTATTGCAAATACTATAGTTTCTGTGTGATTATTTCAGGTCTGAGTGACCAGGAACAAACAAACAACCTCCAACAACCCTGGGCAGCTCCCAGATCTTAGCTTAGCAGAACCACAACATGATGAATACAGCCTTCCCACAAAGGCTCAATATGATGATGAAAGGAGGCTTTGGAGAAAACAAGCATGACAACTCTTTCAACATAAGGGAAAATTTTGAAATCCTATCAGCTACTTGTTTTCACACATAAGATAATCATAGATGACTTTTAAATAGACCCCAAAGTATCTCTTTTGCCTAAAGATAGAATTTAATATGAACACATTTTATGGAAGTGAGATAAAAGACTGGACTTTTTCCAAATGAAGCCATGGTTCCCATAAATAGTTTTTTGCTCCAAATTAGTTAAAGAATTTTAGGGACTAATGGGATGAATCAGTGGTTATCAAGCTTGCACTGCAAGCTTTCAGGTCCTGAGAAGTCCACATACAAATGTCTAGTTGGTATGTTGACCTGCTTGTAATTCCAGTCTCAGAAGACGGAGACAAAATCCCCAGAAACAAGCTGGCTAGCAAGACTAGCGTTATCAGTGAATTCTTGGTTTGGTTGAGAGGTTCTGCTTCAATATCTAAGGTAAGATAGCTACTTAGGATGGTTCCAACATCAATAACTGGCTTCCATATGCATGCGCGCCCACATGCATTCATACCCACACATATGTGCACTCCACACAAGCAAAAACATGGCTGTGCATCTGTGCATGTACATACACACACACACACACACACACACACACACACACAAACCTGGGGGTGGGGAAATTCCTAGAATATTTGATATGATTAATCTGTTTGGGGGAAAGTCACACTGCTGTCACAAAGCCGTGCTCATTCTTTTGGTTGATTGTAATGGAAAAGAACAAGCACTTGATAGCTCAAGAAACAGAAGATCAAATCTCACTACAATAATAGTTACTGCTTGATAAAGAAATTATGACTTTTGAAGTGTGCCATCTTTCTATTGCTATGTCATTGAGTAACAGATTATTTTTAATCTTTTAAAATCATCAAATATAGAAATAAAGTGTTGCTATGATAACTATTCAAATATTAACTAATTTTTATATCTAGCGAAAAACCATTAGTAACCAGTATTTTAGTGTTGGTTGATAACTCTGTCTTCAATTTTCATTAGTTTCTTTGAGGAAACATAAAAGAAACTGGAATAATATTTCCTAAGTAAGAAATTTTTGTATCTCATTCATAACATGCCCCACCTACTGTATTCAGCCACCCTCACTTCCCTCTGCTCACAATACTAAAAGTCTAAAGCATTTGTATAAATTGTACTTTAAAAATTAAAGCCAAAGTGATGGATGTGTTTCTTATGTAGCTTTCAGTCTTCTAAGTATGACTTTATTGCCCTCAACGTTTTTTTGGTGTAAACTACTGGACATGGGGAAAAGATTTCTTTTGTAACTGATACTTAAATTTCTATTCTGCTTTAAGCATTTAATTTGTACAGTAGAGACCTGTAATTTAAGACTTGTAGATGTATCACAAAGTACAGATGTTTATACTGATCTCTAATTTGCTGAAAGGCACTGACTGTAATTTAAATTTTTTTCATGTTTTTAACTACTATGCAAGTCAGTATATATCAGAAGCCTTTGTATATTGACAGAGACTGGGAAAACGGATGCCTTGTTTTGATTTCAAATTAGCATTCACTTTTCAGATCAGCAGGTGCAAGGCAGCCCATTCATAATACTTGCTTCAGATCAATAATAGCCACTGGATGGAAATATTTTGCTATTATATGGGAACCTGATTTATCTTTACAAGCACAATGAACTTCTAAAAACTCTATTATTAGCTAATGTTAAAGGTGAGACTTTCTTTGGAACAAAATAAATTCTGTTGGCACAAGTTTCGGTCATTTTGCTAGTGTGACTGTTTACCAACTCTAGTTAGAGAACACTATAGTAAACTGACATCTGATGGTATTGTGATCAGTGGAAAATCTGCTGTGGCAAGCACATGTTCCACTCAATAGACACTTGATAGTGAGTGTGATTCTTTCCTTTGCATTAAGTTTCACTTATTTTGAAATCAATAAATCTCAAAATAACCACAAGATAAAAATTGACTCTAATTAACACTGTTTCAGATATCTAGGCAAATCTCACCCAAAACAAGTGTTGCTCAACTATATATGCAATATTCAAAGAAGTTATCTGAATTTTTCCATTATAAACTTTTACATATAAGCTTTACTTTAATTAACTTCCGGCAGAATGCCAGCACATCAATTCAAAGTACAGGTATAAAATTTAGTTTTACAACAGAATTGTGCCTATTAATTAAAACTGTTTTCAGTAGTAGTAGTCTTTAGTAAAATTTAAGGGATTAGTGACAAGAAAAGTGAAAAGAAAATTTAAAGTGTGGCAATGGTGGCTCCATTTGTAAAAATAAATATTTGACTTCTATGTTACTGTTTGACCTGTAGACTGGTAATTGTTATTATTGCTCATTTTGTTTCATGGCTCACTAAGAATATAAGGCCAGCAAGCTGAAGTCCCAAACTCCTTCTGATGCGGTATTTGATGAGAGTGACTTAGGAAGGCAGTTTTACAGTAAAGTTTATAGAGAGGCAACCTATCAGTATCAAAGACTGAACTTAGGGAGGCATCAATTAGCCACAAAAGATTATCAAGAACAGTGTTCTTCTCCCACCCCACCCCTTCCAGTGGCTTAAAGCATAAATAGATACTTCTCAAGGGCATTTCATTCATCCAGGCTGAATGGTTATGGTAGAAGAAACTTGTATGTTGTTGTTCTTTCATAGACCAATACAAGGAAGACTCCATCCTATTATTAATCATCTTAGCCAGAGCCTTGATTCAAATGTCATTAGTGAATTTTGCCTCCTGCCCCCAGTGAAAAGAAGGGGAACACAGTGATATTCTCAGGAAATATTGGAACCCCCAAATTGGCTTCTTTAAGTACAACCGTCTCTTTCCCAAATTTTAACTCAAAAACTACTTTTCCAACCATGGACTATTGCTGTCACTCCAGGATGGCAATGTTTGACACCTGGCTTGTCTATGGAGGACTGGGCCACACACCTGTCCTTCTTAAGACTCAGGACTGAGGAGAACCAACATCCGCCACTTACCTGTCAGGGATGTCCAGGCCAGAAGCTCTCAATGCCAGCCCAAGACGTTGAAAGAAGAGAAGAAAACAAAGCAAAATAACTTACCGCTTTGGTCCAGTCCAATAACAAGTGAAAACAGCCAGGCCGCCCGGAGAACCAAGACAGGACCTCGCTGGCAGTTGTGCAGGCAAAGCAGTGCAGCAGTCAGAAAAGCAAGGGCCGAGCCGCACATAATGCAAAGCAGCCCGCCCCGCGCCGGCTGCCTGGCCGCTTCCTGACGCGCGCTCGCGACTTGGGGGCGCACCTTAGGGCCCGCGGGCCCAGAATCCCTAGAACCTTTTCCGAAGGCCGGTCTGACCCACCCAGGGGCGCTGAGTAGTCGGTACAGGTCCGCGGGCCTGAGCAGCTCTCTGCACCTCAGGGCCCCTGCGGCCCTCCCATCTCCGCACAGCGGGCCCCGCGGGTCTCAACCAAAAGCGTCTCCTCGGACAGCCGATGGCCCGCGGCGGCGAAGAAAGTAAGGTCTCCACAGTCGGCTCCGTACAAAGACCTTTTGTTTCTCTCCAGCGGATGGGGCTCTGCTGCATAAATCAGCTTAGCAAAGAGCCAAACACAATCAAACCCAAACAAAGCCCGAGGCTGGGGGGAAAACCACCCTAATGTAATTCACAGGGTGATGCTGCATTAGTGGGAGGGGACGGCTAGAAGGCCAAGGGGGTGGGGGGAGTTGCTGGCGCATCTGTTGGTGCGAGCTTCTTCCACAGGTGGGCAGGGAGGCCAACTCCACTTAGGCTCAGCAAGCCAAGGGCGTCAGCGTTCCGATTGGCGGGAGAGGAGGCTCGGGTGCCAGCAGCTGGGGGAATGGCTCCGCGAGTGCCCGCAGGCACCGAGCCACTGCCTACCCGGCTGGGAGGAAAGGTTCCGCTTCGCCTTGCTCGGAGGGAGTTGTGTACCCTTGTTCTTTTGGGCTGAGACGGCTCAGGCGTCTGGCCTCCCAGAACAGCTGATGCTCTCTGGGCTGTACCCGTTGAGAATGAGAGGGAGGCGAGGCAGACTATGAGCAAGGATGGGGTGCTCTAGTTCTGTGGGTCCCCCCATGAGGGGGCCTCCAAAAATTCGGGTGACTGGGTGTGCTCAGAGCTGAGAGTTGCTAGGAAACCGCCCCCACGCTACAGTGTTCCTTGCTTTGGTAGACAGCAAGCGCCGCAGCGGCCCAGGGCAGCAGCAGCAACAGCTCCAGCTCCGTAGCGTGGGCGGGACATTGGTGAGGCATGAAGTCACTGCGGCCCACACTCGCTCTTTGTTTTGCTCACTCCAGCTCTTTTTCTCCCCCTCGAATCTGATAACTGCCATTCCCATCATTCTAAGGAATTCCTGGTGCGTAGGGGCGCAACAGGAATCGCACTGAGTCCTCTTTTCCTTCATTGCCCTTAATTCTTGAACCCCAACGCTAGCATAACGGTGCAGTGAGAGACTTTGCTCAGTCAGAATGGCAGCTGTGAACCCCAACATTCATCCTCTCACTGCGTACTTCCTTGTTCATCAGTACTCACTGGCCTGCATACAAAGTTGAGTTCAGGAGCCCTCCCCGCATCCAGTACTCTGCTCTTGAAGTACACTGCCCACGTTCCCCTCAGCCTTAAGAGCTCGCCTTGTGTCTGATCCCAAATCTGTCAGGGGTCTCCCCACCCCCTGGAGAATTAGACAAGACCTACTTAGTGGCAGAGATGTTTCACAGTTCCTTTTTGTGGACCCTCGGCCCTGAAAGGGACTGCTTAGCTTTTTCCCAGGGTCATTTAGCTGTTTGGCCTTTTGGTTACATTTCACAGTGGATCATTTGACCTTAAACATCACCTTCCCAGTAAAGGGAACCAGGAAGTTACAGATGGCAGCAAAGGAATAAGTGAGAGGCTAAAAGAGGTGATGGATGGGAGGCTCTTTGTGCAGGCTTGCTATTCAGGCTTTTGTGTGAAGGTAGAGCATTGCTAAATCAAGGAAGTTTTGTAAGAGATCATGCCTCCTTAACCAGAAGGAACAAGCCAAATATCTAGGTTTGGGAAAGAGCACCTTTTCCTGTTTGATACCGGCGATGGTGGCTCTCGTTGATCTTTTTAGCACTGCCTCTTACAGGCGTCAGAGCGATCCAGCCAGGTCAAGGTGAACTATAGGGGAGTTTCCCTCCTTATTTAATTGTTTCCGTCGTCCTATTTGGAGTAAAGAAAACAAGTAAGAGGCTCCTCACTTCTTGAAAATGTCTTCTTTCTGTTTTCTAATTGTTAACAGTGAATGGAAAGTACCTGGTTAATAAACCACAGCATCGAAAACTCCCATTTCTTCAGGTGTGGACTGCACGTTGGGCTGGCAATAAAACCAGGATCCTAGCTAAAAAGTGTCCTAGATCTGTTAAAGGGTCAATTTGAGAAACTAAAGGGAAATCCAAACCTCAATGACTGATGTCTGTCAACACAAATCTAAGCTACTATTGTTCTCAGCAAATAAAACACATTTTATTTTCAAACTCTCATTTGAGTTTTAAAATTTCTTCTTAGATGATTTGAAAGGTATTTGAAGTGTCTATCTAAAAAGTGGCTGAGATAGGGCAGAACACAAGATATGGTTAGATACTAAACTAGGAAGTGTGTTTATTTTATTGAGATTAAGTGACAAGCCTACTCACAGCAGCAACTCGTGAGACAGTGCAATGTTCAGCAAAGAAAATGAATTTGTCCCAATCGTGTGTGTTGAATCTTCATTGTAACTGATAAAGTTTCACTCACGTGCTTTTATATCTAACTGATGATACTGAATCAGTAACAGCAGTTACAGTATTAAATGTGCCAGAAGCTTATACAATAATTTAAGCTTCATCTTGCTAGGTGTTGATTTACTTTACATATGAACTCAAACCAACTGTGTGGAAAAATGAAAACAATGAAACATCTGTTTGGGAAAGCTTGAAAGTCATTCAAAAGAAAACCATTTGGGGCCGTAAAATCCATGGACATAAATGCCAGGGTTTGGGGTAGAATGTACAATAGGTAAAATCCTTGTCACACAATATGAGGTCCTGAGTTTGGATCCCCAGAACTCACATAAAAAGCTTGGCATGGAGCCCTTCCCACTGCAGCCTCAGTAGGGGCCTGGCAGTCAAATCCCCAGAGTTCATTGGCCATCCATTTTAGCTGAATCAGTAAACTCCAGGTTCAATGAGAGAACTTGGTTTTCTTTCTTTTTTCCTTCCTTCCTTCCTTTCTTCCTTTCTTTCTCTCTCTCTTTCTTTCTTTTTTAAAGATCGTGAGAAATTAAGAAAAGCATTCAATATCAACCTCCACCCACTATCTGCAGGCAAGCACACACATATGCACATATATGCCAAAATACATGTACATGCACCCACACTAACAAGTTATCTCAACTCTTTTCTGTAGCTGTAATAAAAATATTCTCACAAATCCACTTAAGAAAGTGTCTGTTAAGTTCTCAATTCCAGGTGACAGTCCTTTATTTCAAGAGGATTCAAGATGGCAGACCCTTGAAGCAATCCAGGACAGGTTTAAGTACTCAGTGCACCCTGTTTTCATTCAGCCCAGGATAGTACGTGATCTGGTGCTGCCCACATCCAGGGTGAGTTTTCCCACATCAATGAACTATTAAGAAAATTCCTCATAGGCACAGCCATAGGCGTGCCCAATCTAGACAACTCCTCATTATGACTCCCTTTTCAGTTGAATCTAGGTTGTGTCAAGCTGTCAATTCACAACAGCCACACAAGTATATTCATTACACAGGCACCACCGTTATACACCCAAAACTCCACAATGACAGTTTTTACAGAGTTACTGAATATACGCACAGCATTGCTTGCCTCCACTTCCCAGCTGGGAAGAGGCTGTAAGTCTGGTTGCCAAAGTAGACTAAGATAATATGCTAGACATTAGACTGTGAGCCTGCAGGTTATTTGTGAGGACATTATCTGAACATTTTTTGGCTATGAAGTTATAATTAGCTATTCCTGAAATTCTGCAGCTCATCTTTGGTTTTCTTCTAATAAAGTTAACAAGTGACTTAGGAGCAAAGTTTACTTGTATTCAATAAATGTCACACTGGCCATGCAACTTACAATCTCTTATAAAAAATGGACTTGATATTATAAAGAAATAGAGTATTATCTCCATTGTGTTACCTGAAGAATTTTAACAGAGAAAAATGTTGAAAATGATTACTAATCCCTGTTTTCTATCATGTCCCTCAGTCTCACTTTGAAATTTCTGACAGCTATTTTTTCATCACTTGTGGTAATGAGAGCAAATGAAATTCAGATAGTCTAAAATAACATTCTAACTATTCATTCCAACCTTTGAATCATTAGTTAATAAGTCATAAAATTAGATGACGTAAGCTTCTACCCTACTCCTTTATCCTTAGTTTCTTGGCTATGCAGTTTATGGTGAGAAAGAATAACCTACGTGGGTAGTAGGAGTAACAGGCACATGTGAGAGGCTTTTATTGAGGATGCAAACTCAAAACTGATTTTACACAAATGATTGACCTCATACTTGTATCCATAGCCATATTAACACTTCAAAATTATGTCTTTGGAAACTGAGTTAGAGCTACTTGGCTTGAGCATCTGAAACCTCAAAACCCACCCCCAGTGACACAATTCCTCCAACAAGGCCACAGCTCCTAATAGTGCCACTCCCTATGAGCATATGGGGCATTTTCATGTAGATCACTGCACCTCACAGTGTGTAACTCCTCCAGACCACCGCACCTCACAGTATGTAACTTCTCAGACTACTGCACCTCACAGTGTGTAACTCATCAGACCACCGCACCTCACAGTGTGTAACTCGCAGTGTGTATTCACACCATCATCTGTAAGACACTTGTTGAAGATTCAGAATTTTTATCATATGTCATTGCCCTGGAACACTGGGAGTGAAGAAGAAAAGAGGAATTGCTTGCCATTTCTTCCTCTCTTTAAAATATAAGTTGTTTTGAAATATTTTATCTGTGCATAGTGTAATTCCAGCTTTCTCTTATTCATTTTTAGCATGCAGAAAACTGATGCTTACTTAGCCTCCAACTCATCTTTATGGGGATTCTAGAAATGTGAATTCATCTCAAAATTTTGGGAAATTCTGTATTTCCTCAGGCCTATAGCAGGTGCTATCAGGTTGGCTCTTGTCTGTTGTGGCTAACAGAATAGCTTGAATTGCCAGCAAATTGATATTGTCTTAATTGCAACTGACCAGATTAGATGCAAGGTATAAATACTCCAGTTCCCTATTCTGTAATTGGAATCTGATGTGGGAGTGTCATATATCAATATGTTGATTTTATTGGTTAAGCAATAAAGAAACTGTTAGGCCCATTTGATAGGCCCACCCTTAGGTGGGTGGAGTAAACAGAACGGAAGGCTGGGAGAAAGAAGCTGAGTCAAGGAGTCGCCATGATTCTCCCACTCCAGGCAGATGCAGGTTAAGATCATTCCTGGTAAGCCAGCTCGTGGGCTACACAGATTATAAGAAATGGGCTAGTCCAGGTGTGAGAGTTAGCCGAGAAAAGGCTAGATATAATGGGCCAAGCGGTGTTTAAAGGAATACAGTTTCCGTGTAATTATTTCGGGTAAAGCTAGCCATGCGGAGCTGGGTGGGAAGGCAGCCCACCGCAGCTCCTTCAACAGAGTGGCGCCCAGACGTAATGGCCTAAATCCACTTAAAAACCTGAGAGGGCTTTAAAAAAGGAGAGAGAGAGTTTAACACAGTTTTGTTTTTTTTGTTTTTTTTGTTTTTTGTTTTTTTGTGGCTTATGGGTGGCATGCTGCAGAGAGAATTTCCTGACTCAGCAGCCACAACAGGAAAAAAGCTACAGTTTTAAACCGCCGCTTTCTGGGCTGTGCCACCATTGCGATCTCTGTTTGGCCCCTGTGGGAGACAGAGCTTTTAAATGGAACATTTGGAGTAAAGCTCTACGGCTTGCATGATGGCAATATGGACTGCTGTGTGCCTGGAACTGTGTGTGGCTCAGGGGCGCCACAACGAACTGTGCTGGTCTCAGGCAGGAACTACCGTAATTACCAAAAAACAGCGCAGTTAAGGTTTCAACTGGGCTGGACACAGACGGTACCGTATTACCTGTACATGGTGCAACTTAGGTTTTTAAAAACTGCTTAACATTTTAAAAAATGCTCCTGGATAGTAAAAAATGTTACAGATTCACAATAAAACAGATTCAGACATAAAAGACCACACTGTTGGATGAATGTACATAGACTTGAGAGAGAGAAGAAAAAGAATATTGAAAATAAAATTAATGGTTTAAAAAAAAAGGTAAAGTCTTTAAAGAGACAGGGGCGGCCGGATGCCGGGGATGCAGCCCGCCGCTCTTATTACTACAACAGGAATCATCTGAGACCTTGTGTTCTACAGTATTTTTGGAATAGTTTTCAAAAATAATTTTCTATCTAGCATAGGTAAATGTTAATAAAATAAGATAAATTACTGGAATAATGGAAGTCACTATAACATTAATTTGCTATATTAGTTTCTGAAAACTTTCAGTCTTTATATGTTCTTCCTGAACCAGGAAGAAAGAAGGAAGGCACATCACAGCAGTTTGAACAGCATTGAGTATAACACTGAGTGCATTTCCCCTAACCTCCCCCCCCCCCACGAAAATAAACTGTAGTAGACTCATGCATGCCAGTAGCTGTCTCCCTCATTTCTCCACTGCTCTTCGGTATTTCCTTGTCTCAAGAGGGAACAAAAATAACTTCAGTGATGAGTCTAATTGAGACTAACCTTTGATGTCCTAAATACAAAAATTTTAATTTTATTCTTGTCTATCTATAAAACAACCACATGAAGAAATAATCACAAGAACCTTGGACTATAAAAAGTCTACTTTGAACCTGTTCTTAGCAGCTTTTAAGTCATGTGCAAGTCATTTATTTTCTTCCTCATTTTATTCATTTTTGCAATGATGACATTAAAATAACTACCAGAATTGCAAATGAAAATGATACATTGTGACATTTCTATTATGGTAGCTAAAATCCCTAACACTTACAGCACCAAATTCTGGTGGGGATGGGAAGCAGCCGGGGAACTGCTACCATTCGTTGCTGTTGAGAACCATGACTATTTCTTAAAGACAATCTGGCATTTTTTATAAACCAAATGAACCAGTAATTATATTCATTACTATTTATCCAAATAAGGTGAAAGCTTTGTCTACAAAGAACCAGCACATGGATATTTTCATCTCCTTTAATCATAATTTCCCAAACTTGGAAGCATTCAGGATTTCCTTCAAAGGCTGTGAAATGCTATCTTCTAGATATAATACAATCAGTGTAGTAATGAGCTCATAGCATATGTGGCTGCTTGCAGTACGCCTACACAAGCCTGAGCTATCAGCAATCAGTCATATATTGGGGAGGGACTCATGGGTACTACTCCTCCTTTCTGGATGATTGGCTAATGCTGGATACTTGGGGGACAGTCATTGTCTTTAGTTGTGAACCTATTAAAGATCCCACAGGACTCCAGTGGATAATTCCAAACCAACGGTCACACAGATGATGCTGGTTAAAGTAAGGGGGTCTCAAACAAAGAAAAGAAAAAAAAACAGATGGAAATAAACAAGACTTGACTTGTAGGGAAGAGGACTAGAGGGAAACACAAGATCAGAGGGTTAGAGCAGTCAGCTCTTTACTTTCATGGAATTCTCAAACAATAACTTCAATACACTTTTAAAAAATTGTCTTCTAATCACTTAATAGATAGTAAAGTATAATATATCCTGACAATGGAATATTTATTATCACTAAAACAAAGTATATTATTAAACCACAAAAGACATGAAGAAACTTAAGTGCATCTGATATGTGAAAGAAATCAGTCTGCAAAAGCTCTCTGCTGTATGATTCCAACTGCATGCCATTCTGGAAAAGGAAAATCTACAGAGACAGTATGACGACCAGCAGTTGCAGAGGCCGTTTGGTATAGAAGGATGAACAGCAACAGCAAAGAGTTTATCTTTCAAGTGGAAGTGTCCTCTGTATCACCTGTACAGTGGTGGATAAATGCCATGGCCCACTAGTCACAACCCACAGGATGTAGAGCGGCAAGAGTAAATCCCAGTACAAATTGTGGAAAAATGGCACTGCGGTGTGATGCTGGTAGGTGGGAAGGCAGTATACATGTGGGAGCAGGGGGTATACGGACTTCTTTCTATGTGTGAACCTAAAGCTGTTGTAAAATATAGTTCATAAACACACAACCACACCCACATGTATTCACCCACATACCACATGTGAAGCTACACAGTAAGAGAATGGTTAAAATTAAGAGCAATCATGAACAAAGAATTTATCACGTATCAAACCCAGAGGGTTTTAGGAAGTTGCTAATTATAATTATTTTTAATTTCATAACATGTAAATATGTAAAAATTATTACCAGACATATTTTTGTGAAAAAAAAAAACAAAAAGCAGTGTCAAATGCCATTGATTAGCTGAATGCTTGACTTTTCTCTTCTGGTGTCCATTTACTTCTTCACTCAGAGTCACAGGCACAGTAAACTTTTCTTTATATCGAAATCTGTAACCCAAACATCTTTAATGACAATTTAGTTTCATGCCTTCTTTGTCAGAAAAAGTCATTCTGAAATTCTCACTCAGTCCCTGTCCAGTATGATACACAATTACAGGAAGGACAGATTCACTTATATGTTCCTGAAGGTACATGTGTTCATAACGTTACCCTTTAATTCAAATATAAGGTGTTCAAACTTGTATGCACTTAGGAAACTAAATGAATGTTTGATAAGTATTACATGCTATTGTTTCAAATGTGTAGTATTTTAAATGCCATGGCTGGGTCTTCCAACCGAGGTACTGCAGCTCCTATAAAAACAGCCTTTCACATTGACGTAGTTCACTTCCTGAGCCACTGTGGAATTTGGATGGGGTCAGCCGTCATTTCACAGATACAGGCCCTTCTGAGCTTCAAAAAGTCAATAAGCCCTGAACCACATCTTTCTCTTTGAGTATTTTCTCATGATCACATGGCCTCTGGAGAGAGAAGGCATCACAAAATTTCAATTATTCTAATTGAATTCACATGGAATGTTTAGGCTTGGCATTTGGCCAACATCAGCCCCCTTCTCTAATTTCAATATTACTTCATGTTTCACCTTGAGGAATGTGACCTTTTAACATACTGAGGAAATTCTTGGTGAATTAGGCACAGGATATTCAATTTCAGCATTCATTTAGTAAACATATAAGTATCTATTGAACATTTACTATCTGTAAACTGATAGGCCCTATGGAAAATGGAAACATTAGTGAAAGTGAATCTTTCTTATCAGATATGTTTAAGTCAGATTTGGGAAAAAGATGACTCAGTTGCTAAATTGGTAAATAGGATAGATGATTTTTAATCTAGATGTGAGATGAGATTTTTATGCAACAAATAAATGTCCAATGACTTCAAATTTGAGTATTGAAATTTTAAAAAATTAATGGTAGAATTTTAAATTATATCTTTTTACAGTCAGTGACAGCTAATAAAATCTCCAAAATATTTGAACCACTAACCCCATATATATGGAGTGAAACTTCTAAAGATTCAAAAATATAAGGTATTCATTTATAGATACGTGTGTTTCAGCATGAAACACACAATTACAACATGAGATGAAAACACGTGTTTGGGTCACTAGAACCCTGTTTGCTACAGCAGCTGAGGGGATGAACAGGTTTTAGACACATCTGTGTTTTGTTTTTCCATTTTATAGGTGGATGCTGGATAACCCTATCTCTTAGTCTCTAGTCAGTTGTCTTCCTATAGTGAAGATCTTCCAGGTGCCACCACCTGGTTTAAAAAGAAAGGACCCTTTTTAAAAATGTAACCATAGTTAGTGTTTCCCATTACTTAAATTAGTCAAATCAAAATCCAATAATTGCAGTAAAAAAAAATCGATAGGACTTTTGCAGTCAGATCCATTAGCCTACTTCTTGGGATTTGGGTGATAGGCCGTCCCAAACACCACTGCTCCCTTGCTTTTTAGTCTGTGCTGTCTGTCATTCCCTGAACTCATCATGAGCTTCTTGCTGTTTCCTGGGAAGCAGCCTTCTTTGCAGCCTATACCAAACTTACCACGTCCAATGTAAGGACTCCTAAGCACCATGACTTCTCCATGGTTAAGTCTGTGCTTTTTCTGTTTTCCAAATGTCTGAGTTGCTAGAATATTGAAAGCTTGTTTAACCTAGTATTGAGCCCCTTAGACCAAGCACAGCTCTAACTTCCCAAGCTCTAACTTCATAAGTGGTGTGTAATTTATTCTTGAGCGTTAGACAAAAATCTTAAGTTTGGTCTCCTTTGAGGGAAAAAAATCTCTGTGAATGTAGTGTACATTAAATTGCAGGATGTTTGCTTTTATAAATTCATTAATAAATGAATTATAATAGAATGGGATGTAGGCATTTGGTGGAAAGCCTAAGGGTGCTCCATTGGAGCAGGAATCATTTAAAAACACAAACTTCCCATGGTGGCCTTTGCAGTGACAAGGGATTCACACTAAATGAGGAATATATTGTTTCAGAGATTGGTGCCAGGGAAGACATGGTCATGAATGTCAGTAGAGAGGGCAGGAGTTCACAGAGTCTATCAAACTACCGGTGGCTCTCAGGATTAATCCTTGTACTTAGCTCTTTGCGGAAGATGATCACAACTGAATCATCTATGCTAAGTCTTGCTTGGATTCTCATTCTCCTTCATAAGGAAGATCATGGGCTATCAGAAGTATGTCTTGTTTTCTTCATCAATTTCTCTTGATTGGTCATTCCTTTAGATGCCTCCAAATATTATTAATTCATTATTAATGTAAATCATAGAGAAGTGATCTCTTTGCACTATTTTCCTATACAGTTTAGTAGTAGCATGTCCTTAGGAAGTCCCTTTAGGCAAGGTTTTGTCAGTCTTCTCTGGAACTTTCAGCCATCACTTCTCCACAGTGCTTAAAAGTCTTCCTTTTGAAACACAAATCTGAACCACTTCTGTTCTTCTACAATTCATTTGACATCAGATTCCTGTCTCTTTCCCAGGCCATGAAAGGGACATTTAGCATCAGCATTGAAACCTTGGACATTCTAGCCCCAAATCATATTCCCAATGCCCTTTTCTATGAAATTCCCCTGCTCCGTTCCCATTTCATGCACCCAGCCCTCCTCAGATGTGGATCCTGGTTTCTGCCGCTGCTTTCACTTGCCTTTTTGTAAGCATCATGCTCAGCCACACATGTTTTTCCCCTTTCTCTTTTTCGTTTCACTTGCTGGTCGAAAATTGTGTGTGTGTGTGTGTGTGTGTGTGTGTGTGTGTGAGAGAGAGAGAGAGAGAGAGAGAGAGAGAGAGAGAGAGATGTTTTGCCACTGTACTACATCCCCAGCCATGCCTGCCTTTATTTGTAATATGATTTCTACAAAGTCTCAACTCCTATTGGTATGTCTTCCACATTTAATTTATTAAGTTGTTTTGATTTAAAATAATATGTGTTGATATAGAAAGCTTAGGAGAATTATTGCATATTCATAACCTTTGTAGTAATGTTTCATTTGTATTTTAATAAATACAATACAAGCTTGCTTGAAGACCAGAACACAAAGCAGCCACACTAGTCAGCCATACAGGCCAGGCAGTAGTGGCACACACCTTTAATCCCAGCAGCCACATTAGAGGTCACATGGTGGTGGTGCATGCCTTTATTCCCAGCACTAGAGAGAAATATAAAGCAGGATGAGACAAGAACTGGCTCTCTTCCACTTTGAAAATTTCATGGAGGTAAGAGTTCTTTAGTGACTTGGCTGCTTTGTTTTCTTGATCTTCAGGTTGAACCCCAATATCTGTCTGTGTTTTTATTATTTATGCTACAAACCTTTGCTTTACTTATGATGCTGGCTAATCTTAAACAAGCAAGTCTATAAATAACACTCCTACCTGACCTTTGCATCAACTTCTGTTTCCAGGTTCTTGCTCTTCTTGAGTTCCTGTCCTTACTTCCTTCAGTGATGGAGTATGGATATGGAAGTGTAAACCAAATAAATCCTTTCCTTCCCAATTTGCTGTTGTTTAAAGTGTTTAGTCATAGCAATCATAGCCCAAACTAAGACATGTAGAAAGTGGCTTTCAGACTGTAGTCACCATTTTGGATGTAATTATGAATATCTTTTCATGCTACGTGGAAGTCTATAGAAAATAATATGTTGTTGCTCTGTATATTTAAATGTGTTCTTTAATCCCACCAGATTCATTAACAAAATGTCTATTAACTGGGTAATTTGGGGAGAATTTGCTAATAAAAGGAAAATTTACATTCAAGGGATATGATGTTCATGAGCACACCTATCCCATGGAATAGGTAGAAGTGTTGAGAGGAGGGGCACCATTCTTAGGCCTCACAGGACAAAAGAAGAACACCTTACTAGACCTCAGGAGGACTGAATATGGAGAGACTTGGACATACTGCCTCAAGATTATAGTTTAAGAGTCATAATCAACCTGAGGTCACCTGCATGGAAGAGGCAGGAGAATTATGATGTGTACTTTATTCCTTTCCAAGTCCTCAACCTCTGAGTAAGATAGCTCACTGTGAAGCTGATTCAAAGCCAGTGGTGGTAGAGCTCCAAGCAGAGCATGAAGAGGACTGGTTTCTGGGCAGAGAGCTGTTGGGGTAAGGGGCTGCCAGGCAAACAGAAGATACCTGTCATGCTCTATGATAATTTTTAGTTCTTTAGAACTTTTGACAATGGATAATGTACAATCATGCATCTTTATCTAAACTCTTAAGTATTTATGGTTCTTTAAGAAAAACTACAAAGCTGAAGTCATTAGATCCAAGATAAAAGACTTTTAAGACTCCTAACAATTGGTTTGAAATAGCTTTGCTTTCCAAGAAGTCTACAGAAACTTATCCAATCAGAAAGACAGGAGTATACTTCTTTTACTAAATCCTAAACCTAGAGGTTTAGGGAAAAATTTCTGAGAAGCACTAAGAAGAGAATCATGCCTGTGAGTGCTGGGGGAAGGTCTGAAAGATTTGACAATCTAAAGACAGAGAATTCAAGGCAGACTAGATGCCCCAGAGATGATAGAACTAAAGGGATCATGGGACACTTTGCCCAGTAAAGATCTTAATCTTGAAAAACAATTGTGCCTTTTGAAATAGTCTTTAAAGTCAAATCTCAAGCAGGAAAGAGAAAGCAGAGTCAAACTGATATTTGAGAACTGCAGGGTAGTGTATAAGGAAAGGGACAATGATATAGTCCATTATTACCATATTGGTAATAGTGTGGAGCCTTTAGTACACATATCCACACACATAGGTGGTGTGGTGTGGTGTGGTGGTGGTGGTGTGTGTGTGTGTGTGTGTGTGTGTGTGTGTGTGTGCGTGTGTGTGTATGTGTGATGGAAGAGGCCTTCTCAGGGAAGAAGCGGCCCATGTTGAACAGCATTGAAAGGCTGACAGAGAAGTGCCCTGACCCCAATTTTTTCCCATCCTTCAAATGCCTGCTAATGTGTTCCACTGGGTCACATGCAATTAAAGCCAGAAATGAGCGAGCCCCTTTAATGTCATCTACACTGGCCACCACCCTTGGACAAATACAATAGAGAAGGTGTCTGGAAAGTAAAAATATCCCACACTTTGACTTTATAGGAGAGCAAATGACCAGGAGATTGGATTTATTCTAGATCACTGCTTCCTGAGTTTTAATCAATTCCATTTATTGATTTTTCACTCTTTCTGAAAGAATACTGGCATTTATAGTTTGGATAAATGTCACTTAGTAATATTTTGACTGGGGCTTTTCCTAGCAAATATCCCTGATGTACATTATTGACCATCAGAGTATCTATCACACATGCAGTCCTAACCTTTGTCCCATTAGCTTTATGCCCTGCAAGTAAATAATACTATCATTTTTCATGATGGATACAAGGAGAGAGGTCAAGAAGTGATGTATGCACAGCTAAACATCTTCAGGTTTATGCAGTGTTCAATAACACATTATCCCAAGTCCCTTCAGGAAACCATTGAAAATATTCTTTTTTTTAGTATGTGTTTCTTTTTTATTTTTTTAGTTAATTTATTTATTAAAAATTTCCACCTCCTTCCCTTCTCCCATTTCCCTCCCACTCCCCATCCCCCTCCTACTCCAGTCCTAAGAGAAGTCAGGGTACCCTGCCCTGTGAGAAATCGAAGGCCCTCCCCACTCCATCCAAGTCTAGGAAGGTGAGCATCCAAACAGACTAGGCTCCCAAAAAGCCAGTACATGCAGTAGAATCAAAACCGAGTGCCATTATCATTGGCTTCTCAGCACTCATTGTCAGCCACATTCAGAGAGTCCAGTCTGATCACATGCTCGTTCAGTTCCAGTCCAGCTGGCCTTGGTGAGCATGATCAGTCACACTGTCTCAGTGGGTGGACGCACCCCTCGCGGTCCTGACTTCCTTGCTCATGTTCTCCCTCCTTCTGCTCTTCATCTGGATCTTGGGGGCTCAGTCCAGTGCTTCAATGTGGGTCTCAGTCTCTATCTCCATCCATCTCCGGATGAAGGTTCTATGGTGATATGCAAGATATTCATCAGTGTGGCTATGGGATAAGGCCAGTTCTGGCACCCTCTCTTCTGCTGCCCAAGGACCTAGCTGGGCATATCCCCTTGGACACCTGAAAACCCCTCTAGACCCAAGTCTCTTGCCAATCCTAAAATGGCTTCCTTAGTTAAGATATCTTCTTCCCTGCTCCCATATCCACCCTTCCCCCATCTCAACCATCCATTTCCACAAGCTCTCCTCAATCCTCCCCTTCTCCCTTCTCTCTCCCCATCTCCCCTTCCCCCTACCCCAGAACATTAGAAATGCTAAAAATTGAAAGAGTTTGTAGTTAACTTAGATACTCTTTGCTATCAAACAATATGTCTGTAGGGAAGTGAGGGCAGTGGTAACTGAAAGTGTAATTGATTCCTGATCCATGTTTCAGCTTTCTCAGTAAAGTGATGTTGATAATTAGTTGCAGAGTATTAAACATATGGGAAGATCATTTAGAATGGAAACGTTCTTGTGGAGATTTCCGGACGGCAGCTGGAAATGCAGGTCTAAACCTTAAAAGAGAAATGTAAGGTTTCATGATAGACTTTAGAGTAAAAATACACTCACTTATCAAGTGTGTCTACTGTGCTGGAGCTACCCAAACTGTGTTCTGTTTATTCTGTGGTGATTCCATAGACTCTTACTATCATCATTTCAGAAGAAGAAACTGAGTCACAAGAGTTAACTGCCCAAACCATTACTGTGGATGGGAGAGTTAAGTTCAATTTAGTTGATTAAACCTCATGCCCTTAATCATGACTGACTTTTGGCAATTAGTACTAATAGCTACTATAGATATGCAGTGAGCATAAATGTATCATAAAAGACTTTGTGGTTTTGGCTTTAGTGGGAGAGAAAATAACAGAAAAATTGCAACTTGAAAATTACTGAGCAATTGATGAAATTGATGTTTTCCTTTGATAAATACATTTTGGAATGGAAAACATGATGTTTCTTATCATACGCATCATGTAATAGCATGCTTAGAAAAGGTCATTATCATGACAAAATCACACACTGCTGAAGTAATTATTCTAATCATTTAGAATAGGCTATTTCATATTTTCCCATTGTTCCATCCACTGATTTTTTTTTCATTTTTTTTTTGGGAGAGAGGGGAAAGGAGGGAAAGAGGGAGAGGGGAGGGGGAGGGAGGAAGAGGGAGGGGGGAGGGAGGAAGAGAGAGAGAGAGAGAGAGAGAGAGAGAGAGAGAGAGAGAGAGCCCATCCACTGATTTTTAAGAGTTTCATCTGCTTAGCATTTGAGGCAAATGTTGGCAATGGGAGAGGGGCAGGGTATGTTTTGTTCACAGAAGAATGGATTGAACTTTAGGGTAACAATCTTTCAGTTTCCTTTGTCATCATTTCAACTATGCAAATTATTATTTGATTTTGCTTGGTACACTAGTTGTAAAACTTTCAGATAGTGGCTGATACTGTTTTGCACTTTTTATGTAGCTAATGGGCAGTGCAGTAAGGAAAACTGGCTTTATTTCTTGATGAGAGGAAGATACCAGGGTGAACACAAGCTGGAATTAGTTGTTCAGCACCTGCTGAATAGTGCTGCTTCCTGGCTCAACAAGAATCAATTAGCTTGTTTGCTTACCTTCCAGATATATGCAGAGGAACAAAGCATGATCTTGGCTTCATGTCTTCTTGCCAGTGTAGAGGAGGATACACAGATCACAGGAGCCAATGGCTCTCAGTGGGGGAACAGAAAAGATGCCAGCATTACCCACTGGAACTCTGAAGCTAACTCTTTTAGACTTTTCTGGTGTTCTCTAGTGAAGGCATAAGTCATAAACAATCCCACACCAGTTTGGAATTATGATTAATATGGTGGTATTTATTTAAAGGGGAAAAAACTTACAGATCACCGTCCCAGACAACAGCCCTCTGCGCAATCAAGAAGGAGTCTAGTCGAAAGAAACGGAGCAGGAAGCAAAGAGAATGTGAGGAGGGAAGTGGCCACTTTTTTAAAGAGAGAGAACACGCCCCAATGGGCTATTATCTCAGCGGCTATTGCCTGGAGGAGTGGAAGGACCTCCCGCAACACTCTAGTTTAGGAGTCATTTTCCAGGTAAAAAGGCCAGTCTTTTCAATAATGCTTGACTACCATTAGAACTGAATAAAGGTGTTAATGGGCAGTACTTTTAAAATATCAATCTCTAGAATTTGGGATTGATGGCTCAGATTTAAAAAAAAGGTTTTTTAACCAGTGGTCATGGTTGAGCCCCACATGTTTGCATGCAGTCTCAATCTATTGCTCTTCTATAACAAAACAATAGACTGAGTAATTTGAAAAGAACAGAAATGTACTGTTCATAGTCCTGAAACCTGAGAAGTGTTGGTTTACTATACCAGCAGATTCTGTGTCTGGTAAGGAACACTTTCTCAGACAGCACCTTCTTGGTGAAAAGACACCTCCTGTTGTGGCACCTATTTTCAAATAGTCCAACCCCACTTATACGAATCATGGGGACTTATCACTACCAAATGACCCATGCCCCAATAGCATCAAGTCAGAATTAAATGTTAACACATGCACTTCAGAGAACATAAACATCCATACTATGGTGTTGAATGGATTAGAAAGGGATATGCTTGATATTCTAAACCTCTCTTCCATACCCAGTACAAACAATTGCTTTAGATCTCAGCTGTAGAACCTAGGTGATAGTGCAGAAAATCTTGGGTAAGAACTCAAAAGCTTAGAACCATGGGCCATATCCAGGTCAGAGTTCTTCAACTTTGACACCTTTTCTGTCTCCTGAGTTGCTGGCTAGAGACTTTGGATTATAGAATGTTTAGCAACATTCCTAGCTTTCACCTCATTAAAGCCAGGGATGCCCATCTTAAATGTCCTCAGACATTGGGAATGTTTTGGCGGCTGGGGGCGGGGCAAAACTCACTCTGGGTTAAGAATGGTAGACATAGATAATTGCCAGGAGCATGAACTGTCAAATTCATTGATTCTTAAGTCGGAGCACGTGACGATTTACCTAGGTTATGCATGTTTCCATGTTCTCTGAAAAAGTTGGAGCACATGAAGATTTACCTAGGTTATACATGTTTCCATGTTCTCTGAAAAAGTTGGAGCACATGAAGATTTACCTAGGTTATACATGTATCCATGTTCTCTGAAAAAGTTGCGGAAGTATTTGGATTTTATTTTGTTAGTTTGTTTATTGATTTTATTTACAAACCTAAAATTTGTCCCAGGATAGGTAAAATAATTCATCACCATTCTACTGGGGTAACCTAATGCTGGACTTCTGAGTCATCCCAAACCACTCACACTCACATGCTGAAGAGCTGGCTGTTGGGGAGTAAAAGGGAGTTTTTTAAGAAAGGCCCACACATGGCTTTTCTATGCAGCTGCTTAGCTTTCACACTAAATGGTGACTGCATTCCCAAGGCAAGGCATCAAGAACCAAGTGGAAACAGAATTGACTAATTAGTCTTAGAAGTCATATACTGTTCACTTGTACTATAGTCTGAAGTCTGTCCAGATCCAGGCAGAAGTAACCTGCATATGTTCCACTCTTTAATGATGTGATGGCAATGCAACTTTTGAGAACATATAGGATGGTAAACTTCATCTTGGTGCAGTCATCTTTAGAAAATAAAACCTACCTCAAGTTAGGAATCAATCCCAGAGGATTTCTTATGCTATGTCTATCATATTACTACTAAGGGGTCTTCTGAGAGACATATGTCAATCAGTTGGGGAATATGCACATTGAATGTCAATTTCTGGGTCTTTCCCTAAAACCTTTGCAGTTGGTAGGTCAACAGTGGCATCTGGAATGTGATGTTTCACTGAACTCCTGAGAAGACTTTTATGCTGTTGAGAATGTTCTATTTGTACCGATGTTTTCATCAGTCACACATTTCAGTTAAACATTTGCTCATTTTCTTTCATGAAACTAGGTACTGACATAGACACAATTCTGAGGAATGCAGCTGTGTTTTGAATGTGAAATCAGCACCTTTTACTTGTCAAAAGACACTTTGAAGGTAGTGTTTCCGATTGGGGTTTTATGGACATTTAATTTATTTGAGTTTCCATGCACTGTCAGAATGAAAAAGGAAAAAAAAAAACAAGATAACATTATAGGATCAGCCAAGTAGGACATTTTAAATTATTTTGATAGTCTACTTGTTATAGTAAAATTTTGCATTCTTTTATGTTGCATTTGAAACGTATCCTTTAGGCATCCTTGACAAACTAGCATGTATGATGAAGTATTGCAAGTTGTCTCAGAAGGAAGGAACCTTTGGAGAAATGCGAAATAATAGTGTAGTCTCATGTGAATTTTATTTTAGGGAGCATTATGAATGTGGAAAAGAAAATGCAAATACAGGAACATTTTCCTGAGATAAATATTGCTAGTCACGGAACTACATAAACTTGAACTATATTTAAGAAATCAACATTTTAAAAGTATCAGTACAATCAAACTATAGAAAAAAAGCTCCTGCCCTTTCCTCTGAACCTCTTATTCACTTGAACAAAGAAATGAGCTACCAGGGTCCCAGCTTATATGGCAGGGAGCACAGAGTATTCAGGTGGAAGCTGATGGTGCCAAATATACAGAGTGATAAGGCAAAAGAATGAGAATTTAATTATTTTAAGACATAGTTATCTTCAATTTTCACAGCCACATAAAGAACCTTGTTTTGTATGTCACCATTTTGATATCATGTCAGGTTATAGAGATAAAATCTGAGCTCTTTAAAAGTTTAACTTATTTTAAATATATTCTGTTTGAGATAAAGGATTAGTTAAATGTTTTAGGAAATATTTATCACAGTTAAAATAATCTTTGATACTTTTAATAAACTTCCACTATTTATAAAATTGTCTTTATAGACTCATTTGCAGATACTAGATAATAATCATTTCTTGCTGTATAAATTGATCATTCAATTAAGATGCTGTCTCTGAAAGATTTAAATTAAAACTAAGGTGTTATATAAATGCAATATGGAAATTTAAATCTGATGTGGGGAATTAAATCATACTTTTATCATACTTACATCAGCAAGTTAACATGCTGGGAATGAACAAGAGGATCAGTCTACTATAGAATCCTACTGAGTCCAGCACCCTAACCCATCTCAAATGTGTCCACTTCTCTTGCCAAATCTACCTTTATCACAGTTACTACCACAATTATCAGAGATCTCTCACCTGTTTCTCAAATTGTGTTTCTGGTGATCTGAATAAGAGTGGCCCCGCAGACTCATATATTTGATTGCTTAGTCAATTAGAATTACAAGGCTTAGAAGGTGAGGCCTTGTTGGAGTAGGTGTGGCCTTGTTGAAAAATATGTCCCATTGAGGGTGGGCTTTAAAGTTTCAAAAGCCCATGCTAATCCCAGTTCTCTCTCTCTCTCTCTCTCTCTCTCTCTCTCTCTCTCTCTCTCTCTCTCTCTCTCTCTCTGTGTGTGTGTGAGTTCTTCTCTCTCTCAGTTGCCTGTTTGTCAGTATGTAGAACTCTCAGCTACTTCTCTAGTACCATGTCTGCCTGCATGCCACCATGCTCCCCACCATGACAATTAACTAAATTTCGGAAACTGTAAGCAAGTCCCCGGTTAAATGGTTTCTTTTGTAAGAGTTGCCATGGTGTCTCTTTACAGTAGTAGAACAGTGACTGTGACAGTGTTCCATCTTTCTATTTTCTTGGTGGCTTCCAGTCTTTTTTCTGTAAGCCATCTGTTCAAGTTATTTCTTTAACTGGCTACTGTGGCTTTCCATTATCTTTCAGATTAAATCCCACGTCCTTACTGTGGCTCTTGCGAACCTGTCTGATTCAGTTCTTCATACTCCCCAATTCCATCTTTTACAGTTCTTTCTGCCCACTCTGTTTCCTTCCCTCTGTCCTCTCTTAGCACTTTGGATTTTGTGTGAATGATCCCCTCTGCTTCTTTCTATACTTGTCAGAGCATGCTCCTTAGTCTTCATGTTCCAGGCAAAATATTGTCTATTTAGAAAGGTCTTTCCAAAACATAATTTTTTGTCACATTACACTTGAGCACCTTTGAACCACATAATTATGTATTTTGCTTATTTATTTACATTACCTTCACATTTTCTCTCTGAACATAAAGACTCATTTTTTTTTCTTAAATTATGACAGTGGTGGATGGTAGGTACCTATTCATGGTATTCTAGAAATAAAATGAGCTAAAAGAGTAGATTGTATAATTACAAGTTTGCTTACCAACAACATATGTATACTGAGTGATTTATAGATGATATAGCTGTGTGAATTTTGAAATAAAAATTCTTAAAATTCCTATCTCACTTTCATTATAGTATTCCAGCTACCTCTAACTCTCCTCTCTAAATATTTGTAACCTTTTTAAGAATGTTAGTAGTGGGGTGGAGATACTTGACAAGCCAAGTGTTTCTTGGGAGTTGAATAAAGGACATAAAAATGGGATATGGAGCAAGCAATAATATTTTAATATTTCACTTAATCTCGAGCACAATTAAGAGATTATACTTGTTACTAACACTCTGCATGAAATGGGTGCGTTTTTGATGACTATGATAAGAGTTTAAGTGACTTTGCCTTAGGAAACCGGAAATGAGAAATATTTATTTTTGATCTGGCTTTTTCTAGAGTTCTTCAGTGGTATCCAATTCATGGTGATTTTAATGTGCAGTGTGAAAAACCAAAAGCTGATTTCTATGTAAGTGACTCATGCAACGTTCTTGCTTCTAGAGACCATGACTTAAATGGCTTTCTCTTCCCAAAGAGTGTTCATGAGATGAAATGATACATGATATAATTGGGAAACTCTCAAACCACACCAATGGCTAGTTTCTATTAACTTTTAATAATGACTAAATTGAATAATATTTTATTTACTTAGTAATGAATAAAATAACTCCAGTTACTTTTGTTCTTCAATTCATAAAACTAAATAATGCACTAAAATACAGCTCTGTAACCCATACTTGTATGGAAACCTGTGATGACATCCTCAACAATTTTATGTGAAAAGGATTGCACAGTAGGTCTCATATTAAATAAAACAAAAAGAAGAAACCTTTAGGTGGCGATCAAGAGCTATGGTTATGAATTCTCTAGTTTGTTTTTATGGGAATTTATGAACTATTTAAAAGTGGCCATATTAAAAGGACCCATTTAAACCCAATTCATTAAAGTGCAAAGCAAATATACAATTAGGCAACAGAAAAAAGTTTTTGGGAAATAAAAGAACTAGCAGGAATGGGGGGGGGGTGTGAGCAGGAGAAGGAGAATTGTGTGAATATGGTCAAATCAGATGATGTACATGCATAAGCTGTCTTTATGTGTATAATGTCCTTATTAAGAATCACTATGAATATACACTGATGATTTTTAAAACATAAGTAAACAAACCCTTACATTCTTGGACAAAAGGGAAAAAATAGAATATTTTTTTTAAAAAAATAGGTATTTTGATCTGACTGTGCTCCTCACCTGAGGGGGCCCAGTGGCCCAGACTAACCAGCTCAGTTACCACCCAAACCCACATCCTGAGCCTTGAGTTGACCCACCCTAACATCTACCCCATCCATGATCTATTGGATTACATGAAGGGACTGGTCCTGAAGAACAATAGCTGTAGGACGTTCATGACTCCAGGCAACAGTAGGATATCCAAGAGGAGTTTTGAAGAGGTTCCAGTGATGATGGTGTGCCGGAGTCCTTGAACCAGACCAATGACTCATCACAATAAACATTTTTGGGTGGGGCTGATTGGACAAAAAAGATTATACTGTGTGACACACCACAGCTCCTGGTGCCACAAGAATGAAACAAGAAGTGTTGTAAAGATGGTGGAGTGAGGTGGTTTTTAAAGTTAATTTGGGGAGTCTTTTGGGGAACATGCTGTAGAGCTGATGAGTAGATATGCAGGAATTGGGAGGTGAGTGGGACTGGAATGCATGATGTGAAATTCCAAAAATCAATAAGGAATTATGATAAAAAAGAATAAATATTCTGAGTTTTTGGTGGCCAACACTAATACTTACCTACTTACTTGCTCTTTACATCATTATATATGCATATATATAAATGTGTGTGTGTGTGTATTATATAGCTGTTTGAAGCATCACCATTAAGTATTGTTCTATAGTAATTTTCCATTTAAGTTTTCCAATCTGTAATCAGTTTTGCTTCCATTTAGACCAAGTCTCCACCCTTCTTTCCTGAACTGTCATCTCCATGTAAAATATTAGGCAACTTAGTGCAAACCAAGTTCAGGCCAGCTCACACTGAACTTTCTCCTTTTTATGGCAATTTCTGCTATTATATCAGTATGCTTCTACTGGGCATCAGGTATGGTATATAGGAGACTGAGGCAGAATAGTGAATTTGAGGCCTGCTACAGAGAAAGACATTGTCTGGAAAAATTTACCCATTAAAATCTGTCTTTGCCACATTGGTGTGCAGCTTGGTGTCTGACAGTGGTGTGTTCCTGCTTCTAAGTCTCTATATTCAGGTTGTTCAACCAACCATCACACTCAATCACTGTGCTGTGCTCAGGTGCATGCTCTACGAATCCATATTAGTAGCTGTGTATATTAGAAATGATTAACATTCTTTTTATTTCCAAATTAATGAAGGAAGTGAAGTAATCCAATATTTTCCCAACAACTATCAATCCATCACTAAGTTCAGCCCTGGTACCAGCAGGAGCCCACATATAACATGACACCATCTTGTTCTCCAAGAATAGGCTCCTCATCCTTCCCACATTTCTTAAGAATGGTGCTATTTCTCTTTGCAGTGCAATGTTCATGCTCAATAGTGTAACATTCTCAATAGGTAGTGCCAAACTCACTCTGTTGGGCCATGTTTGGCTCCTGAGGTAGCAGCCAGAGTGGCAGAGTTTGGGGAGTGTATGGGATGGCAATGTGCATGGGTTTTGATTATCCTACCAGTCTAAATGCACAAAATCAGTACCCTTTTCAAAATGGACCTGGTTTCTGAAAATGCCATGAGTTGTAATGAATTCCTTTCTCAAAGACAGACTTTAGTGTAGATGTCAGGCTTTTTATTTATTTACACTATAGGCCTCTGAAGGCAACAAAACTTCCAGCATAGTATTTCCAACATCAGGACTGAGTTTACTGAGGTTCTGTTGTTGTGGGATTACCTTCTGTATGCTGTGAGTATATTTTATTGCCATTGGCTAGTAAAGAAACTGATTTCAGCCAGTGGCTTAACAGAGTAAAGAGTAGGCAGAGTTGAAGAAATGCCATGTGGCTACCAAAGGAGACAGACACCCCAGAACCTTGATGGTAAACCACAAGTCTCTTGGCAATGCATAGATGAAAAGAAATGGGTTAATTTAAAATGTAAGAGTTAGTTGATAAGAAGCCTAAGCAAAGCCTTGTTTTGATTAATTAGTTTCTGTGTGATTATTCAGGTCTAGGCGGCCTGGAAACAAATGAGCAGTCCCCGCCTACATTCTCTCTTTTACACTTACCTTTCAGGATGGGTGAATCTTTTATCTTGGCAGTGGAGTCGGGGTAGTAGGTGCTTAGATGTTTTGTCTAGCTGTCTCAGGTCTCTGGATTTTATAACATTTTCATTTCTGTAGTTTTAATTTCTAGTATTCTACTGTGATCACTCACCTCAATAGAAAGCTTTCTTGTTATGGACTCTGTGAAGAGGATTGAATGAATCCTGGGAGCTTCTATGTAACCATCTTTTTTATCTGTATTTTTCATCTTAGCTTTGAAGCAATTATAACTAATTTCAAAATTTCTATTAAGATATATAACATTTATGTTCAATTTCCTACTTATTATTGAAGAAATAATTGCCACTTAATAATTTTTGAGAATTTCATGAACACACTGTGTTTTGGTTATGTTTTCCTCCATTTTATCCCTCTAATTCTCCCATATTCTTATTATTCTTTCCAATTTCATATATCTCTTGTTTTTTTTTTTTTTTTTTTTTGGTTTTTCGAGATAGGGTTTCTCTGTGGCTTTGGAGCCTGTCCTGGAACTAGCTCTGTAGACCAGGCTGGTCTCGAACTCACAGAGATCCGCCTACCTCTGCCTCCCGAGTGCTGGGATTAAAGGCGTGCGCCACCATCGCCCGGCTCTTGTTTTGTTTTTAAACTGTTTTTATTGAGTTGTATGTTTTTCTCTACTCCCCTCCCTTCCTCTCCTCTCCCCTTCTACCCTATCCCAAAGTCCCCATGCTTCCAGTTTTCTCAGGAGATCTTGTCTTTTTCTATTTCCCTTCTAGATTAAATCCATGTATGTCTTTCTTAGGATCCTCTTTATTGTTTATATTCTCTGGGATTGTGAATTGAAAGATGGTTTTACTTTCCTTTGTGTCTAAAAACCACTTACAAGTGAGTACATATGATATTTGTCTTTATGGGTTTGGGTTGCCTCACTGAATATGATATTTTCTAGATCCATCCATTTGCCTGCAAATTTCAAGATGTAATTATTATTTTCCACTGTGTACTACCCCATTGTTTAAATGTACCATGTTTCCTTATAGATTCTTTAGCCGAGGGGCATTTAGGTTATTTCCAGGTTCTGGCTATAACAAATAATGCTGCTGTGAACATAGTTAAGTACATGTTCTTGTGGTATTATTGAGCATCTTTTGGTTATATTTTCAAAAGTGGTATAACTGGGTCTTGAGGAAGGTTGTTTCCTAATTTTCTGAGAAATTGCCATACTAATATACAAAGGGGCTATACCAGCTTGCACTCCCACCAGCAATGTAGGAGTATTTCCTTTATCCCACATCCTCTCCAGCATAAGTTGTCATCACTGTTTTTTATCTTGGTCATTCTTTTACAGGTGTGTAAGATGAAATCTCAGAGTGGTTTTGATTTGCATTTCTCTGATGATTAATGATGTTGAACATTTTCTTAAGTGTCTTTTAGCCATTTTAAATTTCTCAGGTAAAAGTTTAGGTTTGTACCTTATTTTTTAACTGAATTATTTGTTGTTTGATAACCAATTTCATGAGTTCTTCGTATAATTTGGAGATCAGACCTTTGTCTGATATGGGGTTAGTGAAGATTTTTTTCCATTCTGTAGGCTGCCATTTTGTTTTGTTTACTGTGTCCTTTGCTTCACAGAAGCTTCTCAGTTTTAGACGGTCCTATTTATTAATTGTTTCTCTCAGTGTCTGTGCTACTGAGGTTATATTTAGGAAGTGATCTCCTGTGCCAATGCATTCAAGCGTACTTACCACTCTCTCTTCTCTGAGGTTCAGTGTGGTTGATTTTATGTTGATCCATTTGGCCTTGAGTTTTGTGCATGGCAATAGATATGGACCTAAATTCATTCTTCTACTTGTTGATATTCAGTTATGCCAGCACCATTTGTTGAATATGTTTTCTTTTTTCATTTTATACTTTTTTCTTTGTCAAAATCAGGTGTTCATAGGTATGTGGATTAATATCTGGGTCTTTGATTCAGTTCCGTTAGTCCTGCTGTCGGTTTTTATGCCAATACCAAGCTGTTTTCCATACTGTAGCTCTATAATAAAGTTTAAAATCAAGGATTGTGATGCTTGTAAAAGTTCTTTTATTGTATAGGATTGTTTTGGCTATCCTGGGTTTTTTTTTTCCCATATGAAGTTGAATATTGTTCTTTTGAGGTCTGAAAAAAATTTTTCTGAGATTTTGACAGACATTGCATTGAATTTATAGATAGCTATTGGCAAGATTGCTATTTTTACCATGTAAATTCTATCTACCCTAAAGCATGGGAGAGCTTTGCATTTTCTTGTGTCTTCTTAAATTTCTTTCTTCAGATATTTAAAGTTCTTGTCATACCGGTCTTCTACTTCTTTAGTTAGAGTTACTCCAAGATATTTTATGTTATTTGTGGCTATTGTGAAGGGTGATGTTTTTCTGATTTCTTTCTCAGTCCATCTATTATCTGTTTAAAGGAGAGCTATTGATGTTTTTGAGTTAATCTTGTATCCTGCTACATTAGTGATGGTGTTTATGAGTTGAAGAAGTTCTTTGGTAGCACTTTTGGGTTCGCTTATGTAAACTATCATCAGCAAATAGTAAGTGTTTGACGTCTTCTTTTCCAATTTTTTATCCCCTTGATTTCCTTTTGATGTCTTATTGCTCTAGCTAGAACTTCAAATACTATATTGAATAAATATATATAGAGAGAAGACAGCCTTGTCTTGTTCCTGATTTCAGTAGGATTTCTTTGAGTTTCTCTCCTTTTAGAGTTGGCTGTTGGCTTGCTGTATATTTCCTTTATTTTGTTTTAGGTATGTTCCTTGTATTCCTGCTCTCTCCAAGAACTTTATCATAAAGGAATGTTTTATTTTGTCCAAGGCTTTTTCAGCATCTAGTGAGATGCTCATGTGGGTTTTTTATTATTCAGTTTGTTTATATGGTGGACTACATTGACAGATTTTCATATGTTGATCCATCCCTTTTTGACTCCTAGGAGTCATCAGTAGCATATCTCCTCAGCTAGTGATGGGACTTCCTGACCATTTTAACCCTCCATATTAGGATTTTATCTAGCTTTATATTATGCAGGTCTTGTGCATGCAGTCACAAATACTGTGACTTTATATATGCAACTTCCCTACTATATCCAGAAAACAGTTTCCATATAGTTATCCTCAATCTTTCTGTCCTCTCTTCTTTGATGATTTCTGAGATTTGGAAAGAATGGGTGTAATATAGATGTTCCATTTAGAGATAGTGAGAGTAGCATCTATGCCACAGGATGATATAGAGCAGACAGACAAAGACATGGGGACACGGGTCATCCTTGATACAAGAATGCCAAGAATGTCCACTTTATTGTGTTTATGGGCAGCTTATATAGTGTTCTGGCCATGCTCCAGCCCTTGTGATCTTTCAACTCTAGGCCATCAAAATCATTTCCCTGACATCAGAATCTCTTGCTCAGAGCAGCTGCAGGCTGCCCAGAGCAGAAAAAAACAAGTTGTTTACAGGAAATGTAGAATCTGGTGGTCTGCAGTCCTCAACAGCTGAGAAGTATATAATTTCTTATTTTCTGCATATTAAGCAATTATAGGTTTCTTTCTTAATCCATATTGATTGAAAAAACAAACATTGCTGATGAGGATTGAGAGAGGCACTGATCTATGAGTATAATGGTAAGTCCTTAGGAATTGGTTTAATAGTCTCTTTACTAGCAGAGTTATCTCATGGGGCTTACAGCATGCCTGACTTCAGATTCTTGACCCCATTAATGATACCAGACATGTATGAATTAGATTCTGTGGATCAGGGCTTTAAATCCAATGATGAAGTTATCAACTACTCTTATAGCATTCATGCTGCTGTTATAAGATTGGATACATCTTGCCAGGCTGGGCATTGATATAGCTTGCATGATTCATAGCTGCAAAAGACTGATGATTATTTTCTCAAGGACATGGTTAGCACCTTCCTACACTATCATAATTTGCAAGTAGGGGTAAAGCCTCCATTTTGGTAGCAGATTGATTTTTCTATGCTCTATGAATCAACTACTTGGAGTCTTTAACAATAAGGTCTGACCATCAAATTCTAGTGGATAACTAATAGTGATAGTAAAAGTCTGTAGTGTTTGGAGGAGTATGTGGGACACCACTAATTAACAACTCCAAATGAGGTCTCCTATTCCTGGCACTGGCTTTTTATCAATAGTCTACAGTATTCTAGAGAGGCATTATCTGCTATCACAGGGTAGTTCCATTAAAAGTGTGTGTGTGCGTGTGTGTAAATGTGCGTGTGTGTATGTGTGTTTTAAGAAGACCCTACACTAGCAGATTTCCAAATGGCTTTTTCAAATATCTCCAGTGTTAATTATTTCTCTTTATATTTCCCTCTCTATCCTGTCCTCCCTTTCTTCATCCCACTTAACTCTCTTGTTTCACTATTCAGTTAACTTTTACATATTGTATTTAAATTAGTAAAAACATGTCTATAAATATATGTAAATGGAGACTACTTTTTTGTTGCCCAGACACCAAGACCCAAATAATCACATAAAAACTATATTAGTTGCTAAACTGTTTGGTCAATGGTTTAGGTATATTCCTAGCTAGCTCTTACATCTTAAGTTAACCCACTTCTATTATTTTATATATATATTTATATATAAGTCACCTTATTTTTTAATTAGCCATGGCCATTAATCATTTATAACCAACCCTTTTAATATGAAAATAAATATTTATAAATAATCATGTTGGATATTTGGGCATAGTTTTCTCTAAACTGCTTCCTGCTATTTGTTGGATAAAGTACTTTTAGAGTTCATGGAGACCTTTCAGGGAATCTTGTTCCATCAAACCACATTAGCCTGGAAGGAATCCACAGGTTCTCATCGTCTGTGGAAACAAAAGCAGAACCTCTTTCTCAAAGCAACATATCCTTAAATTCAAATTTTGAAGTCAAGATACCTTAAAATGTTGGTTTAGCTTAGCAGCCCTCAAATTCAAATGTTTTTCAGTAGCTAACTCATTAACATTCAAAAACTCCAAAGAAAACACAATAATACACATAATCCAAACTCTCTCTGTATATTCTATCTTTTGTGGATTATTTTTCTTTATTCCTTTAATTTATGAATATCTGTACTCTTTCTTCTCTCTCTCTCTCTCTCTCTCTCTCTCTCTCTCTCTCTCTCTCTCTCTCTCTCCTAAGCCCATATACATTTATACAATACTGTGACCCATTCAGAAGTTTTATTTGTCTGAGTTTGTCTTATCTGTAATCATTTTCTGGCCAGGAGAGCTTTTATTTAAAATGCTAAGCAGGTCTGGCTAGGTCTAGCACTGTGACTTTGCCTTTTGTCTCTACCTTGTCCAACATGCCAGAGGTATGTTCACTGCCTTTGAAAGCCATGTTCACTGCCCCATCTCCAGGGATGCAGCAAGTCTATGTTGCCATTAAGCAACTTGAAACACTCTATTCACTAACCCCATTTAAGTGCTCTGTAGCAGGACCTCCTGAAAGATCCAGAGTTCATGCAATCAACATAAACCCGAAATCTATTTTATAAGGAATTGACATGGTTTTTATTGCTAGTGCCAAGTCAGGAAGCCATTTCTTAAAGAAGCCACTCTTCTGCTCACTGCCAGCAAACAGAGACTCTATTAAAAATTGTGGCTAATAAGAAGTTCCAATTGACTCATGGTTTTTTGGGGGGCCAAGAAGTCCCCCTATTTTTGAAGCTTTTTTTGGCTTTATATGAATGTGTGGTGATAAATGTTGTATGCCATTATGTTAATGGAGAATGTTTTTTCGTTTTCCGGCCACCTAGACCTGAATCATCACACAAAACTATATCAATTGCAAGACTGTTTGGCCAGTGGCTTAGGCATATTCCTATCTAGCTCTTAATTCTTAAGTTAACCCATTTCTATTATTTTATATTTTACCATGAGGCTCATTGTTTGTTACCTTTTGCATCTTGGCTGGCTACATGGTGTCTGCCTGACTCTGCCATCTTTCCTTTTCTATCTCTGCTTGCTATATTCTACAATGCCATAGGTTGATATAGCTTCTTTATTAATCAATGGTAATAAAACATAGTCACAGCATATGGAGAGGAATTCTACATCAATTATAAGCATAGGGTTTACATGAAAATTGTAAGAAAGACTGCATTTAACTTCAAAATCCATTGTTTTTTATTTACTTCAAACAGAGGTGAAAAAGCTCCTCTATGTGGAGGACTCCTATACTATCAAATTATATCAATTCTCACCCAAATGACACCCATTCTGAAAACATATCATTCCTGAAAGCTGAGGCAGTTCTGTTCAAATTGTTTCTCAGCTTTAAGATTCTGATAAACAACTGTTTTCAGTCTGTGAGAAACACAAAATAGGGGTGTGGCATGTGGTTACATTTTAAATGTGATTAGCTTTATGTGTGAGAGAGAGGAGAGAGAGAAAAAGAGAGGGGGAGAAAGAGAGAGAGGAAGGGAAAGAGAAAGAGGGAGGGAGGGAGGGAGAGAGAGAGAGAGAGAGAGAGAGAGAGAGAGAGAGAGAGAGAGAGAGAGAGAATAGGAGCTATAAGGGGGCTAGAAAAGGGTTTCGGTTTTCATTGAGTTGAAGGAAGTTGAGTGCAGTCTGACATGGGTAATAGGAATTGAGCTCTGGTCCTCTAGAAGAGCAGAAAATGTTCTTAAACACTGAGACATCTCTTCAGCCCGACCATTAGTTCTTTTACTAAAGCTTATGCTATTGTTTTTATTAAAAAATTTTGTTGGAGACTGCAGGCCCTCAGACCCTGAATTTTCTATGACCTCTTGTCTGCCAGAGTAAACAACTGTTTTCCTATGCTTGCAGTTGCTCTGGGCATGAGACCCTCATGAGTTCCTGATGGCAGGGGAGTGGTTTCTGGTGGACTTGCAGCTGAAAAATCCTGAGAGCTAGGACATGGCCATTAGTCAAACAGAGCCCTATTTAAGCTGCCCTAGAACACAATAAAAGGGGCATTCTTGTTTCAAAGATGACCTGTGTCTCTTCTGTGTATGTATGTGTGTGTGTGTATCTGTGTCTGTTTGTTTGTGTGCGTTTCAATCTCCATCCCCTTGCCTGACTTGCTAACCATCCTGTGGTAGACTGGATAGGACTGTACAGAATCTGGTGTGTCATATCTGAAATTTTCTCACTAGAAGTATCAAGCTGTGATTTCTAACATGCATGCTATTACTATTGAGAACATAAAACTCTTCTTGGGGCATGTGAGGGAATCTTTCTCTTGCTAAGGAATCGCAAATGTTTCTCCCTATGTATAAGCATTTGAAAATTAAACATAACTTTGGAATTCTTGTTGTGGAATGATTTTGGGTATATTAGGCCTGCTTGTACTCAGCACCATGCAAATGCCTAAAATCTTGTTTCAATCTGCTTCCCAACACCTTCTGAACCAGTCCTAATGCATCCAGACAAGAGCTAAGAGCTCCACCAAGCTACTAAATGGAGTTTGGAAGTAACTATTTGTTCCTGTGCTTAGTATCCAGAGTTTCTGTGGTGTGTCTGGCAAGTTGCAGTCTCTACTGCACCCAAAGATGTTGTGGCTTAAAACTCACTGCTGGGTGCAAACTTTTGCAGACATCCTCTATTTTTGGGGTTACAATTAGTGTCCTAGACTAAATATTCACTTCTTTAATAGAGGGCTTGAATCTCAATTTGTGTTTGGAATTAAACTTGACATTCTGTTTTCAAGACATTGGTTGGACTTGTGCTTTCAACCTAATAGGTTCATTCTTTCTTTTTTCTAGATCCCATACCTAATACTTCCTGGAACATATAGTGCTTTTTCTTCTCCACTAGATTAGAACCCCTAAAATTATTTCTGGCTCAGAAATCCAGCTCTACTACCCTTTAATATTGTGATTCTCAATGCTGGTGCTTCACCTTATTTCAGACCCTTGGTTCTCACCTGTCACCAAAGGGACGACACATATCACAAAGCACACACACAATGGTGTGAAGACAACCTCAGTATGACAAGAACATCCATAATGTAAATGAAATCTTGAATACATCCTTTTAGTCAATTCAAACGATCATGATCACTAATTTTGTAATTAGTAATTTCTTTTAATGAAAGATAACCTTCTATATTTTCTTTAAGGAAGACACAGTATATCTTTCTTTAAGTAATTCCCATTAAGGTGCCATAATATGGTTAGCATTAGAAAGTCCCACTAGTACTTGCACTATGTATTTAACCCTGTTAGGAGCCTGATTCTTTCCATAGGCCTTTCTGTAACATCTGTATACTGTGCTCTCCTGTTTCCATGGCAATATATTTGTTCCCATGGAGAAGCAGAAATGAGTGCCTAACTGCAGTTGATCTTGAAGACATAAACTTCAATTGATGAGTAGTTTGCTCAAAGGATATTTAAGAAGAAAAATATCAGAAAACATATCTAGGTTTCAAGTTCTAGCTGCAAGCTATGAAGCTTTGTCTGCTATCCTTTGACTTGTTAAGCAGCAAAGCAAGGCATCTCCTTTCAATCATACTTTGTCTCCCTAAAAGCAATATTTAAAACTTACTATGATATTTAAACAAAAACTCTTTAAAGTACTTTGTTTTTGACTATTTGGTGTTTTTAGTAGTAACTTGAATTGCCATAATTCAAGGATTGAACTCATGTTCATGAGATTAAACTTAAATAAACTCAGTCTGAAAACAAACAACAACAGAAACAAAATATCCCACCAAACTTCATAAATTATAGCAGTAAGACTATCAGTAAATAGATAAAAGATTTAATTTATTGATTTATTTTTTACAAAACAAATGAGTTTTTTTTTCTTTTTTCTTTGTCATCCAGAATTTCCTTACCCTACCTCTATGGTCAGCTTATGGGAATTACAATAACTTGCAAATTGCAGGTGGATGTAAACACAGCTGCTGTAGTTTACTGGAGAGGAAACTGGTAGCTTATGCTGAGGCTGAAGCCATTATGCCAGATCCTTAACAACACCACAGCAGGATTTTGGATGCCAGCTCCACTCATGTGTGCTAAACTTCCCTCACACAAAGAAACAAGCAGTCCTCAGCTTCTGTGGCTCTGCCTTGCCCATCCTCCTGTTTTCTGCTCCTTTTACCTCACTGCTTTACAATAAAGACACTTGCTTTTTCTACTTGGGAAGTCTTTGCAGACCTCTAGCCTTTTTTGCTTTCTTTTCCTTAAACCCAACTTTTCTCCCATTCTGCTCTACTGTTTTTGTTTTACATTTTCCCACCCTCCCCATGGCTTATTCCTGTGTTTTATTCTCTTCATTTTTGAATATTCATCTCTTAGACTCTTAGTCATCTCTTAGATTATTATCTTTGCCTTCAGTTTTCTTCCTTGATGTTATTTGCATTCTTGTTTTCTTTTATTCCTCTCTTTGTCCTTCTTCTTTTAACAGTTTGTACATTTTGCATTCTCTGTCTCTAACTCTCCACCTTTCTCTCTCTCTCTCTCTCTCTCTCTCTCTCTCTCTCTCTCTCTCTCTCTCTCTCTCCATTTCTGTCTCTCTCTGCTTCTCTCTTTCTCTCTCTCTTCCTCTGCTATGTTGCTAAATGACTTCCTTCACTGATGTTCAGTGCTATTTTATCTTGATTCCTTAAATTCTAGTCCGACTGATCTTGTACAAAAGATTATAATGGGAACAATTTTAGGAATTGCTTAAGTGTGAAGATATGAGAAAATTTGCTTTGGAAAATAAGATTAGGCTGATGACATAACCCAGCACGTGACATGCTTGCCACTAATCCCAGTGACCTCAATTCAATCCCCAGAATTCACATGATGATAGGAAAAAACTGACTCTCGTAAACAAGCTGTTTTCTGACTTCTACATGTATGCTCTGCACTCACACAGAAACACATAAACACAAAAGTTTTTAAAAAATGGCAACTTAATGAGAAGCCTATTGTTTCCCCCACTCCTCTCCTTACCAACTTCGAACCAGAATTTTCAGGTCTTCTATTGTTTCATTGGGAATAAAATCAGTGAAGCATCTGTAAGTCTTTCTCTGTCATCCTTCAACAAATGGGCACATTCTTTAGATTTTATTGTCATGTATTATTTCTCTTGAGCTTTAAGAGTTGAATGTTTTCTCGTGTAGATTTTTAGCTAATTTCTGTTAATTATAACAGTGGGTGAATAAAAAGATAGTGAGCCACTCAGACTTAAATGCATTGCTTGAACTACAGAGACTTAAAACTTATTACCTGATTTATTCAGGATTACAAATTTAGCGTCCTTTAGCTCAGTGGTAGAATCATGTTGATTTTGCTATACTTAACAGTGAGTTTCTCTTTAAATTATGCATACTATGCATCTAAAAGTCAGATTAGTCCATTATTTTAGAATTTCTGAATAGTAAACTTTGAATCATCTAACTGTGAATGAAAAGGGCAAAGGATAGTCCATAAACCCATAATTTTATATTTCTAAGATCTGGGCAATCTGCTCCACCTTCTATAATTTAGATATTTCTCCCTCTGTTTATCTCAGTCTGTTCCTTTTGTACCTAATCTTTTAAGAATCTTATTTAAAGACTAATTTTTAAGAAGTAAGTTGGAGTCTAAGTCACTATTGTTTTTGTGTTTCAGGATACACAAAACACCCATATCTTCTTTGTTTGTTAATCTACTGTACAGACAACAATACACACACACACACACATACATACACACACACATGCATGAACAAACTTGTATTTCTTGAGCTTGCTGAAGTGTTAAGACTTATGGTTCACCTACTTGTGGAAACTAGTATACACTGGGGTTCACTTTGTAATCCTCACCAAGACTTTGCCATGGGTTTACTAACTTGAAAGAAAAGAAATTCTCTTCTGACAAGTCTACTTTTATTCTCAAACTTGTAGGGCATGTGACTCTTTTCTTTCATGCTTCAAAAGAGGAAGCTGACAGAAATGTCACAGTCCTATCACACATTATCAACACATGTAGTGTAAGAATTATTATTAGAGGGCCAGGCAGTGGTGGCATAAGTCTTTAATCCTAGCAGTTGGGAGGCAGAGGCAGGCAGATCTCAAGGTCAACTTGGTCATAAGAGCTAGTTCCAAGACAGGATCCAAAGCTATAAAAAAAAAAACCCATCTCAGAAAACCAATAAATAAATAAATAAATAATTTTTAGCAGCAGCTGTCTTGTTTTCTCTTGAGAGTATCATTTTTGTGTGGAATTGTAACAATCAAAAATATTATAATTCTTTCATCAAAATCCTATATGAGTTTCTAGAATTTTAACCAAATTTTATTTCTAGATGGTTCTGGATTACAAATGGTAGGAGAACTAGAATGGGTTCTGGATAACTCTCTGGGTTCAGCTTTCTGTGTCATTCAGTAGTCATTGAATGTTTTTGAATGGGAGAATTTGTCACCTTTATTGACAAACACAGTGGGAAATATTTGGAAAAGAAACTGTCCCATGCAGGTCTGAAATTTAATTACCACTATATAATTTTGGAAAACTTATGAAATGGCTATAGTTTCTTGAAAGTTAAACCCTTCCCATGGGTTTATTAGGAAATCATTCAATTTTCTCTATAGAGCCACATTTTCATTGCTCAACATCATTATGTGGCTTTCCTTACTGTATTTTCATTGGTTTCTATTCCCTTGCTCTCTCTGGAGAGTCCTCAACGATGTACCAGCTTTATGTTACGCTTGTCTTTCTCCTGCTTCTTCTGTGCTACCTGGGTAGCCAGGAATCAAACTAGAGACAACGGTCACAGAAGCCTCAAATTCACTGCAAAAAAGCTTTTGATTGGGAGATTCTTTTTTTAAAGTCTATACAGCAACTTTTAGTCTTGAATCTAAGGAAAGTGAGAAATTACAGAAAGTAGCAATTGAGAGTCGATTCTATAAACCATCTGGTTCTTACTGAAATCCCACCCCTCATTCTTCCACAGAGCCTGAGCAGTAGGGCTCTTATTTTTAAAGGTCATAATTTTTGAAGGACTTGAATTTGGGGGACAGACCTGACAAGGAGGAAGTCATCTACACCATGCTAGAGACCGGGCTAGTGCTTGTGTGCTGGATCAACAAAGTCCTCAGTAATGGCCTCCTGAAAAAGAGAGCTCAGAAAAGCCAGACTACAGTGACACCAAGGAAAGAAACAAATAAGAAACAGACAGGTTAAACAAGAGGTGCTTGGCTAATGTCCCTGACAGCTTCACATCCAGAACCTTCTGATGAAGAAGACATAAGAACTTTCTCAGTAGACATCATGGTGAAACATGTGGTCAATTTTTAAGTCCTTTGCCTGGAATTTAGGTGGGGAGGCAGAAAATGAGATTAGAAACAATAATTGGAAGAAGGTTTTATGGGACTATTAAGTTTGGATTTTTATCAGTGTTCTCGAAGTGTGGGACTCATCTCTAGATGGCATTGTGATGTTATAATCATAGGTCAATAGGTACCAAAATTGAGAATTCAACTCTTTCTTAATTTAGTTAAGAAGAAAGTTTTAGGTTGATATCAGCCCATGTCATAAATAATATCTGCTAACTGACCTTTATTTAAACAGTGGATTTGTTCAAAAACTTAATAATATAGCTTTATTTTTACTATTTTAACACTTTTTAAAATATTACCAGTAATTTTCAATTTCAGTAAAAAATATAATGTTATCATTATATTCTTTATTTTGTGTCATTATATTATTAATTTGTGTAAGTTAAATATGCTAATTCTTTAAAAGACAAATCTGAGTTACAATGGCAGTAGGGAGGAGTCAGGTTACTGCCATGTTTATGAGTCCCTCAGGAGGCAGTAGTGTTGCCATTACCTAGGACAAAAGGTACAAAATAGTCAGCAAAGGAAAGGGCAATAAAAGCCAAGAATAAGAAATATCTTGCTTATTATTACTGGATATCCAGCAAAGTTTATTTAAATCAGGATCCCACACTTCACATATTCTCCTATGTAGCTATGAAAGCAATCTTCATTGGTAAATCCTGCCCTGTCATTAAATGACTTCACCTAGAAGACACTCAGTAAATTATTTTTTGTTCTGCCAGACATTAACTCTAGGTTTTTCCCTTGGATCCTACCTTGGTCTAGATTGTTTTTATCCTTAAACTTCAGGGTTTTCCTCTATGTTTATTTCCACTACTTTCGCTTTTGTGCACCTGAGGTGTACTGCACATAACTAATGGCTCCCATGTCCTAATGCCTATATTCCCACAGGAAACAGCAAGCTGATCCTGTACTCTATTCTTCAAAGGAAGACCCCTTTCTTCGTGAAGGCTTATCACTAGGACGTGATGATTGCATTATTTATATTGAATGTTTCCAGTGGACTATGTGGCAAAGACTTCAAAAGTAGGTACTAGTAGGAAGTCTTCTAGTCATTAGGAGTTCTGCTCTTGCAAAGGGTTGTAGAATCTTAATCTCCTCCTTGCTCTCATTTGCTTGCTAACTCATATGAAAATAATCTTGCCAGCATGTGCTCCTGCTTAGATGTGCTGACTTGCCTCTGACCCAAAACAAGGAGTCAGCCTGATTATGGTTGGGTCCTCTAAAACTATGAGTCAACATAGTTGTTTTTGTTTCTAACTCAGGTTGTCTTAATATATTGTTATAGTGACAGAAAACTTAAGGGCATAGCTGTCTCTGTACCATGTATTATGTGAACCAAACTCAGGAAAACCAAAAAAATTCTTTCCTGGATATCAGCCAGACATGCCTTGCCCCTCCCAGCCCTGCTTTCCAGTAGTTGTCTTACAGAAAGACTTGAGTTTCAATTTTTATTTCTTTCCACTGAAATGGAACATTTTTTTCATTTACAATTTGAGTTTATTTTGACACATATATCTGAAGCAAAGTTTCTTCTTTTGAGGTACTGTGTTTTCCCATATTAAAAATAATTGCTGGGTTTGGGATACCATCTACATGAACATGGCTTTTTTTCCTTCTGAGCATCCATAGTGAACTCTGCCTACTGTTTAGTATGTTCACTGAACTGCCTCACCATTAGTCAGAATAGTTCAATATTTGAGAAAAACATTAGTAAATAATAAAATTTTAAGTAATATTACTTTAAAGTATGAGTAGTTTATGGTTTTCATTTTCAATCATTTTGGAAAGTTTGTTGCATTTGGAAGAATGATATTAGGATAGATATGTACTTTTGTGTCAGGACCCATTTCAGGCTTCTCCTTTCTCACGTCTCACAGGGCCTTGAGGTGAAAATCTTGAGCTAGAAAAACTTAAAGTTAACTAAGACGTTGTATACTGACCTTGGATACTCAAGCTTCAGAGAGAACCTTAGAGTGTCTTCTTTGTTTGCTGCTTATCACTAACAACAGGTGCTCTAGCCACTGACCTTGCAACTGCCCCCGCTTAGCTGCCTAGCTACCAAGCCCCTCTTTTCCTTCTCCCCTTCCTTAGTTCCCCCCTGACTGAGCTCCTCACTGATGAGTATATAAGACATAAAACTTGCTTCAATAAATGGGATGCCTAGACAAGGGATACTGCTTGGCGTCCGTTTCTCTCTCCCCCCATGTCTTTCAGATAGTGCCTCTTCAAGACCCTGGAATAACTTAGGACCTGCTGGGTGGGTCAATTTTGGATGTGAAATTTTAACTCTTTATACAAAACTCAGAAGTTTAAGTACAAGAATAAGTCTTTTGGTTGATAATTATTTTTCATTTAAGGGTTAAATTTTATTGATATTTTGACAGTGGTACTTGAGAATTAAATGTCTTTGCTAACCTCATGTTTCTCACTTGCCATCCCAGCATCAAAGACTGAATCAGGAAGGTCAGGAGTTCAGTGCCAGCCTCATTCACATAGGAAGTTCAGACCAGACTAGAGTACATGGGACCTTGTCTCAAAAAACTAAAACTGAAACAAAACAAAACAAAAAAAATTTTAGGTCCTAAGCTTTTCTGGCCATCCAGTGGGGCATGTTCTTAGCTACTAGCTCTCTTTGTCCCATCCCATCTTGCCCCCAAGCACTCCCTTTCATCTGCAGGATCCTTGGATCCCACAACTCAGCCTGCTTCAGGGCCAAGGGATCTGGGGAGCCAGCAGTGACTGGTCCTGCTGCTGGGGCTTTGTACTATACCACCTTGCTCCCCAAGCCTGCCCTTTTGTCTGCCAGATCCTTGGAACCCAGCAAGAGGCCTTGTACCTGTTCTGAGGAAATCCAGAGTGGTGAGTGAGTGGCCACCGAGCAGGATGATCCCCAGAATGGAGTCCAGGCCCCCTCCAATTCCCTAAGCTTTCCTGGCCATTCAGTGGGGCTTGTTCCCAGCTCCTGGCTTTCTTTACCCCCAATCCACCTTGCCCCCAAGCACTCCTTTTCATCTGTGGGGTCCTTAAATCCCCAAGCACAGCCTGCTTCAGGGAAGAGGGCATCTGAGAGCCAGCTCCAGTGCTGAGGAGAAGTAAGAGAAGGCCAGTCAAGAAAAACTAAGAAGTACACAGTCAGCCACAGCAAAGATTGGACTAAGATGCCAAGACTCTCCTGGCCTCATTTGAAGGAAGAGATGGGCAGGTACCAATGCAAGAATTCCTCCAACAACCCAAAAAGCAATATGATAACACCAGAATCCAGCAAACACACAACAGGAAGACTTGAACACCCTTACCCAGAAGAAGTAGAAGAAATCGATTTTAAACATAACCTTAAGAAAATGATGGAGACCCTTAAACAGGAAGTGAAAAACTCTCTTAAAAAATGGAAGAGAAGACAAACAAAAAGTTAGAAGAAATTAATAAATCCCTCAAGGACACCCAAGAAAACCAAGAAAAAGCAATTAAATGAGTAAAGGAAACAGTTCAAAGACTTGAAGACCAAATTGGAGGTAATAAAGAAAATACAAACAGAGGGCTGGCTGGATATAGAAAATCTGGGTAAAAGAACAGGAAGTACAGAGACAAGTATACCAACAAAATACAGGAGATAGAAAAAAGAATCTCAGGCACTGAAGATACTATAGAGGAAATAGACATATTGATCAAAGAAAACAGCAAATCCAACAATTTTTTTTTTTGGTTTTTCGAGACAGGGTTTCTCTGTGGTTTTGGAGCCAAATTCTTTTTTATTTTAATTTATTTATTTATTAAGGATTTCTGCCTCCACCCCCCCCCCCCGCCACTGCCTCCAATTTCCCTCTCCCTCCCCCGATCAAGTCCCTCTCCCTCATCAGCTCAAAGAGCAATCAGGGTTCCCTGACCTGTGGGAAGTCCAAGGACCGCCCACTTCCATCCAGGTTTAGTAAGGTGAGCATCCAAACTGCCTAGGCTCCCCCAAAGCTAGTATGTGCAGTAGGATCAAAAACCCATTGTCATTGTTCTTGAGTTCTCAGTAGTCCTCATTGTCTGCTATGTTCAGCAAGTCCGGTTTTATCCCATGCTTTTTCGCGATCCTAGAGAAGCTAAATAAGAAGGTGAATCCAAAGACAAACATATAGGCATCCTCCTGAATATTAACATTCATCAGGCAATGAAAGGAGACAGAGACAGAAACCCACATTGGAGCCAAATTCTTTTTTTTTAATTTATTTATTTATTAAAGATTTCTGTCTCTTCCCCGCCACCACCTCCCATTTCCCTCTCCCTCCCCCAATTAAGTCCCCCCCTCAGCCTGAAAAGCAATCAAGTTTCCCTGTCCTGTGGGAAGTCCAAGGAACCCCCACCTCCATCCAGGTCTAGTAAGTTGAGCATCCAAACTGCCTAGTGGAGCCAAATTCTTAACACAACATCCAGGAAATCTCAGACACCATGAAAAGACCAAACCCAAGAATAAGAGGGGTAGAAGAAGGAAAGGAATTCCAGCTCAAAGGCCCAGAAAATATATTCAACAAAATTATAGAAGGAAACTTTCCTAACCTAAAGAAGTATATTCCTATGAAGGTACAAGAAGCTCACAGAACAAACACCAAATAGACTGGATCAAAAAAAATTCCCTTATCATTTAATAATAAAAACACAAAACATACAGAATAAAGAAAAATATTAAGAGCGGCAAAGGAAAAAGGTTAAGTAACATAAAAGTTAACGTGTCAGAATTACACCTGACTTCTTTAAGGAAACCATGAAAGCCAGAAGGTCTTGGATAGATGTGCTGCAGAAACTAAGAGACTATGTATGCAAGCCCAGACTACTATACCCAGCAATGCTTTCTTTCTCCATCGATGGAGAAAACAAGATATTCCATGACAAAAAAAAATTTAAGCAATACATTTCCACAAACCCACCCTTAAAGAAAGTACTAGAAGGAAAACTTCAACCCAAGAAAGCCAACAACACCCATAATAACACAGACATCTGAGAACCCTTCACCAGCACAATTCAAAGGAGGAAAACACATAAACATTACCACCAAAAAACCGAAGTAAACAACCACTGGTCATTAATAATATTTAATATCAATGGACTCAGTACACCTAGGAAAAGACACAGGTTAAGAGAATGAATATGAAAACAGGATCCAACATTCTGCTGTCAACAAGAAACAGGCCTCATCCTCAAAGACAGGCACCACCTTAGAGAAAAGGGTTGGGAAAAGGTTTTCCAATCAAACAAACCTAAGAAAAAAGTGAGTGTGGCTATCCTAACAAAATTGACTAAAATCATTCAGAAGAGATGGAGAAGGAAACTTTATACTCATAACAGGAACAATTCATCAGGATGAAGTCTCTATCCTGAATATCTATGTCCCCAATATAAAAGCATCCACATATGTAAAAGAAACATTAATAGAACTCAAATCACACATCAAACCCCACATACTAATAGTAGGATATTTCAACACTTCCCTCTCACCAATGGACAGGTCAACCAGACAGAAACCTAACAGAGAAATAAGAGAACTAACAGATGTAATGAATCAAATCGACTTAACAGACATCTATAGAACATTCCACCCCAATAGGAAAGAATATACCTTCTTCTAAGCACCTCATAGAACCTTCTCAAAAATTGATCACATATTCAGTAACAAAGCAAACATCCACAGACACAAAATAATTAAAGTAACCACTTGTTTCTTATTGGAACACCATGGAATAAAGTTAGAATTTAACAACAATTCCACCTCCAGAAAGTCTACAAACTCAAGGAAACTGAACAGTCAACTAATGAACCACCCCTGGGTCAAGGAAGAAATAAAAAAAGAAATTAAAGTGTTCCTTGAATTCAACGAAAATAAAGACACAACATACCCAAACCTGTGGGACACTATGAAAGCAGTTCTAAGAGGAAAGTTCATAGCACTAAGTGCCCATATAAAGAAAACAGAGAAAGCTCACATTAGAGACTTAACCATACACCTGAAAGTTCTAGAAAAAAAGAAACAGACTCACCCAGGAGGAGAAGAAGATGGGAAATAATCAAACTGAGGGCTGAAATCAACAAATAGAAACACAGAAAACAATCCAAAGAATCAATATAATAAATAGCTGGTTCTTTGAGAAAATCAACAAGATTGACAAATCCCTATCCAATCCAATCAAAAGGCAGAGATAGAATACTCAAATTAGCAAGATAAGAAATGAAAAGGGGGATATAACAACAGACACTGAGGGAATTCAGAAAATTCATTGGGTCTTACTACAAAAGCCTGTACTCCACAAAATTGGAAAATGTAAAAGAAATGGACATTTTTAGATAAATACCATATACCAAAATTAAATCAAGACCAGGTGAGCAATTTAAATAGACCTATGAGTCACAAGAAAATAGAAGCTGACATAAAAAAACCTCCCAACCAAAAAAAGCCCAGGACCAGATGTTTTTAATGCAGAATTCTACCAGAACTTCCAAGAAGACCTAATACCTATACTTCTTAATGTGTTTCACATATTAGAAACAGAAGAGTCATTGCCAAACTCTTTTTATAAAGCTACAGTTACCCTGATACCAAAACCACACAAAGACTCAACCAAGAAAGAGAATTACAGACCAATCTCACTCATGAGCATGGGAGCAAAAATTCTCAATAAAATACTGGCAAACTGGATCCCAAAACACATCAAAAAATTCATCCATTATGATCAAGTAGGCTTCATCCCTGAGATGCAGGGCTGGTTCATCATATGAAAATGTATCAATGTAATCCATCATATAAATAAACGGAGAGAAAAAAACCATATGAATATTTCATTAGACGCAGAAAAAGCATTTGACAAAATTCAACACCTCTTTATGATAGGCATCTTGGAGAGATTAGGGATACAAGAATCATATCTAAATATAATAAAAGCAATATACAGCAAGCCAAAAGCTAACATAAAATTTAATGGAGAGAAACTCAAAGCCATTCCACTAAAATCAGGAACATGACAAGGCTGTCCACTCTCTCCATATCTCTTCAATATGGTGCTTGAAGTTCTAGCAATAGCAATAAAACAGCATAAGGAGATCAAGGGGATTCAAATTGGAAAAGAAGAAGTCAAACTTTCATTATTTGCAGATGATATGATAGTGTACATAAGTGACCCCAAAAAATTCTACCAAAGAACTCCTACAGCTGATAAATACCTTCATTGATGTGGCATGATACAGATCAACTCAAAAAAGGCAGTAGCCCTTCTATACATAAAGGATAGAGAAGCAGAGAGGGAATTCAGAGAAACTTCACCTTTCACAATAGCCACAAATAGAATAAAGTATGTTGGTGCAACACTAACCAAGGAAATGAAAGATCTATTTGACCAGAACTTTAAGACTTTGAAGAAAAAAATTGAAGAGGATACCATAAAATGGAAAGATTTCCCATGCTCTTGGGTGGGTAGGATCAATATAATAAAAATGTCAATTCTACAAAAGGCAATCTATAGATTCAATGCAATCCCTGTCAAAATCACAACAAAATTCTTCATAGACCTTGAGAGAATAATTATCAACTTTATATGGAAAAACAAAAATTCCAGGATAGCCAAAACAATCCTCTACAATAAAGGAACTTCCAGAGGCATTACTATCACTGACTTCAAACTCTATTACAGATCTACAGTAATGAAAAAAGCTTGGTATTGGCATAAAAACAGAGACGATGACCAATGGAATCGAATCGAAGACCCAGATATTAATCCACAAACCTATGAACACCTGATTTTTGAAAAAGAGGCTAAAATTATACAATGTAAGAAAGAAAGCATCTTTAACAAATGGTGCTAGCATAACTGGATGTCAACCTGTAGGAGAATGAAAATAGATCCATATCTATCACCATGCACAAAACTCAAGTCCAAATGGATTAAAGACCTCAATATCACTCCAAACACACTGAATCTGATAGAAGAGAAAGTAGGCAGTAGCTTGCAATACATGGGTACAGGAGACCACTTGCTACATATTACCTCAGAAGCACAGACAATAAGAGCAACAATGAATAAATGGGACCTCCTGAAACTGAGAAACTTTTGTAAAGCAAAGGACACAGTCATTATTAACACAAAAAGACAACCGACTGAATGGGAGATCTTCACCAACACCACATCAGACAAAGGTCTGTTCTCCAAAATATATAAAGAACTCAAGATCCTACACATTAAAATTCTAAATAACCTAATTAAAAAATGGGGTACTGAACTGAACAAAGAATTCTCAACAGAAGAATTTCAAATGGCCAAAAGATACTTAAGGACATGTTCTACTTCCTTAGCTATCAGGGAAATGCAAATCAAAACAACTTTGAGATACCATCTTACACCTGTCAGAATGGCTAAAGTCAAAAACACCAATGATAACCTATGCTGGAGAGGATGTGGAATAAGAGGAAGACTCATCCATTGCTGTTGGGAATGCAAACTGGTGCAACCACTGTGGAAATCAGCATAGCGGTTTCTCAAAATTGAAAGTCAACCTACCTCAAGATCTAGCAATAGCACTCGGGAATATATCCAACAGATTCCCAATCATACTACAAAAGCATTTGTTCAACTATGTTCAGAGCAGCATTATTTGTAATAGCCAGAACCTGGAAACAACCTAGATGCCCCTCAATGGAAGAATGAATAAAGAAAGTGTGGCACATCTACACATTAGAGTACTACTAAGAGGAAAAAAAACACACAATGACATCTTGAATTTTGTATGCAAATGGATGGAAATAGAAAACACTATCCTAAGTGAGATAACCCAGACCCAAAAATATGAATATGATATATACTCACTCGTTAGGGGATTCTAGCCTAAGGACATTGAGGCTATTGTTCATGATCCTAGAAAAGTGCAGACAAGATTTCCAGCCAATATTTTGGAGCAGAGGGGTGGAGGTTGGGATGGGGTGGGGGAAGGGGAGAGGTGGAGAGAGAAGGTAGGAGAGGGATGGAGAGAGCTTGGGGGTGTGTGATGGGTGAGATGAAGGAACGACAGATAAGGGAGCCATTTTGGGGTTGGCAAGAGTCTTGGCTCTAGAGGGGTTCCCAGGTGTCCAGGGGATGTCTCCAGCTAGGATCCTGGGCAGTGGAGGAGAGGGTGCCTGAACTGGCCTTGTCTTGTAGTCAGACTGATGAATATCTTGAATATCATCATAGAACCTTCATCTGGTGACAGATGGAGATAGAGACAGAGACCCACATTGGAGCACTGGACTGAGCTCCCAAGGTCCAGGTGAAGAGCAGAAGGCGGGAGAATATGAGCAAGGAAGTCAGGACCATGTGGGGTTGGTCCACCCACTGGGACAGTGTGCCAGATCTAATGGGAGCTTACCAAAGTCAGTTGGACTGGTATTGAAAGAGCATGTGATCAAACCGGACTATCTGAATGTGGCTGACAATTGGGGCCAACTGAGAAACCAATGATAATGGTACTGGGATTTGTCTCTACTACTTGTACTGGCTTTGTGGGATCCTAGTCTATTTGGATGTATACCTTTCTAAGCCTGGATGGAGGAGAGACAGCCTTGAACTTCCCACAGGGCAGGGAACCCCGCCCTCTCTTAGGACTGGAGAGGGGCAAGGGTGAGTGGGAGAGCAGGAGGGAAATAGGAGAGGAAGTGGAAATTTTGAATGGTATTATTTATAAAGCAATAAAAAATGTAGAAAATACAGGTTTATATTTTCTATATTCTATATAAATTGTTATTTTTGTAATAGCATTTAAGATTTATGTATTTTACACTTCCATTTTGAAAAATGTGGCTTCCACTTACATGCTTGATAGCTACTATTTCTTCCAGCCTTAGAATTCTTACCTGAAAAAGAGAAACTAAGATGCTATTTCTGTCTATTGTTTGTGAAGACGAGATTTTAAACACAAAATGTGGTCCTATTTGTAAAATGTCACCAACATCACCTAGAATCTGCTTGTTTTTTCTCAAGTCCCTCAAACTCATCTTTTTTTCCTTAGAATAAAAAAGTATATTTACTATAGTCTGTATTTTGAATGTATCTCACTGGCCCGGAGATTAAAGACTTAGTCCCCAAGGTGGTGCTATGTGGACACATGGAAGCCTTTGAGAAGTGAGGCCTTAGAAGAGGTCCATAGGTCATGGGGAGATTGCCCGTGAAAACAGCTGTGGACCTCAATCATCTTCCTTCCCTCTGTGATCCCTCACCAGTGATTTGTTGGTATTACCCCGCCACACCCTTCTGACTGATGAAGTCATGCCTTGCCCTGTGATAAGATCAGAACCTCTTAACTCTAAACCAAAATAGACTTTGTTTCTATCAGTTAATTGCTCCAGGTTTCGTATAGTGATGAAAAGCTAACTAGCATAAGGTTTCGTTCTGCATTTTATCTATTTCCTGATGGCAATTTGTGTCAATGCAATATTTTGAAAATATCTCTTACGTTCTAAGAAACAAACTTTTGCAGAACCTCAACATCCAGAGTAAATAATACACCTTTAAGTCACTTAGGATTTATGACTGCTAGCCAACTATGTATTCAAACTGTTGGCTTAACCTGTTTTTAAGAGGACAGTGTAACAGTCAATATTAGTTGCCTTGGATTTCCCATGTAATCAATTTTTACAACTTGAACTAATGCATAGCTACAATCTTAGATTATGTACTCTTCCACATCCCAGACCCAGTAATAGATGTGTATCATTTGCTGAAAGCAAATACAGAAGTTGAAAACAACTTCCTGAAATCCATCATAAAGGGTGAAAACAGCCACTTATAGACATTGGCTGATGAACAATGATGTTTGATATCTGGGTCATTTGGAAGTTACTGGAACCAGTGACTTAATCCCTTGTAAAACTGTTAAGGATTTCTGTAAAGTACCCCCTTTATTCCCTCTTAAGATGCTTTCTGTGCTGTTCAATAAATGCAGAGTGAAATTCTTTGTTGGGGCAGATACCAGATATATGGACACACACACACATCATATAACACACAGTGAGATACACACAGAAATGAAAGACACACGGATCATGGAGCAGAGAATCTAAATCTGGACTTGCTCTTGGTCGAATGACTGCAAGGGGAAGCACTTTTCTTTCTTTCTTTACGGTAACTCAGAAGAGGACAGAGCAAAGGAATCCCAACAGAGGGATGACCATGGAAACAAAGCAGAAGCACTAGGAGATAGAAGGAAGCATTCTATGAATTATGTCAATGTCCACTAATGTTATCAGCTTCATTATTAGTTTATTACCAGTGAGGTGAGTTATGAGTTAACTTTTATGATAAGAGAAAAAATAAATTTTCATGATATTTGTGCTATGACAATAGACTATACAGATATCAGAAAAGAATTTAACAAAATAAACCTAAAACATTTATATCCAGGGGAAGATTTGGTGAACCAGACTCCAACTGAGCCTTTGAGAGGGACTCAAGCAGCTCTCTGAGATGATGCTCAGAGTGTTGGGAATATTTCCTAAGGGAGCCTCCTCGCTGATGCAAAGTAATCCCAATCAAACCAAACCAGACCAAATTAAAAGATATCCAGGTTTAATTAGACACCTGCGCTCCCGGGTGGCCCTGAGGGAAAATGAAAAGCTGCCAATGTGACCACCTGATATAAAGAGAGAAAACCATGTGTTTATTGTCTGGGGAGCAGTTTAAATAGCCTGGGTGGACTGGTCTTGACCTTTCCTGGGGAGGGGGTCAAGGTTCAAAGGGTACAGGGGAAGGGCCTCCAAAGATGGATGCTGAGATTACATTCCATACTGTTTGTATAAGGGGTGACAGGAAGCTGAGGTGATATTTATGACCAACATTTTAGGCTCTCTTTGGAAAAAGTGTCAAGTCTGGACACTTCCTGTGTGCATGAGGCAATGTGGGAGATGGGAGAGCTAGGTGTTGGAGGGTTTCACGCTTAGCAAGAGGTGTGGCTGGAGAGGCATCCTGTTTACTGTCATCCCAGAGATGCCAGATCTGTTCCTTGAGGGAGGTAAGAAGGCCAGTGTCTAGGAGAAAAAATATTGTTATTACCCATCTATTTTGTATCACCAGAGATGACTGTGCCAGGGTGAGGAGCAGATAGGCCCTTTATTGTGGCATCTTGGAAAAACGAAGGGTAGAAGGTTCTAACTTCTGGACAGACCAAGTGTCCTGAGTAGGTGCCCTCTTGAACCTGAAGAAATGGTACCAGCATGAGCTTGGCAGCCGAGGGGCTGGTGAGGATTACCATGTGAGGTCCTGTCCATGGAGGTTCAAGAGACCTAGGAGTTAACTGTTTGAAGAGTACTCTGTCCCCTGGGGAGAGCAGGACATGTTTAGGGGTATTAGGGTCCACTGGTGTGTGTGCAGGTAGACAACTGTCAGCATGTGAATGGAGAAGGGACCTCAGAAGGGAGAGGTAAGGTAGGTACACCACCAGTGGAAGAGTTTGGAGTGGAAGGTGATGGTTAAAGAAAAAGGGCCTGTCATAAAGCAGCTCAAAAGGGCTCAAGCCCAAGGGTAATGTGGGGTGGCCTGGGAGCAGGTAAGGGCAATGGGAGAAGGGAGGGCCAAGACAACCTGAGTTCAATGGAGAGCTTGATTAGCTATTGTTTGATAAGCCCATTGGCCCCCTCCACCTTTCCCAAGGATTATGGATGGTAGGGGGTGTGTAATTTCTAAGAGATATTGAGAGCTTCTGACACAAGCTCCATGACCCTGGAAGTGAAGGCCAGGCCATTGTTCATCTGAATGGTTCATAGGACACCAAACCAATAATGATGTGTTCCAGGAGTACCTGAGCCACCACATCTACCATTTCCCAGGAGGCTGGAAATACTTCTATTCATCCTGTAAAAGTGTCCACAAGTGTTAAGAGAAGACTGTGTATTTATGAATAGGCATATGGGTAAAGTCAACCTGCCAATCTTCACCTGGTTGGTGTCCATGAAGCTGGTGTCGAGACTGACATATGAGGAGAGCCCCCTGTGTGTGGACCTGGGCACATGTCTGGCAGGAAGAGTAAACCTGTAAAATATGATCTCAGAGATGGGCGGGGTCAAAAAGGGGCTCCAAGAAGTGGAACAAAGCTTTAGGCCCTACGTGTAAGGTCTGGTGGATGTCTGAAATGATTGACAATGCCTAGTTTTGAGGAAGAATGAGATGGTTATTTAAACATAACCATCCATCCTTTGTTTTTGTGCCCCCCCCCCTTTTATAAACTAGTCTCTCTCTTTTGGTTAGTAACAGGGATGATAGGAGGAAGTTAAGAACAAAATATGTTCTGTGAAATCCAAGGAGCTAAAGCCCAGGCCCCAGGCCACTGAGTCAGCTTTGGCATTGCCTACAACCACTGGGTCCTTGGAGGACTGGTGTTCCTAACAGTGAATAATGGTTACTTCTGCAGGGAGCTGAGGTTGGCTCATTATAAGTGGTATGTTAACTATGGGAGTGTCCTTGGTAGTAAGGAAGCCCCTAAGAAGACATATTTAGAGTCAGTGTAGATATTAGTCTATTGGTCTTTGGCTATTTTGAGTGCCCTAGGTAAGACAATTAATTCAGCCTTTTGTGAGGAGGCTCCCAATGGCAGGTAGGTCACTTCAATTCTGTTAGTGGAAGTGACTGCTGCATACACCGCCTGACAGTTTCCTGATTTATCTATAAGGGAACTTCTGTCAACAAACAGGGTGAGTTTGGGATCTGTAAGTGACTGGTCTAGGAAACCCAGCCTAGGTGAAGTTAAAGCCTCTACAGCCTCTGGGCAAGAGTGAGAGGAGGTGCCAGAGGAGGAGGGAAGGAGAGTTGCTGGGTTTGGAGCAGGACTGGAGGCCAAAGTAATCTGGGGGTTTTCTAGAAAGATTAAGTGAAAAGCCTGGACTCATGAAGACCCAAGGATCGAGGGAGAGGAGTGTCTCAGAAGCTCTGAGAGGCAGTGAGTGGAGTATACTGTAATTGACCCAGACAAGGTGATCTTGAGAGCATCCCAATGAGTTCTGCTGCTGCTGCTAGGGTTCTCAGGCATGGTTGCCATCCACAGATGGTAAAGTCCAGCTGCTTGGATAAAAAGGCAATAGCCTGATTCAAAGGTCCAGCCTGCTGGGTTAGAACTCCTGTGGCCACTCCTGACCTCTCATCTGTATAGAGATGGTAAGTCTTCATAGGGTCTGGAAGAGCAAGAACAGGGGCTGTTAGAAGGGCATCTCACAATAGGAAGAAGTGGCAACAGATGATGGCTGGGTGGGTGAGACGTCCTGTGGGCATCTCTCTGGCTACCTGGTACAGAGGCTTGGCTGTAACAGCAAGCTTAGGGATCTAATGGCAGAAGAACTCTAGCGGGCCCAAATATAAAAAGATCTAAACCCTTGTGGTTAGATGCTGTAAATCCTGCAGGGCCTAAACCCTGTCAGAGGTGAGGGTCTTAGACCCCGGGCTAAGTTGAACACCCAGATATACCACTGTAAGAAATCACAGCTGAGCCTTAGTTGGTGAGATTCACCATCCCAGGGATTTGAGGAAGTCGAGGAACACAGAAGTGGCCTGTTGGGACAGAGATGATGAAGGACTGCAGAGAAGTAGGTCATCCATGTACTGGAGGAGCATGCTAGAACCTGCATCAAAGTTTGAGAGATCTCGAGACAGAGCTTAGCCAAAGAAATGGGGCTGTCCCAAAAACCCTGAGGGAGAACAGTCTATGTAAGCAGTCTGGAGGATCAGGAGTCAGGGTCCTCCCAGATGAAGGCAAAGAGGATGTATGAGTCAGGGTGTAAAGGGACAAGAAGGCATCTTTTAAGTCCAAAAGAGTAAAGTAGGGGGTGGTAGGAGAGTTGTTAGACAGGAGATTATATGGGCTGTTAACCAGAGGGTGAACAGGAATAACTGCCTCATTTATGAGGCAGAGGTCTTGAATTATGTGGTAAGCACCAGGGGGCTTACACTTGGGAAGAATTGGAGTGCTGTAGGATGAGTTGATGGAATTAAAAGTCCTTGAGATAGGAGATGGTGATAATAGGTCTGGTGGTGGGTTTAGGACTGGGATCTGGAAGGGAAGAATGAAGGGTCTTTGAGGTGACCTAGGACTGGCTGGTGGTGAGTAACAACCACAGGAGTAGAAGTGTCCTGTACTTTGGGATCTACTGGATCAGGGAGAGTAGGGACAGGACAGTCTCGGGTCAGAACTTGTGAGGCTGTTAAAATGAGAAGAAAGTGTGACTCAGGAGAGTATCGGGGGCTAAAGTGAGTGTAGCCCTGAATTGGCTAAGAATATCTTGACCCAGTGGAGGTTTAGGGCAAGCAGGTATCACTAGGAAAGAATGAGAGAAAAATTGTCCTGCAAGAATGTAGGGTAGTGGCAAAGTTTTAAGTGGAAAAGAACAGGTCCGGTCTACCCTTGTAACTGAAATTTGTGAGAGGAACATAAGGCCTGAGTAAGATGTTAGAACAGAATGGGTAGCTCCCATGTGCAAAAGAAAATCAATGGACTTACCTGCTACCTGTAGCATTACCCTAGGCTCGGAGAAGTTTATGGGCGTCACAAAGTCTGGGTTGTGTCAATCCCCTGCAAGGCCAAGAAGTTCAAAGGCTGGCACAGTCTTATTTGCCGATGTCTGTGAGGTTGGACCTCCATGGCATGGAATAGAGGATGAGCCTACATGGAGGTATTGTGATTTCTAGTATCCAGGTTGCTGGCAGATAGGGCATGGTCTCATAGGAGGCCCAGGACAATATTGTGCCAAATGACCATTTAGACCACATTTGAAGAAGCCTGCCAGTAAAGTTGACTTAGGCTAAGCTCTGGTGGGATGGAGTCTTGTGGTTTACTTCCCTAGTCTCCCTTCTGGGGGTCCCTGTGGCCTCAGAGCAGCTTCTAAGGCTTGGGCCAGGAGCATTTCTGCCTGTTGCAGCCTCATGTTGGGAAGACTTAGCTGTTTCTTCTCAGGCATTAAAAACTTTAAAGGCCATTTTTACCAATTCCTGTATAGGTGTTTAAGGACACTCCTTGGCCTTTTAAAATTTTTTTCTAATATCTGGTGCTGACTGAGAAAATGGGTAGCCAGGGCCATGGCCTCTGTGGTGCCAGCCACAGAACCACACTGGGACTACCAACCTGGCCAAAGTGGCTGACAGAGGCGGGACATCATGGTTCACTGCCTCCTTCAGGGTATAAAAATGGTCTCAGAAAAAGTAGTTAATTTTGACAAACTCTGAGAGATCAAACAGCTAGCTGATGAAAACCCAGCCATATTTTAAATCGATTACAAGAGACCATGGTCCAATATACCAGACTGGACTCAGCCTCCCCAGCAGGAGCCATAGTGAGATCTGGTGTGGGCAGAGACAGGGGTGGGGGTTTGGAGGGGTGAGCCCAGTGTCTAGAGTGGGTCCTAAGGTAGGGAGTTGCCGGTGCTGTTTATATTAAAGAGGTTAGCTATCTGTCCCAGGCATATGATCTAATCTCACATGACTTTTATGCCCTCCAAACTTCTACTCTCACTCCTGAGGAGGGAAGTAGAATTCAGGCAGCAGTTAGACAATGTGCATAGCAGACTCATCTGGTAGACAGTGCAGTCTCTGTGGGGGAACCCAGCCACTTTTCAATCAGAGAGAGTTCTGGAATAGAAAAGGGAACATGGACATTAAGAATGCCATTGGCTCCTGCTACTTCCTGGAGAGGGCAGAAAAGGGTGGAGTTATGGTGAGATCTGGTGTGGGCAGAGACAGGGGTGGGGGTTTGGAGGGGTGAGCCCAGTGTCTAGAGTGGGTCCTAAGGTAGGGAGTTGCCCGTGTAGGGGGTAGGGGAGGAAGGTGGGTAACAACATTGACCTTGCATTTCTGGTTTGACTAGGAAGGGAGTTGGTGAGCACGGGTAAAGAAAGGGAAGTGGAGAATGTTGCTCCAGGAGGGGGTGTGGTAGTCGAGGTGTGAGAAATTGGGGGAGGGACCAGTGCCTCTGGCTGCATGGTGAAGGCTGAGTTACTGCAATCCAAATTCCCAGAGGGTAGAAAATCTGGAGGTGCCATGACCCTAGCCACCAATACTGGTACTGCAAGACACTGGCTACTGAGGGAGGGGCAAGAGTGCAATGCCCAAAACCCACAGATGTACAAGAGTTCTGTCTATTTGTCCCCACAGTGACAAAAACTTTTTATGTCTTGGAAGATGGTAAACTTAAGGGTTCCCATTTTCAAGGTAGTATTGAGGCCAAATCTTAGTGCATAGAGAAATTAATCACTTGGGACAGATTGTATAGGATAGTTTCAATTTATAAAGATTTTATAAGAGGCAGTCCAAGGCAATAATGGATCTGGCTTTAAATTGCAAACAACCATTTTAAAAGTCTGTATCCAATTGTGTGACTCAAGTCTATCACAGCACTTCCACCGAAATATCCCTTGGGCCAAAATGGGACTGTGAAAATTGAATGGCAGGCATCCCTGGTCAATCAAAATTCACCGCAGCTAAGCCTGGCTCAGCCCCTTTTAGCACACACTGTGGCTTCATCAAAAGCCCGAAAATGGACAAAAGTAAATATAAACATGAATGTGTCTCCAAAATCCCTAGTAGCATAGGGGAAAAAAAAAAGGACTCACCAAAAAGCTGATCTAGCCTGGAAGCTGGTTTTAGCATGGTGGAGAGCAGAGAGAATAAGGGCTTTTCCAACAGGTGGCCTTGGGCCCATGGGTGTGGGTCGGGATCAGTCCCTTCCTATTCCTCCCACCCCCCGCCATGAAACCTCCAAGATGTTAGGAATATTTCCTAACCGAGCCTCCCCGCCACACAAAATAATCCCAATCAAACCAAATCAGAACAAATTAAAAGAAATTCAGGTTTAATTAGACACCTGCGCTCCCATGTGGCCCTGAGGGGAAACAAAAAGCCACCAACGTGACTACTTAAAGAGAAAGAAGGAAAACCACAGATTTATTTCCTGGGGAGCAGTTTAAATAGCCTGTGAGAGTGGTTTTGATCTTTCCTGGGTAGAGGTCAAGGTTCAAAAGGTACGGGGTAGGAGCCTCCAAAGATGGAGGTCGGAGGCTGGGATTACACAGAGTGGCACCACATTTGTATTGCTCATGACTACATCGCATTTCAGCCATCGTCATACAAAGTGCTATGGCTTGATTAGTTCATAAATTTTACATAGTGAATATTTCTCTAAACATTAAATAAACCAAAGTCCCTTAATCAAGCTCTGACCTTGGGTCATGCTATGGATAAAATTGTGTTCTTTCACAAAAAGAAACAGAATAATAACAAGGACCCTACACTTGTTTTCAGTTAGTGATGTTTCAACAGTTTTATTTTTTGATGTAAACATGAGAAATCATTTTTTATGTAGTTATATCATGAAACTTACAAAATTAGCCTCTCTCCACAGACAGATCAGAAAGAATACACACACACACACACACATTCACACACACACACACACACACACATTCACACACACACAAAGACAAAGATATCTAAATGACTATCAAATGGAAAACTATGGAGATACAGCAAAACAATAGATGTCCCAGACGTTACTTTTGGATGAAAGCAAGGAAATAATTTTAATGCTATGACTGATGGTGATAGTATTTGACTTTGTTTAAATGAGTATATTTTAAAATTAGAAAAATTGATTTACTAATTTTAAAGAAATGGGCCTCTTCATATATAATATTTAAACACCCAAAGAACCCAAGTGTTGGACCCTTCTTGTTACTCAACAGTTTCATATGACAAAGAGATAATTTTTAATCTTAAGGATCTTTAATCTTTTGCATGACTGCTGACCTAGTTCAGGCTGTGTCTTCAGGATTTGAAGTCATTGTTTCCTTATGGTTTCTGCCTGTGCTCTTTCCACCAATCTATTCTCTATAAGTCTGAGTGATACTTGTGAAGCTGTGCACTTCATGACTCTTGGGATTAAACAGTACATCTTTTCAATTCACAGGCTCCTTGTGCATGGGTTTCCTTGTGGTTTTTCAAGTCTGTGTCATGGGCAATACTTCATCTTGTTGAGTTGACAAAGCTAACCATCATAGATTAGATTGTTTTTATTTAAACTGGACGAATATAAAGAAGTTTGTGTTAAAACCAAAACTTTGTTGTTTACTAATCAATAAGAGCAATCATATTAAAATTTACCTTCAGTTTAGAAGTAGATAATATTCTATTTAATTTTTATACTGGGTGGTATCAGCATCTCTCACATTTTTAGAGTGTTTCAAATATTGATGAGAAAAGGGTGACAGCAATAAAAGACAAAGGTATGTACATGGAGGATTTATATTATAAAATCTGGTGAATAATGTAGCAATCCAGGTCATAAATAATATTTGAATGTGCAGGTATACAAATAAAATAGAAAACTTTGACTAACCCTAACCTTAACCCTAACCCTGAGTCTAGGGCACATCACTTATTTTCTTGATTATGTGGTTTAATATACTAAATTAGACAAAAAAAGATCTTGTGCATATTGATAAATCATTATAATACTGAAGTGGACATATCTGAGAGGCAAAGAAAAATTCTGCCTGGACCTTAGGAAAGTGTCGTGGTATTAAGATGCATAGACTGAATGGTCCATGTGTAAGATTGGTGGGTGAAGTAATGGAATTAATTAAGCTAAATTCGAAGAAAGGTTAGACTATTAAACAGAGAACTCTGGGGAACAATAATATTTAAGGGTTGTTTGTTGTTGTGATAAAACACCATCACTAAAATTATCTGTGGAAGGGATAGTTTGTTTGAGTATATGGTTCCAGAGAGATAGTCTATACTGTCAGGGGAGGAATAGTGGGAAGTGGCAGAAGAAGAAAGCTGAGAGATCACATCTTCATATAATCACAGGAAGGAGAGAAAGAATACTGGAAGTGAGACAAGATGATAAACTTTCATGCCCATTCTTGGTGAGATACTTCCTCCACCAAACTCTATATTAAGTTCCATAATTTCCCCCAAATGGTGCCATCAAATGGGAATCAAGTTCACAATATGTGGGCCCATGGAGAATATTGCTTATTCAAACCCCAACAGATATGTAGAGAGTCAAATAAGGAAATAATACAGAAGTAAGGAAGCAAAAGAGAAGAGAATTGAGAAAACCCAGCAAAGAACTGCAAAATTGAAGTGGTTGAGGTGTTAGCCAGGGGCTGGGAAGACAACGTGAACCTGAATTAAAAATGTCAACACTAGGCAAGGGTGCTGTGTAGCAACCAGAGCAGTCAGGAAGACCACTGTTTTAAGAATTAAGCTGTGAAAATAAAGTAGACTGATGCTAGGGAAAATGAAAAGATTTACTGTTATGGAAAAATTAAAAATGCTGCAGGATCCCTGGCAGCAGTAGGCAGCAGAAATGCTGTAGGGCCCCAAGCAGTAGTAGCAGGTCATGTGGTGGCAGGCAGCAGACCCTGAGAGCAGCCAGTCCCAGGCAGATATGGCTGCCCATCCCTGAGCAGTGGCTGGTCCCAGGCAGGGGAGACATGTGGCAGGAGGGCAAGAGACAGAGACATGGATAGGCATGACATGCAGAGTGAGGTTGAATATTTATTCAGGGGGTTATAAAGGAGGAAGGGAGAGGGGAGAAGAGCAGAGAGAGAGGGGAGAGAGAAAGGGAGAGGGGGAGAAGTGGGGAGAGAGGTAGAAGCAAATCTGCCTCTCTGAAAGGAAGAAAGAAAAGAGAGCAAGTTCAGGCTTGAAGCTGAAGATCAACCTGCCTCAGCTAATGGGGGAGAGAATGGGCATAGCTTGTCTCTTATAAAGATGGGACAATCATTACATTCCCATCTCTTTTTTATAATAAAAAAGTGGGCGGAGAAGCACCACAGGTAAAAGGAATTGGGGCGGCAGGTTCTCAATACTCCTTCCTGCTTATTTGTGGGTGTCATCTTTGGAGAGAACCTGAGAAGGCTGGGTGCTGGTCACATCCTGGGATAGTTGGTCTCTTTGCTCCTGTCCAGTGTTTGTGGTATGGAAATGTCTGGTGTCTCCTATACTTGTTTAGGGTATTCGCAGAACAGAGGACAAAGTTAAGTTAAGGAAAAAAAATTAGGACCAGGGAATTAAAGGGGATATATCTGACCTTAAAGGTGGATCCTTTAATTCAGCTCCCTGAAACTCACAGGGATTCTTTGGGTTTGTGAAAACAGAAATTTTTGACACATATATTGTATAATGACTGTGACATATTTTTTTTTGATTTTTTTTTTTCGAGACAGGGTTTCTCTGTGGCTTTGGAGCCTATCCTGGAACTAGCTCTGTAGACCAGGCTGGTCTCGAACTCACAGAGATCTGCCTGCCTCTGCCTCCCAAGTGCTGGGATTAAAGGCGTGCGCCACCATCGCCTGGCTGTGACATATTTTTGTACCATGAAAAGTAATTTTAAGACTATGGAAGGCAGCATGAGAGAGAAATCTGATAACTTGTATTTGTCCTCACACCTTTATAACTTGTAGGTCTTATATTTGTACTTTACTGAAATTTGTTTGGTGAGATTGTCCTTTTAAACTGACAAAACCTCTCAGCTGTAAAACTGCATCAGAGATCTTTGAGAAGGAGAAATTTTACTTGAATTAGTGATTAAAAAATGACAGAGAACTTACTTGCTTGGCACCTAGAGCCCCTCCTCAGGGTCATCCATGGTTGCTGAAAGTCACATTTGTCTTTTGCTGGTTTAGCACAGGGCCTGCCAGGCTCCAGAAGATCAAGTGGGCTAAGAAATCTGTAGGAAGACAGGCCTACCTTGACCTGAGCAGCTAGGCTGTCGATTTCAGCTATTCTGTCCATGTCTGGAGATCTTCAGTTTAGATAAAAGGCAGTTTTTCCCAGTGGTCAGTGCTTGGTAGTTGAAGCGAACTGCAGATGGACATTGTTGTGTGCCCATTTGCCTTCTGTCTTTTTTGGAGGAAGTAGAGTGCTGCTGCTAGGAGTCAACCTGTCTCTTTTTGTTATGAAAGTTTTTTTAATAATTAAATATTTAAATGCCATTTTTTTTACATCTCTGAGCAGTTGAGGGTTGTTTATCAGATATAACTACAGTATAGAATCTGCATGGAGAGCTAGGTCTGAGCTTGACTGTACTGGCTCTTAACAGGTAAGATTTGACAAAAGGAAGAAAAAACTGCTTGCAATATAAGGTTAATGGCAGAACTGACAATAGTAGAGAACAGCTTAATATATTTTAAATGAGGGTTGGATTAAATATAAAGTGTTTTTGTAAGAGACTTAAAAGTATATACCAGATTAAAACATGAGACTTATTGTTTTTGTAGTCTAAAATGACATGTAATGAATAATTATAACATTAAGCATAGGTATATTTAAGTTACATGTATGATCATACACAGAGAGAATGAACAGCAGCTGGGCAAAGTGGTTGCTCTTGGTGGGCCCTCCCAAAAGCATGCCACTGTGCAAAACACATGCAACAGTGTCAACAAGAGTAATTTAGTGAAAAAGACATAAGTAAACCAGGAGACAAGACAGGGTATGCTTTAGTAAAGGTGGGAGAATTTGGTCACCTAACCTGGCTCTCAGTTAAGATGGTGGTAAGGTCACCCATGCAATAAAGTTAACACTGGGGAGCCAGACAGGTAATACCTCAGTAAAGATGGCAAAACTTGGTCACCTGATCTGGCTCTCAGCCAAGATGGCAGCGCAGTCACCTGACCCCAGTCAAAATGGCAGCAGCCACATGTTGTATGGAAAATCCATTCAGTTGAGATGGCGGTGAAGTCACTTGACCTCAGTTAAGATGGTGGTGAGGTCACATGACCTCAGTCAAAATGGCAGCAGTCACATGCTGCATAAAAAAACCACTCAGTTAAGATGGCTGTGAAATCACCTGACTTCAGTTAAGACCGTGGGAAGGTTGCATGACCTCAGTCAAAATGGCAGTAGTCACATGTTGTATGAAAAAAGCCACAATTTTTGAGCTGTAGGAGTTTTGGCCCAATAAGAGATGGAAAAACCACATTTTTTGAGTGGCAGGGATTTAAATTTTAATAATAAGAGAGACCTAGAGGTGTGATGTGCCCTGTCACTGAGCTGCCATGCCACAAGATGTGGCAGGGAACAAAAGGCTGGAACTGACAAAGCTGTACCATGCCACAAGTCATGGCAGGGAGCAAATGGCTAGAATTGAAAAAGCTGCCTCGGGGATCCTGATAGGATCCATTTACCTGTGCGCTGACAGTAGTCAGAAAGTTCCCATAAAATTGGATCTGGCAGGACACTAGTGGAGTGAGTGTAAGAGCTAAGGCCTAGGGTTTTGGTGCCCCTAAAAGTCTTCCACCTCAGGGGGGACAGACCTGGATGGCTTGCTACTCACAGCTTAAATTGTGAAATCCCACAAAACGGCAACACCACAAGGCCTATTATGGGGATGTCTCCTCCTTTAGGCAGGGCGCAAATATAAGTGAACATCACAGGACCCATGAGCCAGGTGTCCCATGACCCCAGGTAAGGTGCTATGGTCTGGCTGGATCTGGTCGGGGTGACTCAGAAACCAGAGAGGTCAGAGGCTGCTCTGAGCGGCCTTTTATGGTGAGGGGACAAAAAGAAAAGAAAAGAAATTGAAAAAAAGAGAGAAAGAAGGATCTGAGGAACCCTGGGCACTCAGTCATGGGTGGATTAGCCCCAGGCCATTCCAAATACAATTTAAGCTGAGGGAAGCAAGCGTAGCAGAATGGGGGAACCTTACCAATTGAAGCCTGTGGTATGAGTATAAATCACATTGTAAAAATCTCGCTCAGGCATATGGAACATGTGGCTGTGGATAAAAATTACCTGGTTCAGGATTTTGACCCTGGGAGAGAGGTTCAGGGCAGGAGAGCCTATCCAAGTCATGGCACCAAAATGTAATGGAAAAATTAAAAATGCTTGCAGGATCCCTGGCAGCAGTAGGTAGCAGAAATGCTGTTGGTCCCCAAGTGGTGGTAGCAGGTCATGTGGCAGCAGGCCCTGAGAGCAGCCAGTCTCAGGCAGAGATGGCTGCCCATCGCTGAGTGGTGGCTGGTTCCAAGCAGTGAGACATGTGGCGGGCAGGCAAGAGACAGAGACTTGGATAGGCACAACATGCAGAATGAGGTTGAATATTTATTCAGTGGGTTATGGAGGGGGAAGGCAGAAAGGGAGAAGAGCAGAGGGGGGGAGGGAGAGAGAGAGAAAGGGAGAGAGAGAGAGAAAGGGAGAGAGGGAGAGGTGGGGAGAGAGACAGAGGCTGCCTCTCCAAGAGGAAGATGGAAAAAAGAGCAAGCTCCGGCTAGAAGCTGAAGACCAACCTGCCTCAGTGGATGGGGGAGGGAGTGTGCATGGATTGTCTCTTAAAGAGATGGAACACTCATTACATTTACTTTCTTTCTTCTTTTGCCTTTAATGGGAAAAGAACTTAAGAATAGTATTATGTAGGCACAATTTAAAATTATAGAATTTATTTAATTTTAGGGATTTTCTAGATTCATTATACAACTTTGCTAATACAATGTAGAAGTCAGTGGAAGTAAAGATCTCTGCGAGAGTGAAGTAGATCTGAGGAACTTTGATGTAGGATATGAAGGATGTTGTGTCACTGTCATGAATGTTGGGCTCAAATAATAATATTTTCCTTAAATGTTGAGAATTGTCTGAAAGTCAGAAGATGAGAGCCACAGATTCTGAGTGACAAAGTCAGATAGTACAAGTTTAAAGATAAAGGGATTATGAAACAAAATGCATATTTAGTGAGCAAGAAATGGCAGGTAGAAGCCTTGAAGATGACAGTCCTGCTTCAGGGAGTGTGAAGATTGCCTGTGGGAGTAGGTGTGCCCTCTGCTTGATAAGTTAACAATGAGATCAATTGACCTTCCTGCCTTTAAAAGAATGTGCAGAATGTAGACTCTGAGAGTTAGAGAGCTGAAAGGCACAGGGGATTTGAGTTTGCTTGTTTTTCAGAACCAGTAATTTCAGGGAGCCATGGAAGAGTCTAGACCTAGAGTACAAGTGGAAATGTTTCAAGTGAAAAGAACAAAGGAAAGATGAGATGCTCAGAAAAAAGAGCTCACTATGGTGACTAAACAGAGTAGCCAGTGCTTAGAAGGATGTGACATCTATGCTATTTTATAAAATTTGGACATTTATTTCAAATCATTTTGTCAGGGGTATGATTCTTTTTTCCCAGGTGTCTGCCTTCTTAGGTATGCTGTCGGTGCCCGTGTGGGTCCAACACAGATTCCCTAACTCTGCTGGAATGGAGTCTCGAGCAATAATTAGACACAACTTACACAGTCATAATGGAAAGGCCAGATTTTTTTTATTCTCCAAACATCTTATATATCCACATCAATTGAGCGGGGAAAACACATTAGGGCATTACCTAGGCAACCAGGTGCCTTGGCTCAAGTCACATTGGCATCTAGCAGTCATGTAGGCCATGAATTAGCATCTCTATAAGACATCCTCCAAATTACAAAGGAAGGGAAGCACCAAACATCCTGACCAGTTTCAGTCAACACCTCTCTTTAGGAGATCTACGTTTCTAACAAAAGAAGCTAGGAGCAGCACATCCTGGGTATTGTTAAGGTAGAGACAGTTTGTCTGCAGAGCTACCTGATCAGCTCAGACTGGGCTAATGGCCTTTGTGCCATACCGAAATATGGGCCTACAATCCACTCTCTCTTATTAATTTTAATAACCCCTGTGCTTCTGCAACAGGACAGATAAGTCGTGCCTGATTTGGGCAAAGTCCTCTTTATTTACCCAAATTTTTCCATCATTGGAACAGGCATCTTTTATGCAAGCCCTTGTCTTAGGCAACTGGGGAGAAGAAGCTTCAAACCCGTCATTGACTGCCGACCGCTGTAAAGAGAAGAGGTTAGTGGAGAGAAATATACTTTTCAGGCCATGTATATCAGCCATATCTTGTCAGGATGTATCACAATGCTTTATGAATAATTATGCTCCCAAAGACTATATTCTCCTATGTTAAAAGAGAGCAGAATCACCTGAGTTGAAAATGTTTCTTCCGCTGGTACAGAACATCATTTAGAGTTTACTTTCTCAGCATACATATCAACTCTCAACATTTATTGTCATAACCTCTCTTTTAGCCAACTGTCAATCGCAGCAATTCACAATCATGATTTTTTCACATCATTGGTCAATACCGATTTTTAAATTTCTAATACTGTAATTTCATGTTTAGCCAGTCAAAACCAACTCTCCAAATTATTTATAATTTTATGTTTAGCCAGTCAAAACCAGCTCTCCCAATTTTTATAATTTCATGTTTAGCCAGTCAGTACCAGCTCTCCAATTATTTATAATTTCATAATTTTCTTTACCATAAATTTATATTCCTTTGGTCATTACCAATGTATTTAGTTAGCCCCATTGGTCATTGCCAGATTTTTTTCCATCACCTTATATGCAGCTGTAAATATCAGGTCATTACCGTTAAGAGTATAATACCATTTGCTGTTATTAAATCTCATTTTTAGTTTCTGTGTAGCTGTTAAACCTTTAGTTTGCCCCCTTGTTAAGTGAAGAGGGGTTTTAGTCATACTTTATTTTGCATCTTTCTTTCCCTGAGGGGAAAGCTTAGGTCTTAGTTCTTAGGTTTAATATTTTATTCAAAATGAGTTTTGTGTCCCATAAATCGAGAACACTCAAATGTTCAGTTTGTATCTTGGTTCTGAAGCAACAGGTTTCACACCACAGCCAGCTGCAGACACCAGAGTCAGCTCATCTCAGCAGGATCTATTTGTCCGAAGTCTCCTTGCAGTGCTGTGAGTTGCGGGTCTGGATCAGGCTCCTCTCTGTGGGCTGGGTTACTGGATTTCTCCTGGAGCCATTTTATTTTTGTTCCTTTTGTGGCGCAGTTGTCAGCTATGCTGTCTCCAGGTCCATTGTCCTTTTGCTGAATGCATCAAATTAGTTGCTCTGGAAGCCATCTTGCTTGGTTTTTGTCCTGTGAGAAAACACAGACATGCCGTTGACCCCATATTGAAATGGGGTCAGGTCCCTTCCAAATCCCATTGCAAGGATCTTTCCATTTGGCTTTAGCAAATGTGGTTTTTGTACCGTTATGTCACAATCTGTCCGTGGCTGATCGCTCATGGACATCTGTATTTAGAAAGCTTAGTGTATACAGTGCATGATTTAAGGCATTGTGTGGCGTCTGAGGATACAACTCCCCTGTCTTTATTTTTTTGGAGTAGTGTTTTTAAGGAGCTATGTGCACGCTTCATAATTTCTTGTTCTTGAGGATTATATGGGATACCAGTCTTATGAATGATATTTTATTGAGTACAAAATCTTTGAAATGCTTTGTTAACATATTTGGATCCATTGTCCGTCTTTATTACCTTTGGGGTTTTCATGTATGAAAAGCATTTTAAGCAATGAGTTATTATATGCTTGGCAGCTTTCCCTGTTTGTGCTGTGGCCATTATGAATCCTGAGTAAGTATCAATTGTCATTTGTACATATCTTAATTTTTTAAACTCAGTAATGTGAGTTACATCCATTTATCATATATGGTTAGGAAGAAGTCCTCGGGGATTTACCCCCAAATGAGGCACAGGTAGATATTGTGGGCATCTTTTATATTGTTTAACAATTTGTCGAGCAGCTTTTCTGGTCAGCTTAAATTGTTTTCTTAAACTTAAGCTGTTTTGATGATGTAAAGCATTTGGCTGCTGTGCAAGTTTAATCTGAGATATAGCAATTATTTTTATAAGTTTGTCAGCTAGAGCATTACAGTTAGCTAACAGAACAGGAAGACTTGAATGCGCTCTAATATGTCCCACAAAATATGGTAACTTTTTACATTGTATGGCTTTTTGAATCTGCTGAAACAATATTTTAACTTGTTTATTGTCAGTTGTTATATATGACATTGTTTTTAGGATACTTAAAGTTTTATAAATATACCGGCTATCTGTATATAAATTAAAAGCCTTATTACCAAAATTCTAAATACCAGAGCCACAGTCCGCAGTTTACTATTTGAGCTGAAGCTCGTTTTGTCTGTACCACGTGTTCTTTGCCATTGACAACATAAGTAGCTTTTTCATTAGATGAGCCATTAGTGAAAATCAACAAAGCATCCTTTAAGGGATTTTTTTGCTACTATTTTAGGAAAAATGAATGAATGCTGTTATGTAAACTGCAGTAACTGGTCAGCTGGGAAAAGATTATTAATCTGACCTTGAAACCGAGCAAATGCAATTGCCCATGAGTCACTATTTTGAAATAACCATTTAATTTGCTGCGTAGTGTAAGGAACATTGATTACAGCTGGTTCTTTGTCAAAATATTTTCTAGATTCCATTCTGCTCTTCTGTGCTAAACATGCTGTTGCTTCAAAATAAGGATTTAATACTTTTGTTGGTGATACAGGCAGATGTACCTATAAGAGTGGTCCGTTCTGCCATAAGACTGCTGTAGGAGTCAGCCTTGTAGGTAAAATACATGCTTGCCATGTCTGGCTATAATTAATATAGCACACCTGCTGTTCCTGTATAGCCTGCTCTATCTGTGAGAGAGTCTGTCTGGCAGCTTATGAAAGCTGCCTGTTAGAATTTGGATTGCTGTCTCCTTTAAGTATTTCACTTAAAGGCTCAAGGTCTCCTGTAGGAAACCTTAAATAAGGTCTTAGCCATTGTATATTTTTTAATAGTCTTTGGAAGTCATTAAGAGTCTTTAAGTCATCCTTTCTGATTTTTATCTTTTGAGGCTTAATTTCTTTGGGGTATAACATATGACCTAGATATTGAAAAGGCGGGTGCCTCTGTATTTTTTTAGGAGCGAAAACCAAACCTGCATGGCTTAGACACTGCTGTAACAATCCATATGTCTCTAGTAAAGTATCTTTACTTTTATGAGCCAGCAAGATGTTGTCCATGTAATGAATTGTGTAAACCTGTGGAAGTTGATTTCTAACCTCCTGTATAGCTTGGGCTACGAATTTTTGACATAAAGTAGCACTATTTAACATATCCTAGGGTAAGACATTCCATTGATACCTCCTCATTGGCTCTTTGAAATTAACTGAAGGAATGCTAAAAGCAAACCTTTGACAGTCTTGTGGCGCTAAAGGAACTGTATAAAAACAATCTTTCAAGTCTAAGATAATCTTATGTGTGCCTTTTGGATGGCTGCCGGGGACAGCAACCCTGGTTGCAATGCTCCCATTGGCTGTATGATTGCATTAACCTCTCTTAAATCCTGAATTAATCTCCACTTTCCCAATTTCTTTTTAATAACAAAAATTGAAGAGTTCCATGTAGAATTATATGGTGAAATATGTCCACTATTCAGCTGTTCCTGTACTAACTGCTGGACAGCTTGTAATTTTTTTGTGTTAGAGGCCACTGACTCACCCATACAGGTTCATCACTTTTCCATATTATCGGATCTGCATGGAGTGCAGGTCTTTCAGTGACCTCTCCTAAAAATACCCTAAACCTGCTCTAGAAAGTTTACTGACTGATACAACAAAATCTACCTTTTCCTTATTATTTTTTTCTAGGCCTTGATTAGGTAATAATCATTGTTGAAACATCTGATTAGTAACAGCCGTGCTGGGAGAATATAAATATACTCCCATTCTGGACATGATATCTCTGCCCCATAAATTCACAGGTAAATGGGAAATAATATATGGCTTAAAGGTTCCTTTATGTCCTTCCTCATCTTTCCAATGCAGTTCATTGCTATTTTGTTTAGGATTTCTAGTCTGACCAATTCCTTGTAACTGTTTAATAGTCTCTGTTTTTGGCCACTTAGAAGGCCACTGACTGGTGGTTATGATGGAAGTATCCGCGCCAGTATCCAGGAGGCCAGAAAATCTTTTTCTATTTATACACAAAGTGAGTTCTGGTCTCTGAGGACCTATGGTCTGTACCCAAAATGCATCAGATGAACCAAATCCATCTTCTCCTCTCTTTTCCTTTTTACTCTGATTATTGGTTTGCACAGCTGGAAGTAAGATTAATTGTGCAAGCCTCTGACCTGCCTTTACTACAGAAACTCCCTTAGGCGAATGAACCATCATCTTGATCTCTCCCTCAAAGTCAGCATCTATGACTCCAGGAGCCACTAAGATCCCTTGTATAGTTGAGCTACTTCTTCCTAGCAGTAATCCTACAGTACCTTTTGGTAGAGGCCCATATATCCCTGTGGGGAGAGCTTGTATCCCCATCTTAGGCGTTATAACCGTGTAAATGGCTGAACTGAGGTCAAGCCCTGCACTCCCTGGTGTGGCTCTGAAAATGTCCTGTATATATTTCCTTGTAGGTATGCAGATTGCTGGATTGCCCCATAAATTTGTCACGGGGCCTGAGGCTGGCCCCTGAATTTGTTTCCCGAAAGGGGATTTCCGAGATCATCTCTTTTTGATCTACACTTGTTCTACCAATGCATTCCTCTTCTGCATCTCCTACACAATCCTGGTTCTCTCCTAGGGCTTGCTCTCCTTTCAGGACATCATCTGATCTGATGTCCCACAAGACCACATCCATAACAGCCTCCAGGCATTCCTGTAGCTTGCGCTTTTCCTGGGGCTAGGTCTCCCTGCTGGGATAAGACATCATTAATTGTCTTTTCCTGTAAAGCAGTCGCTAATGCCATTCCTTGTGTATATGATTAGCCAATATCTGAGCAGATTCGGATATAATCTGCAACATTACCCTGTTTCTTAAAAGGCCTTATAGCCGCCTTGCATATAGCATTGGTGTTCTCAAATGCTAACTGCTTAATTATTATCTGTGCTGCTTTTGAGTCTCCAATCAACCTATTAGATGCCTGCGTTAGTCTGGAAACAAAATCCTGAAATAACTCATCTGGTCCCTGTCTTATGCTAGACAACTCCTCAGTCTGCTCTTTTGATGATGGAAGCTTATTCCAGGCCTTCTTGGCTGCCGTACTGATCAGGACATAAGCTACCATATCATATTCTAACTGCTGATTTGCTCCCATATAGGGTCCTTCACCTTCCAGCATCTCATATGAAATAGGAATTTGCTGAGTCCTGTTTCTCTTAGCTGTGGCTTGACACTGTTTTGTAAATTCAGTTTTCCACAATAGATAGTCTCCTCCTGACAGGCAAGCTTTGGCTATCTCCCAATCCGCTGGCGGCAGAGCTTCTACAGCTATATTTTCCACCAGTGTCTGGGTAAAGGATGCAGTGGCACCGTATTGAGCACAAGCAGTTTTTAATTCTTTGAGTAACTTAAATGATAAAGGAGTATGTACTCTAAGCAGATTTCCTTGCGCATCTTTCTGCTCCATTACTGGGAACAATTGAAATCCTTGCACCTCTTCTCCTCTGCTAACGGCTTCTCTGATACAAGCTTGTAGAAGCGATTCAGTGCTATTTTATGCCTCTGCTTTATCCTCAGTGTACTATGAGCAGAGGGTGGATCTAAGCCCACCATTGCTGTAAGAAGGCTATCGTTCTTCTGACAAGAATCCTGTATCTGCATAGCTCCTAATCTGCAGGATAGCGAGGTTACCATCCCTCTCAAGCTTTTTATTTCTCTCTTAACTCTGTCCTCGTGTCCCTGCCTCTCAGCATTGCCGTTCGCTAGTGAGAGGGATGAGAACTCCCTTTCAAGTCCTGAATCATTAGTCTCCAGCCTGTTGTAACTGCTCTGTTCTGAAAGAGTATCTAGCAACTCCTCAGGTGGAGCGGATGGAACTGCCTCCTGTTGATCAGGATCTGAGTCCAACCTCTCCTGTATCAGCATCCAAAAATAAGGCGTATCCTTAGGGATGCTTTCTGGCCCATAATTACAATAATGTTGTTGGATTCTCATTCCTACTTTTCTCCATACAGCTATGTCTACAGTCCTATGCTGTGAAAACCAAGGGTATATCTCGTCTATGAATTCTAAAAATTCCTGTATCTGATGCTGCTGTACCCTTTCTCCTCTGTCTTTTAAAATATCTTCAATTAACTCCATGGCCATTCGATTGTTTTCTCCTTGTCCCATATTTTTATATTTACCAGGTTTACTCCCGATATTACAATCCCGTTTCATTATCTAAGCGCACTTTACTCACGCATCCACTGATTTTTTTTCTCACGGGTTCTGGTCACTTCTTCCTTGCTTTTTGGGGAGTGCAGATCAGCCTGGCGTTCTCCTCCCTGCTTTGTCCGGTTTTCCTCTGGGATCCAGCGATCAGCATTCACCTTCTCTCTCGTGTTGTCCCTTCTCCTGGGTCATGGAGTTCGGCGGTCAGCACCATGTTTCTTTTCGTACTTCTTCCTCCGGCATTCATCTCAGGGTTCAGTAGTCAGCGCCACATTGGGCGCCAATTATGTCGGCACCTGTGTTGGTGCAATACAGATTCCCTAACTCTGCTGGAATGGAGTTGAGAGGAAGAATTAGACACAACTTACACAGTCATCATGGAAAGGCCAGATTTTTCTTTATTCTCCAAACATCTTATATATCCACATCAATTGAGCGGGGAAAACACATTAGGGCATTACCTAGGCAACCAAGTGCCTTGGCTCAAGTCATGTAGGCATCTAGCACTCAGGTAGGCCATGAATTAGCATCTCTATAAGACATCCTCCAAATTACAGAGGAAGGAAAGCACCAAACATCCTGACCAGTTTCAGTCAACACCTCTCTTTAGGAGATCTACATTTCTAACAAAAGAAGCTAGGAGCAGCACATCCTGGGTATTGTTAAGGTAGAGACAGTTTGTTATCAGCTCAGACCTGGCTAATGGCCTTTGTGCCATACCAAAATATGTGCCTACAGTATGCATCTCTTTATTTGTACTGATGAATGCAGCATGCCAGGGAGCCATGATGACCATTAGAGTTCACTTTGCTTACTTCCTTCTAGCACTTGGCAGCAAGGTCCAGATTTTGTGGGGATGAGAGCTGTTAGCAAGTGTAAGTCAGTATGCAAATCAGGACTAAATGTGGTGATTCTATTTTGATTACTTATCCCTCAGTGAGGCTTATGGGAATCCTCAAGATGCTCACAAAAAGGCTGTGGTTGATCAGTGGATTGTTGAGCGATGATTGCTTCAATCCCTTTCCCCATAGAAATTAATTGAAATTCCCCAGGAACCTCCAAACACAGACTAAACTCAGTTCAATTCTGGAGAGAAGAAATGGGGCTTTTCTATGGGGAAGGAGAATCCCCAATCATTACCATTTTAAAGGGAACTATAAAACCTCTCAAGGTTAGACATACATTTCATTCCTAACTCCAGAGTGTGTATCTTGTTAGCACAGAAACTACATCCTGGTGTTGATTTCTTATTTAAGTCATGTGTATTACTGTCTTTCCACCTAAGTCATTACAGTTCCTTTAAGAAATTATAAGAACATGTGATTTCTTTTTCAGATGTGACAGAAAGTATTTTCTCTCTTTTTTTATTTTTACTTTTCTGCAAAAATCTAAGTTGGGATTGTAAGAAAGATATGTTAAATTGTAGAGGAAAAATTGTTAGCAAAGGAAAGTTATTCCTGATAGTAGACATATATAGAACCCATAAAAGAAGCACCTTCCAACAATGTTTGAGATAGAGACATCTAATGAAGAAATCTTCAAAAGAATCTGGCAAGGTGGTTCTTCAGGTAAGGACTGTGGTGCCAATTCTCACTGCTTGAGTTCAGTTTTCTAGACTCCCTTGGTAAAATAAGAGAATTGATTCCCCACAGGTTATCCTTTAACTTCCATGTACATGCATGTATGTATATGTGCACATATATGTACACTATGTAAAACATAATAAAAATTAAAAGTTCATATGAAACCACCCAGAATATAATTTTGTTTGAATTTTCTATAACCATTCAACATTTGTTTGAGAACACATTCAGAATGATTTGAAAAGCACTCAAAACACTAGAAATGTACTGAGCAAACAGGAAGAGAATGGCTCTGTCTGAAAACTATATTCTTATATCATGGGGTCTTTGCATTTCTTACAGCAAATAAAGTTGTCAATGACTTGCATGCTGGTTGCCTTTAGTAATAAGAAGATTATAGGAATATCAGAGGAGAAAATACCATCCAAACAGTATATACACTAGCATGATCTGACTCTTGTACTGGTTTAGAAATCTAGAACCCATGGATAGACTCTCACTCCAATGTAAAGCTTTGGATGGATGATTGGATAATTTCTGTTAACATTAGCTCCTAATCAGCTTTCTATTGAATAACTTGATGTAAGAATAATTAACCTCCCATTAAAGGTTTCTACTTTTCATTAGAAAAATATATTACATACATACATACACACACACATATTAACAGGGTCTTATAATGTTTATAATGTACATCTCTCCTGCCTGGTTATAGGCTTGCCTGTCTGTTTTTCAGAGACCTGTAGGAGAGTCTGAAATGGGAAAAAGGGTGGACATGCTTGGAAAGAAGGGAGCCCAGAGAAGATGAGACACTTAACTAAGATGAAAGAGCTTATTATGGTGGCTAAGTAAACAGAGCAGTGGGCAGCTAGGCATATATTAGTGAAGCAGCTACAAGTGTCGTGGAGAGTCAGAGTGGACCATTAAGATATATGTTTTCCAAATATTAGGCATGTATGTTCTTATTGCTAATCACTTTGTGAATTGAGCAATCACAAGAAATCATATTAAAAACAAAACTTGAAAATAAGAAATTCAAACTAACTGAGTCTGAAGACTACAGAAAAAAAAGGAGTTAATGAAACTGAAAATTCTTTTTTTTTTTTAAATATTTATTTTATTTATTTATTATGTATACAATATTTTGTCTGTGTGTATGTCTGCAGGCCGGAAGAGGGCACCAGACCTCTTTACAGATGGTTGTGAGCCACCATGTGGTTGCCGGGAATTGAACTCAGGACCTTTGGAAGAGCAGGCAATGCTCTTAACCACTGAGCCATCTCTCCAGCCCCCGAAACTGAAAATTCTTAAACAGTATGTCAGGTAGTATCAATTACTGTCATGCCATGTGCAATCCCACATGGAGAAAAAGGAGACTAAGGCACACGGGACAATATCTGAAGAAAGAGGTTGGTAATACCCTGAATTTGGTGGAAGACATCCATAGAAATATCTAAGAAATACAGTGAATTCCAGTAAGATAAACTCAGAGACCTACACCTAGATTATGATAAAATTATCAAAAGCCAAAACTCTATAAATAGCCTAGAAAAAAGGCAGCAGAGAAGTAAACTTTGAATATAGGGATCCTCATTGACACCAGTGTAACACTGTTGTCCAGAGGGCTGGGAGCTGGTGCATTTAAAGTAATTAAAAACACAGAAAACAGTTAAATGGGAATCCTGTGTTGGTAAAACTGCCCTTAAAAAGAAAGGGAAATTTTTACATTATAGATAGAGGAAAACTGAGAGGATTTGTTATTTCATTGATTGTTTATTAGTTTTAATGTCAACTTGACAGAAATTAGAGTCACTCGGGAAGAGGTATTAATAACTTAGAAAATGCCTCCATATGAGTGGCCTGCAGGCAAGTATGGTCAGTGATTGATGTGGAAATTCCCACCCTACTTTGAGTGGTGCCATCCCTGGACAGTAAGCTCTGATTGTGTAAGCCAGGAAGCAACACCCCTTTATGGTCTTTGTTTTAGCTCCTTCCTCCAGGTCCCTGACTTGAGTTTCTGCCCTGACTTGCATCAGTGATAGAATATGAGCTGACTATTGTTAAAAATGCTGCAAGATCCCCAGCGGCAGTAGGCAGCGGGCCCACAGAGCAGCTAGTCCCAGTCAGAGATGGCTGCCAGTTCCCACGTGGTGGCTGGTCTTGGGCGGGCTGGTCCCAGCGAGCCTGGCTGTGTGAGCAGGTAGTAGGTAGGAGGCACATGGACAGACACATCATACAGAATAGAATTTGATATTTGTTACTTAGAGGGAAGAGAGAGTGGGTGAAGAAGGAGAAGAGAAAGGAGAGAGACAGAGAAGGGAGCAGAAGAGAGGGAGCTCACATGCCAAAAAGGGAACAATGGGAATCAAGATGGTGAGAGGAGGGCAGGGGTCACCAGGAATGGGCGTGGCTTGTCTCCTAAAGTGACAATTAACCATAAAAACTATTGAAAGATGAAATAAAGCCTGTTCTCTCCCAAGTTGCTTTTGTTTATGGGTTTTTGGTTTTTTTTTCAGAGCAAGCAGAAACCTTAACTAAGATAATTATCATGAGATGAGACCTGCCCTGAAAAACAATTGATAAGAGAATGAGGGCTTGAAAACATACCAAACAGTAATTTGAAGCCAAACAAAGGAACAAAGAGCACAGTAATGGTAAATCCTCGGGCAAAGGTTATAGCTATTGTAACTGTGCTTTGTATCTCCATAATTTGTTTTCTATGTAATGGAGGATTAGTGCATTAAAGTTACTGGATTTACAACTGGAGAGATGGCTCTGACTGTTGGGCCAAAATTATGTCAGGGCATGTACCTTGAGGCCTGTAGGACAGAGAAAAACCTGGTTCAAGTTTGAAAGATAGTCTCAAAGTGAGGATGAGACAGCAAAATCTAGGTAGATGCCCCTTCAGCCAGGGAGAGGGCATCTGACAATAAAGGCATTTGCTTCAAGCACTAACGAACTGGATTCTGTCTATGGGGCCCAGGTGAAGAGAAGAAAGTGACTCCTCCAGATTGTCTTCTGATGTAGCATGGCCCAGGTGATGAGAAGAAAGTGAATCCTGCAGATTGTCTTCTGACGTAGCATGGCACACGTGCACTCACACACAGAGACAGTAAATCAATAAATATAATAAACATTATTGGCTTACATTTTGAACATCTAGTGTATAATTGAATGATTTTATGAAATTTTATGATATCAACAACTGTGAATGGGTAGTGACCATGCTTTAAGCAAGTAGAGTCTCTTTTATTGTTAAAAGTAAACTGCTAAAAATTCAAATTACATTGCTGTGCTTTAGGATATTAAACATAATTTCAAAACTAGTCTAAAGAGAATAACTACAGAATACATTGAAACACAGTTAAAAAATACAGAGAATAAGGGACACAAACTAAAAACAAGAAACAAATGAGAGAAGTCTTTCCATATATGTGCTCACTTTGTATGTAAATAGACTTAGCTATCCAAACAAAAGACAGGAAAAGAGAAACACAGAGTCAGGAAAAAAAATTAAAGTACCCAGAGAGATGATGGTGTAGAGGCACACACCTGCCATTTGTGTATAGGAGGGCTACTGATTTTTTTGTTGTTGTTGCTCCTGTATCCTGCCACATTACTGAAGTTATTTATCAGCTGTAGAAGTTTCCTAGTAGAGTTTTTGGGGTCACTTATGTATCCTATCATATCATCTGCAAATAATGAAAAATTGACTTCTTCCTTATGATTTGTATCCCCTTGATCTCCTTTTGTTGTCTTATTGCTCTGGTCTAAACTTCAAGAACTATACTGAATAGATATGGAGAGAGTGGACACAGCCTTGTCTTCTTCCTGATTTTAATGGGATTGTTTTGAGTTTCTCTCCATTTAATTTGATGTTCCCTGTTGGATTCCTGTATATTGCTTTTATTATGTTTAAATATGTTCCCTGTATCCCTGATATCTCTAAGACTTTAATCATGAAAGGGTGTTGGATTTTGTCAAATGCTTTTTCATCATCTAATGAGATGATCATATGTTTTCTTTCTTTCAGTTTATTTGTATGGTGGATTATATTGATACATTTTTGTATCTTGAACCTTCCCTGCATCTCTGGGATGAAGCCAACTTGATCATGGTGGATGATTTTTTTTTAATGTGTTCTTGGATTCGTATCCTGGCCAGCAGGATGTGTACAGTGGTCCCTGATAAACCTAGGGGAGCAGAATGGAGGATACAGGAGACACAAGAAATAAAGTGTTTCTAATCATGCTGATGAGTTTATTATTTCCTCAGAAGCTGGCAAGGGGGAGGGGAGATGTGTCAGGTCCTCTGGAATTCCTGTCTCTAGCTGATAGGTAAATACTGAGAATCTGTGATTGTTGACTAACAAAGGAAAATGCTAATGTTTTCTAAAAGCCTGGTGCTTGCAGGTCTCACTAGGTTAATGTCCTAGGTCCGGAACTTGCCTGTGAATTTAAGATGGCTGTAAACAAAATACAGATCTCAAAATACAGGTCTTTGCTTCCAGGAAATTAAGTTTGTCAGATTTTTTTTGCATATTTTTGTATCTATGTTTATGAGATTGGTCTGTAATTTTCTCTTTCCATTGAGTCTTTCTATGATTTTTGTTATCAGGGTAACAGTAGCCTCCTAAAAAGGGTTTGGCAAAGTCCCTTGTGTTTCTATTGTGTGGAACAGTTTGAGAAGTATAGGTATTAGCTTTTCTTTGAAGATCTGGTAGAATTTGGCTTTTTTTAAATTAGGAAGCTTTTGATGACAACTTCTATTTCCTTGCAGGTTATAGTTCTATTTAAATTGCTTACCTAGTCTTGATTTAATTTTCATATGTGATATCTATCTGGAAAATTGTGCATTTCTTTTACATTTTCCAATTTGTGGAGTACAGGCTTTTGTAGTAAGACCTAATGATTCTCTGGGTTTCCTCAGTGTCTGTTCTTATGTCCCCATTTTCATTTATGATTTTGTTAATTTGGATTTTTCTCTCTCTGCCTTTTGATTAGTTTGGATAAGGGTTTGTCTATCTTCTTGATTTTCTCAAAGAACCAGCTCTTTGTGCCTTTGAATCTTTGTGGTGTTTTCTTTATTTCTGTTTTATTGATTTTCACCTTCAATTTGATTATTTCCTGTTTTCTACTCCTCCTGGGTGAGTCTGTTTTTGTTTGTTCTAGAGCTTTTAGGTGTGCTGTTAAGTCAGTAGTGTGAGTTTCCTCTGCTTTCTTTATGTAGGTACTTAGTGCTCTGAACTCTCCTCTTAGCACTGCTTTTATGGTGTCCCATAGGTTTGGGTAAGTTGTGCTTTCATTTTTGTTGAATTCTAGAAAGTCTCTAATTTCTTTCTTTCTTTATTCCTTAACCCAGGCATCTTTCATTAGAGCACTGTTTAATTTCTATGTGTTTGTGGGCTTTATGAAATTAGTGTTGCTGTTGAATTCTATTCTTAAACCATGGTGATCCAATAAGATACAATATCTGTTGAGGCTTGCTTTGTTACTGAGTATGTGGTCAGTTTTAGAGAATGTTCCATGAGATCTTGAGAAGAAGGTATATTCTTTTGTGTTTGGGTGGAATGTTGTATAGATATTTGTTAATTCCATTTGAGTCATGATATCTGTTCTCTTATTTCTCTGTTAGGTTTCTGTCTGATTGACCTGTCCATTGGGGTGTTGAAGTCACCTACTATTAGTGTGTGGGGTTTGATGTGCAATTTAAGCTTTAGTAATATTTATTTAACCTGTGTGGGTGCTATTGTATTTGGGGCATAAATGTTCAGGATTGAGACTTCCTGTTATGAGTATAAAGTGCCCTTCTCTGTCTCTTTTGACTGATTTTATTTTGAAGTCTATTTTGTTAAATATTAGAATGGTTATACCTACTTGTTTCTTAGGTCCATTTAATTGAAAAATCTTTTCCCAACCCTTTACTTTGAGGTAATGTCTGTCTTTGACGTTCAGGTGTGTTTCTTATATATAGCAGAAGGCTGGATTCTATTTTTGTATCCAATCTCTTTGCCTGTGTCTTTTTATAGGTGAACTGAGTCCATTGATATTAAGAGATATAAATGACCAGTGATTGTTAATTTCTGTTATTATTATTAGTAGTGTGTGTGTGTTTCCCTTCTTAGGGTTTAGTTGGTTTGAGGTTATCTGTTGTCTGTGTTTTTGTGGGTGCAGTCTGCTTCCTTGGGTTGGAGTTTTCCTTCTAGTACTTTTTATAATACTGGATTTGTAGACAGGTATTGTTTCAATCTCTTTTTATCATGGAATATCTTGTTTTCTCCATTGATGGTAATTGAAAGCTTTGCTGGGTATAGTAGCCTGGGCTTGCATCTATGGTCTCTTAGTGTCTGCAGCATATCTCAGGACCTTCTGGCTTTCATGGTTTCCATTGAAAAGTTGGGTGTAATTCTGAAAGGTCTATCTTTATATGTTACTTGACCTTTTTCCTTTGTAGCTTTTTATATTCTTTCTTTAGTCTGTATGTTTTTTGTTTTGATTATTATATGGCAAATGGACTTTTTAAAAATTCAGTCTATTTGGTGTTCTATAAGCTTCTTGTTCCTTCATAGGCATATCATTTAGGCTAGGACAGTTTTCTTCTATGATTTTGTTGAATATATTTTCTGTGTCTTTGAGCTGGGTTTCTTCTTTTTCTATTTCTATTATTCTTAGGTTTGATCTTTTCATGGTGTTCCAGATTTCCGTGGATGTTTTGTGTTAAGAAGTTGTTGGATTTAATGTTTCCTTTGGTCAATGAATCTACTTCCTCTATAGTGTTTTCAATCCCTGAGATTCTCTCTTCCATCTCTTGTATTCTGTTGGTTGTGCTTTCATCTGTAGTTCCTGTTTGTTTACCCAGATTTTTCCATATCCAGAATTTCCTTGGTTTGTGTTTTCTTTATTGCCTCTCTTTCAGACTTCAAGTCTTGAGCTGTTTGCTTCACCTGTTTGATTTTTTTCTTATTTTTCTTGGGTTTCTTTGAGAGATTTATTAATTTCTTACAACTTTTTATTTGTCCTTTCCTCTATTTATTTGAGTGAGTTTTTTATTTCCTGTTTAAAGATCTTCATCATCTTTATAAGGTTATGTCTAAAATTGTTTTTTTTTTCTTCTTCTTCTGCCTTAGGATGGTCAAGTCTTCTTGTTGTATGATCACTGGGTTCTGTTGTTACCATGTTGCTACTTAGATTGTTGGATGAATTCTTGCATCCACACCTACCTATCTCTTCCTACAGTTGATACCAGCAGTGTCTTTGCATCTTGGTCCAATTGTTGCAGTGGTTGTCTGAGTACTTGGGAACTGTGCTTGATCTGCTCTGTACTGTAACTGTGTCTAGCAGTGTTCGAGCAGCTTGCCTGCAGGAAACTCTCCTGCTGTCTGTCTAGTGAAGCCAAGGCATTTGGGGAAGGAGCCTAGGGTTTTGCCCTGTTATGGAGGGCCTAGAGAGTGGAATATCCTGCCAGGTGTCAGGCCACTTACCTCTTGGTCTTCTCTGTGTAGCAGCAGGCTGTGTTTCAGAGTTCCACTGAGGTTGTGGGCAGGATAGGTGGGTTTTGGGGTGGGGTGGAATTTGTAACTTTCAGGGTCTGATGGGCTGGGTAGAGGTACTGGAACAGCCTGCCTCTGGAAGACGATTTTTCAAAGAAGTGGAAACAGAAGTTGAACTCAGTAGATTGATGGTGAGTGGACCTTAGGATTTGATGATTATAAATTATATGAAACTTCCAGGAAACTCATTCAGATACACAAAGTAGAGAAGTAGATATGAGGGCTTTTTTCTTTCTTTTCTTTTCTTTTCTTTTCTTTTCTTTTCTTTCTTTCCTTCCTTCCTTTCTTTCTTTCTTCCTTTATTTCTTTCTTTCGTAGAAGGGGCTTAGGGAGAAATTATATCTATAATTGGATTTGTACTTATATGTGTGTCTATGTGAGAGAAAGCAGACCCTGGAGGAGTATTGAAGATAGACAAGGTTAGAAGAAATTACTAGTTTAACATCTTAAAAGGCATTAACAATTGCATCCAAAACAGATTGGCTTGTCAGGGATAAGGACCAGTTTTTTCTCTAAAGCAGACCAAGAACCACGAGTCTGGGAGCTGTTCCTGATGCTCAGCTGTGAGGAAGTGGAACCCAGCTACATTTGCACTTCACCGTCCTTCTGACCAGATTCAGAGGCCTTTGATGACAGAGTGAGTCCTGATTTAGAGGGTAGTGGGACATTCCCTAAGTGAATGTGAAAAGGAGTTTAGCAGGAATGAGATGACAAAAACCATTCTGTTTCTGTTACACCTGCTTTCAAGAGCTTATCTGAAAATACAAGCACTCATCTGCACTAAGAGACACAGTAGGTTTGGAGTGTGTAACTATTTGGTAGCAAATACAGTAATAATGACATATTTTCCATATACAAAATGTCCAATGTTTACTTGCCACAAAAAGGATACATTAAAATTAGAAAAATGAGAGTGAATGTTATATTGAAAAACTCTTATTTCTACTTAAAATGGAGGCATTAAGAATTTATGAGCAAGCACCATGATTGGATAAACTGGGGTTGAATCTGTGCATATTATATTTATTTATCTTCTCCTTTTAATGCAAATGATTAGAATAAAAATAAGCCATCTTCCCCAAGAGTTTGTGAAGCATATACATAATGCAAATTATTGATTTTTGAATAATATGGGACATGTTAAACATTAGATGAATTATGTTTAGCTTTATTTTATTGTTCTTGTTGGCAATTTCACGAGAAAATGAAGGCATAAATCTTTCTCCTTTTGTGACAGGCTCATGGGGATAAATTTTCTCTATGTCTGCTTCCTAAATGAGTACTGTCAGAACACAGGAAGGCTCCCTGACACAGCACCACCATGAGCAAACTAAGAAAGGAAAGAAGAATTTCCCTCAGGCCAAATGTAGAGACCAAGCCTGGCAAATGGGAGAGAAGAAATGATGTTATTAAAAATAAGTCAAATGGCTTGTTGTGTCTTCAAGTAAAGGGGAGTCAGAACATCTGACTTCCCACAAGAGCAGAACTGAAAATAGAACAGGAGTTCACATATCCAGCTCCCCCAAACACAGAATGAAAATGGCAAGCAAGTAATGGTTGTTACAGAGAGGAGAGGAGTACACATGATGATGTCCTCAGAAGCACAGGGAATATTCTCTAAAATTTGTCTCCCCTTGGTATGGTCATGCGCAGTTCTGATACTTTGGGTTCCTTTGAAGTGTCTCTAAATTGTCAGCATGGTCTGTGCTTATTGGCCCTTTGAGAAATGATGACCTGTGACATAGCATTTCTGTCTGCTGGCACCAGCTGAGCTACATTGAGGGAGGCAGGTCTCCTGCAAGGCCCTCTTCTTGAGTCATCCATCATATGACTCCTTCCTCATTACACGATGAAGTAACAGACTACACTGCTCATCTAAATAAGGAAGCAGTGTGGTGGAGCAGCAGGTGGATTAAACATAGAACCAGAAGATTCTGGTTAGAGTCAACTGTGTAACTTTCCTGAGAAGTCATCTAGCTTATCAAAATTGCAGTTTTCTCTGAATGAAAAAGACCAAGAGAAGTTATTTCCTGGGTGGAGGCCTCCAAGATGTTATTATGTTTATAAAAGCTCTCTCTCTCTCTTTCTCTCTCTCTAGCTACACATTAGAGTAATGATATTTATTCACATTACTTTAGACTAGATTTTCACTCTATGAATGCATACTGTGATGAAAACCTTTTCATTTGTGAAAATATCACTGCAAAATTAAAATTTTAAAGCCCATCGAAGACACTTTTGGGGATTTATTTTCAACAAAACACTGAAAATGTTAATGCCCACAAATGCCACTTAGTTTCTCATAAACCTAATGGATACAAATTTTAAAATAATTAGCAACTTTCTCTTCAAAATGGTAATCTAAATGTATTATGTGTTTGTCTATTTTCTCTAAAGACCATTAAAGTGGCAAAAGGTTTATTGTCAAAAGATAAAACCATAACTAGTCTAGCACATGAGACAAACAACTGAGAAGAAAGAATTTCTGAAAATTAGTGAGAGCTCAGAAAATTACATTAAATCACAAGGAAACAAACAGGACTAACAATGGTTAAATCAGATCAGTAGACTAAGGACACAAAAAGAAAAATGCTGATGAGTGGGGTTTCCTCCCGGGGAACCTGGAGAAATTCTATACTTTCTGCAAGCACAAGATGCTGTTTACCCTTAGCATTTTCTCAAGACTCCCAGATCATAGGTCTGTAAAGACAGAGTCCTGCAAGTGTGTATGGAGGATGGGGTACTGAGAAATTCTGAGAAGGAAAATTAAAAATTGTGTTCATTAAGACCTCTGGTTAGATGGGACATTATCTAGCATAAAGATAACAATTTCTCCAGCAGTTTTGGTCTGGAGGGTCTAGAAGCCTTTTTGCCCCCTATCAACCCTGGTGAAAATGTTTCTGGATGTAGCCTGGGGGAAAAGTCACCCTGCTCCTCAATTTAGATCCATGTACCTAATGGACTCAATTGGTAAATGTCCCATTTGTAGGACCCAGCCATGACAAGCTATATAGAGGCCTGAGTCTCAGTAGCTTACCTGAGGTAATACATGGTTCTTATAGAATACAAACTGAGACTACCTAGGCACCACCCAAATTCATCCAAAGAAAATTCCTAATGTTCCAACCCTTGTAGATAGGACCTGCCAGCACACACCCTGCTGATGTAACTTTTCTGGGTTTTGCCTTTAAATAATACCCTCTTGCTGCTGCTGTGCTGACAAGGTCCCTGCAGGCTTTTATTGTGCACACAATAAACTTTGCTTTTGCATTTTGGTGAGTCAGTCTCCCTGGTGGTCTTTTGGGGTCCTCATGGACTGGGCATAACATTTGGCAGCTTGTTCAGGATCCTCAGAGAACCCCCATTATCTCCTAACCCTGAAGCTTTATTCTGATTGTCCACAGTAAATCTATCTGTGTTTAAAGTCTTTTCTGTCTTACTTCCATTTTTGTCAGCGCCAATCTTGGAATCTGAATCTGAACTGATCAGTTTGTCCTGGTGGACACACTAAAGGGCTGACCTAAAGGAACTGGGAGATGTCTCTTTTAGTCATCAGGAGAAGGGTCTCTCATCTAAGACCATCCCGTCAGGGACCCAGTTGGGCCCCATCTGTAACTGAATCTGAAGACCCTGGGGAACAGGCAGCCATGCTAAATGGCTCCCAATCACACCTGTATAGTTTTTTGGTCTTGTCAAGGCTGAATCCCCCGGCTATCAACAAACTAGACCAGCTGGTACTTGCAGTAGTCTGTTTTGGGCCCATTGTCTAACTGTTGTGCTTGTTGACCTTGGGTGTTCCGTCTTTGTATCCCTGTTCACAACTGACTTGACTGGACTGGCCTTTCCTTCTGCCTCATTCAACCACACCCCCTTTGCCTTTGGAGGTTTTCCCCTTAAAGTCTCCATGCTACATGCTATCCTGCCCTCTACCATGCTGGTGTATGGGTTCCCTTGGCCTGCCTTGGTGGCTGCATTGCCTTCTCACCAAACCTGATTAAGGTTTGCTCAGAAAGCCAAAGGCACTGGCTCTAAGTAAGGGTTAAGCTGCAGTGACTCTGTTGTGACAACATAGCCAGACTTCCCTCCACCAGAGCTGCTTTGTTCATTCAGATCCAATGGGTTATAAATATATGCCATCATTTAGAGGGGTTGGTTACAAATTATTATTGGTTAGCTTATGAAAAAAACTACTGTTTTTCTCAGATGTTTCACGCTGGTACAAAATTTTATGTGATGTTAATTTAAAGTCAATTTTGTTATACTATCTGAATGTTTCTGTTCTTGTTTAAAATATTGTAGCCATACAATATATTATATACTACTGAGAGAAACTGTTGATTGCCTTGGCGGGTTACTTAGTCTAGGGTTAGTAACCCGCCTGGCAGTTCAGTTATTCCAGGGTCCCGGAGAGGCACTATTTGGAAGATATGAGCTGAGAGAGAAGAAGGAGGCCATGCTAAGTTTGTCAGAGCCTCTGTTTATTAGAGATGGGGTACAGTTTATATAGGGTATGGAGTTGGGAGGTGGGCACAGGGGCCTGGGCTCTTGCCGTGTGGTTCACATTGGTCACATGGTCCGGAGGTTACCTTCGATCAGGTCACCTAGGCCAGGAAGTCACGAGTTGACACACCTAGTTCTCTAGATAGTTTGGAATGTGGGGTGGGTTCCGCTAACAGATAGCTCTCCACTAACAGCCAATTTGGGTGTGGGGTAGGCTCTGTCAATAGAACGATTCCTAACACAATTAGGGGTGTGGGGTTCTCTGCAGACTCCCCAGGGTGATGGTTCCTGCAATAATCCTAGGAGGAAATTGGCTCCTGACAGGAAACCAAAAGAAAGACTTTGGTAAGAGTTTTTATGTGGTCTGAAAAGCAAGAAAAACTTTGGTAAAAAGCAAGAATGATTCTGGTATGTGGTCTGGAAAGTGAGGGAGAAAGCAGGAGACTGAAAGAATAAAGAGAGAAAAATGGATTAAAGATATATAAAAAGTTATAGAAGGTCAGAAGTGGATGTGAACTATGTTTGCTGAGTTTTCTCATACATGTAAATACTGAATATGCTTGTTTTGTTAAAAAGTTTGTGTAAATTTTCTTGCAAGCATGGAGCTGAGACAAAAATGATTTGGACATTTTTTTCTGTTTCTGCCACCCATTACTGCTGTGACCACATTTATGGGTCTGACTTCAGATTTTTTCTCTGAGCTCAGGTTACTAGATTTGGGTTAGGAGAAATTCAGATAACTTTTTGGTATAGATGATGTTAAAACTGTTTTGTGCTGTTCTTTATTGAAAAGCTGGCTCTGGAGTTGGGTTATGACTCTTCCTTTGCTAGATCCAGGCTTATTTAAAAGTTTCCTCTGTCACTCTGAGCCCCTGACACAATGACTAGATAAAGAAAACAAAGCAAAAGAGTCAAAACATTTGTACTTGGTTTATATGAACATTCTGTAGCTTTTGAGTTATAAGTTTATTTTGTTAGATACAGTCAGAAATCTGTTAAAATGAAAATAAAACTAGTTAAAAGTTAATTCTTACCACTGGGAATTGATAACTTAAAATCTATGCATAGGTAATTTTAAAGAAATGATATGGCATGATTACATTTTAAATTTTGGACTGCCATTTTGTTAGAGTTAAAAAAATGCTGCATGATTTCATTGCATCCTGATTAAAGGTGACGATGTGGAACAGGCCTAATGAGGAGTCAACAACAAATGACAGATCTCTAAGACAGTTTGCATAATAACTCATGTCCCATTCTGAAAACTAGGTTTTTATATATGAATGATTTATACTAAAAAATGTACCTTGCTCTGTCAGATAATTTTGTTAATTTAAGAGTCACCCAGGTGACAATGGTTATAATGACATAAAGAGATGATGGGAAACAGCTGAGGTTTACAAATGTATGACAGGACTAAAGTCACAAAGAATGTGCAGTTGCAAGGAAATCTTAACAGTTTTAGAAATGCCAGTACCAGGTGACAGTCATCAGAAGTACCAACTACAGTGAAGTAGAGCAGGCTGAGATCTAAAAGAAAAGCTATGTATATGCCGTTGAAGAAGACGTGAAAGAGGTACTTTAGTTTAGATATTGCATGAAGAAATTTAAGAGATTTTAATTTTTTTAAAGACCAGTTAAGGCTGTGGGACATCTGTGCTTATAAAATGTTTTATTGTTAATAAAATCTTAAAATAAAAAGCTAAAAATTTGGGTCAGAGCCATAAGCACCAAAAGCTAATCAGAAACTGGTATGTTTATTTCTTGTAATGCATCAAGACAATGACCTAAGCAGTCTGGTAAAGGGCTTGAAATAGTGTCTTAACCCACTGAGCCTTGAACCTATGGTGTTTAAAAAGAAAAAATAAGAAGGAAAATCTTTTTACAGAGGTAGCTAGGACAACCTGTATGTCATATGTTTGCATTAAGATTCATAACAATGACAAAATTGCAGTTGTAAAATAACAGAAAAAATTTGTAATAGGGGATCACCACACATGGGAAACTATATTAAAAGGTCAAACTATCAAGAAGTTGAGAATCAGTGGCTTAAAAACTGTATCTCCTTTCTCAAGTTCTATTCAGGCTTAAAAACTGGAGGTCAGTCCAGTGCTCTGATGTGAGTCTCTGTCTCCATCCATCGTAGGGCAAAGGTTCTATGGTGATATTCAAGATATTCATTAGTCTGACTATGGGACAAGGCCAGTTCAGGCACCTTCTCCTCCACTGCCTGAGACTGAAGGGCCAATGATAATGGCACTGGAATTTGTCTTTACTGCTTGCATTGACTTTTGGGGATCTTATTCTCTTTGGATGTACACCTTTCTAAGCCTGGATGTAGGACGAGGGCCTTGGACTTCCCACAGGGCAGGGTACCTTGCCCTCTCTTAGGACTGGAGGGGGCTGGGAGAGAGGGTTAAAGGGAGAGTGGGAGGGAAGTGGGAGAAGGGGAGGAAGTGGGAATTTTGATTGGTATTATTTATAAAGTAATAAAAAAAGAGGAAAAAACAAAACAAAAACAAAAACAAAAAAAATGTATGTTTAACCTCCTTGTCTTTGCTAACTTTGTTGGGTTTAAGCTTAAAAAAAAATAAGCTATTTGAATAAACTGAGCCATAATTTTTTTTTGTATTGATACTAAGGGGAACTTTGTAACATCAGGGCCTGCTCATTGGGGTTTCCATCCCGCCCGGTACCCCATAGCCGGCAAGCCCCAACAAAATTCACAGAGAGAACTTCATAAGTTATAAAAATGATTGGCCCAATAATAATAAGGTCAGGCTACTTATTAGCTCTTGTAGCTTATATTAACCCATTATTCTGATCTATGTTAGCCCATGTGGCTCAGTACCTTTTTCAGTGGGGCAGACCACATCCTGCTTCTTCAGAGTCTGGGCAAGAGTGGGAGGTATCAACTTCCTTCTTCCCAGAATTCTCCTGTTCTCATTGCATCATTGCTACTTATTTCTACTTCCTGTCTAGTTTATCCACTTATACTTTCTGCCTGGCCAATCAGCATTTTATTAAAATACATGATTGACAGAATACAGACAATTCTCCTGCACCAGAACTTCAATTGAAAAATTGTTGTTTTCTAAGGCTCTTACTTAATAGAGATAAAACTACAGGGTCCTTTCCCAAGATCAGGCATTTAAGTAGAGCTCCCATTCCCTCAGGTTGCTTGGAGAAAGTTCTTAATCCCTAAAAAGAATGTAGCCCTCCTTATCTCTGGCCAAAGGGAACTGTGGCTCTTCCCTAACAGCTGGCTGTGGTGCCTTAGAACTTGTCAAGGGCAATGCTAGCCCTTAGGTTCCCTTTTGTTCCCATTTTACCCTGACACATTTTCCTTGCCTTCCTAGGAGAGAGCATTAACAGCTGGATACAAACTTGTTCTGGTTTTACCCTCAGAATGACTCTTTATTAGCTTCAATTCAAAATCATTATTTTTTAAAGGCTAAACTTGACAAAATGTAAAGATTTGGTTTTATAAAAGCTGCTAACTTATTATAAACTGTTAGAAAATACAAGTTAGTCTGTTATCCTTAAAGTATTGATATAATTAATTACTGGGATAAACTTTATTTAGTTCCTTGTATATGTTTTCAAAGTCAAACTTAAAACGAATAAGTAGAAACAAAGTTATTCCAATCAGACATACCTAGCCAACCCTCATACTTCAGAATATGGCATTTAAAATAATAATTAAAAAGTTTATATTAGACAGAGACTCCTAAATCCTAGCAGTAACTCAGGGTCTCCAAAGAAGATTATAGGACACCATGATGTCTCCACATGGATTATGTTGAGGCTGATCACTGGAAAAGATATCTCAGTGCAACACCTGCTGTCAGGACCTGGTCCAGACTGTGGACAAACAGCCGGACATTGGATAAGTGGAGAATTGATTGCATTGGATAACTGGAGAATTGATTACACCACTTTTGCCTAGACAAAATAAGGTCAGTCTTTTCCATGGCCCTCTTCCACAGGGAAAAAAAAATCACCTTATAGGCCCGGCTAAGACTGTAAGACTGACTGCTACCCTGGATACTTCTGCCTCCAATGCTATGGAGACTTGCATATGGTTAACTGTACATGGACTCTGGTACCTGTCATTTTTAATAGATTTGAAAGCTGCTTGGTCTGTACTTAGGTATAATTTATTTATCCTTCTGAGATCTCTGAGAGTATTGATGGCTAGGCCAGCTATAATGTTGTCAGTTTAGCAGCAGCAGGCATCTAAATCTTTCCACAAAGCTATAATCAGCTTGTTAGCTCATTTTATAGGTATAAAAATCAAGCCTTGCTTTTTGTAAAACTACAGGTCTCTTGATTTAAAAAAATTATTAAGATATATAAAGGTCTAAAAAAGGTTTAAGATCTAAGTACAGGTTAAGATATGGAAAATGTTTCTGATTTCTTTCCCCTTCTATGGTATAGTTCTGATGAGCTAAGAGAACAATGACTACTTACTGTCTGGGTCACAAGTTCCAGGTTTTAGATTTATTCTGACTGCCATCTAATATGAGCTTAAAGGTGTTTTTCATCAGTCCAAAGACATCTTTGCCCAATCAATACATGGCTCTCTGGATAGCATAAAAATATACATGCTTCTAACCAAAATTTGTAGTTTTTGATAGGACTCAAAGGTATGAGTCTATTCCTGCTGTTTACAGATACTCATTATCTCTTTTTATCTATGATATGAATTTCAATATGGGCCTGAAAGTTTCAAATATATTGTTTTCCTTTAAGTACATAAATTTCAACTTCTGTTCCTAGTTTAAACTATCTCAATAGGTTGCCACTTGACTGACACATACATCTAAACATCAGTTGCTGAATACAACCTGACTGCAAGTCCTGGAAATGCTGAAAGCTGATGTGGACCAGTCCAGCTGATGTGAGTGATTCCTGTCTCTTCAACAAAGTCTATGAATCTGATGTTTCTGAGGAGTGCCCCATTGCCTGAATTCCCTTTTTACCTTTGGCAAGCCTTTCAGCCTACTTGGGCCCTGATGATAATACCCCAATGTCAGCTTGAAGTAGTTGCAAAAGGAACACATTGTCCTATTCTCCCTGCCCAGAATAGGTTGAAATGCTAAGAGCAGGTGAACTCCCTTGCATGGGGGACAAAAATGAATACTTATATTTCACATTGATATACTGAAAAAAAAGTAGGCCCAGAGTTGTCAATTAATGGATTTTTTTTAAAACTAAAATGGTTCTACAATAAGAAGACATCTTGGTTCTTTATGGAGAACCACAGAACCAAGGAAAACATTTGGGATTATAATTATAATTTAGTTGTACTCAAAGATCAGAGCTACAAGGTCTGGTAGGATGGCCACTGCTCTATAAAAATCTGTTAGCTAATGGTTTTTAAATCTCAATAATATCTTCTTAAACTCATGGGCAAGTAGGACACATGATTGGGTCCTGTTATTAGTTCTTGTGAAGGGGGAAATGTAGGATCCAGCCATGACAAGTTATATAGAGAACTGAGTCTCAGTAGTTTACTCTGAAGCTATCTATACCTGGCTCCTATAAAGTTTACAAACTAAGACTACCCAGGCACCACCCAGGAAAAGAGAATACAAAGGGAATCCCTAATGTTCCAGCCATTGTAGATAGGATCACCTGCCAGCACACACCCCGCTAATGTAACTTTTCTGGTTTTTGCTTTTAAATAATGCCCTCTAGAAGGGCAGGGTGTAATAGGAGCGGCGGGCTGCTTCCCACCACCCGGCTCTGGCCACTGGCTAGCTTTACCCCAAATAATTACACGGAAACTGTATTCTTTTAAACACTGCTTGGCCCATTAGTTTCAGACTCTTATTGGCTAATTCTCACATCTTGATTAACCCATTTCTAATAATCTGTGTAGCACCACGAGGTGGTGACTTACCAGAAGGATCTTAACCTGCATCCATCTTGGAGAGGAGAGCTATAGCGTCTTCTTGACTCAGCTTTCTTTCTCCCAGAATTCTCTTCTGTCTACTCCACCTATCTAAGCTGATATCCTATCAAAAAGGCCAAGGCAGTTTCTTTATTAACCAATGAAAGTAACAAATAGACTGATGACCCTCCTTCATCAGCAGGGTACCTCCTCTTGGTGTCGATGTGCTGATGAGGTCCTTGCCAGCTTGTATTGTGCACACAATAAACCTTGCTTTTGCATTTCTGTGAGTCAGTCTCACTGGTGGTCCTTTGGGGTTCTCATGGACTGGGCATAACACCATTGAGAGCAGAATTTCTGTTACTGTTTCCTGTGTGCTTTGGGGGATCACTGGTTTGGCTGTCTACCTTCCTTGAAGAAAAAGCACACTTAAATAAGGCAAAATACAGAGAAGTATTATTTAATTCTTTCTTCTATTCTTTTTTTCATCACAGTTTTTTTTTTCCTCCACCTGAAACATTAACAGAATGTTCGAGGACAAGTTGCATTATTGTTATGAGTGACTGTTCCCTGAGTCAAACAACTGCTGTGTTGGAGCATTGCAAAAGATTATTCCAGCTGGGCTTGTTGACTTTTATCCCCTCATAGAAGGGTAGAGAAGAACCTGATATTCTCATCCGAGTACACAGCTGTTTTCGTACCACTTGTTGAATGCAACTCTACCTTAATTGTACTTGACCTCAAAAAGGGGCTAAAGTATATGTATTCATGCATGCCAGGCAAGATAAGGGGGCTCTCTATCTGTGCAAATACAGGGAAACCATAATCTCTGCTGAGTGAAGGCTTTTCAGATGCATCCTTCTAGGAGAGAAGCACCTATTCCCTGTAAGTAACATCTTACCCATGCCTTGTAAAGAAGTTTAATACACTCATTCATTGCTAGAATGAACTTGCCAAAATCATGCCTCATTTTGTCACAAAGACCTTAGGAAAATGGGTAGATGTTTCCCTGGGAAGGAATTTTAGCAACAATTTATCTACATTATTTATGTTTGTTATTCAAGTTATTTATTTTCTTTTTATTTTGTTTTACCCTTTGGAGAATTTATTGATGTCATCTTGAGTCCATTCTCTTACTGTATCAGGGACAACCTTTATGGCAAAACCTTTATTTGGGTTTTTACCAGCAAATGATTTTTTTTCTTTTTTTGAGGGGGGGGGCAGCCAGTCCTTGTTTGATGGAAACACTGTCTCTGAAGATTAATGATTTTTAAACATTGGAAGTTGTCTTCTGCTTCATGAATTACTCACTTCCTCCAAACTTAGAGGTTTAAATGCTTTGTTTATTCATTTGGACTTTTCTTGTGTGCTCTGGTCTTTGTCATATGTTCTGTGGTCCTTGGTGTTCATTGAATGAGTAAAGTGTCTGGTAATGAGACTGCATGGGTTTCCATGGGTGTGTGAATGGATCTCCTTAAGATGCCACTTACCTGACATAAAGGCCACTGTGAGCATTGTCTTTGTGAGGCAAGGGCAGACTTTCTTCCTACAGTGATAGATTAAGCTGTGGGGGGAACTGCTCATTGTCTGAGCTGGTGATAACTGCTGTGGTGATTTGAATAGGTATGGCTCCCATAGACTCATGTGTTTTAATGTTTGACCCATAGAGAGTGGCACTGCCTTGTTGAGGTAGGTGTGGCTTGTTGGAGGAACTGTGGATACAGGCTTTGAAGTCCTATAGCTCAAGCTATGCCCAGTGTAACACAGCCTCCTTCTGTTGCCTGTGTATCATGATGTAGAACTCTCAGCTCCTTCTCCAGCACCATGTCTGCCTGCATGGTGCCATGTGTCTTGCAATGACAACAATGGACTTGTAAGCCAGTCCCAATTAAATGTTTCTTTTTATAATCGTTTCTGTGGTCATGGTGTCTCTTCACCTTAGTAGAAACCCTAAGACAGTTGGGGACCAAATGTAGAACCCCCATTTTCCTACATCTGCAGGACAATCCCAGTTGTCAGAGACATGACAGACTTAAACAGGCTCAAGGCTGCTGTGATTTGCCCCACTCAGCTGCTTTTGTCATGTGGCAGTGGGGACCAGGAAAGAGTGGGAAAATTGTGGGAGTTTCCAGCCTTTCTCCTTCCATTTTCCTATTTCAGATACTTCATTAAAGGAGGGGACTTGTGGAGAGAGCAGCAGTCTTTATTGAGGCTCACTCCAGATTTGGAGAACTTGTTCCTCCTCTTGCAGGTTTGACAGTTCTTTTCTATTGGTCCTATTTTACATATTATTTGCCTGTACACATACCCAGTCATTCACAGTCCATCTGCCTTTATACAGCAGAGGCTGCAGGTTCTGGACAGTCTCATGGGATCACTCCTCCTTGGAAGGCCTTAGAATGAAGTTCATGGTGGGAGTTAGGCTCCGAGATCTGGCCAGGAGCCTGACTCTTGCAACTTGTTGAAGAAGGGAAACAATGCTCGCCAGAGACAGACTCCTGCCCCAGATCTGTCCCTTGCAGAAGAACACACATAGATTCCCATTACCCCTGCTCTAGGATATTTTCCCTGCCTTGAGATCCACCCTTCCTGCTGCAGCCTTGAGACATGCGGTTCTAGTGCTGTTCTCTCTAACTTAGAGAATTCTGGAGGAAGGAAGCCTGCCCTCCTGCTACTTTGAGCAGTCGTCTTTGTGTAGACATGTACAAGGGATTACTCTAGGTGACTCTGAGATCTTGAAGCTGGAACACTTCCTGTCAGTCTCTTGGCTGCCACTCTGCATTGAGTTGAGGGCACAGAGCCGGAATCCTGGCAGCTTTGTTGACAACAGGAGCTCAAACTTTTTACTTACCTTGTTTCTACTTTCTCATTTGAGTCATTACTGCTGTGTGAACAAATGATAAAATAAAAGTTCACCCTTCTATTTTATCAACCACACTGTCTACCCACTCTATTCTTGGTGGGGAAGAGTAAGGCTTGAGCAGAGGCTAGAGAATCTTCCTGTCTTAGAAATGATGGGCATATGTAAGCTGTTTCCTTTAATAGTTCTTAGATTTGATGAGTTCACTCTGCAGCCAGAAAGCTTTGCTGTGTGACTTCTAGAGCAAGTTGTTTTTTCTTTGTTCAGTAACAGACTCATTATCCCGTGAATGCTCTCAGTTTTGTTTAGGGTGTCCTCTCTTGCTTTGGTGTTCGACTGAGACTACTCAAAAAAGGTTTTGTATTTTGTCTTTCTATGGAATCACACTTATCTCACAGGCAGACCACTGGAGCTGGTAGCCCAACAGAAGGAGGTCAGGGAGATGTTTCTGTTGTTGACCTTCTAAAGATATAAAACAACTAATCTATCTATAGTTAATTGCTTTGGCTAGTTAAAGTTAAATGTTTCATAAGATTAGTTTCAAATGAGTGACTAGCTGGCAAATACATCATTGATTCATTCCTAACTCGGCTCACTCAATGTGAGCTTGGAAGTTGTGGGGACTAGTCTTTTCCCTCAGTAGTTTCTGTTTTCTGTCTGTGAACTGCGGGCTTCTTTCTTTTGGCTTCTCTACTTTCCTGTCTACTTTCTGTTCACAGAAAACCCTAACATTTTTAGTTTCCCGCTCACATGCTGTTCTGACAGCTTTCGTGTATTTCCATAGAACTTTCAGAGAATGGGCTCATGCAGCTTGCAATTGTCTGTCATTGGGCAGGCAGAGCAGCTTGCTCAGGGCTCCTGGATTAACCCTCCCAAACCAGTTTCCATGCCTTCTCTGAGCCAGCACCTCTACCTTTGTTGTTGTTGTTGTTTCAAGGTCATTATGACCTTGAAAATACTGCTTCTTAACTTGAATTGCTTTTTATTTTTCAGAGTTATATAGATACCTCTCCAGTTTCTGCCTTTTGGGGGGCAAATAACTCTTTTAAAAAGTCCAAATCTTTTGTTGTTGTTGTTGTTATAAAACCAAAACCTTATTCAAAATAAATTCTCAAAATATTCTTAAAAGTGGCATTGCTTTTAAAGTCATTTAATTATTATATCATTTAGCCTAAAAGTCTTACTATTAAAATAAGAATCTCACTTGAGGTCACTGTGTTAAACAATCTCCTAGGGAAAGTAAGGTTAGATACAGAGTTTGGCTAATTTACCTTAATAGGGAACCTTTTTCTCCCTGAAATCCCAGCAGTGATCAACTAATTCTAATTGATTGGAAGCAGTATCTCCTGTAGGTTACTATAAATTTGATTAAGAAAAATAATTGTATGAAATATTACAACATTAGACAAACCATTATAATGAAGAAATAAAATTAATGACAAAAGTGTAACTATTATTATTACTACATGACTCATGATTTGGGGAGTATTTTGAATAGACAATAAATGCAGCATTCATCTCAATGTCAAAAACAATATTAAATAAATGTCAATTTCATGTGTTGGCCCCTGGACCTCTTTTCAACAGCATTCCTCCCAGGACTGCACAGTATTAGCTAAGTTGTATGCCTCAAGACTACAAACCTTCACTGCATCCCTTCTCCTCTAGCCTGTGACATTTTTAAGGCATCAGAATCACTGAACTTCCAGAAAATAAAAAAATAAGTAACTCACTAAAACCAATGGCAGCTAAAGGAAAATCAGATACACATAAGAAAACAAAGTCAAAGAAAGGACCAAATTCAAGTCAAACAAATACACTTATGATAACAGCATATTTAAAAATGGTTTAAAATTCAACATATCTTCAAATTTTATAAACAAAATGAAAAGTTCAACTCTGCTTTTTCTACGAGCTATTAGAACTTCAGTAACTAGAAATGAAAGAAAAGTACTTAAATGATGTATTGGATTTTTAATTGCATCTAAGTTAAAGTTGAAGATGAGCTATTTAAATTTCTGCAACATCTTTTAGATTTTGACTCTTTTCTTCTAATTAGCAGTTTGGCTGACTATATATACAATGGGTATTACTGTTGGTTATATTTCAATGATGCACATTTACCTAAATGCCATCCATTTTATTGAACTCATTTACTACTAAAGGTGGAGCTTCAGTATAGTAAAATATTATGTAGACTTACAAGGAATAAGATTCTAACACATTAGTAGTCTAAGATGCACACATAATAAATTTTATATGTGTCAAAGGATATCAGCTTACTTATAGATATAGCTAAGTGCATGACCCCCACCTTCCTGTGGTCACAGTCACATGACTGCAGTTTGGTGAGCTGTTTTAGACAGTCAGTTTTGATCTACTTTGGGCAAAGGAATGGACAATCACATCTCTTCCCTTGAAGTTTGATATCAAGGTATGAGAAAACTTGATTGGCCATAGTTTAGATTTACAGGGAATTAATAATACTACAGAGAGAGCTGACAGTAATGAATATACGTAGGCTAAAGATGGTGGCAATGTATTGATAAAAACAAAACAAAGAATAAAAGAGAAAAGGCAGTTTTGAAAACTAGTTATTTTTTTTCTGGGTATATAGTGCCAAGCCACAAAGAGCTAAGCTCTACATTATCTTGTGTGGTAAATTTTGGGATACTGAATATCCTTTAATCAACCTTTTTCTATTTTGGTTCATTTGGTGAGGAGAATGACTAAGATTATTCCAGTTATTCCATCACCTACGAAGGACCCTACACTTGATCAGGTGTCAAAGACAACTAATATTGTGTAATTAAACAAAGCCAAGCACTTCAAATATATTGAAGATAAATAAATTTTGTAAGGCTGACGTTGGAGAAGCAGTCTTACTTTAAAAGGAAGTACTATTTAATCTGCACTACTACCAGCAAATAAAGAATCTATGTAGCTTCTTTAGCTTCTCTTCCTTCCTTATGTTTCTCCAGTTTTATTCACATCAAATAACTGATTTATTATGAAAATGTGAGAATTATATTTCAATTATATATACTGTTAAAAATTAATTCAGTATTAGTCTGAGACATGAAAATATGGGGATTTCTTAGACTCTTTGAAAAGTAGAATTTCCCCCCTTTAAAGCAAGCAGAGCAATACCTGGAGAAAGTTGTCTGTATTACTCACAAGCAAAGTATGTGAAAAACCAATAGCACTTCAAGTTTACTATTAATGAATTTGTTTAGTGATTTGATTTTGTCCCTTTCCTGGAATAAATTTGCTTCATTCTTTGGGTTTTCCCTAAGATTCCACCACCATGTGTTTAAACATCTTTTGGTAAAAGAAAAAAAAATTCTTGGCTATTTTTAAACAAAGATGTTTATTTCTAAGAATAAGAGTGTGCACATAGTAATAAGTCCAGGGTAAAAGCTTTGTTCCTGAGCCAAGGCTGTGTAAAGAAGATCATGTCTCAGTTTAAGTTTTCAATTTACCTAGGTCCTCTTGAGAACTTTAACTGTGTAAGAAGAATAAATCTAATTGAGTTTTGCAAAATGTAGATGGGGGCATCTCTCTGCTCCCTGATATTGGTGTTGGATTTGTTGAGAAGTCTTTTATGACATATGTTGAGATATATTGCATTCTTTAGCTTTGTTTCCTGAGAGATGAGATTATCCATTAATTAATTGTCCATTAATCGTATATTTACTTTTTAGGTCATAACATAATTTGATTAAAGTCTATATTTTTTACTTTCTGAAAAAATAAGTAATTATAAGTGAAACAAAGAAGTGTGGAGAAAAATTCTCTAAATGATTTGTCAAGAATGGATGGTTCAATCAAGTAATAATTATATTTTCAAGTGTCTTTATTGGTTATATCACAAAATGTTTCTTATAATTAAGACAAAATATGGACCATATTAGGTTATATGTAATTCTCATCAATATCATGCAAGATACTGTTTTAATAAATTAATTTACATAATCAGCCTATATAATCCATACCTAGTATCTGCTTGAAGCTCTTGAAAACTTGTCAAGGCAAACTTTATTGGATGGTAGTTTAGTAATTTAATAATTTGGCCTTTAATACACATTGAAGACTTAAAATAAAACATTACATAAAGAAAATTTCATATGATAGTTATTATTATTTAAAATATGAGAATGAATATGACTTTGAAATAAACTCTATGCAAAAATTGCATATTTGTGAAAATAGGCAATGTGCTAAGTTCAAAGGAAATTGCAAGTTCAATTCCCATTATTTTACATTTTTAATGTTTACATTTTTAATTTCCTTTGAACTTTGCATGGTGATTTGATTTTGACTAATAGACTGTAATTTCCTACCCTTAGTATTGAAGGAGTGTAGCCATTTTTAATTTTAGTCTTTTGGAAAAGCATCATGTCCAAGGAAAAATGAAGAGATAATCTTTGAATGATAATGATTTCAACATAATTCCTTATTATTAGGTTGCAGTATGAAGTGCACCAATTTGTGAAGGCAACTCTAAAGTATAGTCAACAGGAAGGTGTAGCCCTTCCTTACGAAATGAAAAGAATCTATTGCCTAGGTCTTCCTGATAAAAAAAAGAGTTAAGTATTGGTATTTACATGAATTAAGGGATAGAAGCCATGGTTTCTTCAGTCCTTAGTTCCCTCATGAGGCATTTTCTAGATTTTCCCCAATAACAGTGTTCTCAATTCTGCTTCCATCCCTGAAGGAAGCAATGAAGAAACTCATGGGGCTCCCCAAGAAGGGAATGTGACCTGGGATCCCCAGCAGAAATGGGGACATCCAGTAGGAATTCACCCTCTTCCAAGGGCCTGTCCCTTTGTACCTGGGGAATACCTCCAATGCTGCTTTCCTGCTTTTAATTCAGTTGAGTGTTTGTGGATACACATGAAACTTTCTGGAATATGCGCTGTTCAGGAGTATTTAGGTCTGCTTTATGATTTCAGGTATCAAAATAGACTCTAATTTTCTGTTTCCAGTTCTGTAAAATAGAGTGTCTAGCTCTGGTTTATGTTCTAGGACCCACTTCCCCAAAAAGGCTCAGAAAAAAAAAAAACTTGAGTGTGTGTCTGGGGTGGGAGGTGAGACAGGGAGAGATTGCAAATGAGCAAATTGACATTAAAAACACATTGAGATTTTGTCTGTTATAATTCCTTTGACTTGTCAAGTTATTACAAGCCTCTGTCAAATTCCCTAGATATGAGTTCCAAAATATCATATTTCTTTAATTTCTGTTATTACTGAATGGTTTGTGGCTTAATTATGAAAGTCTGGTTTCAGAAGCAGTATGAAAGCAAAGGTTCTTGGATAATTGTGAGGTTTCATCTAAAACCAGAAGTGGAAACAAGATGAACAAACCACCACAGAAAAAAAGTGAAACTGCTACATGCTATTTGACAAAATACGGTGGATATATTTCACAATTCATCAGACAGTGTACATACAACTAGTGTATTTCTGAGCCAAGATTAATTAGATTTATTCTCATTTCAGATTTCAAGTGGAATACTTTCTCACTTACAGTTATGATGTTGAGTCCTTGAACCTGATAAGTACATTTTACATTTTTTTGGTAGATTATATGACGCATTCCTAAGTATTTATATAAACATAATTTTTCTAAATCTAAAACTTCCCAATGTTTAATTATCATATCATTTTAAAATATTTTTATTTAAACTTCAAAGTTGCAAAGAAAAATGCCATTGGTATAAATAACAGTATAAATAGTTCATTGCTCTATATTTATGAGGTTAAACTTCTAGCACTGAGACTTTTAGCTTTATACACATGATTTAGGTTCTAAATAATGAATATAGCATAGTAAGTCTTTAGTGTAGCAGAGTTTCACATTCCACTTTGTTCATATTTTGGCACTGGCTACATGAGATGATACTTTTATAAGATGTTTTAGTTTAGATACAATTGCAAACTGACAAGATTTTACAATAGAGAAGTTATTTCTTTATATTTTGCTGAAGATGTTTCTCTACTCTATGCATGTGCATGTGTGGACAGAAGTTTCTGTCCTGCCTAGTCTCGTAGTCATTCTATCCCAAAGAAACATACAGAGGCTTATATTGATTATAAAATGTTTGGTCTATTAACTCAGGCTTATTATTAACTAGTTCTTACAATTTAAATTAACCCATAATTATTATCTGTAGTGAGCCGGACAGGATCGCCATTACAAGATGGCGCCGACATCCTGTCTTGTTGGAAATAAACAACTCCATATTTGGCTATGCCTTTGAGCTGCATGCCCCCTGCTTCCCGCATGCGTGGTGGATGAGGATCCTTGAGCCTATCCTGATGCAGTCTGGTGTCAGCTGTTGGTGGCAGCCAATCACAGGGTGACCCGTGTGCCAATTCCCTATTTAAGCAGCTGCCTCAGTGCCCTTCCCCCCTTTGCTTCATGCTCTCTCTCCCCTTCGCTTCCTGCCCTTCCCTTCCTGCCCCTCGTTTCCTGCCCCTCTCATTTCCTGCTCCCTATCAATCAAGGACACTCCAGTAAAGTGTGTTCTGAGTAGAATCCTGGTGTGGTGGTCATTCTTCCTCGCTGGTAGAGAGGTTCGCCACAATTGTCTATGTTTAGTTACCTGGCTTAGTACCTTTTCTCAGTAAGTTATTCTCATATTGCTTCCTCTACATCTGGCTGGTGACTCACTCTCTGCCTTTCCTCTTCCCAGAATTCTCCTAGTCTGGTGGTCCTACTGACCAGTGAGCATTTTATTAAACTAATATGAGTGACAAATCTTTACAATACACAAGAGTATTATTACATAGCAGGCATGCGTATGTGCTCTTTCTGTCTGTACATATGTACTTATCCACATTTATATATGAACATCTGTTTATATAGAGACATATATACATATTAATTTTTCACTGATTTGATTAATTTGCTCTAGATATTAATTATGTTTCCTGTGAACATATATATATTCCCTAATACAATTATAATACAGCCATCAATGTTAGTAAGTTGGAGCTGGGGAGAAAGGTTCTAGTCACTTAGCCAGATGACCTAGGTTTGATCACTGGGCCCCACATGGTAGAGAAAATTGATTATATCAAGTTGTTCTCATGACATGCACATACACACACACACACATTATATAAAATTTTGAAATTACCAAATTTGACATTAAAGTGATATTCTTATTTAATCCAAATTCCATAGTGAAATGTTATGGTTAATCCCCAAAAGATACTTCACAATACTTCCTTGTTGTCCCTAAATATAATCTACTATTATACGTTTTACTTACTTTTTAGGACTTTTTGGATTTTATTTCCTTTAACATAAAGAAGCTTTCTGCCACTATTCTTCTTAATTTTGATGTTTCTGTAAAGGTCATACTAGTTATTTTATAGAATGTCCCATATATTTTCAGATTAGATCCCAGATTTAGAGTTTGGGTCACAGAAGCATAAAGGAATGGTCTATTTTTCTAAGAGCAAGCAGAGAGCACTTGGCATCTATTTGTCAAGTGTTTCCCTTAAGCTACATTTCACAATAAATATATTTATTATATTAAATATTTATTATTTATCAAGAGTGCCCCCTTCAATATAATGAGTTTGAACTCATAGATTTTTGTTTTATTCAGCAATCATAGTCACTGGAATATTTAATTCATTCTAACCATATCCCATATTTGACCAGAAGAAACTGTCTCCATTATTCTATTATTATATGACATCAGTGTTTAAGAAATTCTCACTGTCTTCCACAGCACATAAAGCTTATATTTGCTTTGACTTTGCCCCCAAATAAGTCATTTCTTTACAAAGTCATGATTTTTTGGGGAAAATTTAATTAGAAGCCAAGATCTGGGATATTTGGTAAGCTTGCTGTGGGAGCTTTCTCAATAAATCTTAGAAATAAAATATCCATTAGTAAGTTACATTTAGCTAGAGTTTAATATTCATATATAACTTTAAACATAAAATTTATGTACAGTGAAATTAAACAACAGTACATATGTAAACCAAAAGGATTTCTGCCAAATGCCTGGTTAGCCCAACCGTTGCTGAAGGGTAGTGTTAAATTTACCTTATATAATATCTTCCTTTCTGTCATTGTGATATAAGGCCCCAGAGTAAAAGCATAAAGGAGTAGTGCAGTAGTAAAAGTTAGTATCCCAGTTTTAGAAGTGTCTGTCTAAGGTCAGCTGACTCCATTCCTTTAGGCTTAAAATGAGGCTGGATATCTATAAAAGCTGTCATGCTAGTTTGAATGTAATTGACCAATAAATTCATAGGGAGTGACACTATTAGGAGGTGTAGCCTTTTTTAGAGGAAGTATGTCATTGTTGGAGTGGGCTTTGAGGTCTTCTACGATTGAACTATGATGAGTGAAATAGTTCACTTCCTGTTGCCTGCAGATCAAGATGTAGGACTGTCAGCTTCTTTTCCAGCACTATGTCTGCCTTTGTGCTGCCATGTCTTGGCATGATGATAATAAGCTAAATCTCTGAAACTGTAAGCTACACAATTAAGTGCTATCTTTAAAAGAGTTCTTGTGGTCACGCCTCTTCACAGCAATAGAAACCCTACCTAAGGCAGCTATATAGAGAGTTGAATAGCCTGGGTTGTGGGAAGATGAGAGGAAGTAAAAGGAGAAAGAAGAGAATGGAAAATGAAGAGGAATAGGAGTCAGGGTCAATATAGACCTCCAAGGGCATGATAACCCAGTATACTTCATTCAATTTTGCCTGACCTCTAATAGTTTCTACCACCCACCAACCTTATTGTCAAACCCACATTAGGTCTATCCACTGATTACACTAGACCCTCCATAATCAAATTATTTTTCAAAAGTCCCTCTCTGAATGTGCTATATTAGGTACCAAGCCTTCAACTCAGAAACCTTTTGTGGGATACAGGATACTTGGTATTCAAAACAAAGCTCCCTACCTAAATGATCTTTGTGTCTAATTAGTATATAGCACCTTTGTTAGGAAGGAACATTTGTTTCAGTATTGAGATTTCTATTAGGATGCTTATATGTACATGAGTGATTTTCCTCCCTTTGATGCCATTTTAACATTTACATTTATTTACCACAATTAAATTTAGTACAATATTTGATTCAGGGAAAAACCTAATAATTAGGACTCCCTTTTAACTTATTTAAACTTTTTTTTCTTTTTTTTTTACTTATTTAAACTTTTAAGTTATGAATGATTACATTTCAGCTGGATGGTGGTAGTGCACACCTTTGATCCTAGCACTTTAATCCTAGGAGGCAGAGGTCACATAGATTTCTGAGTTTGAGGACAACTTGGTTTACAGAGTGAATTCCAGACAAGCCAGGGCTACACAGAGAAATCTTGTCTCTGTTAAAGAAAAAAGAAGAAAAAAGAAAAAAAAAAGAGAGAAAGGAAGGAATGAAGGAAGAATGAAAAAATAAATGATTAAATCTCAAAAAGAATTTATTGGATTTGATAAACACATAGTCTTTTTCTTTCATTAGAATCATTGTGGTATAAAATGTCAAAAAAGAAAAATTCAAGTGTCAGCTTTCTCGTGTTGTGATTTGCGTGTTTACTGTGAAGTAATTGTAATAACCAAAGATTGCTCTGGCATTACTGAATTAAAGAGAGGTGTTCTTGGTGATAAAAAAAAACAGAAAATGAAAGAAAATCTGGTGAAGTATCAAGAGGTATCAAGAGGGAGTTAATAATGCCAGAAAACATAATTTTGAGATAATGGAGGGTGTATGCTCACTCATTGTATCCACCAGGTTGAAATGAAATGGAAACACATTAACAATAACAATTAAATGGCTTTTTTACAGTTGCAGTATGTGTGTTGGCTAGAAAATTAAGAAGTATTTATAATGGAAGATAACAGCTATGTATGAATCTCTTCTTGTCCAGTTATTACATCTGTTGAGAAGTAGTGAGGAATAAGATCTGAAGGAGGTGAGACAGCCAGATGCACTTCAGGTACATGAATTGGAAGGAGCTAGGACTGTGCACTGTTCTCCTGGGAGGACAGGCTGGGCGAAGAGTGTAAAACACTGACTTCTAATGTATTTAGGACTGTGATATGGAAGGATTTGCCCTAGTTTGTCTGTAGGCATCAACTACAACACTATCTTCTATGTGTATATTTGAAGCAGGTTTTATTTAGTGCAACCTAACAGGCTTCTCACCCAGTTGCCCTGGAACATGACATATCACCTGGCTGACAAATACTTGTTAGTTTGTTTTCATGTGTTGTAATATGAGCAGCAGGGCTGCGTCCCCAGCACCCCGGCCGCCTGCTAGTTTATGCCCGAAATAACAACACACACACTGTATTCATTTAAACACTGCTTGGCCCTTTAGCTCTAGCCCTTACTGGCTAATTCTGATATCCCGATCAACCCATCTCTAATAATCTGTGAGCACCAGTCTTAGGGGAAGATTCTAGCCTACGTCCATCCTGGGTCAGAGCTTCATTGCGTGTGTCTCAGAGAGCAGAGCTCTCACGTCCGCCCTGGAGAGGGGAGCATGGCGTCTCTGCTCCTGAGAGCAGAGCTGTCGAGTCTGAGCTCACTTCCTCTTCCTCCCAGCATTCTCTTCTGTTTACTCCTCCCACCTATGTTTTAACCTATGAGGGCCAAGCAGTTTCTTTATTGCTTAACCAATGAAATTAACAGATTGATATATGACACTCCCACATCACTTCCCCTTTTTCTGTTTAAACAAAAAAAAAAAAAAAAGGAAGGCTTTAACTTTAACATAGCAAAATTACATATAACAAAGCAGTTATCAAGTGAAAATTACAATATTCTTTATCATAACTAAGGAAAACTATAACTATAACTACTCTTAACTCCATCAATGACTCCAGAAAGATACAATATTTCCTAAGCAAACAAGAAAAAAGCAACTTTTAAAACTCTAGAAATGACAGAGACATCTCACTGCCTGTACAGTCACCCAAAGTTCCTCTGTATCGTTGGGGCATCCATCTTCAGCCTACAGGCCCATGGTATCCAGCAGACATTTCCATGAAGCAGGAAATTTCAAAGTTAGTTCAGTCATTATCTGTTGTGTCCTGCAGAATGTCTCACAGACTCTTTCATGAAGCAGGAAACCTGAAAGACCATCTCACCTTTAGGCAAGTTTAGTAGTCCTCTCTCTGTGGGTTCTCTGTGTCCAGTTTATGCAATAGTCCAGGCAAGAACAGTTTCTTGCCCAAATGGCTACCAAACTCCATAAAGATCCTCTTCGATGCCAGTCTTCCTCTTGAAGTAGATTGGTGCTGCCAGGAGCAGAGTGTCTCATTGTCATGAAAAACCCTAAGTTATTAAAACATTTAAAATGCCATATTCTATAGCCTTTGAAAGATATGAAGAATGCCTATCTGAAATATATCCATGCACATCTAGAAAATCTAACTAACATGACTACAAGCTTTACTATTATCGATGATTATCCATTAGCAACCTATATTTCCTAATTATACATTACATTTTAAATGAACTACACAATCACAATACCTTAATCAATATCAGAAATACATATACATATAACAAAATTGATCTTAAATCTCTAACAATAAAGCAAAATCTATACTAATGCAAATTATTCATATCTATATCATATCCACCTTTAAATGTAAAAGAATGTTTATAAACCATATTTGGGAACATGGGTGCAGTTTTTTCTCTCCAAACTGCTTCCTGCTGAATGGGGGCATCGTTAATTAGGTCTTTCGTGGTATAACCTGTGTGCTAGTTTCATCTCAGTTGGCAGTTGAGCGAAGCAATTTTCTGAAGATGTTCACAGGAACCCTTCAGGAGGGCATGGTCCATCATACCATATCGGAATAGAAGAAATGAACAGGGTCTCATCCTCTGTGAAAACAAAATAAGAAACTCCTTTCCAAAGCATCATGTCCTTAGATCCAAATTTCAAAGTCAAGGCATTTTCAAAATATCTATGTTGGATTAGTTCAGCAGCATTTATAAATACATATCTTTTAGCGGCTGTTGCTCTTTCCTAAGCATTCAAATAATTCAAAGAGAGCATAATAGCATACAGTATCAAAATTCTCTGTGTATTTTCCATCTTTGTGCACTTTATTTTAACCTCTATTTTGTTTATTTTTACTTTTATTTTTTGCTTTTTGAGACAGGTTCTCTGTATCTTTGACCTGAAATAACTCTGCAGACCAGGCTGTCCTTGAACTCTCAGAGATCTGCCTGTCTCTGCCTCCCAGGCTTTGGGATTAAAGGTGTTTGCTACTACACCTTGAACTCACAGAGATCTGTTTGTCTCTGCCTTCTAGGCACTGGGATTAAAGGCATGTGCTACCACACCTTGAAGTCACAGAGGTCAATCTCCCTCTGCCTTCCAAGTGTTGGGATTAAAGGTGTGTACCACCACACACAACAACTCTCTTCTTTTTTTTTTTACTTTAAGAACTTCAACTTTTAGCTTGCATATATTTTTAACACACTGAAAACTATTTAGAAATTTTCTTTGTCTTTGAATCTCTCTTTACTGTATATCTCTCTTTTTCTCACCACATGAATCTTTAATTTACCAAGCAATCTCAGTAGGACTAAAGCTGTGGTTTTGATGGCCAGATCCAGCCCATTCCTTAGATTTCCAGCCTCATGGCGGATATACAGGCTGTAGCCATGTTTATAGCCACAACTCTATGGCGTTTCAAGGTCCCTGCCAGCCAGTGAGCTACAACAGCCTGTGCTTGCAAACCGCATGAACTACCTGCGTAAAAGAGTCAGAGTTTGCCCTGGCAGAACAGCCTAGAAAGCTGGCATTTTTAAATGGTGCAGCTTTTTTCCTGCTATGGCTGAAAACCAAAAAGCATGCATTCAGCTTTTTGTCAACACCGTTTAAGTGTTTTGTGGCAGGACGTCTTAATGAGATGCAGGGTTTTGCAGCTAAAGCTGAGTCAGGAAAGCCTCTCTTAGATGAGAGCGCTTGCTTGCCTCTAGCAAGCAGAGCAGACCCAAGAAATTGCCACAAGAAACATGCTTTACTCTATTCTTTTCCAAGCTTTCTCAGGCTTTCAGTGGATTCAGTTGTCCACACGTCTGGGTGCCACTCTGTAGTAATATGAGTAATGACCTATTTTGTCTGTAGGCATCAACTACAACACTATCTGCTATGTGTATATTTGAAGCAGGCTTTATTTAGTGCAACCTAACAGGCTTCTCACCCAGTTGCCCTGGAACATGACACACCACCTGGCTGACAAATACTTATTAGTTTGTTTTCATGTGAAGTGCCCTCATCACCAAAGAATTATATGTTTCCAATGGAATGTTTAGAGATATAACTTTTAGTAAGTAATCAGATCCTGGGGGGGCTTAGGGTTATGGTAAAAATAAAATGGCACTGCTCCCCAAGTGGTGGCAGTGGGCAGCAGGCCATGAGACCACTGCAGGTCATGAAGGCAGTTGGTCCCAGGCACAGAGCCACATGGGGTGAGAGACAGAGACCTATAGACACCCCATGCAGAGAAAGTGGGTGTTTATTTAGTGGGTTATGGAGGGGAAAGAAGGAAGGGGAGAAGGGAGAAGAGCGAAGAGAGGGGCAGAGAGAGAGAGAGAGAGAGAAAGAGAGAGAGAGAGAGAAAGAGGAGGGGGAAGGGGTAGATGTGGGGAGGAGGAGAGAGGCAGAAGCTGCCTCTTCCAGAGAGAGATGGAAAGCAAGAGGCTCAGGCTGAAAGCAAAAGGAAGATCCACTTGCCTCAGTGGACAGGGGGTGGTGATGGGGGTGTGGGAGGTAGGGATGATGGGTGGGTGGGGCTTGTTTTTTAAAGGGACAGGACAGAGCATTACATTTCAATCTTTTTTTTTTATATAATAAAAAGGCAGGGGGTTAGCCACAACAGGTTAAAGGAATTGAGAAGGCTGATTATCAAAACTGCTTTTTGCTTATTTGTGGGCATTGTCTTGTGGGGAGATCCTGAGAAAGCTGGGTGCTGGTCACATCCTTGGGGAGCTGGTCTCTTTGCTTGTGTCTGTTGTTTGTGGTATGGAAATGTTTGGTGTCTCTTACACCTATTTAAGGTATTGACAGAACAGAGGGCAAAGTTAAGTTTAGGAAATAAATTTTTAGGATTAGGGAATTGAGAGGGGTGTTTATGACCTATTTAAGGTGGATCCTTTAATTTGTCTCCCTGGTACTCACAAGAATTCTTTGGGTTTCTTTCCCTTCTTCCCACTTCTCTCCTCCACCTCCTCTCTCTCTCTCTCTCTCTCTCTCTCTCTCTCTCTCTCTCTCTCTCTCTCTCTCTCTGTCTCTGTCTCTCTATCATCTATCTATCTATCTATCTATCTATCTATCTATCTATCTATCTATCTATCTCCTCTTTTGCTTTCAACCCTTTCTCTTTCCCCTCCATAACCCACTAAATAAATACTTACTTTCTCTGCATGACATGCCTATCCATCTCTGTGCCCCATGGATCCTTGCATAGGACCTGCTGGCTCTCGTGGCCTGCTGACTACTCAGGGAACCTCAGTGTTTTATTTAAGCCATAACACTTAGTACTTATTCCATTTGTAGATTTAAGATTGATAGCTTTATTCCACATATATAGAAACTAGGAGGTGGGGTCAGTTAGGTCACTGAAGGCAACCCCTTTGGAATGTATCTTCTACTTGAGTATGTCTGTTCATACTGCCTGTGTTTTCAGGCCATGAGTGAATAGCTCTGTTCCACTCCATGCCTACTGCCATTATTTTCAGTGCTAACACAGTACAGAAACAACAAAACCAAGTAGTTGGGACTCAGTAAAACTTTCATTTTGAAAATCTCCAAAAAGTTATTTAAAACAATTTCCTTGAAATAAGTTCCTGAATGTTCAACAAAAATTAAAATCTGTGCTTGGCAGAGTTAATAGAAGCCTAAGTGATTTCTAAAAAGTTGTTGAAATAAAATGAGTTAATCATACTAGTAAGTTTTAGTGTAAAATATATTTTATGACATTTTAAATGTTTCAAAATTGATAATCCATGTTTGCTTGTATGTGCTAACACTCTATTAATTATAGCATCAGATTACCTTATTCTTCAAACATGCCAGTTGAAGTTTACTTAACTTTTTTCAATTTGCTAAAAAAAAAAAACCTATCAAACAGACGAACATCTGCTTTGCATTATGATATGAGTCAGTTTTTCTGCTGTTCCTCCACTCGCATATACTCAGCATTCAGTCTCATACATGCCCTGTTTTATTGCTCTGCCTTTTCACACGCTTCTACACATATATTTCTCCATTAACTTTTAGCTTCCTCTGTGTGTGTGTGTGTGTGTGTGTGTGTGTGTGTGTGTGTGTGTAGTCCTAAATAAGATGGGGGAGGGCAGACACTAAGTAAAGAAAAGTCTCATCATGACATAAGAAGCTCTGACAGTTGTTGACTGTTTTTGCTAAGTGACATACTAGGTATTCTACATAATTTGTGTCACTAAATTGTCAAAAAAAACTCTTTCAAAGGTCTATTTCTATTTCATTTTAAAAATGTACCAGTTAATGTTGTGGTGAATTAAACCTTACAGTTGTTTGGTATGAATGAAAGTTTTCTTAGTTGCTCTACTGCCTGGTCAGTCATGCTACATAAACAGCATTTTCCATCCAAGCTTATGTCTCCAAATCACAATATTCTAATTTCTTCCTCTGTGTGTTAAGAACAGTAGTTCTCAGATGGGAGTTTGAATCCCATGCTACCTTGGTATTCTTGCAAATGCATGCAATCCTTTGGAATTGTTACACTGAGAAAGTATTACCAGCAGTGGCCAAAATGCTCTGTACATCCTACCGTGTGAGGAACAACCCCTACATGGAGTAACATGGCCTAGTTAATACTGATGATATTAAGAAATCCTGGCCTAAGGAAAAAGAGATTCTTGATGAGAAATATCAATATTTATAAGTGTGCACTCATACAATTATTTCTCTTTGAGGACTCCTTTTAGGTGGTTAGAAATAATGGCTATTAGAATACTTCAGGACTCTCTTGGGAGGTTACTCTGACTCACAAAGCACATAACCTTTTAAATTTTTCCCTTATCCTTCACCATTTTTTATTTTCTTTTTCATTTTTTTATTCATTTTACACACCAACCACAATTATTCCCTTTCCCCTACTTCTTCCCCCCACCCATCATGCACTCCTCAGAGAGGGTAAGAACTTCCATGAGGAGTCAATAAAGCCTAGATTATAAAGTTGAGGCAGGACCAAGCCTCTCATCCCCTGTATCAAGGCTGAGCTTGGTATACCTTTATAGAGAATGAACTTCAAAAAGTGAGTTCATGCCTGGGGGATAAATCATGGTACTACTGTCAGTGCCCCACAGACTACTCAAGCCACAGAACTGTCACCCACATCAGAGGGCCTAGTTTGATCCTATGCTGGTTTCCCAGCTCTTAGGCCAGGGTCAATGAGCTCCCACTAGTTGGGTCAGCTGTCTCTTAGTTTCCCTATCATGATCTTGACCTCTTTGCTTATATAATCCCTCTTCCTTATCTTCATCTGGACTCTAGGAACTCACCCGTGCTTGGCTGTGGATCTCTGCATCTTCTTCCATCAGTTACTGGATGAAAGTTCTATGATGACAATTAGGGTAGTTATCAATCTGATTATAGGAGAGGCCAGTTTGGGCACTCTCTCCACTATTGCTAAGAGTCTTGTGGATTTCTGGGTATATCTCTAGCCCCAGATTTCTCCCTAACCCTAAAACATCTCCCTCTAACAGGATATCTCTCATTGCTCTTCCTCTCTGTCCCTCCCCCAATTCTTCCATCCTGTTTCCTCATATTCTTATCCCCCTCCCCCCCCCCTTGCTCCCAGTCTACTCAGAATATTTTATCTATTTCCTCTTCCTAGGGAAATCCAGGCATTTCTCTCTTTGTGTTCTCCTTATTTTCTAGCTTCTCTGGGACTGTGAACATAACCTTATTTGTAGTTTAGATAATAGAATACCCACATTGCCCCCACTGATTCCAAACTGAGTATGTTTGAAAGATCCTACAGACCCCTCCTCAAAACCCGCAGCTAGCATGCTCCCGGGGGAACGTCCTGTTTGCTTAAAAAAAAAATTCTCCGGATCAGCAGCCAGCCTGCTCTCATAAGAACATCCCATTTGCTTGAGAGAGCTGGGTGTCTATGAGATAGGAAGACTGCAAGGCAGGATGTCAATAAGATAGGAACAGGATGATTGTTGCCAGGCATCCATGCTGAGAGAGGAAACCATTCATGCCCCCCGCCGCATTCCAATAACCACGCTTTTGCTTCTGTAAACTTGCTTCTTGCTGACACCCATGTTGAGAGAGGAAACCATTCATGCCCCCGCCTCATTCCGGTCGACCGATAACCACGCTTTTGCTTCTGTAAACTTGCTTTTTGCTCTTCCCTATAAAAAGCCCGCCCTTCAGTTGGCAGGTGCGCAGGTCTTCCGAAAGATCTTGCTGCCCGCAGGTACCTGTGTCTACTCAATAAACCTCTTGTGATTTGCATCCGTGCGGTCTCGGCCTGTTCCTTGGTGTTGGGGAGGTCTCCCCGAAAAAAGGTCCTCTCCGAGGGTCTTTCATGTTCAAGATATCATGTCATCATCTGGTGTTTAGTACTTTATGTAATATATAGCAAGGTTAGACAAACAAGCTTTTATGAAATCATCTCTGTCCAGCTGGTATGACTTGTTTTATAATGTGTTGGGGATGAGGTAAACTAGCCAGCAACAAATGATCACATTCTTTTTTTCTTTTTAATATCACTTACTGCTTTGGAACTGCTTGGGGTCCTTACCTTTCCCATAAACACTGATAATCTATACTTTATCAAATTGTAATGCCTATTTGCCTACTAACTCTTCTAATAGTAGGACCTTCCTCTCAGGGCCTTTAGATCTCAGCTATGCAGTTTAAAGAGTCAGTGTCTATAAAAACCGAGGAAGCAGAGATGCTAAGAATGGAATAAATAGGAGATGAAGAAAAATTAAATAAATGTTGACTGATGTAGTGGGAAGTTCATATTTTTTATGTATAAAATGATATTTTATATGGTTCAGCCTACATTTGATTTTCTTCTTTCTGTACATACACAGTGATAAAAACCAATGGTCCTGAAATTAGCTCAGATATAGTTGCCAAACCTTATAGGTTGTGAATTTGGTATAGTTGGTAAATTTGAACCAGTTGCCTTCAGCTGCATGTTAACTGGAAATATGAATTTATCTGTCTGCCTTTAGAATAATAAAACAACTTTTGATACTTCTATTTGAAATATATTACAGTGTGTGTGTGTGTGTGTGTGTGTGTGTGTGTGTGTATGCATGTGGCATAATGCACATGTGCAAGTCAGAAGACAAATTGCTGGGGTCAGTGCTTTTCTTTTACCATTAGAGTCTCGGGGATTGAATTTGGGTTGTCAGGCTTGGCAGCAAAGACTTAAACCCCTGAAGTCACCTCGCCCTTTCAAACTTCATTTACTTTATTTTAGAGAGTGACTGATGTGTCATGAATAGCTGTTGAACTAAAAAATGCATTTTACTTTGTCTTTTGAGTCTCTGCCTTACTATGTAGCACAGCCTGACCTTGAACATTAGTCCTATCATTTTGTCATACTGAATGAAGAGTGGTAAGTGTAATATGTATCACTGTAAATTCCATTTTTAATGCATTGTCTGGGTTCAGAATTGTGGTCTTAGATAGGGACTTGATTTTAGGATGGCATTTAAAGTCATGGGAGTTTTCTCAGCTTTGGTTAGAAGAGGGGACATCTTAATTATTAAAAAAAAACCACTACAGGCTCTCGTTCCCTTGTGAATAATGCAAATGTGTCACCATCCTACAAAGTCAATCAATTCACTCCTGCTTGTTCCTGAGGATGGCAGATTCACCTGGTCATGTGTAGTAGTATGAGCGGCAGGGCTGCGTCCCTGGCACCCGGCTGCCCACATGGCTAGCTCTAGCTTATGCCCCGAAATAATTACACGGAAACTGTATTCTTTTAAACACCACTTGGCCCATTATATCTAGCCTTTTCTTGGCTAACTCTCACACCTGGACTAGCCCATTTCTTATAATCTGTGTAGCCCAAGAGCTGGCTTACCAGGAATGATCTTAACCTGCGTCTGCCTGGAGTAAGAGAATCATGGCGACTCCTTGACTCAGCTTCTTTCTCCCAGCATTTTGTTCTGTTTATTCCACTCACCTATGTTTTAACCTATGAGGGCCAAGCAGTTTCTTTATTGCTTAACCAATGAAATCAACAGATTGATATATGACACTCCCCCATCAGTCATGTCACATTTTTTTCTGCTCTGTTGTTGAGCTGAGTCTCCTCAAGGCCTGAGGATTGCTATTCACTGGCATTGCAGGTGACCTCCTGTATTCAAAGTGGTTGTTGTGTTGATGTTGTTAGGTACAGATCTCCTTTCCAGCAGTCAGAACTAACTCTTACCACACCAAGCCAAATGGAAGTCCATAAACCTTCTTCTGCTCTCTACCTTCACTCAATAGTCTTGATATGTTACTAGGTCTCAATACTGCCAACTTCAGCTGTTGTCTCCTCTTCTCAGTGAAGTTAAGGCAGTACCTAAAATGCTAGATTTTGGAAAGCAGAGCCATAAATGAAGGAAATATTTTGCTTTTATCTTCATGTCTTCCTGTTTAATGTCAAGTCCTCCAAGAAGGGAATTCAAATATTCAGTCTTCTTCTGAACCAAATCCATCCTGAGAGCCCTATCAACAATGTGCTTGTCTTAGTCAGGGTTTCTATTGCTGTGAAGAGATACCAGAACCATGGCAACTCTTATAAAGGAAACATTTAATTGGAGGTGACTTACATTTCAGAGGTTCAGTCCATTATTGTCATGGTGGGACATGGTGGTGTGCAGGTACACATGCTTCTGGAGAGGTAGCTGAGAGTTCTACATATTGGACAGGGGAAAGGAAGTGAAATATGACACTGGGTATGACTGAAGCATATGAGGCCTCAAGGCCCAACTCCACAGTGACATACTTTCTCCAACAAGACCAAATTCACTCCAAGAAAGCTATGCCTCCTAATTGTGTCACTTCCCTTGAGGGCCATGTTCTTTCCAATCACCACAGTTTTCAAGGTATGAATGACCCTCTGAAGCTTGTATGTGTTACAGAGAGTGTGAGATATAAAGTGTACTATAGATGGTACTGTAGTCTACCATTTGACTTGAAAAGGTTGAAAAGGAAGAGGAGGGCACCTAAAATGTGACTAAATGAATTCAGAAGTGACTTGACTGTAGATCCAAATATACAGTTTTTTTAGATGTCTGCACCAAATATGCTCAGCAAGCATTTTGGTCATGACAATGATCGAAATTGTATATCAGTAAAGATGTATATGTAAGTCAGATGGTTTCAAAATCTGAGGGGGCGGGTCAGAGTTGTGACTGCTATGGTGCATTTAGCATTCCCTTATGCTAATTACATAGAAATCCTTCCCATAGATTGCTCCAGTATTAAGGGTAGTCTAGCTTGTAAAATAAATAGAAAGCCAGTCCACTGACACAGCCATTAACTTTGTATCAAGAGAGCAAAATATGAGGCCCAAGTCATATGTTGAATTTCAATATTTTGTAGGAGGAGGGCCTGCTTGTTCATCCTGGTCCAGCTAGCTTAGCCCCAAAATAACCACACAAAACTGTATTCATTGAAACAGTGCTTGGCTCATTAGCTCTAACTTCTTGTTGGCTAACTCTTACATCTTAATTTAACCCATCTCCATTAATCTGTGCATCACCACGTGGTTATGGCTTACCAGCCAAATTTCAGCATGTCTGTCTCTGGCAGCAGTGGCTCCATGGTGTCCCCTGACTCCACCCTTCTTCCTCCAAGCATCTAGTTCCATCTTCTCTGCCTACCCAAGTTCTGCCCTATCAACAGGCCAAGGCAGTTTCTTTATTCATTAACCAACCAATAAAAGCAACACATAGACAGAAGGATCTCCACCACCATAGAACTTACCCTTTTTGCTTGTATCTCCCATCCAAGATGGAGGGCAGAGTCACTTGTCTTTCCCCAAGAGTGCCATTTTTGGAATGATTGTACAAGTACACAATGGTATGACACTTCTGCTGCCAGTCTGAGTTATCAAAAGTTGTTCCAAAAAAGCCCCAGAGAAGATCATGTCTCCCTGTGAATGAACTAAGTGTAAGTTAAAATGTGCTCATTCTGAGTTTTATGTGGCTGTCATGATAGACTTCCTAATGTGTATTTGGTTGCTTTCATGTACCATCATGTGTTTGGGGATCAAGAAATTATCATTATCATCAACATTGTAAATATATCCATCATGTCCCAATATTTCCTCCTACTTCTTTTTTATTATGTGACTACATTATCTAATATCAAATCAATTCTCTTTGCTGTCCTTAAGTTTTCAATACATACTCTAATTAGCTGTAGACACTATTTGCCATAACAGAGCTCCAGAGTATCTAGGATTTTTGTTTTGTTTTTGTCTTTAGTTTTTACTGAAACTTAATGTCTTTTGTTTACCATTCATCTCAGTCATTGGCAATCATCATTCTAAGTTTATGATTCTAGAAATTTGACTGTTAGATTCCATATGTGAGTGAAGTCACTCAGTGTTTGTGTTTCTGTGTCTGGATTATTTCACTTAGAGAAAAATATATGGATCTATCTCCTTGGCAGATTGAAGAGCTTTCTTTTTTCTTGTTTCAAATAAAAATACAAAAGGATCACAGAGGAAACACTGCTCATATTTCTGTGTACATGGAGGTGAGGCACTGCTGAGGCTCTTTCCAAATTAAAAAAAAAAGTGCCATAACGTTTCAGCCTGACAAGCTGTAGTTACACAACTCATTATTAAAGGAGAAAACATTAGTAACTCCAGTAAGAATCACGTATCAGTAAAGTATGGGGGTTTCTTCAGCAAGACCCAGTGAGATGATGCCAACTGTTTCTACTGTTCTACATTTTTTCTTTTTCTCATTGTACTAAGAGAATGGTAGGTGTTGGGACAGCAAGAAAGGGTCTTGTATTGTTCATGACCATAAATGCACTGATCATCTTTCAAAAAAGCAGGGGACTTTCTTTTTAACAATATCGATAGCCAAACAGTATTAGAAACTGACCCCTTTGGAGTGTCATGTTTATAATTCAGTGGCATTTGCAGGTGTCAGATATTCAGTAAGGATCTATAATGTATACTGAATGAGACATGTAAAAAGTTGCATTGTTTCCTACATTCAATGAAAAAAATCTAAGACAGTGATTATTTGGAGGTATTTGTAGAAAAGTCCTTATCTTACCCAGAGCTATATAGCAGTTTCATTAGCAACCTACAAATGAAGTCAACTTGGACACCATGTCCAAAACGTTGACGTCTTGCTCTAAATGCTACAAAGAATAAATTTCAAAGGTTTGAGTTATTTGTATTTTGAAGCAATCAAGGGGAAGAAGCTACACTGAAAATACTGGATGTAATTGAAATTAATTCTAGTGTATTAGGACTAAGCTGTCAAATAAGCCATTGGTGTCCATGATGTACTTTTCTTGGAAAGATTTTTCAGTACTTAATAATAAAATCAGAGTATTTCATTAACTTAGAGTAGAAAGCACAATGTATGTTGAAACTTAAAAGGTATGTATAATATGCAAATTATTATATTCTAAATGTAAAAGATTACAATATGCTGTTCTTAATATAATTTTATAAGTAGCATTTTTTTTGCACTAGGAAATTTTATTTTTGATGAGCCGTGATTGTATTCAGAAAGACTATTGCTGATATACACAGATTCTGATGTCTAGTTAATACATATGAAAATTGGGACAATTTAGTTTTTGATCAATAAACACAGTAAAATATGAAACAGAACATATGAGTGCTAAGGCTGATTGGTTTTAGCCTTCAAGGCTTAGATATCAAGGGTTACTGGGCTTTATATTCTCTCTAGAATAGGGGGAAATTTCTCCCTCTTTACCCAGCTCTCCTATTTTTCTGCTTGAGAGATTGTCTGGCCACATGAGCAAGACAATCTTTACTTATACCTGTTAATAGAATGGATTTTTTTTTGCTATTTTGTTGTTGTTTTTTTTTGTTTTTTTTGGGGTGGAATCTCAATTTGTAGGCTTGACTGTCCTGGAACTTGCTATTGCAAACCAGGCTTGTCTTAAATTTACAGAGATCTTCCTGCTTCTGCCTCTAGAGTGGTAAGATTAATGATATGAACCACTGTGCCCTACACAGAATGAAGTCACACAAGTGGTGGGTTGCTATAGTCATGCTATCAGGCATAAGTGAGCAGTTCCATATACGGTCTATGGCTTTCCAGTCTATTTACTACTTGACTCTTTATTGAAAACATTTGCTGAAGATTAGAGCAGATAGACCTTTGCAATACATTAAAAATCAGTGGTTTTTTTTTTGGGGGGGGGGTTGTGATGCCATATGCCTTTAACGTCAGCATTTGAGAATTCTAGGTCATCCTGATCTACAGAGTGAGTTCCAGGATGGCCAAGGCTATGCAGAGAAATCCTGTCTCAAACCAAAACCAAACCAAATCAATGCAAAAACCAAGCAAATAAACAGCAGTTCTTGATTTCTGTGACCAATGTATGCATTCTTGTTACTTGTCCCTACTAACACTAATCTATAGTTCTTTAAAAATTGCTTCCTCAGAATAACTAATTAATCATAGGAATGACCAGAAGACAAAAGTCTATTGGGAAAGAGTGAGAATAACGAATGCATCTGAGAAAGAGGGGCCAAAAGGTGTTTAGCACATGACTGTGCACTGCTGCTGTCTGGGATACCAAGAGCCCTCCTAGTCACTGATGCTCAACTTGCCAAGGGTATTAAAAAGATTTTCATAGTTTGTTTTTCATCCATTTTAAGCAAATAAACTTATGATGTATTTTCTGAAGAGCACCATATGAAGTTTTTTCTTCTGATAGTACATATGTCTATCCAGATTGAAAACAGAGACACTGAGAAATCCAAAGGCAGGAAGGAAGCTTTCAACTAACACTTACTCATTTCTCAAGAAAATAGTATCATTCAGGGTGTGTGTGTGTGTGTGTGTGTGTGTGTGTGTGTGTATGTATGTGTAGCAGTACAATATATACCTGACAAATATATTTTATGGAATAAAAACTCAGGTAGTGGAGAGATTTACTGGCTCTGACCCACCCTGCCTCATCCCACCTGACCTCACCCTTCCCTTTTTCCTTGCTCTGTAGTAACACAGGCCTTGTTAAGCAGGACAAGCCAGAGGTTGCACTGCTTACTCCCCAGCAAATCAACCATAAGTCTCTCCACATCACACTTTCTAGGTGACCTCTCTTGAGATCAGCTGCTGACCAGATGGTTTTCAGGGTAGTTACCAGCAAACTGAGTAGACTTCCAGTGAATTCATCAATATCCCAGAAAGGATTTTTCTTTTGGCCACAAAAACAACCCAGTGAAGTCATGTTCTATTCCATGAGCATCAACTCTGTCATTTTAATAAAGTGAGTGTAAGATTTTCTGAGGTGCTTCCTTTCTTGAGACGTTTCTGCCAGCAGCCCGGTGTATTTTTACTTCTATTTCCTCTTTCACGACATTTACTCACTTTATTGGGATTTCAACCCCCTTGCTACTTCTTTATTAATTTTCCTTCTTCAGATTATTGTGTGATTTTTCTGTTCTGATTACAACCTGACTAAAATAGCAGAGAGGTAAGAACAGATTGGCTTTGTTCCCAACACATTTTATCTAGTAAGTAAATTAACATTTGTGAGCATAGAAGAGCCCAGGGAGTGAACAGACTTTTGTATAAACCTTAAAATGAAATTAATGAATCATTTTCTACTTTTTAACAAGTTCCCTTTGGTGTATGAGACAACTTCTGGGAAATAGTGAAGAATAATGAGGCAGAGAAAACATTCAGTTCTCTCCAGCTGGAGAAAATGAACATGGAAAGAAAACTTTCTAGTTTTGGTTTCCATGGTGAATATCCTGCTTGAGTTCTGTCTGGTCGACCTCACTCCTCCATGATTAGCTGCATTTATCCATACCCCTACAGGAGAGTATTAGGACTTTATACCTCATGTCCCACTCCATCCCTCTGCAGAAATGTGACGAGACTTTCCCATAGCTTCTGTAGGCCAAATCCAGCCAGAGGCAAAGTCAGTCCTAGGCAGTTTTATGGAGACTGATGTTTTCCTAATTAACTTTCATCTATTTAGTTTGAAATTTCTTTCTTTTTGCCTCTTCACTTCAGTCCTGATGACCCACTGAAAACCCTTGGACACCTGTGTCTACAGCACCCCTTCTAAGACAGCAGTCAGTTGAAGCACAGTGACTGACATCTGCATTTTAAACAAGAAGTTCTCGTTTATTCTAGACTAGATCAGTATGTAATCTTAGATTTACTTTTATATAAACACTTTAGCATTTGTTATAAGGGGTTGCTCTGCCCTTGAGTGAAAGCTCAACCTTAGCCCTGGAGTCTAAATTACTTAGGTTTAAAGAGCTGTGCAGCTGAGCTTCATGGTGAGCCTCTGAAAACAAGCTAAGTGTTGCTTCTTTTCATCTCGGACAATGGTCATCTATGTAGAACAGTGAAGCAGTGATGGAGGTGGTCTAAGGAAGTCCAGTGCCTGTGCAGTGAAGTGTGGTGGAGATTTGATGAAAGAATTAGCAAGAGAGTGGGAAACAGGGCTGAAAGTACTCAATCATTCCTGAGCATGGGAGCAACAGGATGGCAAATAATGAAAAGTACTTAGTGAACCTCCAGCTCCCAACGTTTATCAGTGATGAGTAATTCTTTATAAAAAAGAAAATATTTTAAATCTTCTTTTGACTTTAGTACCAAACTCTGTAGCCCAAGGTTGATAACTATTTATTATTTGTTTGTACCCCCTTCCCTTTCTTCCTCCCCTTTCCCTTCCTTTCCTCTTTTGTGAAAGACAAAATCCAAACCAGCAAGTGCTCTACTGCTGAGTTACAGCTCTCATCCTCCCTCTACAAATTCTCCAGTGTTCTCTAAAGAATGATCTTTAGGTAGAGTGAAGCCCTGTAATATCTGCCATCCACCTACTTACCCTTCCATCTATCAGTCTTTTTATTTTAAAATATCTATAGGTTCACAGGAGGTCAGCTAGTTTTCACAGTGGGGACCTATTGTATTGGTAGAGTACAATATCTAACTGTATAATCTTTATTTTTATTTAATTTTATTTAAAATATTTTATTTTATTTTGTATTTATTGGTTTTTCGAGACAGGGTTTCTCTGTAGTTTTGGAGCCTGTCCTGGAAGTAGCTCTTGTAGACCAGGTTGGTCTCAAACTCACAGAGATCCGCCTGCCTCTGCCTCCCGAGTGCTGGGATTAAAGGCGTGCGCCACCACTGCCCGGCTTCCTGGCTCCATTTAAAGGAAGAGATGGGAAGGCGCCAATGCAAGAATTTCTCCAACAACCTGAAAGAGAGACAATGGAAGACAAGGAGGGAAAGGGAGGCTGACAGTGGTGTCACCACGTTATGAGGGAGAAGTATTAATGGGCAGTCATGCTGATTTTCTCAGTTTGTTGCAGAAGCATCTAGAGGGGGAATTGATTGGATGAGGACAGAGAGAGAGAGAGAGAGAGAGAGAGAGAGAGAGAGAGAGAGAGAGAAGAGAACAAAGAGAACACTGCTGAATTTGGTGGCAGGTTAGGATACAAGTCTTTATTCAAACCAAGGAAGAGAGTGGAGAACAATACTTATGACCTATCCTGCTATTTTATTTTTTTATGTGTATTTTTTAAAAAATTATTTATTTTATATATACAACTGCAGTTTCCCCTTCCTCCTTTCCTCCCAGTTCCTCCCTCTTCTCCCCTCCCCTCTGTCTTTCCTGCCCCTATACCCCTCCTCCAAAAGGGAAGGGCCTCCAGTGAATATCAATAGAACATGGTATATCCAGTTTTAGTAAGACTAAGAATCTCCCTTTTATTAAGGCAAGGCAACCCAGTATGAAGAATAGGATCCCAAAAGCCTGCAAAAGAGTCAGAGACAGCCCCTGCTCCCATTGTTAGGAGTCCCACAAGAAGATCAAGCTACTCAGCTGTAACATATATGCAGAGGGCCTACCTCAGTCTTATGCAGACTCCTTGGTTGTCGTTTCAGTCTTTGTGAGCTCCTATGAGCCCAGTTAGTTGATTCTGTGGATTTTCTTGTTATGCCCTTTACTCCTCTGGCTCCTACAATCTGTCCTCCCTCTCTTCAGCAGGATTACTAGATGTAGGTATACTGTTTGACTGTGGGTCTCTGCATCTGTTTCCATAAGTTGCTGGAATGAAGCCTCTCTGATGACTACTATTTGGATAGGCACCAATCTATGAGTATAGCAGAATATTATTAGGCATCATTACATTGACATTTAGTTTTCCTCTAGTTGTGTTTGGTTCTATCCTAGGTCTCTGGGCTGTGAAGTCTCTGGGTCCTGGTGCTCCAGGCAAGTGTCAGGGGTGCTGTACACTCCACACTGAGAATATGTATTGCCTTCATTGGCTAATAAAAAGCTGACAAGCTGGTAGCCAGACAAGAAGTGTGGGTGAAACAGCAAGATATAGAAAACTCTGGTAAAAAGAAGGGCAGAATCAAGAGTTGTAAGAGTTGCCAAACAACGTTTGGGTTTGCATGTCTGCACCATACTCACTGGCTTGGTGCCTAATGTAAGTGTCTATACTTTTTTCATTTTCCTTTAAATATATTTAAAATGGTAATAACATTTACTTATTTTGAGGATTAAACTGGAAAATATAGGGAACAATTGATGGCACAAGGCAGAACCCCATAAATCTGGGACTAAAATCCAATTTTTATTAGAACTATCATGTAAGATGAAGGATGTCGCTAAAATTGCTCCCCAGAGGGAGACATAATATCTGTCCCTTCTCCAAAGGTTTCAACAATAAACTAAGTCATGATTCCTCTGAAGTTCCCTCTAGTTACCCAATGAGTTTATTGGGCTTCCTTGTAGAATATAGCTGAGGGGTTATACAGGAGTAGGGATGTTCCTTTTTGAATAGATCACATCTAAAAAGAATTTATGAGGGCTTTCCTATAGCCACCTAGATGGAACCTACTCCCTCAAGTCTACACTGACCTATATAATCTATTACCTTCCTGGGGTCAGGTACACAATTAAGGCAGAGCTGCATACAACAGGTGGTAGGAAGCAGCTGAATATTCTCATGAGGGTCTTGTGACCTTCACTACCCTTGATGAGAGGAAGAAATCAGCCAACAAGTTCAGATGAATTAATCTTATTGTAAGTCAGTACAGCTAAAACCCCCAATGTAACGTTTGCTTGATTCAGATGGTCATTCATAGCACACAACAACTCCAGTAATTAGAATTTTAACATATGTGATATACTTACCATCCATTTTAAAATGTGAAGTTGGCCTAAGAAATAAGATACACCATTATCATATCCTGAACTATTTTTATGTTATCCAGTTGCTTTCACATCAAAGATATCTAGATAACTAGAAAGTCCAGGAACTGCTTTAGGATTATATACACCAAAATTTTCTATCTCGTTAGATTTGTATGTCATCCTAGAATGTGGGAGACAGAATGAAATTTGATGAAGAATTCTGACAGAATGATCACTTCTTTTGACAGCAACGTTTCTTTGTAACTTTGTTATTAAGCACGTCAAAATAAACTCGAAGCTTGAAGGTCTCTAACTCTATAAAAAAGTATTCAAAGTGCAAATTAAAATGATGTTGTACATAATAGAAACAATGCTATTAATTACTCCACTGGGAATAATGTTTTCCAATTTACATATATTATCAAAGACAATATTGATGTATTTATAATCACAGATAATAACAAAATAAAATAAAGAAAAGATAAAACACCAGAATAAATAAAAAATATTGTTTGGAAGCTATGAAGTAAACATTAAGAAAATAAAAGCATAATAATAAATCCATGTATTTCAGATAAGCACGCTTTTCCCTATAGCAATGTTTATAGACAACACATCTTTTTGTTTTGTTTTTTGTTTTTGTTTTTTTTTTTTTTTTCAAGACAGGGTTTCTTTGTGGTTTTGGAGCCTGTCCTGGAACTAGCTCTTGTAGACCAGGCTGGTCTCGAACTCACAGAGATCCACCTGCATCTGCCTCCCGAATGCTGGGATTAAAGGCGTGCGCCACCACCGCCTGTCGACAACACATCTTCTAAACCCTTGAATAGGAAAACAATGTTATTCATTAAATGGCTTATTAATTTGTGCCTGATACAAAATAAAGCAGGTAATGTCAGCTGAGGGCCTGCATTTCTACATAGGGCTCTTTTTACCTGCAAATGTAATTTATTCTGATTTCAGGTTCATTGTTGGATGCCAAAATGTGTTGGCACTGCCATGACTTTGAGTTAATATTGCACATGAGATTTTTATTTGTAGGGTTTTATTTTATTACATGTAATTTAGGAAATGTTTTTGTATGATTTTCACATTCTTGTCTAGAAAATTGAATTGGTTTAATACAAAAGAGCATTATCTAGCTAAGAATTGTCAGGTTAATAGTGTAATTATAACTTTGTTATGTAGTAGAAAACCTTTGCTTTTTTTATAGTTTACAAGTTTTATAATTCCTTTCCAGAGAAAACCCACTTTTATGATTAGGTAATATTTACAGAAGTGTTGCTGGTGTGGGATTGCATGGTTATAATATGATACACATTGTGCTTACTGAATTATGCCCATTTTGAAAGAGAAAATCTATGCTCATCAAGTCTTTTTCAGGTACAGATTTGTTAGGCTCTTATGATATGCTGACGAACATTCATACTGTATACCTACCTGTTCTATTTGGTTCTAAAATGAAAATGTATGATCTTTGTCATGTTAATGTTTTAAAAATGGAGTTGTATCACTAAATTCAGGTAACACAATGAAGCATCACACAAAAATATGGAAAGTTTTGTTTCTACTTTTTTGTTTCTTTTAAAAGTCATGTTTTATTGTTTTCATTGAGCTATATATTTTTCTCCACTCCTATCCCTTCTTCTCCCCTCCCCTTCATTTCTACCCTCTCCCAAGGTCCCCATGCTCCCAATTTACTCAGGAGATCTTGTCCTTTTTCCACTTCCCATGTAGATTAGATCCATGTATGTCTCTCTTAGGGCCCTCATTATTGTCTAGGTTCTCTGGGATTGTGAATTGTTGGCTGGTTTTCCTTTGCTTAATATTTAAAAGCCACTTATGAGTAAGTACATATAATATTTGTTTTTCTGGGTTGTAGTTACCTCACTCAATGTGGTGTTTTCTAGATCCATCCATTTGATGGGAAATTTCAATATGTCATTATTTTTTCCCACTGTGTAATACTCCATTTTCCTTATCCATTTTTCTGTTGAGGATCATTTAGGTTGTTTTCAGGTTCTGGCTATGACAAATAATGCTGCTATGAACATATTTGAGCACATCTCCTTGTGGTACTATCGAGCACCCTTTGGATATACCCAAAAGTGGTATTTCTGGATCTTGAGGAAGGTTGTTTCCTACTTTTCTGAGAAATCGCTATACTGATATCCAAAGTGGCTGTACCAGTCTGCACTTCCACAAACAATGGAGGAATGTTCCCTTTTACCCACATCCTCTCCAGCATACATTGTCATCAGTGTTTTTGATCTTGGTCATTCTTACAAATGTAAGATGGAAGCTCAGAGTTCATTTGATTTTCATTTCTATGACGGCTAAGGATGTTGAGCATTTTCTTAAGTGTCTTTCAGCCATTTGAGAGTTGTCTGTAGAGGTCTCTGTTTAGGTCTGAACCTCATTTTTTATTAGATTATTTGTTTTTTTTTGATGATCAATTTCTTGAGTTCTTTGTATAATGGAGATATGCCCTCTGTCTGATGTGGGGTTGGTGAAGATCTTTTCTCATTCTATAGGCTGCTGTTTTGTCTTGTTGACCATTTTATTTGCTTTACAGAAGCTTCTCAGTTTGAGGAGGTCCCATTTATTAATTGTTTCTCTCAGTGTCTGTGCTATTGGAGTTATATTTAGGAAGTGCTTTTCCGTGACAATGCATTCAAGTGTACTTCCCACTCTCTCTTCTGTAAGCATTAATGTGGCTGGCTTTATGTTGAGGTCATTGATCCATTTGAACATAAGTTTTGTACATGGCAATAGATATGGATCTATTTTCATTATTTTGCAAGTTGATATCAAGTTATGCTAGCACCATTTGTTAAATAAGCTTTTTTTTCTTCATTTTATATTTTTTGCTTTTTTGGTCAAAAATCTGGTGTTCATAGGTGTGTGGATTGATATCCGGTTCTTTGGTTTGGTTCCATTGGTTCTCATGTCTGTTATTATACCAATACCAGGCTGTTTTCAATACTGTAGCTCTTCAGGGATTATGATGTCTCCAGAAGTTCCTTTATTGTACATAATTGTTCTGGCTATCCTGGAGTTTTTGCTTTTCTATATGAAGTTGAGTATTATCCTTTTGAGGTCTGTGGAGAATTTTGCTGGGCATTGCATTGAATTTGTAGATTGCTTTTTAGTAAGATTGCCGTTTTCACTATGTTAAGTCTACCTACCCAAGATCATGGGAGGTCTTTCCATTTTTTGGTGTCTTCATCAATTTCTTTCTTCAAAGATTTAAAGTTCTTGTATACAGATCTTCCACTTGTATGGTTAGAGTTACTCTGAGATATTTTAGGTTATTTGTGTTTTAATAGCCATTTTTGGGAAACAATCCAACTTTTAATTTTTAAAAATAGCTTTTATTTGTATTTTAAACTCAAAATTAATGAGTTTGTTGTGAAGTATCTGAATATATTTTAATGATTCTAACTCATTTCACAAGAATGTAAAGAACACAGCTGACCATTTTGCTTTGTCTATTCCAGTGTCCCTGCATCTTCACTTGCTTTGGGCAGCCATCATCTTTTTATAGGTTCTAGAGGTGGTTACCCCACAACTGGTTAAGGAACTGTTAGGAAAAATGAACCCCTTTATTCTGGGTTGACTAAAATAGAAGAAGAAAATTTGAATGTGCTGAGGCCTTCTCAATACTTGTGGAATAAATTCAACACAGAACAAGAAATGCTAAAGGGAGAATGATACTTGTTCTTTGTAGAGCTACTCAAGACCAGCTGTAGCCAGATTTTCCTTGGACTTTAGTAAAGTGAGCTGATAAATTGCAGGGTTTTTTTTTTTTTTGCATTAGTTTGTCTGAATTAAGTTTCTGATTTTTGCCACTATAGAAAAATTAACTGAACAAGTGGATGGATGGTGGAAATTTCACTGTTTTAATGTCACTGAATATACAATCTGCAACCTTGGAACCTCCTGAAATTATATTGAACCTCAAGCATGTACAAAGGCTTTTAATTGTTGCTGTGCCATAATAGTGCCTCTGAATTAAAGTCCTTTTAACTAGATACATGGTTACATATGTTGTGCACTCTGTAGAGGATTACATTCTCTGTAACACTAAGCTCAAGGTCCTACTTTGAAAAAACCACAAGAGAAATAGATTTTTGTGACGAGGTCCAGATTTTTATAAGATTTTATGAGCTGAATCTTAAGGCAGTTTGAGATGTATTCTCAAAGTGGGAACCTTCATGTTCAGTATCTGAGTCTATTTTTCTTTCTTCCTGTCCATTCTGAACATTCTTGATGGCCCATTCTGTGCTAGGTACTAGTTCAAGTGTAATAGTATTGAAAGTAGACTAGTGTCATATGACTTTTAAAGAAGTTTCCAAGTTTTATCGGAAAGCAGTTTTGAAAAAACTAGAGAGGTATTCCAGGTATGGTAGCTGGATGAGAAATGTCCCTATAAGCTCATGGATTTTAACACATGATCCCCAGATGTTGGTTCAGTTTTGGAAATTTATGGAACCTGTAGGAGTTAGAGTATTGCTGAGGAAGTGTGTCACTGGGGATGAGTTTGAGGATTTATAAACCCACCTACTTTCTTTTCTTTCTCTCTGCTTCTTGTGTGTAGGTCATAGTCTAACATCTTTTTCCTGATGCCATTCCTTCCCCTCCATGATAGACTCAACCCTTCTGGAATAAAACTCTTTCCTCCCTAAGTTGTATTTTGCCAGAGTATTCTATCACAGGGAAAGAAAAGTCACAAATGAACAGCTTCTTTCATAATTATGAAAGCTTCCTTTCTTCAGGAAAGAGAATTTTGTAATTATTTTTTCTAAACCATAAAATAGAAAATGCAATATTCCACATATATCATTGTTGGATTAAGAAGTGGATCTTTAGGGAGTCTTTTTTTTTTAAAGAAATGAAAATTTCTTTTATCTTCTACCTCTTTGACACCAAGTAACCTGAACAGTTCTGGACCCTAAAAGGTGGTGTGGCTCATGTGACAATCAAAACTGATGGCCCTGAAAATATTACCCAAGTGATACTAAAAAAAACATGTACAAGCTTCTTCAAAAAGCAGGGTTATTCTGACCCTCTTACCACTCTCCTCTTAGTAGATATTTTTGTCTTTATATCACTACCTACTTTACATAAGTACCAGATACTGATAAACAAGATCCAAGTTGTAGAATATTATTTTAAGATGTGTTACATTTGTTTATGTTGGGGAACATACTTTTAATGATGCAAAGGTGTGTTGGTGTAGGAGGTCCTTCTGTCTTTGTGTTGCTTTTATTGGTTAATAAAGAAACTGCTTTAAGACTGTTGATAGGGCAGAACTTAGGTAGGTGGGGAAAATTAAACAGAATGCGGGAAGGAAGAAGGCAGAGTCAGGGAGATGCCATGGATCTGCTGCCAGAGTAAGACATACTGCTGAAACTTAGCTGGTAAGCCACTGCCACATGGTGATACACATATTAATAGAAATAGGTTAAACTAAGATGTAAAAGTTATCCAATAAGAAGCTTGAACTAATGGGTTAAGCAGTGATTTAATTAATTCAGTTTCAGTTTGGTTATATCAGGGATAAGCAAGCCAGGAAGCCAAGACAATCAAGTGGCTCCTCCTTCTACAATTGGCACTCCAATGTATGCTAGCTAAATCCATGAAAAACCCGAGAAAGCCTGAAAAGGAATTCTAGAAAAAAAATACAGATTTTAACACAGCTTTTTGCTGTTTGCTGGTGGCATGCAGCAACTCCTTTAAGAGAGATGTTTGTGACTTAGCAGCAACAGCAGAAAAAAAGCCATGATGTTTTGAAATGCAGGCTTTCTGGGGCAGGCTGCCAGTGCAACCTCTGACTCTTTCAGGCAGGAGGTCCAGTTACAAAGCATTTGAGTTGGTTTTACGAGCAGAGTGCTATGACTTGCTTGATGGCAACATGGACTCCCTGTGTGCCTGGAAGTGGGACAGTGTGCACAGCTCAGAGGCACAAGTGGTTCAGAGGTGCAAGAGTCTCCACCATTGCTGGAATGGGCTGGGCGGGGAGGCACTACTGTATTTGACCTAGCAATAAAGCAGCTTAAGTTTTTAAGAAGTGCTTAGCATTTTATTTTATTTTATTTTATTTTATTTTTGCTTCTTATTTGACTCCTGGGCACGGATGGTAGGGGCCTATGCTTTTTTTTTTTTATTAAGGATTTCTGCCTCCTCCCTGCAACCGCCTCCCATTTCCCTCTCCCTCCCCCGATCGAGTCACCCTCCCTCATCTGCTCTAAGAGCAATCAGGGTTCCCTGACCTGTGGGAAGCCCAAGGACCGCCCACCTCTATCCAGGTCTCCTAAGGTGAGCATCCAAACTGCCTAGGCTCCCCCAAAGCCAGTACGTGCAGTAGGATCAAAAACCCACTGCGATTGTTCTTGAGTTCTCAGTATTCCTCATTGTCCTCTATGTTCAGCTAATCCGGATTTATCCCATGCTTTTTCAGACCCAGGCCAGCTGGCCTTGGTGAGTTCCCGATAGAACATCCCCATTGTCTCAGTGTGTGGGTGCACCCCTTGCGGTCCTGAGTTCCTTGCTCGTGCTCCGTCTCCTTCTGCTCCTGATTTGGACCTTGAGATTTCTGTCCAGTGCTCCTCTGTCTCTGTCTCCTTTCATTGCCTGATGAAGGTTAATATTCATGAGGATGCCTATGCGTTTGTCTTTGGGTTCACCTTCTTATTTAGCTTCTCTAGGAACATGCATTATAAGCTCAATGTCCTTTATTTATGGCTAGAAACGAAATATGAGTGAGTACATCCCATCTTCCTCTTTTTGGGTCTGGCTTACCTCACTCAGGATAGTGTTTTCTATTTCCATCCATTTGTATGCAAAATTTAAGAAGTCCTTGTTTTTTACTGCTGAGTAATACTCTAATATGTATATATTCCATACTTTCTTCATCCATTCTTCCGTTGAAGGGCATCTAGGTTGTTTCCAGGTTCTGGCTATTACAAACAATGCTGCCATGAACATAGTTGAGCATATACTTTTGTTGTATGATAGGGCCTCTCGGGTATATTCCCAAGAGTGGTATTGCTGGATCCAGGGGTGGGTTGATTCCGAATTTCCTGAGAAACCGAAACACTGCTTTCCAGAGTGGTTGCACAAGTTTGCATTCCCACCAGCAATGGGTGAGTGTACCCCTTTCTCCACAACTTCTCCAGCAAAGGCTATCATTGGTGTTTTTTATTTTAGCCATTCTGACAGGTGTAAGATGGTATCTTAAAGTTGTCTTGATTTGCATTTCCCTGATCGCTAGGGAAGATGAGCATGACCTTAAGTGTCTTTTGGCCATTTGAAGTTCTTATGTGGAGAATTCTCTGTTCAGCTCAGTGCCCCATTTTATAATTGGATTGATTAGCCTTTTACGGTCTAGTTTCTTGATTTCTTTATATATTTTGGAGATCAGACCTTTGTCCGTTGCGGGGTTGGTGAAAATCTTCTCCCAGTAAGTGGGTTGCCTTTTTGTCTTAGTGACAGTGTCCTTTGCTTTACAGAAGCTTCTCAGCCTCAGGAGGTCCCATTTATTCAATGATGCCCTTAGTGTCTGTGCTGCTGGGGTTATACATAGGAAGTGGTCTCTTGTGCCCATGTGCTGTAGAGTACTTCCCACTTCCTCTTCTATCAGGTTCAGTGTGTTCGGAGTGATATTGAGGTCTTTAATCCATTTGGACTTGAGTTTTGTGCATGGTGATAGATATGGATCTATTTTCATTCTTTTACAGATTGACATCCAGTTTTGCCAGCACAATTTGTTGAAAATGCTGTCTTTTTTCCATTGTATACTTTTAGCTCCTTTATCGAAAATCAGGTGCTCATAGGTTTGTGGGTTAAAGTCAGGGTCTTCTATTCGATTCCATTGGTCGACTTCTCTGTTTTTATGCCAATACCAGGCTGTTTTCAATACTGTAGCTCTTTAATAGAGTTTGAGGTCAGAGATGGTAATGCCTCCAGACAATCCTTTATTGTATAAGATTGTTCTGGCTATCCTGGGTTTTTTGTTCTTCCATATAAAGTTGATTATTGTCTTCTCCAGATCTGTGAAGAATTTTGATGGGATTTTGATGGGGATTGCATTGAATCTATAGATTGCTTTTGGTAGAATTGCCATTTTTACTATGTTGATCCTCCCAATCCAAGAGCAAGGGAGGTCCTTCCATTTTCTGGTGTCTTCTTCAATTTCTTTCTTCAAAGACTTATAGTTCTTGTCGAATAGGTCTTTCACTTCCTTGGTCAGGGTTACCCCAAGATATTTTATGCTATTTGTGGCTATCGTGAAAGGTGATGCTTCTCTGATTTCCCTCTTTGCTTCCTTATCCTTAGTGTAAAGGAAGGCAACTGATTTTTTGGAGTTGATCTTGTATCCTGCCACATTACTAAAGGTGTTTATCAGCTGTAGGAGTTCTTTGGTAGAATTTTTGGGGTCACTTATGTATACTATCATATCATCTGCAAATAACGAAAGCTTAACTTCTTCCTTTCCAATACAAATCCCCTTGATCTCCTTATGTTGTCTTATTGCTATTGCTAGAACTTCAAGCACTATATTGAAGAGGTATGGAAAGAGTGGACATCCTTGTCGTGTTCCTGATTTTAGTGGGATGGCTTTGAGTTTTTCTCCGTTCAATTTAATGTTAGCTGTTGGCTTGCTGTAAATAGCTTTTATTATATTTAGGTAGGATCCTTGTATCCCTATTCTCTCCAAGACCTTTATCATAAAGGGGTGTTGAATTTTGTCGAATGCTTTTTCAGCATCTAATGAAATGATCATATGATTTTTTTTCTTTCAGTTTATTTATATGGTGGATTACATGGATAGATTTTCGTATGTTGAACCAGCCCTGCATCTCTGGGATGAAGCCTACTTGATCATAATGGATAATTTTTCTAATGTGTTCTTGGATTCGGTTTGCCAGTATTTTGTTGAGGATTTTTGCGTCGATGTTCATGAGTGAGATTGGCCTGTAATTCTCTTTCCTGGTTGAGTCTTTGTGTGGTTTTGGTATCAGAGTAACTGTAGCTTCATAAAAGGAGTTTGGTAATGACCCTTCTGTTTCTATATTGTGGAATACATTAAGGAGTATAGGTATTAGCTCTTCTTGGAAGTTCTGGTAGAATTCCGCATTGAAACCATCTGGTCCTGGGCTTTTTTTGGTAGGGAGGTTTTTGATAACCTCTTCTAATTCTTCGCAACTAACAGGTCTGTTTAGATTGTTCACCTGGTCCTGGTTTAACTTTGGTATATGGTATTTATCTAAAAAAGTGTCCATTTCTTTTATATTTTCCAATTTTGTGTTATACAGGCTTTTGTAGTAAGATCTAATGATTCTCTGAATTTCCTCTGTGTCTGTGGTTATGTCCCCCTTTACATTTCTGATCTTATTTATTTGTGTGTTCTCTCTCTGTCGTTTAATTAGTTTGGATAGGGGTTTGTCGATCTTGTTGATTTTCTCCAAGAACCAGCTTTTTGTTTCATTGATTCTTTGGACTGTTTTCTGTGTTTCTATTTTGTTGATTTCGGCCCTCAGTTTTATTATTTCCAGTCTTCTACTTCTCCAGGGCGCATCTGCTTCTTTTTTTTCTAGAGCTTTCAGGTGCGTTGTTAATTCCCCAATGTATGCATTCTCCGTTTTCTTTAATTGGGCACTTAGTGCTATGAACTTTCCCTTAGCACTGCTTTCATTGTGTCCCATAGGTTTGAGTATGTTGCCTCTTTATTTTCATTAAATTCAAGGAAGACTTTAATTTCTTTCTTAATTTCTTCCTTGACCCAGGTGTGGTTCAGTAGTTGACTGTTCAGTTTCCATGAGTTTGTCGGCTTTCTGTGGGTAGCGTTGTTGTTGCCTTCTAACTTTAATCCATGGTGATCAGATAAGACACAGGTGGACACTGATATTTTTTTGTATCTGTGGAGGTTTCCTTTGTTTCCAAGTATGTGGTCAATTTTTGAGAATGTTCCATGAGCTGCAAAGAGGGTATATTCTTTCCTATTTGGGTGGAATGTTCTATAGATGTCTGTTAAGTCCATTTGCTTCATTACCTCCAATAATTCTCTTAATTCTCTATTAGGTTTCTGTCTGATTGACCTGTCCCTTGGAGAGAGAGTTGTGTTGAAGTCTCCTACTACTAGTGTGTGTGGTTTGATGTCTGCCTTGAGTTCTAGTAATATTTCTTTTACATAAGTAGGTGCTTTTATATTGGGGGCGTAGATATTCAGAATTGAGATGTCATCCTGATGAATTGTTCCTGTTATGAGTAAAAAGTGACCATCTCGGTCTCTTCTGATTGATTTTAGTTTGAAATCAATTTTGTTAGAAATTAATATGGCCACACCTGCTTTTTTCTAAGGACCATTTGCTTGAAACACCTTTTCCCAACCCTTTACTCTGAGTAGGTGCCTGTCTTTGTGGTTGAGATGTGTTTCTTGCAAACAGCACAATGTTGGATCCTGTTTTCGTATCCAATCTTTTAGCCTGTGCCTTTTTATAGGTGAATTGAGCCCATTAATATTAAGTGATATTAATGACCAGTGGTTGTTTACTCCGGTTATTCTTATTGCTTTTGGTAGTAGAGATTGTGTGTCTCCCTTCTTTGAGATGTGCTGGTGAAGGGTCACTAGATGCCTGGGTTATTGTAGGCAGTGTTGGCAGTGTTGGATTCCTTGGGTTGCGATTTTCCTTCTATTACTTTCTGTAGGGCTGGATTTGTGGCTACGTATTGTTTAAATCTATTCTTATCCTGGAATGTCTTGTTTTCTCCATTGATAATGAATGATAGCTTGGCTGGGTATAGTAGTTTGGGTTTGCATCCATGGTCTCTTAGCTTCTCCAGTACATCTATCCAGGACCTTCTGGCTTTCATAGTTTCCATAGAGAAGTCAGGTGTAAGTCTGATTGGTTTACCTTTATAAGTTACTTGCCCTTTTTCCTTAGCAGCTCTTAATATTCTTTCTTTAACCTGTATATTTTGTGTTTTGATTATTATATGGTGAGGAGATGTTTTTCTTTGATCCAGTCTGTTTGGTGTTCTGTATGCTTCTTGAATATTTAAATGAATATCTTTCTTTAAGTTGGGAAAGTTTTCTTCCATAATTTTGTTGAATATATTTTCTGGGCCTTTGAGCTGTGACTCTTCTCTTTCTTCTATTCCTATTATTCTTAAGTTTGGTTTTCTTATTGTGTCCCATATTTCCTGAATGTTTTGTGTTGAGAATTTGTTGGCTTTGTTGTTTTCTTTGATCTGTTCGTTTATTTTCTCTATGGTGTCCTCAGCATCTGAGATTCTTTCTTCTATCTCTTGTATTCTATTGATTATGCTTGTTTCTGTAGACTCTGCTCGTTGACCTAGATTTTCCATATCCGGCTGGTCCTCAGTTTGTATTTTCTTCCTTGCCTTCATTTCAGTTTTCAATTCTTGAACTGTTTCCATTACCTGTTTGATCGTTTTTTTTCTTGGTTTCCCAGGGTATCATGTACATATTTACTCATTTCTTCAAACTTTTTATTATACTTCTCATCCATTTCTATAAGGGCATTTTTTACCTGTTGTTTAAGGGACTCTATTGCATTCATAAAGTCATTTTTTTCCACTTCTTCTGTGTTAGATTGTTCAAATACTTCTGTTGTAAGATCCGTGGGTTCTGGTGTTTTCATGTTGTTTTTCAGATTATTGGGTGATTTCTTGCCTTGGCGTCTGCCCATCTCCTCCTATTAATCCTATCTACTGGGTCTTTTAAAAACCGGATCAGGTTTCCCTGCTGGCCCAGGGCTCCGCTTACAAAATGCCCTCGCTCTGTTTCCTGGTTCCTGCCGCAGGCCAAGAACCCTCTCACCCCTCCGAAGGGTCTTCAGGACAGGACCAGGCTCCCCGTTTGCCAGTGACCTGGCCAACCAAAGGCCTACCTCTTTGATTTAATTGTAGTAGGGCGATCTGCTCTCCTTATTGCATGCCTGACCCTGCCACTTGCGTCTGCCGCTGTGCTGGTCTCCCAAAGCCTCTTCCTGAATGCAGTGACGCTCCGCTGCGTCTGGCCACCGCTCCGCCTCTGTGCGTCTGGCCGCCGCGCACTGCTCCGCCTCTGTGCTTCTGGCCGCTCTGCCTCTGTGCCATGCTTAGCATTTTAAAAAGCACTCTTGGACAGTAAACAATTACAGATTTACAATAGGACAGATTCACACATAAAAGAACTCTAAATGGGTCACAGTGTTGGATAAATGTATGTAGGCTTGGGAGAGAGAAGAAAAACAGTATAGAGAGTTGGAAAAGAAGTAAATCATTAAAAAAGTCTTTGTGGGAGCCTAGGCAGTTTGGATGCTCAACTTACTAGACCTGGATGGAGGTGGGGGTTCCTTGGACTTTCCACAGGACAGGGAACCCTGATTGCTTTTCGGGCTGGGGGGAGACTTAATTGGGGGAGGGGGAGGGAAATGGGAGGCGGTGGCGGGGAAGAGACAGAAATCTTTAATAAATAAATAAATTTAAAAAAAAGAAAGAAGGAAAGAAAAAAAAGTCTTTAAAGAAACAGAGTACAGATACTCATAGATTAAAAGGAGTAAAGAAAAATAAGCCATGTAAAAATGGAAAACCCACAAAGGCTGAATTATGTATATTATTGTGTTTACTTTGAATTTTTTTGACTGTGAAGGAGCTAAGTACAGAGAGACATTTCATCATATGGGCTGCTAAGCTAAACCAGCATGTATATTATAAAGGTATCTTGACTTCAGAATTTGGGTCTAAAGATATGCTGCTTTGGAAAAGAGGTTTTTCTTTTGTTTCCACAGAAAATGAGGACCTGTGGATTACTTCCAGGCAAATATGGTTTGATAGACCAGAGTCCCTTGAAAGGTTTCCATGAACACCCTCAGAAAATTACTTTGCACAACTGCTGACAGAGATAAATGTAGCACACAGGATACACCATGAAATACCTGATTAACAGCCCACCCAAACAGTAGGAAGTAGTATGGACAGAACTATGCCCATATTCCCAAATATTGTTTATAATTGTTTGTTTAGATTTAAAGAGGGATATGCTATAGAGATGAATAATTTGCTTTGGTATAGATCTTGTTTTTTTTTATACAAATTTAAGGTCAAGTTTGTTACATGTATATGTATTTCTGATCTTTATTAAGGTATTGTGATTGTGGGGTCTTTTAAAAATGTAATGTAAAATAAAGAAATATAGGTTAGCTGGATGGTAGTGGCACATGCCTTTAATCCCAGCACTCGGGAGGCAGAGGCAGGCAGATCACTGTCAGTTTGAGGCCAGGCTGGTCTACAAGAGCTAGTTTCAGGACAAGCACCAAACCTTGTCTCAAAAAACCAAAAAAAAAAAAAAGAAAGAAAGAAAGAAATATAGGTTAATAGGTAGTCATCTATAATAGTCAAGTTTGTAGTCATGCTAGTTAGATTTTCTAGATGTAAAGAGATATATTTCAGTTAGATAAGTATTCTTCAAATCTTTCAGAGACCTTCAGAATATGGCATTTAAAATGTTTAAGAACTTAAGACTTTTTATGACAGTGAGACATGTCTGTTCCTGGCAGCACCAATTACTTCGAGAGGAATATGGGCATCGAAAAGGCTCCTGATGGAGTTTGCTAGCCATTTGGGCAAGAAACTGCTCTTGTTTGGATTGCTTCACTGGACATGCAGGACCAGCAGAGAAATGACTAATGAACTTGCTTTAAGGTGAGATGACCCTTCGGGATTCCTGCTTCATGAAAGATTCTGTGAGACATTCTGCAGGATACAGAAGAATGTGACTGAACTGTCTTTGAAATTTTCTGCTTCATGGAAATGTCTGCTGGATACTATGGACCTGTAGCATGAATATAGCCCCAATGGTACAGAAGAACTTTGGGTGACTGTCCAGGCAGTGAGATGTCTCTGTCAGTTCTAGTGTTTTGGAAGTTGCTTACAATACAGTTTCTGTAGGGTTATTTTGGGGCTAAGCTAGCCAGGTGGCTGGGACAAACAAGCAGCTCCTCCTTCTACAGTGTGTTTCATTCTTTTATGTTGCATTTGTTTAACTCTGGGAGGCTGTGTTACTTTGCCTGTCTAAATCACCTGATTGGTCTAATAAAGAGCTGAATGGCCAATAGTAAAGCAGGAGAAAGGGTAAGTGGGGATGGCAGGTAGGGAGAATAAATAGGATGAGAAAGAAAGATCAAAGAGCAAGTAAAGAACAGGCTAGTGACCTAGTTACCCAGTTACCCAGCCACGAAGTCACCCAGTTACATAGACAGACACAGAATAAGAAGGAAACAAAAGATATACAAAAATATAGTAAGGTAAAAAAGCCCAGAGATTAAAGGTAAATCGGATAATTTAAAAGCTGTCAAGAAATAAGCCAAGCAAAGGCTGGGTATTTATAAGTAATAAGTTTTTATGTGTATTTATTTGGGAGCTGGGTGGCAGACCTCCAGAAAGAGCAAAGAGCAAAAAGAATAAAAAAGAACCAATAACAGATTTCCCTTATCATTTTAAAGAATAAAAAAGAACCAATAACAGATTCCCCTGATCATTTTAAAGCAAGTCACAGGTGCAAACAGAGATATGAACTACCAAACAAAGCAAATAAGACCAGTAGTTGTGTTGGGATTTTCTTCTAATTAATAATATATACTACTTTTAGAAGGAGTCATAGTAGTTAACATATTGTTTAAGAACAATGGAGAGCTGTTATATTAGAGTTTTCATTATTTTATTTAATGGAATAAGTGATCCCCATAAGGTGGTGTAAGGCATTACATTTCTTGTAAAGCAGGCTCTCAAGGGTTTCCTGTGGAAACAAACACCTCTTAGGAATTGATTTCATACCTACTAAATGAAAATTCCACCTCTTGGTCTAAACTATGTCAACTACCTCTCATCTAATCCTGGGTAAAGGAGTGTTTGCTAATTGATTTGCTTATTTTAAGATTTCTTACCACATTAATCATGTGAATATAAACCTTCAATATACAATAAGAACTGTATATAGTTTTGCCAAGGCTATTTCATCACTGATTGACTCTTCACATGGATTTTCTTAATACCAACATTTTGTAGACAGTTACTATAATATTAGTTGAATGAGAATTATATTTGATGAAATAATTCAGCATTTTTCATTGCGAATAGTACCATGAATCTTGCTATGTTTACTTTGAAATGAGTAAAATATTTATGAAAGAAGTGACCACAGATTCTCAAGCTTCGTAGATTTAAATAATTGTTTATTGAGATAATAGGTAACAAAATGAAGACAATATGTCTAGCCTTAGCTTTCCCTCCAACTTATTGGCTGGAATGAAATCAGAGGATCCCCCAGCAAATACCATATTGCAAGTACCAATGTAGCTTCATTAACTGCTGCTTGGAAGACCCAGGAACTTTCTCAGTTTCTGGAGCTTGTATATATTAATTTCTGCTTCCAAACTTTTCTTGGTTTCCCTTTCCTTTTATCTGTTTTCCATTTTCCCCTCCACATATCAGCTTAGCCATTTTTCCTCAAGCAGTCCTTTCCTGACACTTAAAAATCGGGACATGTGTCACTTTCCCATGCTTAAGTGACATGTACTGTAGCCCTTCAGATTCTATGCTGATGATGTCTTAAGCTCCTGTGAACAATGGCACTAGTTTTCTGCCCTCTACATAGTACTAACTGCAGTGCCTAGCACAAGACAATAATATTTTACTGTTTTTCATTTCCCCCAGAATTACAGTTAATGAGTTGCAAATCTACCTCCAAGTGCTCTGCTGAAGATTTGATCCTACTGTGCTGAGAAACAACTCATACACATATCTAAATGTGGTTATTTAAATCTTTCCTTGAGTGTATTGCATTGTATAATTCTGTTGGAAAAAGAGTCATAATCCAAAGGAAAGAGACAGCAGTCCTTTCATCAAAGGGCGACAGAAGAGCACCACATTTGGTGTTTTTGCTTTGTGGTTTAGTCCCGGAATGGTCCTTGTTGCATTTCTCACTTGATGGAAATACAGTAATACCTCTGATCCAGCCATTTGCAATGATTAGTTCATCAGTGAGGTGCACATCCTTCTCCTCCCCGAGTATAATTATGGGATCCACCATTAACTGCTTTCTGAAAATTGGCAGCCTGTACAGCTGTGTTAGCAAAAGTGAACTGCTTATGTGCTGTTTCTGATAATGAAAAGAGTAGCATCTTAGATGGTTTCACTTCAATATATTTTAACTGAATTTTCATTCTGGGCTATGCTCTGAATTGTATTTATGCTACAGGACAAGGGGCCTTTCAGGCTCAGCTGCATTGATGAATTATTCAAGAGTGCCTAAGGATTTTTTTTAACTTCTTAATCATTTTGGTGTTCAATCAGAGTCCTGGCAGAGAGGTGCAGATGAAGGGAGAAACAAAGAATGTGACAATAACTCTCACAGCTGTGAAGAAGGTTTGACATGCTTGTGGATGGTTCCCACAGCTGCACAGAATTTATTTTCTACGCGAATCTGTGTGTTTGTAATTCAGATGGCAAGGGCCGCACACGTAATCCATTCATTGTAATTGCCCACTCCAGTCTGAAAACTCTGCTGAATTTCTAGGCTGTCAATGAAATTATATTTACAAAGTAATTGGGTTAACATTTTAAGTCAAAGTTTTAGACTGAAAATCCATATATTTGATAAAAAAAAAAAAACAAACCATGTAGTCTTGATGAGTTACCTACATACTATAGATTCCTCCTAATAGGTTCTCTTCATGGCTCCTTTGCCTCTGAGCTTTTGACGTCTGGATTAAAGTATCCCAGTTTGTATACACAATGGTGGATTTGTCTACATACCAGAAAAATCCAAAGAATGTCTATTCTCTTTTTGATTTGACTTGAGTTGAAATCAGGCTGGCCATAAGCAGGTTTCACTACACCCAGCAGTTAGTTTTCACAATCAATTAACTATGGAGGTTTTTAGCACAACTTTTTAACTATTAGAGAGTAGTATGTTTTGTTGCAAAGGAGGTTATTACAAGATCGAAGTAAGTGAACATGTGGCCAATGCTATTGACTCAAAGCAGTAAAATTTTATGAATACTTAGGAAGCCCTAGGACATAACATCTGCTTTCAAAGAATTAGCAGTTTTCTCTCGCTGTTCATCACCAATTCTGACAATCTAGAGATAGGACTGTGGTTTGGGATGCAACATTTATACAAAGCATTTGGGGAAAAAGAAATTTTGAAGCTTGGGATTGGAGAGATAGCTCAGCAGCTAATGGCTTACACTCCTCTTAAAAGGTCCTGGGTTCAATTCCCAGCACCTACATGACAACTTGCAATTGCCTATAACGATAGTTCTAGGGGGATCTGATGCCCTTCTTCAGGGGATCACGGGAACTAGGTTTGCATGTGGTACATATACATACATTTGGGCATTCACACATAGACATAAAAAAATCTTTAAAAAAGAAAATTAGATGCCTAATTAAAATTGTTACTTTGTAAGTAAATATTTTAGACTTTTCACCATAATTTAAAGATGCTTAGAATTTTGGTTATGGTCTTTGTGAAATGTATTTTGTGTGTAAACATTTTCTTTCTAGGAAAAAAAATTCTATAAAAATTAACTTTTCGCTGGGCAGTGGTAGTGCACGCCTTTAATCCCAACACTCAGGAGGCAGAGGCAAGCAGATCTCTGTGAGTTCAAGGCCAGCAAGGCTCCAAAGCTACAGAGAAATTTGGTTTTTGGTCTCAAAAAAAAAAAAAAAACCAAATTAAAAAAAGGAAAATGAAAAAAGAAAAGAAAATTAAGTTTTTACATGTTGAAGAGTTGGCTTAGCAGTTACAAGTGTTTGTTGCTCTCACAAAAGACTCCAGTTTGATTCCCAGCACATACATGGTGGCTTTCAACCATCTATAACTCCAATCTCAGAGCATCCTTTGCCCTCTCCTGACTCCTTGGGTGCCAGGCATGCAAGAGGTATACATGTATGCATGCCCACAGAACACTTATACACATAAATAAATCTAAAATTAAAAAGAAAAGAATAGTTCACTTATTCTCTCTCTGAGCAAAGCAGCAAAAAGTAGGTCATTATTTTCCTTCATTAAATTAGCTAAATGTGTTGGCCCTTGAACTTTATTCACATTTGAATGCTGGAGTGGCCTTGGTATTCTATTTCCATTGGGAAATAACTGTTTCCATATTGTTTTTTCCATTTTGTTGCTTTGAAACGGTATAAGGCTTCTGCTTCCAGTGAGAAGACTGGCCCATCCTGGCTAAGATGTACATGTGGCATTGGGACTTTGTAATTTCTCATTTGTCCAATCTTAGTTGCTAATTGGTAGCAATATAGGAAATAAATCCAGACAAGTGAATAGACAAAATTATAAATCAGTTACATCTAACTTGACGCCCATTTTTATTGGGAAGTTTTCATTTCAAAAACTGCTTCTTCATCCTTTAAGAAATATCTTCCTAAGACTAACTTGGCAGTTCTACCTCCACCACTTCACTGATGCATCTTCTTTGGCTGAGGTCTCTAAGGAGAAATAGCATATTGCTGAATCCAAAAACATATTTCTCAGTCTTTGTCTTGCTTGACCTTCCTGTATTATATGACCCTCTTGTGGAAAGTTCTGTTATCCTGTGTAATTTGCATAGTTTCTCCACCTTCCTATCCTACTCAGTTTCTTGCACAACATTCTCTTCTCCTGCACTTTTTAAAAATAAAATGAAACAATTATTGGGCTCACTCATTCCTTGAGTGATCTGATTCTCACTCACAGTTGAAGGCACCTTCCTGAGTCTCCAACTCAAGGCACCGTCTTCACTCTAGATCTTTCTTCTTACCATACATGTTCAAAAGGAACCCTTGAATAAGTTTTATACCCAAACTAGGTTTTTCTCCTGTCCTCGTTTCCTTTTCCTATGCTATGATGAGATTTGGAAAAACAAGCAAATAGGAAGGAAAAGGGCTTATTTTAGTTCACAACTTCAGATAAAGTCCATCCTAGAGGATAAATCAAGGTGACTGGAACTGAAAGCAGCTGGCTACATGGCTCTACAGTAGGAAGAGAACAAGGGAAAGAAATTAAAGCATGCTACTGTTCAGCTTGCTTTTTCCATGTTATGCTGCCAAGAATCACTTGTGCAGGGAATGGCCCTGTGTTGTTGGATTTTCTTTTACATGTTGGAACATCAGAATGTTGTCTGTTTTTCACTCTTTGCTCTTTTGGGGGCCTGCTACACAGCTCCCAAATAAATAACATAGAGGCTTATTATTTCTTATAAATGCCCAGCTTTAGCTTGGTTTATTTCTAGCCAGTTTTCCTTCCTATCCTTTTGCCTCTACACATTTCCCTTTTATTACTCCTGTATATCTTAATTCATTCATACTCCACGGCTGGCTGGGTGGCTGGCCCCTAGCATCCTCCTCTTCTTGTCCTCTTGTTCCTTTTCCTTTCCCCAGATTTCTCTTCCTATTCATACTCTTTGTTGCCAGTCCCACATACCCTTTCTCCTGCCTCACTATTGGCCATTCAGCTTTTTATTAGACCATTAGGTGTTTTAGACAGGCAAAGAATCACAGCTTCACAGAGTTAAACAAATGCAACATAAACAAAAGTAACACACCTTAGCATAATTTTCTAGAACAGTCTTATCCACATTTAATCCACATTAAACTTCATATCAGTTTCCATATCAGTTCAGATTATCAAAGCAGTCTCTCACAGCCATCTTCAGAAGCCATCTAGATTCTAGATTTTGTCTAGTCAACAATACTGAGCATCTTATCTCCCCTACTGGATAGGGGCAGATATTCAAACCAAAGCCTATAAGTAATTCTGGCATTCTTAATCATGAGTCTAATGATATATTCCTGAAAAATGAGGATGAGTTTTAATGACCCCCACCTTTGTGTTTCAGTAGCACATTATTTATCTCTTTACTGTGTAACCCTGGGATATTTTACTTAGACAAGATAATGTTAGGACATGATCTCAGTTTCCTCCACTCTGGAAAGCTAGACGTTCACTTCCTTAAACATCACTCTGTTCTTGTTAGCTCTAGTTAGGGCTCTGTATCTATATAAGAGGTTAGAAAAATTACCTTCATATGGAAATATATCCTATATAGGGTTGAGACCTCTTGGGCTTTGGCATGTCTATTGTTATTGTCCTTGTTCAGCTAATGTTGGTGAGATTTTATGGATGCTGCTTCTGCCATTACTAGGAGACCCAGTCTCACAACAAACTCCCTTATTCTTTGGCCCCTATGATCTTCTTCTCTCTCTTCTGCAATGTTTTGGACCCTTGAGTGTAAGAGTGGTTTTGTAGATATATCCGCTGTAGTGTGGTATTTTGATTGCATTCTGACAATAAAATTTATTTTGAAACAGAGGGCAGAGCTAGCCACTAAGTGACCAAAATTAACCTTAGAGTTTTTGGAGGACTGAGGAAGTGGTAAGGCAGAGCTTAGGAAGGATATCAGCCCTTTTGGAAGAGGTAGGACATCACTGGCTTCTCTGATCTTTCAGGTTCTTATTTTGATTTCTGATTTTTATTGATAAAGAATAATTAAATAAGTGCATCAATCCATGGGGACTGGATTATCTACTATCAAATGGTCAGCCCTGAAAATAAACAAAAAAGTAACCTTACACAAACTGAGACGGTTCTGTGTGTGTGTGTGTATGTGCACTCTCATACAGTTAATAACAAAAGAGGACATTAATTTGAAAGAGAGCTAGAACAGACATATGCGAGGTTTTGGAGTGAAAAACATAAAGGGAAAATGGTGTACTTATATTATAATATCTAAGAAATAAATTAAAATCTAGAAAATATAATGTGGAATTCTATACAGATAAAGGCTAAGGAGCTTGTATTTCTCAACATTCTCTAAAGCATCACTACTCCTTTTAATTTGAAAAACACTGTGTTATGAAATCTAATTCTTCCAGTCACCCAGCAAGTCCCTGCATATCTTAATAAAACCCCCTCCCATTATACTATACTCCCCACCACATTGATATTCCTGTCTTTTTACAACCTGGTCCCTTTCACTGTTAGCCTTGCAGACCCTCCTACTGTTGCTGTCACTGCTTCAAGTGACTTGTCACTTGTAAGCTACCTTTAAAGATGTGATTCCACTCACCCACCAGAGCCATTGCTCAAGGCAATGTCCAAACCCTATTCCCATGACAACAGTGGTTCTCCTAATTTTGAACACCACAGCCTTTTTATTTATTTATGTTAATAAAAATCATTTTATTATAACGAACTTGCAAATTTAAAATAAGCCACACTGCTAGATTAACACAGGCACTCAAGCTCTTGTCCAGACTAAAAGTTTACACATCTTTGCTTTTGTTTTGTTTTTTGTTTGCTTGTTTGTTTTTGAGACAGGGTTTATCTGCAGCTTTGGAGCCTGTTCTGGAACAAGCTCTTGTAGACCAGGCTGGCCTCAAACTCACAGAGATCTGCCTGCCTCTGCCTCCCGAGTGCTGGGATTAAAGGTATGTGCCACCACTGCCTGTCCACATCTTAATGAATATTTTGAATTTAAAAATTTCATTATCAATTATAGCTTTTATGTACTTATTCGTACATAAGAAAATGAAAAATCCACAGTTGAATTAAAATTCAAAAGATCTTTATGTCACTTTTCACATCTCATGTATTCTTGCACTGCGTTCTGTCTTTCCTCTACTAGTCCCTTCATTGTCCTCCTTTCTTTTCATATACTTTTGCCTGTTTTGTGTATGATTCTAACTCTATATGTATTTTATATACAAGTATATGTATGTATATACATTAGGTAGTTAGGCTACTCTCATCTAGTAGACAAGTACAGACAGTCTTTCTGTAAATTCTCATTACTAAAGAAAATGCTTAGATTAAATTTACTAGTGACTTTTACATGATTTTGTGAATTTACATTTTTTAAATTGATAATGAACAACATCCAAACCTTTTGTCAAGGGACAAATATGTCCACTCTTGCCCCCACAGCTCTGCAGTCTTACTACAGTTTTGTTGTTGATATGCTCCAGTTAAAGTTTTCAATGATTTTTATTGTAACCCTTACATTTCTTTATGCCAGTCATGTTGTAAGAAGGCTGCTTGGTAGCTCACACCCAAAATAATCACACAAAACCTGTATTAATTAAATCACCGCCTGGTCAATTAGTTCTAGCTTCTTATTGGCTAGCTCTTACATAGTAATTTAACCCATCTACATTAATCTGTGTATTGCCATGTGGCTGTAGCTTAACAGATAAAGTTGTGTCCACCATCTGTCTCCAGAAGAGCTACATGACTTCTCCTGACTCTGCCTTCTTCCTGCCCAGCATTCAGTTTACTTTTGCCAACCTTGTTCTGCTATACCTTATCACAGGTCCCTAACAACTTCTTTATTATTAACCAATGGTATTCATAGTATACAGAGGGGAATCCCACAACTCATTCATTTTTTAATTCATTTGTTGAGAGCCTGTATTATTCATAGGCACAGAGAAATAACATGAAATAGAAATCTTCATGTCCCTGTGTTAGGTTTGCTGTGATAGCCTTCATTGTTAATACATTGTGGGTCCTTCAAGAAAAAAAAACAAATTTGTCTTATAAAGCATTAGTCTTTAGGGTATTGGCAAAATTCAAGAGAGAAAGAAGACTTAGCCATTCTGCCCTTACTCTTCAATGTGTCTATCAGGTTTAAGTCAGTAACATTTCAGATAAGATACATTCAAGAAGCAAAATTATAACTACAATCCATTTCCTGTCCAAAGAAACCTGTCCAAAGGTTTCTTTCTTTTATTAAAGTTATATTAAGGATATTTATATTTTTGCTTAGATCACAGAGGTGGCTGAGTGAATCACTTCTTCTATCTTAATGGAATCCTTTGTGCAACTGCAAATCATTAAACTAGAACTAGGAATATCAGTTCCCATAAAAGTATTCAAATTATCATTTCTGAAGAAAAACCTCCCTTATAAAAGATTGTACTGCCAAACAAAAGTTATTTGTTTTTTCAACTGTTCAAAATTTCATGCAATAAGCATGAAAAAAACCTTATCTTTTCTTGTACTGTTTTATAATTTTAGTCAAGAAAAAGAACATCCAGTATTTACTGAATGTCAGTTGTGTACCAGGATCATGCCAGGTGCATTTTCTTACTCTCCACAATGAACCTTGGAGCAACAGGGATTGGTTTTGTACAAAGAACAAATGAATTTCAGGAGGAGTGAAGCAGTTTGCCATAAATTCCTGACAAGAAATTGGCAGTCTGACTTAGAATTGAAGGCTACCATATTTGTCTAGAATCTTTCTAACAGTGACAGTGTTTCTCACACGAGTGATCAAAGCTGGAAAGGAACAATGTTATCTAAGGAAGTAATCTGGATTTCTTATATTTTCAATGACACTAGCTCAAGTGCCCCTCTTATTTATTTGCCCTGGGGACACTTACCATCTATTGCTAACTATGATTCTCTATGGAAACGTCATTTCTAGTTCTTTCCTAAGGCTGGGAACTTTTCACACATGAATTTTTGTGTTGTGATTTATAGCATAGATAAACTAGTGTGGTAAGTCAGAATTAAAGTTATTTTGACCTCTGTTATAGAAAACAAGTGTTTTACATATTTGATGGTGGAAAGACTGGACACTTAAAAGAAAATCCCACACTAGCTCAGAACTGAGAGATATTTATTTATGGGGAAAACTTACAAATCAGGATTCTCTGCTTGAATGGTGGATGGAGTTGGGATCCAAACAATCAGAATGAGCAAATGGGAACCAGGGGGAGGGAGAGAAGGGACAGACTCTGCAGCAGTGTCCAGTTATATAGTATAAGAGGCCATGCCCCAGTAGGCAGGGGTAAATGTTCCCGCAGCACCTTCCCTTTTGTTTAAATAATAGAGTTCTAAACTTAATATAAAAATATATGTGATAAGAACAACTATCCTATTCTAACTAGCTTAAGTCTTGTATAATAAATAACTTGGCCAAGTCATGAGAGGAAAGTAACTACACTTCTCTAGTCTTCAACCCCATCAAAGATCCAAGAAGAGAAATAATGATACTTGGAGTGAGTAGGAAGTGCAATCAAACAACTTCCAAAATGTGCAAAATATGACAGAGATAACTGGCTACCTGGACAATCACCCAAAGTCTCATTTGCAGTGTTGAGGCAAACAACTTTGGCTAAGGCCTAGAATAACTGACAAACTATTTCCAAGGCAAGAAAAAATTTAAAACCGTCTTACCCTGTGTTGGCAAGAATTGACAGTCCCACTTATCCATTTCTGGATACTATGTATTTTGCGAGTGGTTGAGGAATGGGCATTTCTTCGCCCAAAAGCTGGTTTTGCCAAGAAGAAGACAAGCTCCAAGTGGAGTGTCTTTGGTGCTCAATATTTTCTCAGGAATAGATTGGTGCTGTCAGGAGCAACTGTGTCTCACTTCAACAGAACTCTAAGTTATTTAAATGATGTTTTCTACAGCTCTTTGAAGTGGTTGAAGATTATCTATCTGTACAGAATATAATCTTTATGTACCTAAAGAACCTGATTAGTCTAACTATAAGTATGACAGACATAGGTGACTATTGATCTATAATCCTTAATACCTATATAGCTTAAAGGCTAAGACAATAAACAACTGTGCAATAAATGAGGACAATGACCTCCAAATGTAAACAATGTATAAGTATCTTGATCAGAGGTAGAAATGTACACTGCAATATGGTAAGTATATATCAATATACAAAAAATGTTTTAAACAGAGGTAGAAGCATGTATGTATACAATATTCAATATTTTTTAACTTTGTATCAATATACAAGAATCTATACCAATATATAATTGTCTATAAATAATAATTCACAAACTAATCTATTATCCCACCCAATTTTCCTTTTATTTTTAAAAACGATCCCTGAGCTTATAAAATTTCCCCCCAACCCTCAACCGTATACAAATTATAATCAACCCCTAAATGATTTCCCTAACCCTGAGGCCAAACTTTGCTGGGAGAGGGGACATACATCATCTTCCAGAATTACTTTCAGCTGTCATGAAAGCAACATTCATTTCATGGGATCCTGTGAAAATAAGATTAATGTCTGGTAAGATTGCAAATAGTCTCTGAGTATTTTGTGGAGGTCTTACCAGAACATTGTAAAAGAAGTGCACCATTTCAGCTAACCAAGTTGGAACCATCTTGAGCAGCTGGTACCCAAAACAGGTCTTGTAGTAGCACTAACAGTATCATGATGTCATATCAACCAGGTGGAGTTGTTGTTTTGGGGCCCCATCTTCTTCCTGGAATCTTCCAAGATTACTGCAGGAATATTTATTGTTCATTGGGGAAAACTTAAGCATTATTTATATAGACATATACAGACATATATATTCAATAAAGGGTATGATAAAGACAAAATAGATATGAGGAAAAATAAGGACTTTTTTCTAAATTCTTTTTTCTTTCTGTCCCATATCATGGCTCCTGGCATGAGACAGAAACTCAGGATTTTCTTTTAACAACAGGCTTGGAATTAGAGAGGGACTGAGCCAGTGTCCAACTCCAAAACCAGCTCTATATATTTATAAATATAAACACACACACAAAAAAACATATACTGTCAACATTTATGCTTATGGAACATATTCGATTTTCTTAATGATCCTTATTGGATAGTTATTGTTCCAACTGTCTATAGTCAAACATCCAGGGTCCTTTGAATTCTTTGAAGTTTAGTGTTTTCCTGTGAAGACAAGAACCCTTCTGTCTATATGTTGCTCTCACTGGTTAATGAATAAAGAAACTGTCTTGGCCTGATAGGGGAAGAACTTAGGTAGGTGGGGAAGACAGAACTGAATTCTGGGAGGAAGAAAGTAGAGTAAGAGAAGCCATGCATCTTCTGCCTGAGACAGACACCTGTTAGAATCCTGCTGGTAAGCCACAGTCATCTGGCAATATACAGATTAATAAAAATGGGTTAAATTAAGATGTAAGAACTAGTCAATTAGAAACTAGAGCTAAGGGGCTAAGCAGTGTTTTAATGAATACAGTTTCTGTGTCGTTATTTTGGTGTAAGCTAGCTACGAGGCCAGGATAAACAAAGGGCCTCCCTCTCCTTGTAACAATTATTGTATAAAATGAAGCAAAAAATGTTTATTAAACAATCCCCACTTCTACCTTGTTTTCTACAAATGCAAAGTTAATTTTTAATTTTCTTCTTAATTATTGTGTGTTTTTGGTTACTAAGCATTTTAGAAATTTCACTTTCTTTTCTGCTGGTCAAGTATACTGTGGCCCAGGTTTGGTGTAATTATGAGAAGTTAGGATTCTAGCAAGGAAAACATTCACAACGGGAACCAAGATAAAGCTAGGTCCTTTCTTACTAACACTAGAATATTATATTATAGCTTTATTTTAAAGTATTGGAATGGATTACAACTGATATTTCAGCACCAAGATTCTGTGTAAAAAAGTTGAAAAGATGCAACTGACATCTGATTTCTACTATTTCTCTCTGGATCATGTTAATTCATGTTTGATTTCTAAATACTTAAGCAACAACTAAGTATGCTTCATTAGCATTTAATCATAAAGTGACATTAATGGCACATCTATTGTGGGAGAGAAATGACTATAATCATTACTTAGGCAAGCAAAATATATATACACCTGCAGCTTGTTCTTTTCATTGATCCTTTGAGTAAAGGAAACCAATTATAATCCAAATCAATAGAGAACGGCAGGAACTAAGTCTATCTTCATGTATTGCTAATTTTGTTTCAGTAAGGTGTACTAAGAAGCCTAAACTTATAGAAGTTCAAATTAGAAACTGACAACCAAATTTTGAAAGACTTGGATTTTGAACAACTTCATTATTTCTTACAATTTCCTTTATATAATGCCCTGAGGTGTTACCTGTTTTATTTTGCAGAAGGAGAATCAGAAAAGTATCTTCTTTATGCTTTTCATAATTATCAGTATTGCTCAGTCTCCTAAATACAGCATGTCACTCTAGCTAAAGGGCTTTTGAGAAGGGACTGGATCTGAAGGCCTCTGATTTTATCAATGGATCCAACTCTTGGTGGGTCACCACTGGAATCTGGTGAAATGTCGGTGGTGTGGACTAAATGGAGGCACTGGAGACATGCTCTGGAAAGACATACCCAGTCCTGCTTCTGATCGAACTGCTTCTGATCTACCTTTTGCCTACTCTGATCTCCATGCTTCCTGGCTGCCATGAATTGAACAGCCTCTTCCACCACAGGATGCTTCTCCATGCAGCTTTGACTCACAAGTTCTTAGGAACAAATCAAACAAAGCAAGGACTGAGACCTTGGAAATAATGAACCAGAAACCTTTCTACTCCGTAAACTGTTTCACTTAATGAAAAGTGCCATTGCTTATCTCATTCACTTTCCCCCAGAACGCTACCCACAAAACAATCCAAGTCTGATGAGTGTTGTTTGATTATGTGAGAGTAATGCTGTTTCCCCCTAAAATTTCACAGTTATTTGCAGAACCTACATCTCCAGGCTAACTTGTACCACATGACTTTGTTATTTATACCGGATTCCACCAGTGTTTTTACTAGAGTCTGTGCTGTGTATATATTTGTATTCTACCTAAGTATTTTTACAGCTGTCAAATATTGTTTCATCCCATAAATATTAAGAAGTTACTATGTCCTAAATATATAGTTGTAAATAAAATAATCAATTTCTATGCTTTCACAGGACTTAAATTCTAGTAGGTGAGCCAGACAACAATTAAGCTGACAGATCTATAATATGGTTGTACATATTCAAAGCAATGTAATGAAATAAAATATTTTGGATTGTAACTATATGTAATATGTGTATTTCACTTTCACATGAAGATTATAATGAGATATTGGGAAGAGTATTGATATTCCTATCTTGTTGTCTCTGAGAAGAGTAATGATGTCTGCATCTGGCTCATTTCACTTGTTATGTAATATGTGTATTGCACTTTCACATGAAGATTATACTGAGATATTGGGAAGAGTATTGATATTCCTATCTTGTTGTCTCTGAGAAGAGTAATGATGTCTGCATCTGGCTCATTTCACTTGTTACGTTTTCCAGGTACATACATGTTTTGAATAATTGCAAAAGCTTGTATTTTTCTAAAAGAATAACATTCTATTGTAACTGTGTGTTTGTATATGTCTGTATTTATACACTATACACATATCATTTTCCTTATTACTCAAAAATTTATCTTTAAAAATAACACAAACTCAGAAACAGAGAATAAAACAATGCTTGCCTTGAGTTGGTGAGTCAGGCAGAGAAGAGATTGATGGGAGCTGCTGCTGAGAGGAAGCTAAACAGTATGTCTGTTGGATGGACAGCCCCAGGGTTGTCACATGCTGACTTGATGATATTTGGATGTCTCGAGGGTTTTGTTTCATGGGAAGATTTTAGTGGTTATTGTGGGACAGTGATAAATATGTTAGTTTGCCTCACTATAGAAATCATATTATTATCTCTATGTATCTCACAATGTATTACAGACATGAATTGTAGCATATATAATTTGTATTTTTACTTAAATAGTTATTGTGCTACTTAGGTCTCCTGAATGACTTCAAGACACAATGTCAACATCCCTCTACTTACACCATAAGCTTCTTTAAAATAATTCAGTTTCACCTATAGCTGAAAAAAAGAATTTGATAATAATAGATAATAACTGAAAAATAGGAAGGGTTTATTATATTCTAGGCACAAGGCTAAGTACTTTGCATAAAAATATTAAATTTTATTTCATTGAATTTCAGTTAATAAAAATACAAATGTAGTTGAACATGTAAGAGGGGGTGGGGACACAAGTCAAATAATCCCCAGATAATTCCAAAAGTTTTCAGTTATTATTCTTTGTTGTAAGGGGAAAACTCACAGAACAGGAATAAGAAGTTCGACCTCAAGGTGTTTAACGTGGAAACAAGAGAAAGAGAGCTGGGCAGCCGGGCGATTTTCTCTGGGTACCCAAAAGGTCACTCCCTAACCTGGTCCAGTCTCTTAAAGGTTATTGGCTGATGGAGGTTCCCCATCATACAAATGCCGTGAACTAAACATTATAATGTTTGTATTATGGACAGAAGCCCCAAAGCTGTTAGATGTGTTTCTCATGTTTATAAATGTATCAAGGAAGTCAGGAATGGGCTCAGGTCTCATCTCTTAAGTATATCCATCTATGTAAAGCGAATAACATTTAGATCAGATTTTAAGTGGAAAGCAGTGAATTTCAGGGTACAAATCATGAACTGTCCGCATGTGGTCACTGGGGAAGCATTAAATTTCAGGATACAAGTCATAAATTGTCTGAGTGTGGTCAGTGGTCTTAATTAGTTAGAGTGACTAATTGAAGTCCAATTTCTCAAAACCAGAGTTCTTGTGTCTTTCTGCTTTTCTTTGGGCTGTTATGAAAGACCACAACCGAGAAGCAATTGAACACAACAATGTATGTTGCTACAAACAGTATCTGTGAGAAAGATGAGATAACTTCTCTGCCAGAGTATTTCGACAGGACATTCAGTGGAATATCAGATATTCCTGGGAAGACCAGAGAAAAGGCCTTTCAAACATTATGGACTCAAAAAAGAATTTGTGGTTGGTGGATACTTAGGCCTTAGTCATTAAGGCTTTCTAGTCTTCAATGCTTACCTGTCTTACGACTTTCTGTCTCCTGTGTATGTTAAAAGTAAAATTATTAAAGTCTGCCGTTACCTTTCTGATCATCTCTTTATTCATTCAACAAGTATTTATTGAGAATGCCATTTATGCCAAGTACTGGTTAGCTGGTTGGTATATTAGTCTAGTTACCTAGTGCACTCTATTACTGTATGCTTTACTACAGTTAATATAATCAATCAAAGGCTGAGTAAATTTGTAAAGAAATTTGTTTATTTCTACAGATTTAAGGATGAGGTACTGCATCTGGCACTGACCTTGAAAACCGAGCTCTGAAGTGAAATGGGATACAGCATGGCAAGGAATGGAAGCTTGTATGTTCACACATGTGTATATGCACATGTGTCCTGCAGTCAATCTCTCTTCTCCTTTTTATGAATCTTTTCAATGACGGAGGCTACAGCCTGATGGCCTTATTCAGTTATGAGCACTCCCAAAGGTCCCAGTTCTGAACACCTTACTTGGGTTAAGCATCCATACTTTCTTAATTCCTCATAATAGGGGTGAGACTTCAATGTTCATTTTGGAGGGAGCAAGACACATTTAAATTGGTATGAATAAAAATTAAGGAGTGTAGTAATAAGGAATGGCGGTGGGGCTGCGTCCCCAAACACCCCAGCCGCCTGCCCGGCTCGGCTAGCTTATGCCCTGAAATAATTACACGGACACTGTATTCATTTAAACACTGCTTTGGCCCTTAGCTCTAGCCCTTACTGGCTAATTCTCACATATTAATTTAGCCCATTTCTAATCATCTGTGTAGCGCCCCTAGGTGCGCTTACCGGGAAGATTCTAGCCTAAGTCCATCCTGGGTTGGAGCTTCATAGCGTGCGTCTTCCCTGGAGCGGGCAGCATGGCGTCTCTCTTGCGTCTGCTCCAGAGAGGAGAGCTGTGGAGTCTGACCTCACTTCCTCTTCCTCCCAGCCTTCCCTTCTGTTTACTCCACCCACCTAAGGGTGGGCCTATCAAATGGGCCTAGCAGTTTCTTTATTGCTTAAACAATGAAATCAACAGATTGATATATGACACTCCACATCAAAGGAGTTAATTTGTCCTTTAAAAGTGCTTTCGAATATCTCTTTTTCTTTTCTATAGTTAATGCATATTGTTAGTTTGTGGTACTAAGAATGGAACCTAAGGCCTTACACGTGCCAGGCAACCACTGAACTTGCCTCAGTAAGTATGCATTATGTTGGAAAACTGTATGTAACATTGTAGATTGTTGGTTTATAAACCAAAACAAGGGTGAATACCCACAGGAGTTTATACAGCCATCCTAAGGCAGACACATACACACACACACACACACACACACACACACACACACAGAAAGAGAGAGAAAGAGAGAGAGAGAGAGAGAGAGAGAGAGAGAGAGAGAGAGAGAAACAGAGAGACAGAGAGATGAGAGAGGAGAAGGGGAATCTTTGGTGAGTACAGGTACATCATATATATGTTGAGTTGAAAGATAAGATACAGACATTGTAGAAGAAAGGGGAAAAAGATGAAAATCTGACCTGATAATAAGGGAATTGAAGGAAAAAAGAACTTATGATGTTATACTTATTTTAAAGGTATTATCTGTAGAGTCTAGAATTAATCAGAGTCTTGAAGCTTTTTCTATGCTTTCTCTTTCTCTTTCTTTCTTTTTTTGTTATGATGCAGTGAAGTGAACAGTAAGGCAACTGAAGAGCTGTAAGAGATGGACTGGGAATCTACAGAAATTGGGAAGCTCTTTAAGATTTCAAGGAATGAATTTTAGTTCTAGGGAATTAATGACTTTCCATAGAATAGCATCTTAGGCTATAAAATACAACTGAAAAGAGGGTACTTTTCAACAGTAAATTAACACACTGGGCACAGATTTATCTGATTTACTCTGAATCTTCAATTAAAAGACTTTGTTGAATGTATTTGGCATGGCATTTATTTCTTTATAAAATTCACTACTGAGGTCAACATCAACAAAAAAAATTATATGATTTTGTGTCAGGTCAAAAATGCAGAAATATATTTTCACTAATGAAAATTTACTTCCTCATTTTGACAAGGTACTTTTTAAAAACTACTGTCAGTCTAGGGTGCTGACACATTCTTACTTGGCAAATTTGTATGGTTTTCTGATCTCTGATTCATTCAGTGTAATTATTTCCAGGACTGTTTAAAAGTTAAGTTGTGAGGGAACCACTTCCATGTGACTGAAGTTCTGTGGTTGGCAGTGAGGTGATCAGAAATGAGTCTAACATCTTTTCCAAGACCTCCTCCCACTTCCAGATCATGTTCTCATTAAGATGGCAATGGCAGAATATTCTTTAGCTATTTAGCCACGTTTTATATCTCTTATTCTGAGCATGAGCATAGCTGTTGTACATGAACACTCCAGTAGGGGAGAAGGAGAGGACGCCAGAAGCTTAGTATCCCTGAATCATGATTATACCAAAAGGATTCTAGGTCAGAATACCATCTCAGTCTTCAAAAAAGCATGCTCCATCAGCTCTGTGGCTGCCTTGCACAGCTGTGCTCGTTCCAAGAAGTTAAAGTGGAGTGTCATCCAGGATATGTTCGTCTGCACCTCAACTATATAACCCCACCTCTAGGTGAATCAGAATATGTGAATGTGTGGGTTTTTTGTTTTTCCTCTTTTTTAAAAGACTTTTATTTATTTATTTTTACCAGAGTGTAAAGCACCTTTGGTTCTGTGTTTTCCTTATCATCTAAGGAGAGACTTTCATATGATTAGTATATTCCAATTAATTTTATACCACCCTGAATTATACCCAGAATTCTGGTTTCATTTCTATCTAGAGTGTACATGTAGGGGCCATTGACTCTCAGCATTCTTTCCTTTGTACCTTATTCAACAGCCTACCTCTTTTCCTTTTTCTGCCGAGGGTGTTAACACTTTTCTGGGCAAGAGCTCATGACTAGGAGAAACCAAATAGTCCATCACATTACTTCTGGCCATAGTGACTACTTTCCACAAAGAGATGAGCTTGTGACTACATGGACAGAATGACAAACAACCAGATTGGTCTGGGATTTCAGGGGAAGAAGATGCTTACTTTTAATTTTGAGGGTTTCAAGATGATAGGTTGTTGGGTTCTGGAGTTCCTCTTGCACTCATTTCCACCTTTAGACCCAGGCAGAAGTGACCTGCTGCTCAATCGTTTCCTCTGGTCATTTTGCTTCTCATTGTTGAAGAACCTCCATGGTCATGGGAACAGGATAGGAGGTGCACTTTCAGACCTCTGTAGTGAACAGGGGAAACTTTTAATGATTGTGTGCTCTAAGCTCAGACCTGTAGACTCTATAAGACCCCCCTCATTATCAGGATATAACTGGGATGACAATCAGCCCCCACCCACTATTCATCTTAAATAATAAATCAGTTAAAAATTGCCTGTTAGCCATGCCCTACCCACATACACTGAGTTGTTTCCTTCTTTGTGCTTCCTTTCCTTTCCACAAATGTCAATACCTAACCATTATGGTATATTTATTTATTTATTTATTTGTGTTTTTTCAAGACAGGGTTTCTCTATAGCTTTGGGACCTGTCCTGGAAGGCTAGTCTCAAACTCACAGAGATCCATCTGTCTCTGCCTCCTGAGTGCTGGGATTAAAGATGTGAGCCACCACCGCCCAGCCAGTATTTTGTTTATCCCTTTATTTGTTCATAGCTCCATCTACGTTATCCACTCATCAACTCCATGGCACCTACAAAGGACTGATTCCATGATCTCTATAGATACCAAAGTCTGAATGTGGTGCTTATCTCTCATATAACATTCCAAAATATTTGTAGACAACTTGGAGCTATGGTGCTGCACACTTTAAATCATCTCAAAGTTATTTATAATACCTTGAAGAAAGTTAGTGATAGTAGTTATATTATTTAGGGGATGATAGTGAGAAATAGAAAAAAATCTTCACATGTCCATTTAAAATGAAATAAAATGTGTGCTATCTTTGCCTAGTTGAATCCACAACTGAGGAATCCATGGGCAAGGAAGGCTGTTTCACTACTGATAAATATTTAATACATACATGAAGGAAAGGCTTTTGAAAAGTTGCTTCCTTTTAATCTTCTACCTGACATTTTGTTCTTTTTGTTTTCTAAAACTCTTAGTTCTCTGAATAAACTGTTTTCCCTTTCCTTTTCTCATCTACTTTTTTGTATTTACTATAAAATAAGATTTTTATGTTCCTATTTCAGAGATCACTTGAACTTCTAGAAGTTGGCCATTTATTCATTAATGATTTTAAGAATATTTGTCTTTACTAATAACTTAGTGCTTTTCTTGAAAGGGTTCACTAATGTTTAGTTAGTTGTTTTGGTTTCCTTGTCTGTTGGCTTTGTGAGAACCTTACACAACAACGAGAGAGGAAGTAAAGAGGATCAAAGTCTGTGTACATTTTCAAGTAAAGCCTGGTATTTAATTATAGGGAAATTTTCTAAGAGCTATGAGTCAGACCTGCTAAATATTTCACTAACGCTAGTTATTCCATTTTTTTTTTTGATTTTTTAAGACAGGGTTTCTCTGCAGCTTTGGAGCCTGTCCTGGAACTAGCTCTTGTAGTCCAGGCTGGCCTCAAACTCATAGAAACCTGCCTGCCTCTGCCTCCCAAGTGCAGAGATTAAAGGCATGTACTGCCACCACCTGGCCTAGTCATTCAAACTTAACAAGAGTCTTTCAAAGCAGGTAGATTTGAGATTTGTTATTTCCACTTTGCAGAAGAGTCTCGTGAAGCTTGGAGAGAGAGAGAGAGAGAGAGAGAGAGAGAGAGAGAGAGAGAGAGAGAGAGAGAGAGAACTTTGTACTAGCTAGAACCAGACCCAGAGTTTTATCATGCACCCATATCCTTCAACATGAGTAAAGCAGAAAGACATATTCATCATGTTTGGCTTTAATAATAAACATTTACTGAAAACTCTACTTCCCCAATTTTTTTCATGCAATTTTCTTCAAATAAAGTGGGAACTGAAAAAGCCTTACCTTCCTACGTGGATTCAGTAACTGGGGCCTCTAGCATCTTGCATTGCCTCTTTAATAAACTGCTCATAAGAAAACTTTCCTCAAAATCTAGCAATCACACTTTTATTTTGGGGGTACACTAAAGCATTTTATAAATATAAAGAGCAAGAAAACAACTCAGCGAGTGACACAGATAAAATTTTGTTATGTGACCTATATTGGTCTATATTGGGTTCCACAGCAGCCTTGAGAAGAGGAGAGTCAGAGGTTACATCATCATGGTAATTCGTACAGAAGAGAAACCTATGACCTGAGAATAAGGCAAACTTCTCTGAAAAAGGCAAACCCAACTTTGACTTCAAAGGTAAGTCATTCCATAGGCATTCCAAAGGTTTTCACCTCTGACTAGATAAGATAGTTTTGATCACTTGTTTCCTTTTAATTTGTGAAAGAAAAATGTAACTGAATTCTATAGTGAGTTGTGACTGGAAATGTCAGGGTGTTTTGCACAATAACAGATTTGAGGGTGCCTCTGTAGGTCTTTGTTGACATATGCATTGTAGAGGAAGTTGTTAGATTGCTTGTGCTTTACCAAATGCAAGCTATGCTCATTGCCAAATTTAGATCTGGCTTTCTTCTTCCAAAGAATTATGCATAATTTTTTATGGATCTCTTGGGAATTCTGGAAATGAAGATACTAGGAGTAGAATCCTGACTCCTTGGCTAGATGTACCTTGGAAAACTTACTTTGTTCACATGTAGTAGGGGGAGTGAGAAGTACTATTTTGTAGGAGATGATGAGGATTAAATAAAATATTCATGTCAAGTGGATAAAGGAATCTCTCCATCGTTTGAGTGGAATTTGGTAGTATCGAGTACAAGTTGTACCCCTGAGGTTGCACTGCCTATAAAATATGAGATATTTAGGGCTTTGCCATTTGATAATGGTGAATATATTGACTATTATAATCAATGTAGAGCAAGCTTTTATTAAATATTAACCTTACAATGGAGTAGAGTACAAAGAGAAAGTAACCTGAACCCTGTTCATATGCCCTCATTACATAATTTTGATCTGCATCTTCTTTCTAATTTATTCTTTTTCTGTAGTCATAAAGGCTGCCATAATAATTCTCACATTTTTTTAAACCAGATTTCTATCTTTCCTTAGTGAGGTAAGGTCGTGGCTGAAGGGCATTTGTGAATAACAGTAGAACCGGCACAGCAACTTCATAACTCTCATATATCAGCTGACTTTCATGGGGAGAGGGGAGAGAGTTCTTACTTCTGAAAGGCAAAGCTAACAACTTAAACTCAAGCAAATCCTCAAAACAGTAAAGCCAGAATATAATCTAAGAACTGCCTTCTGTGTTGGGAGTTTCCTTAGGATCTGTATGATAACTGATTGCAGTGCTGCTAGGGCTAAAATTTTCCATTAAATGTCCTACCTGGCTTACTAGGATAACAAACTTACTGGGAGGTATAGTGGTGGTGGAGACTGAGCTTCATGAGAAAGTCTGTATATCAATTCATCTGATGTCTGTTAAGACTTAACAGACAAAGTTCCTTACAACCCATCGCCCTATATAATCTGTTTCACAGAATGTTCAAATAATTTTCTGCTATTATTCCAAGAAGATAGTCTTGGTTATTTGATATAGAAACAAAAAGAAATATCCATATTTTCCATAGAATTTAATCAAGATCATATCCTTAATGACATCAAATGACTGTGAAAGACAAAGATTCATTCATTTATTAAAAAAATTTATCACCAGTAAATGGTTGTATTTAATAGAATGGGTTATGGAACTTAGACATATTTCAAATTTGCCTATTCTCTTGTTTAGTTTTGAGGAGGATTAAGTCCCAGTTTCTATATCTGTAGCTTTTGGCTAGTAGCAAATAGTATCTAAATCATAGGGTTGTTGTAGCCACATGTTGGGGTGACATATGTCATGGTCCAGCCTTGAGAGGTTTGTACATTCCAGGGTAGTGGTGTGTGGAAGAGAAATGTTAGGCCCAATAAACAGAGTTACAAAAGAAACACAGAGACATAGTACTGGGAGGGCAATCCAATGACTACTAAATGTGCCCTTGTTTATTTCTTATGATCTTTAAATACCCTAATCCACAAGAGGGGAAGAAAGAAAAATACTTTTTTAATCTGATACAAGCAACAAACAAAGTGATTATCATCTTAATTCTCAAATCCACAAGTAACCACACCCTAGGTCAAGACATCCTGTTAGTAGCCACACCTTAAGTCAAATCTCCTATCAATAACTTTAAAGGAGCAAGATTAGGCCTGAACTCTCTGACCTCTAGTCAAGGTGAAACAGGTCCACTTCTGTGGTCTCCCACACAAGGCCATGTTGAAGATAGATGCCTGGCACATAGGTGTTAATGTTAATATATTATTGATTGCCTACTGTGTGCCAGGTTGTGTCTTAAGGATGGAAAAGAGAGCAATAGACAAAGCAGAAAAAGATTATAATATCATAGGGCCTGCCCTCAATCATTCTTGTGTGTAAGAAAAGTAACTAGTCATCATGACATTGCATACATTGTGGTTTTGCATTATGATATAAATTGTGTGGTAGCTGCATGTATTTATGTGTTCAATAATATGATATATAATTTTAAATGACACTCAACATTTTTCAATTTCATTCTTGTAGACAGGGTTTACTATGTAGTTCTGACTGGCCTGGAACTCACTATTCTCCTGCCTCAACCTGGGTGTTGAGATTACAGTTATGTATGAACCATATATGCCCATCTACCTTCCATATTTCTTTCTTACTTTAGATTTTACATTTATGCATAATGTGTAACCACATGAGGAAGTTAGAAGACAACTTGTGGGAGTCAGCCCTTTTTTTCCATCATGAAGGTCAAATGATCTAACTTAGGTCAACAGACTTGGTAGCAGAAGCTATTACCTGTTAAACCATCTCACTGGCTATACCATCCATATTTATTTTTCCTTTTATTGAAATTATATTATTTACTCACATAATATAGCCTGGCTATGAGTTTCTTTTTCTCTGCTTTCCTCCCATCTCTGTACTCCCTCTCTGTCTCTCATTAAAAAAGAACAGGCTTCTAAGATATAATAATAAAATATAACAAACTAAGCGTGAGATAAAATGAAAACTATCACATCGAAGTTGGAGAAGACAAAAAAACAAACAAACAAACAAACAAAAAAAAAACAGAGGGAAAAGAGCCCAAGAGGTGGCATAAGAAACAGAGACCCACTCATTCACATATTCACAAATCCCATAAAAACACTAAACTGGAAGCTGTAATAAATGTACAGAGGACCCAGTGCTGATCCTCACAGGCCCTGTGAATGCTGCTGCGTCTGACTCTATGAGTTCATATGAGCCTTGATCATTTTGACTTAGAGGGCCTTGTTTTCTTAGCACCATTCATCCCCTCTGACATCTAATTTAGGGCTGAGTGTTCCATGATCTCTCATTCTTTGTGTAAAATCTGACTGTGTGCTTGTTCCTGTGTGCTGCAGGCAGAAGCTTCTCTAGTGATGGCTGGACAAAGCCCCAATCTATGAGTATAGCAGAATATAATTAGGAGTCATTTTAACATTTTTATAACTGGAGCTTTTTATAAGACAAGCAATACTAAGTATATATTACTTCAAACGTTCCTTCAAATTGTAAAAGGTTAGAAACAGTCACAGAGATTCAATAATATGCTGTTATCTAAGGCTATACTTGTTTCACTTTAACTTGTTTCAAGTCCTTTAACTGCTTGCTCTGTAAGCCTCATAGCCATTAGGTGTGACAAAGCAGATATTATACACACTGCCAGTCATGGAATGCTTAATTCAGATTAAATGTCATACATAAACATTATGTAGATTAATATCTGGAAAAACTAGAGTAGGAATCTGGGTGTTTGAATTCTTGCTTCATTTGATTTTCTGACAATGCAATATTCAAAATATTCAAAAGCACTTGAAGAAATGTTAAAAATATTGACTAAACCCTTAAACTATTTAAACTTTATTATTCATCTGGTTATATGATTCAGGTTATATATACTTTTAATTACCTCTATCACCTCTGTGTGTTGGTCAGTTCTTTTGGAAACTGTTGAATTTCTTCTTTGAAATCCTAAAACATGTTCCTAAAATATTTTAAATAATTTTATAGTTATACTCCCCACACTAAGTGGTGTATTTAAGCTATTTGTAAAAATTATTTATTTTAAAATATACAGAAAAACTTCTGGGGTGTTGGAATGTTGGGGATTCCAAAAGAAGGTGATATCAAATATCACTATGGTAAAGTAGACAAAATTAGGACTATGATAAACATGTGTCTAGTTCTTTTCATCTGCTGAAAAAATATATTGGGTCCTTTGAGTGGTTCCAGGACAGTGTTGCACACTGTCTGTTTCAGATCTCAGAATACCACACTTCGGGCTCTTGTTGTACTGAGAATGGTGATTGGCAGGAGAAGGAGAGTCTTAAAAGGCATCTCTCATTGGCCTTCTCTCATCCCTGTTTTCTTTCAGTTTTCTCTCAAGCAGACCATAGAACTAAAAGTTCACTCCTCTCATATGGATCACAAAAACTGAAATTCCTTTCCAAAGTTCAATCTATAAAAGCCAGAAAGTTCATGTTCTGACTTTCTCTGCCTTTAAGTGTTATGTCTGGTTATAAGAGAATTCACTAACCTACCCTGCCTGAAAGATTAGCTTCATTCCTGAAGAGTTTTGTATTAGGGAGCGAATGGTACAATGACTAGCCAGTAAGAATCTGAGCAGTAGGTACTGCAGAATTCCCCTGGACCATTACCATGAGGTCATACTTCAGTTGTGTTTAATTGCATTTCTTCATGACTGGATATTCTTTATGGAACTCAAGAAATGTTCTATGAGTTTGGGTCTAGAGTTTGGAGGGATTCTGTATCACATATAAATTTTGTTGTTGTTTTCCTCAATGACATGTGCCAGTCTTGACCTCTGTGATATGAGGAGACATTACTTTTCACCCCTAAATATCAGCAAATATATGCTGTTTGGATTTCAAAGATACTCTACAGTGAAAAAAAGTTCTAGATAACTATTCAATAATAATCTTCTCTTTAGAAAGGAGAAATGTTATGATTAAATTATAATCTCAAAAAGAAAAAATGATGGGCACCAAATAATTAGTTTAAAAATTAGTAATTAAAGGAAATGGATTTTAAAAAGTCTTCCCTTGAAGTCTTTATGTCAGTGTTTCTCAATATCTTCATGATCTTCACGGATATCTGAGAATCACTCTGGCACCATTAATAATTTGTGATCAGAACAATTCTCAAGAAATCAGTGTTGTACAATTATATGGTTTTGTAAGAAAAAGATATGATAAGAGCAATTCTGTTTTCTAGATACAGATAGTGTCTCTTTTATAAATATAGATAATGGGAACACATAATTTCCATGTAGTAACAACAAAATTAATTCACTAGGTGTCTTCAAGAAGTTAACGCCTTAAAAAGATATGGCATATTGAAATTAATTTGACTACTCAGAAAAATTAACGTGAATAGTATTCTTTTTAGTTTTAGACTTAGACTTTGAAATTGGATCTTTAATACAATGAAACTTATAGTCAGTCACATTCCTTATAAAAAGCCTCAACTAATCAATATGTGCTTAAAGCACAGATTTTAATCTTTGAAATTTTAAATTGGGACTGGTGAAATGGCTTAGTGGGTAAGAGCACTTGCTGCTCTTCCAGAGGATCAGAAGTTGGTTGCTAGCACCCATTTCCAGTGACTTACAACTATGTGCAAGTCCAGGACTAAGAAATTGATAGCTTTTTCTGGTCTCCTCATGTGCCCAGGTATAAGTGGCATTCGCTCACATAGACACAGACGGATATATCCCATACATGAGAGAAAAATATGTGATGATTTTCTTTCTATGGTAATATAATTGGTTAATTTATCAAAGTATATTTAATATGCATGCTTTAAAAAGTCATAATAAAACTCTTTATTTTATAAAACCACTCCAAGAAAATTGTGATGGCTAATCTGATTGTCAACTTGATTGATTATATCTGGAATTAATGAAAACTCAAGCAATTGGGTACATCTGTGACAAATTGTTCTTGGTTGGCTTCTTTGGGGTGGGAAGACCTATCCTAAATCTAGGCCACATCTTCTGGTATCAGCCCATATGAAAAGCTTTTGTCTTCTTGCTCTCACTCTTGCTGGCAATTTCATCTATCCTTCTGCGGAAACATTCCTTCACTGGTATTAGAACTGACTTCTTTAGGATCCCTACATAGACTGGAGGCCAGTTGTGACATGTTCACTGAACAACTATGAGTTCTTGGCCTTTCTGTTAGGAGACAGCCATTGTTTGGAATAGCAAGACCACAGACTGTATGCTTGTCAACCACTCTAATAAATCCCCACTAATTAGACATATGTTAACCCTATTTTGTTCCTTTAGAAAATCTTGACTGATTTTTAAAAAAACGGAGACAATAATCAATTTTCCAAAATATGTTAAGAATCAGGTACATAGATAATAAAGTTTGCTTGAGAGAAATTTAAAAATTGACATATGTATAATGGAGGAGGCAGAAGCCACGTGGCAGGGAAGGACTCAGGTGAAAAGAAGATGTACAATGAACACTGAGCATGTCTAACAAGCTGGAAAGGAAACACCTGAGAAGGGCTAACAAATTTTCTGGGCAATTTTGCCTTACATGTGACCCGTGGCTCTTTCTAAAGATAATCTATTTGGAAAATAAATTATATAAATAAACCTTATATCAAACAATAAAGAAACAGTCACAAAGCTTTTATTGTATTTAGGTACAGGATGAACTTTCTTTGCTGTCCCCAACAGTATATCAAAGCAAAGGCAAACTTACTTCCTCTCCATCAGAATGAGACCTCTCTCCATTGAGAACCAGTGCTAGTCAATACTCTGTATGACCACCCTTTTAGCTTTGACATCACTAGTTAAGTCTTACTTGCTACAAGAATCACAGTGTTGAAGATGTATGGAAAATACAAAACATGGAAGCACAGAGTGTTGTCCACCATGTTGTGTAATCACTCCAGAAGAACTTCCCTGTGACTAAGGAAATAGCACCTTTTGTCAAAAGAAAGTCCCCTAAAGTCATGTGTTTGTATCTCTTTTCTCTGCTGCAGCAAGCTCTGCTCTTTGAACTGTCCCTTGTACACTGTCAACAGCCAAGAAGTTTTTGTTGAACACAAAAGTGACAGTTCAAGTTCAATATGTTCTTCCCCTTATAAATGATTGTTCAGTTTTGTCATTCCTGTGACCAGACTATCTCCCATTCTACTTCTTTGCTTTTCTGTGTTGCTGCAAATCACTTATTTCTTTTTAATCCAACAGTTTCTGGGTATTGCTGAAGCTTTTGATGAGTTTGTGGCTTCTTTCATCTTGTCAAGATTTAATCAAGGTTTTTCAGTATTCTTTTGCCTATACCTCTATTAGAAAAAATTCATTTGTGTGCCAGAGAGAAGATTTTATTGTTTTTTTTTTTGAAAAAAAAATTTCCCCCTCCTCCCAGCCTCCCATTTCCCTCCCCCTCCTCCCACTCCTCTTCCCCTCCCCCCACTCCTCTCCCTCTCCAGTGTGAAGAGCAGTCAGGGTTCCCTTCCCTGTGGAAAGTCCAAAGTCCTCCCCCCTCCATCCTGGTCTAGGAAGGTGAACATCCAAACTGGCTAGGCTCCCACAAAGCCAGAACATGAAGAAGGATCAAGACCCAGTGCCATTGTCCTTGGCTTCACAGCAGCCCTCATTGTTCGCCATATTCAGAGAGTCCGGTATTATCCCATGCTTTTTCAGTCACAGTCCAGCTGGCCTTGGTGAGCTCCCAGCGGTAAAAAACAATGACTTCTTGAATTTTGCATGCAAATGGATGGAAATAGAAAACACTATCCTGAGTGAGGTAACCCAGACCCAAAAAGATGAACATGGGATGTACTCACTCATAATAGGTCAGTAAGCCTATAATATGATATCCTAAAAAAGCTAAATAAGAAGGTGAACCCAAAGAAAAACATATAGCTATCCTCCTGGTTATGGGAAGTAGACAAGATTGCCGGGCAAAAAATTGGGATCTTGGGGGTGGAGTGGGAGGGAGGTAAGGGGAGATGGGGAAAGAAAGTGAGAAGGGGAGGATGGGAGGAACTTGGGAAAACGGGATGATTGAGATAAAGGAAGGTTGGATAGGGGAGCAGGGAAGCACATATCTTAATTAAGGGAGCCATCTTAGGGTTGGCAAGAGACTTGGACCTAGAGGGGCTCCCAGGTGCCCAGGGCGATGTCCCCAGTTAGCTCCTGGGGCAGCTGAGGATAGGGAACCTGAAATGACCCGATCTTATAGCCATACTGATGAATATCTTGCATATCACCATAGAACCTTCATCTGGCGATGGATGGAGATAGAGACAGAGACCCACACTGGAGCACTGGACTGAGCTCCCAAGGTCCCAATGAGGAGCAGAAGGAGGGAGAACATGAGCAAAGAAGTCAGGTTCACAAGGGGTGTACCCACCCACGGAGACAATGGGACTGATCTATTGGGATTTTATTGTTTAATTAGTGGGTTATCACTTAGTAGGAAAACATCCTAACAGAGTATAGATCACATGTTCGATTAGTTCATGATGGTACTATCTAACTGTGTAGTTTTCCAGTTTCTCCATGGAAAGGCAATAATTATATAATTGATCTAAGATTCTTTCACAAACAAAGTATACTCAGAGAGTAACACATATGTGCTAACACTTCTGCATGTATTCTGAGATAAAGAGTCCATGTACCAAGACTGACTTTATCTAGGACAGAACAGGCCTGAGGCAGTGATCTCCGTGGGAGCTAGACTGAACCATCTACCTAGGTCGAAGTGGGCCTAGGAAAGTGAGCTCCATGGGAATGGGAGTGGATCCAGTCCAGGGACATTTAAGGATGCAGTACTCAGCCTGGGCCAGAGCAGACCTGAGACAGTGAACTCCATAAGAAGAGGTACAGAGGAGCAACCACTGAGTGAGTAAGCCAGAGACAGAAACTGCTGTGGGTCCAGATGTTAATCTGGGACCTTCAAGGTAGTAGACCTAAGCCAGAACCCTTGTGGGTCTGGGTGTGAGTCTAGGACCTCCTAGGAACTAGGCCTGAGCCAGGTCCTCTGTGGATCAGGGCATGAATCTGGCACCTCTGAAAGAGTAGGCATGAACCAGAGATATCTGCAGGTCCAGGATTTGGTCTAGGATATCACAGGGAATAGGAAGAGACCAGAAACCTCTGCAGGTCTGAGCATAAGTCTGGGATTTCTCAGGGAGTAAGCCTGACCCAGGTCCTCTGCAGGTCTGGGTATACACAAGCCTGGGAACTCCAAGGGAGTAGATCAGAGCCAGAGTCCTTTATAGGACCAGCACCAAGCCAGGGACCTCTGCAGGAACAGATCCAGACCAGGGATATTTACAGAAACAGGTCTTAGCTGACAACATAGGATAAAGCAGGCCTGAGACAGCAATCTCCAAGGAAGTCGAGCAAAGCCTAGGAACACAGAGCAACCTATAGGAACACGGAGTGACAAAAGGGGTAACTAGAATCATGGCACTGACTGTACCATTAGGACAAATATCTGTGTCTTGGATTCACTGGCACCTAGAAGATTAATCAACAGAATCACAGACAGCCCCAATCACACCTATTAGAAGAAAAGATGAATAGAAAAGGTAAGAAAACATGCAACACCATAAAGAGCAACATGACACCAGTAAAACCTAAAGACCCTACAACAGTAAGAGTTGAACAACAAAATATAAATGAAGCAGAAGAAAATGACCTAGAAAATAACTCCAGGAGAATGTTTGAAACTCTTAAAGAGGAAATGAGAAATTCCCTCAAAGAAATGAAGGAAAATACAAAAAAATTGGAGGACATCAGCAAATACCTTAAAGAAAACCAAGAAAAAGCAAACACATATATGAAAGAAACTTTTCAAGACTTGAAAACTGAAATAGAGATAATAACGAAAACACAAGCCTAGGGAATATTAGAAACAGATATCATGAGAAAATGATCAGGACCCACAAACACAAGCATGAAAAGCAGAATACAAGAGATGGAAGGGAGAGTCTCAAGCACTGAAGATACAATAGAGGAAATAGACTCATCAGTCATAGAAAACATTAAATATAACAAAATCTTAACACCAAATATCCAGGAAATATGGGACAAAATGAAAGGACCAAACCTAAAAATAATAGGTATAGAACAAGTTCAACTCAAAATCACAGATAATATATTTAACAAAATCATAAAAGAGAAGTTTCCCAACTTAAAGAAAGATAAGCCTATGAAGATATAAGAAGCTTACAGAACATCAAACATACTGGATAAAACAAAATAAGTTTCCTCACCACATAATCAAAACACTAAACATACAAAGTTAAGAAAGAATATAAAGAGCTGCAAAGGAAAAAGCAAAGTAACATATAAAGGCAGACCTATCAGAATTATACCTGACTTTTCATTGGAGACAATGAAAGCCAGAAGGTCATGGTCAAGCATTATGCAGACATTAAGAGACCATGGATGACAGCCCAAACTACTATACCCAGCAAAACTTTCAATCACCAAAGAAGGACAAAGCAAGATACTCCATGACAAAACAAGACTTAACTAACAACTAGCCACAAACCCAGATCTATACAAAATACTAGAAAGAAAACTCCAACCAAAGGAAGTTGGCTACATCGACAAAAACACAGACAATTGATGATATCATAGCAGAAAATCCCAAAGAAGGGGAAAACGCACAAATTAACATTACCGACAATAAAAACTAAATTAACAGGAGATAGGAATCACTGGTCATTAATATCCCTTAATATAAATAGACTCAATTCACCTATACAAAGGCACAGGCTAACAGATTGGATACAAAAACAGAAACTATCCTTCTTCTGCAGATAAGAAACATATACTTCAAACTTAAAGACAGACATCATCTCAGAGTAAAGGGTTAGGAAAAAATATTCTAATCAAGTGGACCTAAGGAACAAGCGGTTGTCGCTATTCTAATATCTAAGAAAATAGACTTCAAACTAAAATCAATCAAAAGAGACAAAAAAGAACATTTTATATTATTCACAGGAAAAATCCCTCAAGTAGAAACCTCAATACTGAACATCTATGCCCCAAATACAAGGGTAACCTTATATGTAAAAGAAACACTTCTAAAGCTTAAATCATACATTAAACCCCACACACTAATAGTGGGAGACTTCAACACTCTTTTCTCACCACTGGACAGGCCAGTCATACAAAAAAATGAACAGAGAAATAAGGGAACTAACAGATGTTATTACTCAAATGGACTTAACAGATATTTATAGAATATTCCATCTAAACATAAAGAATATACCTACTTCTCAGCACCTTTTTGAGATGGAACCATCTCAAAAATTGACCGCATACTCAGTAACAAAACAAATCTCAACAAATACAAAAAGAATTGGAATAAGCCCATGTATCTTATCAGATCACCATGGGTTAAAACTAGAATTCAACAGCAATACTAATTCCAGAAAGCCCACAAATACATGGAAATTAAACAATGCTTACCTGAATCATCAATGCGTCAAGGAAGGAATAAAGGGAGAAATGAAAGACTTCCTAAAATTCAATGAAAATGACCACACAACATACCCAAATTTATTGAACCCAATAAAAGCAATGCTAAGAGGAAAGTTCATAGCACTAAATGCCTACATAAAGAAGCTGGAAATATTCCACAATAGAAACAAAGAAAACAATATGACAAAGAATCAATAAGACAAAGAGTTAGTCCTTTGAGAAAATCAACAAAATAGACAAACCTTTATCCAAATTAACAAAAAGGCTAAGAGAGAATATCCAAATTAACAAAATCAGAAATGAAAAGGGGGGCATAACAACAGACATGGAGTAAATACAGAGAATCATCAGGTCATATTTCAAAAACCTATACTCCTCAAAATTGGAAAACTTGAAGAAAATCAACAACTTTCTTGATAACCATCACTTACCAAAATTAAATCAATTCCAGATAAGCAAATTAAACAGACCTATAATTGCTGAAGAAATAGAAACAGTCATCAAAAGTCTCCCAACAAAGAAAAGCCCAAGACCAGATGGTTTCATCTCAGAATTCTACAAGATTTTCAAAGAAGCACTAATATCAATACTCCTCAAATTATTCAACAATAGAAACAGAAGAAAGACTGCCAAACTCTTTTTATGAGGCTACAATTACCTTGATAACCAAATCACATAAAGATATTACTAAAAAAGACAATTACAGTCCAATCTCACAGTGTAGGAGGTTCTTCTGTTCATGTGTTACTTTCATTGGTTAATGAATAAAGAAACTGCATTGGGGCTGATAGAGCAGAACTTAGGTAGGAGAAGAAAGACAGAAATGAATGCTGGGAAGAAGGGCAGAGTGAGAGAAGCCATGGATCCTCTGCCTGAGATGGATGCCAGTTAGAATCTCAAGTAAGCCACAGCCACGTGGCGATACACAGATTAATGGAGATGGGTTAAATTAATATGTAAGAATTAGTCATAAGTAGTTAGAGCTAGTGGCCTAGCAGTGTTTCAATTAATACAGTTTCTGTGTGGTTATTTCAGGTATAAGCTAGCTGGGTGACTGGGCCAAGCAAGCAGCTCTGCTCCCTCTAACAATCTCCCTCATGAACACTGATGCAAAAATACTAAATAAAATACTGGCAAATCAAATCCAAAAACACATCAGAACCATCATCCACCATGACCAAGTCAGCTTTATCCCAGAGATGCAGGAATGGTTCAACATATGAAAATTTGTCAAAGTAATTGACCATATAAACAATCTGAAAAATAATAACCACATGATCATCTCAGCTTTCGACAAAATACAATATCCCTTCATGGTAAAGGTCTTAGAGAGAACAGGGATACTAGGAATATACCTAAACATAATAAAGGCAATATACAGCAAACCAACAGCAAACATCAAACTAAATGGAGAGAAACTCCCAGTGATTCCACTGAAATCAGGAACAAAACAAGGCTGTCCACTCTCTCTATATCTATTCTATACAGTTCTTGAGGTCTTAGCTAGAGCAATAAGACAACAAAAGGAGATCAAGAGGATACAAATCAGGAAAACAAAAGTCAAACTCTCACTATTTGTGATGATATGATAGTTTACATAAACAACTCCACAAATTCTACCAAGGAACTTCTACAACTCATAAACATTTTCAGTAATGTAGCAGGATACAAGATTAACTCAAAAAATCAGTAGCCCTCCTGTACACAGATGATAAAATGACTGGGAAAAAAATCAGAGAAACATCACCCTTCACAATAGCCACAAATAGCATAAAATATTTTGGAGTAACTCTAACCAAACAAGTGGAAGACTTGTATCATAAGAACTTTAAACCTTTGAAGAAAGAAATTGAAGAAGTCACCAGAAAGTTGAAAGATCTCCTATGCTCTTGGGTAAGTAAAATTAACATAGTAAACATGGTGATCTTGGTAAGATTTGCTTTTGGTAAAAGCAATCTACAAAGCAATCTACCGATTCAATGCAATGCCCATCAAAATCTCAGTAAAATTCTTCACAGACTTCGAAAAGAATGATACTCAACTTCATATGGAAAAGCAAAAAACCCAGGATAGCCGAGACAACACTGTATAATAAACTTCTGGTGGCATCACAATCCCTGACTTCAAACTCTACTCTAGAGTTACAGTATTGAAAACAGACTGGTGTTGGCCTAAGAACAGACAAGAGGACAATGGAACCAAATAAAAGACCTGGATATTAATCCACATACCTTCGAACACCTGATTTTTTTTATAAAGAAGCAAGAAAATATCAAATGGAAAAAAGAAAGCATATTTAACAAATGGTGCTGGCATAACTGGATATCAACATGTAGAAGAATGAAAATAGACCCGTATCTATCACCATGCACAAAACTTGAGTCCAAATGGATCAACGATCCCAACATTCAGCCACACTGAACCTCATAGAAGAGAAAGTGTACTTGAGAGCATTGGCACAGAAGACCACTTTCTAAATATGATCCCAGTAGCACAGACACTGGGAGAAAGAATTAATAAATGGGACCTCCTAAAACTGAAAAGCTTCTGTAAAGCAAAGGACATGATCAGCAAGACAAAATGACAGCCTACAGAATGGGAAACGATCTTCATTAACCCCACATCAGACAGAGGTCTGATCTTCCAAAAATGCAAAGAACTCAAAAAATTGGTCATCAGAAGAGCAAATAATCTAATAAAAAATGAAGTACAGACCTAAACAGAGAACTCTCAACAGAGGAATCTAAAATGGCTGAAAGACATTTAAGGAAAGGTTCAACATCCTTAGTCATCAGAGAATTGCAAATCAAAACAACTCTGAGATTCCATCAGAATGTAAGAATGTACAAGATCAAAAGCACTGATGACAACTTATGCTGGAGTAAAGGGAACACTTCTACATTTCTGGTGGTAATGCAAACTGGTACAGCCCCTTTGCATGTCAGTGTGGTGATTTCTCAGAAAATTAGGAAAAAACCTTTCTCAAGACCCTCTTTTGGGTATTTATTTGCGTATTAACCACTTTTGGGTATATATCCAAAGGATGCTCAATTGTGCCACAAAGACATGTGATCAACTATGTTTATAACTACATTGTTTGTCATAGCCAGAACCTGGATACAACCTACATACTCCTCGACTGAAGAATGGATAAAAAAAATATATGGTACATTTACGCAATGCAGTACTACACAGCAGAAAAAAATAACAACATAATGAACTTTACAGGCAAATGGATGGAGCTAAAATATACCAGTTTGAGTGTCGTAATCCAGACCCAGAAAGACAATTATCACATGTACTCACTCATAAGTGTTCTTTAAACATAAAGCAAAGAAAACCAGCCTACAAAATCATAATCTTAGAGTACCTAGACAACATTGAGGATCCTAAGAGAGACATACATACATTTAATCTACATGGGAAGTAGAAAAAGACAAGATCTCCTGAGTAAATGGGAAGCATGGGAACCTTGGGAGAGAGTGGAAGTGGAGGGGAGAGTCAGGGAGGGGAGCAGAGGAAAATGTAGAGCTCAATAAAAATTTTTTAAAGAAGACTGACCTTATTATAGCAATATATTCTGCTCCTATGCAATTCCTTTTATCATGTCTTTTCAGTTCCAAGTTATTTATTTCATTTCATTTTAAAAAGTTGATATATTGTTTTATATGCCATGCATTTTTTTTCTATAAAAAAGGAATTTCAATCTAGTCTCTGTGGCCAGTCATGTGAGGAGTCAAGGAAGTAATGTCATATGTTACATGGTCTGAAAACTTTTGTCTGTGGCTAGGTTTTTTCAAATAAGGAAATTGTGGTGTGACAGACAATCCATATAGATTCTCAAGTATATGCAAACTTCTCTAACTCCATTTAGCCCCACCTATCACCACCTCCAGCTTTGTGCTTTTCATAACCTTACCTACACCATAATTTTGCTGAGAGTCTGGCAACGGGAACCCCTCTGAGACATATTTCTTTTCTAACATAATATATTTTTAATAATTACTTTGCTTACTTTTGATAGAAATAACTTTGTGTCTGAATCACAAGTCTGTCATGCTTAGATTGTCCAGAGGCAGGTAATACTTTAGATACCTGAATTCTTTGCTCCTAACATTTCTCCTCCGTAAAAATCAAAATATTTTTTTGTTAGCACAAGTGGGAAGCCTGTGAGACACCCATCCCCAACCCAAGAGTGCTATGTGGAGAATTTCCCAATTCTAATATAAATAATCCAGTGTGGCAGTTGGAATAATGTCTCCCAGGAAGTTCTGATCCTAAACCTGACATACAAATGTGTTCATGACACTTGTAAAGGGACTTTGCGGGTATGACTAAGGGTCTGTGCTTTGAGATGGGGGTAATAGGATTAGTCAGATTGTTTTTCAGTCATAGACCATTTTCAGCCAGGCAGCTTTTCCTCTGGTCACAGAGACTTCATGACAGAAGACAGTCAGAGAAATTTCATAAAAAACTCCCATCTGATTTTTCTGGCTTTGAAGACAACATAGGCCCTTGAGTGAAGGACTGTGAATACATGAGTGGCCTCTAGAAGAGAGAGAGAAAAGAAGGACTTTTCCTTGCAGTGTAAGACAATCCTAAAGCCATTTTTGACAATTCTGAATCCTCTCAGCCTCTGTGCCATAGTGCTTCCCCTTCTCCCCTGGGAACCAAGGACCTAACAGCTACACTCGCATGTACTCAGTTCCTGAACAATTACCCATATACGTATGCTTTGGTTCGGTCCCCTGGGAAACGGGGTCAAAATGACCTCTTACCTCATCTGATCTGGCAACAGCTCTCCAGTCAATTATTGGTAATAGCCTTTTCAAATAAGCCAATCAGAATAGTCAAAGAACAACCCCCCTTGCTTCTGTGGCCCCTTTAAAAGTAGACTGTACCCGCTATTCGAGGTCCCTCGGCTTCCCGAATGCTGGGGGACCCTGTTATGACAAAATTAATAAAATCCTCATGCTTTTGCATTGGCTGTTGTATATGAGATGGTCTCTGGGGGTGACTCCTTCTCGGTGTTTGGACGCTAGAGTCCAACAGCAGTATCCATAAATGATTGTGATCCTACAGAAATCTTGGCTTTGAATCAATGAGACTTGTACTATTTTCTCGAATTTTAGAAATTATTTTTAAAAAAATCACATATAGTGGTGTAGGAGGCACATGCATACAGAGGTCAGACAACAACTTGCAAGATGTACTTCTTTCTTACCATGTGGTCCTCTTGATTGAACTCAGGTCCGCTGGCTTGGTGACAGTTGACTTTACCAGTTGAGTCATCTTACTGACTGAGAAGTTAAAAATTTTAATCTAAGCCATTAATTTTGAAGTAATTTTATATTGTAATTATTGACATGGACTATGCTACAGATGAGTATATGATCACTAAGAGGAGGGACCCTGCTAAATTAGGCATTCTGCATGGGAATCCTTACAGAGCATTGGATGGGAGATTTATGGCATCCATTGTCTTCTTTTCCACACAACTCTGGGATTTTTACTAGTAAATATGAGTATCTGTAGAGTTCTATCTTATGCCCTCAAATGATATTGTAGAGTTCATTGTGGCATTATATTAATTAGGAACATGTAATATAAGTGATAGCCTTCTCAGGGCATGACAACTTGTGAAAGGTTTAAAAATCTGTAAGAAATGGATGTACTGTTTCCATTACTCTGGCAAACATCTGAGGTAGTCATCTTATAAAGACTAAAGGCTTATGGTTACTCATAGCTTTGTAGATTTTAGTCCACTATTGGTTGTCCTGTTACTTTTGTATCTACAGAGAGGTAATATATCATGACAGGGTACCCGGTATAGCATAATGCTCACCATGTGAACCAGAAATCAAAAGGAAGAAGCGTTCCCTTAAAGGGAATATTTCAATAAGCTTAGAACCTCCCACTAGACTACCTTTTAAAAATTCTACCATGTTCCAATATCACCACACTGGAAAGTGAGCCTTTGGGGGACAGTTACACTCCAAACAATTGCATATAGTACCTAAGCTATATATACATAGAAATTAGTGGTGTCCAAAGCATCTTTCCCTATCTTCCTGACTGTGAGTTTTATAGAATACAATTCTAAGATAAGATGTCATTCTCTCTCTCTCTCTCTCTCTCTCTCTCTCTCTCTCTCTCTCTCTCTCTCTCTCTTTCTCTCTCTCTTTAAAAAAAAACACCTACTACTGATATGCCAGAGATTGAAATTTTCTCTCCCTAATAGTCTCTCTTTCTCTCTCTCTATTTTTTTTAATGGAATGTAAAAACTTGTTTCTTTTTCAAACTGACTGATAAAAACAAGCTTTGGAAATCCTACAAAAATCATAAACTCCAAGTTGATGTGAGAGCACATGAAGAACTCTCTTCAAATTGCAATGTTTGTCTGAGAGTGGCAATTATTTGAATAAAATAGAGAAGAATCACCACATAAATTTTTACATCAAACATATGAGACAAGAAATCTATAGGCCTTCTAGTGAAAACTGCACAGAGCACCACATGCTGGAGATTAGCAGCCAAAGAACAGCCTAAAAAGATCCTTTGGTGCAGTCAGTAGTTGACCCCTTTACTGAAGAAAATCCTGGAAGCAAATGAAAGGCTGTAGTATGACTAACAAAACCCACAGACAGAAATTGGGGTTCAACCTGAAGACCATAAAAGCCAAGCCATTGGAGTAATTTTACCTTTACCAAGGCTGGGTGACCCAGCCAGCAAAGCAAAGCCTCTCTCTCCTTCCATTTTATATTCCCTCTAATGCTGGTATTAAAGTCATATGACTTCTTGGTACTGAGATTAAAGGTGTGAGCCACCACCACCTAGATCTCTTCCTGCTTTGATCTTGTGTAGCCCAGTATGGCCTTGAACTCACAGAGATCCATCTGACTCTGTCCCCCAAATCCTGGGATTAAAGGTGTGTGCCACTTATTGCCACTTATTAGCTTTGCCTCTGGTCTTCGAGCAAGATCTATTTATCAAAACACAAATAATATACCATTACAAAAGGAAACAGTGATGACTTCTAATCTGCTACTTGCTGGGGATCAGTTTATGGATGATTCATGTCATGACTGAGTCTGGACCCAAAAAGATAAAATGAAGAAAAATGTGAAATTGTCACTTCCTTATTCTAGAAGAATAAGGCCAATTAGGCCTAAATTAACGTTAGTGCTAACATTTTACAATAATTGAGCTATTCTTACAATTAACTAGTAGTTAGCCCTCTTAGAAACTGTTTTTGGGAAATGTCTAGTGTGACCATGGCTCAAGGACACAGTGGCCCAGAAATGGAAGATATGGCAAACCAGAGACTGGGAGTCCAGCCATACTGAAACAGAACAAAGAAAAACTCCAAGGGGAATTTTTTATAAGCTTTCAAATTTGCCTTCCTCTTTCTAAGATAACCTATTAGGAAAAATGATCATATGGGGGAAAATACTGTTTCCTTCCACTCTGGGGTAGCTTCAGTACAGAGTGACATTTAATATGTCATTAAGGGACAGTTTATTGGACAAAATCTTGATCATTAAGTAGTAGTCTACACTAGGAAGGAACCTTTGTCCATATTCTAAACTTCTTATAAGGACAGGAAATTTCATGGTTGAACATGGTCATGATTTTAGTTGAAAAATGAAAGAAGCTTAGAGAAACATGCATCAACTCACTCACAAATCCATGTCAGTGCAAGGAGTTACATTTAGCACAATTAATAAATTTCGGGTTCAACTTGAAGTCCAGAAAAGCAAAACTGTTAACCACGGTCTCTTACCTCTACTCAGTCCATAATGACAATCCTGCCTCCAGGAATCTCAGAATGAGACTGCCTGAGAGTTATCTCCTTCTGTTTTATACTCCTCTCTAGGGCTGGGATTAAAGGCATATACCATTACTGCCTAGTTTCTATGGGAAACTAGTGCGGCTACTGGGATTAAGGATGTGTGTCACCACTGCCTGGTCTAGAAGGCTGACCAGGGTGGCTGTTTTACTCTTTGATCTTCAGCAAGATTTATTTATTAAAATACAAATGAATTATCACTACAGTTAGGAAGAGAACATGAAAGGGGTAAAAAGTAAAAAGAGATTTCCTTACTCCCTGTGATAGGATGGATGGTGGTTTTAATTTAGGTGGCTGTAATTATTGCCTCATAAGCAGACCATGAGGCCAACAATTGTACAATGCCATTAGAAACTTGGAGGTGAATGTTGTCATTCCAGCACTACAGCCAACACTCACCCTTATCAGATTCTCTTTGTGTCTGGTGACCTACAGAAATGTCACGAAGTGAGTCATCAGCAGGATCTGACTCACTTCCTCTACCACTGTTGACAGCTAGAAGATGGCTGAGCAAATGAAGACTCAGAGACAGAGTGCAGAACTAGCAAGTGCTGAGAGGTCTTTTTCCTGGGTGGGGGAGATCAGTGATTAAAGACTGTTTTAAAGAATCTATAGTGTTTTAGGTTCAGACTCAGGAGATTAGGTTATAGGGGAAAAAAAACCAGAAATGCTGGAGCAAGAATGAAAGATCATAGATGGAGGCAGGAGCACTGCTCAGAGAAGCAGCCATAGGGTAGAAGACATGTCTTTAGAATTTAGGAAGTCAAGTATGTACACTGCAGGAATGGAGCAGGAGAAACAGTGGTGATTCGCAAGAGCTCAAACATTCTCAGGGGAAGCATTACTTTATTAAATACTGGGACTTTTTGCAAACAAGTGTTTTGGAGGCTAGCATGATTATGTATTTCTATTGCCCCAGTAGCCAGGAAAGAAAGGTAGAACCAGGATGACATAGTGAGACTGTTATGTTAAAAGTCAAGAGCTAGAGATTGGAGACGTGATTTTGTTGGAAAAAGTGCTTGCTACACAAACTTGGGAATCTGAATTCAATCTCCAGCACCCATGTAAAGACACAGTTTCAGTAGTGTGCATCTATAACCCTAACACTGGAGAACAACACAAAAGGATTCCTGGAGTGGTTGGCCAGGTTCAGGTTCTTGTGCCAGGTACTGTCTCAAAAAAGAAGGTGGAAAACAAGACAAGAAGACACTGACTTTGACTTCTGGTCTCTGTATGTGTACCAGTAAGTGTGCATATATATATGTGTCACACACACACACACACACACACACACACACACACACACACACACACACACACACTCAGGGCTGGGAATGTAGCTCATTGGAAGAGTGTTTGCCTCCCATGTGAAAAAGTCTGAATCTGAACTCTGATATTATGAGAAAAAAAAAGGAAAGAGAAAATTTAAAAAGTTGTGGGAGCCACAGTACACACTGGTCAGAAGATTCTCATAGTAATATTTCTTGTAGAAACTCACTGAGTGGAACAGAAATGGTAGTGAGCACTAAAATCCAAAGGTTAATATTGCTATTATTTCCTGCACTCAGTACTTGCTTAACAGAAATACCTCTGTGTGTGTGTGTGTGTGTGTGTGTTAGTAAGTCAATGAAGTAGGAATGAGATAAAGTCCAGCCTTCAAATAAAGATAAGGGTGCTTTGTATATACATACTTCCATAAAATAAAGAAACATGATATAAGAGTATATTAGGGAATTTACTAAGTGGGAATGGCTAAATCAGGGGAAGGCAGATGAGAGGTAGAATATTTCTCATCGTCCAGTAAAAGGAAGCACCTTATCTACTTGAGGAAAAGTCAGTGTTGCGGCAATGGAAATTCTCAAGCCATTCCCTGGGAAGCAATACTGATGAAATGGAGGAAAATTAGCTTCTAATCAGGAGTCAAGATTGGCAGGTGACTCAAGGAGGAGATTTACCTGGATTGCGGTTGGACCAGGTGACTTCATCAGCTAGTTACAGAGGCAGGGGTTTGAAGAACGCTGGGACAGAGAAAGAAGAACAAGGAATGGAAGATTCTCTTCTTGGTCTTCTCTCGGCTGCCTGCTTGCTTTGATGAATCCTCATGGTATGTTTTTAAACCCAGACCAAGGGTCATGTATTCCTCATTTTCTGTGGTGTATCTCACAGTGAGGAAGGGGCTTAGACAGACAGGCCGTAGGAAGAAAATGAGTAAAACACATTTCTTCTTTTTAGGTTCTTAAACACTTTCCTGTTAATAATACTGCATATGTTTTATTAACCTATACTTTTCCCTGTTCATTTTCTTTCTCCTGAATTCTGAACAACTGGGAATAATGCTGGAATTTGCAGAAGGCTAAGTGATTTCCAGAATGGAAACGGAGGTTTATTTCATTTACAGCTTTAAAAGCACTTTGTAAGTGAAGTGTTTAAAGAAAGGAAAGTAAGAAAGTTTTGGAAAATAAGGGCTGAAAACATTTCCACACACCTACAGCATGTCTGGGCATCAGGGGGTGGGGTGTGGTGATGTGGAGTGCTGGTGCTGGCTGGCTTCTTTGCTTCTCGGTTCACCTGCTTCCCTAGGCACAGAGGTGCCCACACTTCTGAATCACCGAAAGAGAATCCAGCTAGGCGGGTTCCACAGCTGCAAGAACATTTGTTTGCACAAAGAATTTTCATTTCTTGCCAATACCGAGGAGTCTTTGAACCTTTTGGCGCACATCAAATCTCTTTAATTTCCTTTTATGGAGAGAGAGAGCCATAGGTCCAGTTTGTTTTTAGATGTACCCTCTTCTATCCGTCCCAAACCCTACCCAACCTCATCCAACCCCTCATTGCTTTTCCAACTTCCATTTTCTTAGAGTGAAACTCTAGCCAGATCCCTGAGTGGACAGTTTTGGGTGTGGAGCATGAATTATGGGTATTGTAGTCATTTTGCCTTCCAGGGTTTCTGGTTGGGCAGTATCGGTATCACATTGGTAGGGATTTGAGTCCCAGGCAGCTAAGAGCAGGTGATCCCTGAGACAGGCTTGTACCTGAGATGAAGACACTTGGACTCGTTTCTGTAGATGTAAGTCTAACTTTTTAAACATATTATTCTGTTCACCACTGTTATGTGCTACACACTGGGAAGTTCATACGTTTTGGGAGCTTTAGCTAGTGGACGGATTCTTCTTTTTTAAACCCTACTTGAAGAAACAGGGAGGAAATTTAATCAACAAACTTGTGGGGCAGAGTCAGAGCAACAGTTTGAGATAGGGTTTTAGGTAGTTTGTTTTAAAAAGAATGAACATGTACAACATGCAAATCAAATTGTTAAAAAAAAAAGAAAAAAGGAAGAACTCACTTTAACTTGGCTGGGGGAATATGTGGTTTTAAAAAGATCTGAAAATACTATTTCATAAGGCCTTGGATGTGTTGAAAAGATTAAACTTTGGAAACTGGTGAAGCTGGATTAACCCAATGTAACAGGGTGTTTCTACTTGCGAAGCCCCAGTTTTCTCATTTGTAAACAGGATTTAGTCTACCACACAAAATCATACTGTACTTAGCATGTGCTGGGCAGGACCCGACAGAGAGATTTACCCTCATCTACATTGTCAATTAAGCTTCAGAAACTGATCAAAGAGACAAGTATGTACACTGACATGAGGTGACTAAGTCAGTCAGTTTTCACAAAAACAGAAAGTAGAATGGTGGTTGCCAGGATCTGGGAGAAAGAGGAAGTAGGGGTTGTTTTATGGGTACGGAGTTTTCGTTTTGAACAATGGAACCATTCTGGAGATGGTTTCGACAACTGTGTAAATTTACTCAGTGCTATTGGACTTTATAAATAGTTAGGATTGTGTCTTTATGATTTTCCACAATAAAATGACCAAAAAGAATGTAGTAAAAAACCATGATACCTTCTGTTTATTAAGGTATCAGTGATTCCTTAAAACACATCTGAATCTGTATTCATTGTGCCCAATTTCAGCTTAATATTGAGTTGCCCATGCCAGAGTCTTCTGTCTACATCGTAATAGTTAGGAGTGGACGCTGACATACATTAAGCATGTTTTTAAAGTTGTCTGGATCTTAGTGGTGCTCTTTCCATCCCCACCTTTATATAACTACATGATTAACTCATAATGATGAGTTTTTCAGGATTTCCTAGGTACAGAGTCTACACATTGTAAAGTTAGTTTTATTAATTGATACAATGGACTTGGAAGCTTTGATTATAATTCATTCAGAACATTTAAATGCATTACTTATTACAGTTTCTCACCTTCCCTGTAGCTAATTTTAAGTAGAATATTTTTAACTGCCTATATTTTAGAAATAATTAGGACTATTAAGCCAGAGCTTTCTAAAAATCATCTTATGTTTTTATGTGCTATCTAACTTGAAAGACAAAATGTAGTTTGAAATTATGTTGAACTTGAACATGTGATATTTTAATTTTCAGTAAATGCTTTCTCAAAATCCCAGGTATGTCCCGCTATATGTGAACAGCATTCCTTATGGTATTTGGTGACCGCTGAAAATAAACCAGTATTCTGTATGAGATATGCCATCCACATGTGAACTTTTTAGAAACTGACAGTGCAGAATGAAAATATAACTGGTGGGATGTTTCAGAAGTACCGAAAATATGGTGCTTAGTCCCTAACAGCTGAAACTGACCTGTTTCAGAAGTACCGAAAATATGGTGCTTAGTCCCTAACAGCTGAAACTGACCTATAGTCTGGCTTCTGGAAAAAAGTGTTGTTATTTGTTTAATAAAGGTTTTGAGCCTTTATTAAAAGCACTTTATTCAGTGCCTTCAGTAGGGCTGTAAGAATGCCTCAAGCAAACATTTTCTTTTTAATTGAATTGATTTTTATTGAGCTCTACAGTTTTCTCTGCTCCCCTCCCTGCCTCTCCCTCTTCAACCCTCTCCCAAGGTGCCCATGCTCCCAATTTACTCAGGAGATCTTGTTTTTTTCTACTTCCCATGTAGATTAGATCTATATATGTCTCTCTTAGGGTCCTCTTTGTTGTCTAGTTTCTCTGGGATTGTGATTTGTGGGCTGGTTTTCTTTGATTTATGTTTAAAGAATACTTATGAGTGAGTACATGTGATAATTATATTTCTGGGTCTGGGTTACCACATCCAAAATGATGTTTTCTAGCTCCCCCATTTGCCTGGAAAATTATTTTTTTCTGCTGTGTAGTACTCCATTGTGTAAATGTACCATATTTTCCTTATCCATTCTTTGATTGAGGGGCATTTAGGTTGTTTCCCGGTTCTGGCTATGACAAACAATGCTGCTATGAACAAATGTTCTTCTGGGGGCGATTGCGCATCCTTTGGAAATGTACCCAAAAGTGGAATTACTGGGTCTAGAGGAAGATCGTTCCCTAATTTTCTGAAAAATCACCACACTGACATCCAAAGGGGTTGTACCAGCTTAGTGGGAACACCAGCAATGCAGGAATGTTCCCTTTACCTTACAGCCTCTCCAACATAAGTTGTCGTCAGTATTTTTGATCTTGGCCATTCTTACAGGTGTAAGATGGAATCTCAGAGCTGTTTTGATTTGCATTTCTCTGATCACTAAGGATGCTGAACATTTCCTTCAGTGTCTTTCAGCCATTTTAGATTCCTCTGTTGAGAGTTCTCTGATTAGGCCTGTACTCCATTTTTTTATTGGATTATTTGCTCTTTTGATGACCAATTTATTCAGTTCTTTGTCTATTTTGGAGATCAGACCTCTGTCTGATGTGGGATTAATGAAGATCGTTTCCCATTCTGTAGGCTGTCGTTTTGTCTTGTTGACCATGTCCTTTGATTTACAGAAGCTTTTCAGTTTCAGGAGATATCATTGTTTCTTTCAGTGTCTGTGTTGCTGGGGTTATATTTAGGACGTGGTCTCCTGTGCCAATGCATTCAAGTGTACTTCCCACTTTGATGTGGGAGTGTCATATATCAATCTGTTGATTTCATTGTTTAAGCAATAAAGAAACTGCTAGGCCCATTTGATAGGCCCACCCTTAGGTGGGTGGAGTAAACAGAAGGGAAGGCTGGGAGGAAGAGGAAGTGAGGTCAGACTCCACAGCTCCCTTCTCCGGAGCAGACGCCTCAGGAGAGACGCCATGCTACCTGCTCCAGGGAAGACGCACACCATGCCCCAGCTCCGACCCAGGATGGACTTAGGCTAGAATCTTCCCGGTAAGCGCACCTAGGGGCGCTACATAGATTATTAGAAATGGGCCAGAGCAGTGTTTAAAAGAATACAGTGTCCGTGTAATTATTTGGGGCATAAGCTAGCCGAGCCGAGCCGGCGGCTGGGGTGTTGGGGGACGCAACCCTGCCGCCGCCCATATTACTACAAATGACGCCCAGACGTGTGGCTAACTAAACCCACTTACAAAACCTGAGAAGGCTTAAAAATAAGGGAGAGAGCATTTAACACAGATTTTTGCTGTTTGTTGGTGGCGTGCTGTAGAGAGATTTCCTGATTCGGCAACAGCAGCAGAAAAAACGCTGTGTCATTTCAAAGCATGGCTTCCTGGGGCTGTGCCGCCAGTGCAAACTCTGGCTTTATGTTTGTGTTCCCGCTTGGGATCGGAAGGAGAGTGCTCTGAGACCATGCTGATGGCTCTCAGCGCTCCCCGCCTGCATCTGGGCAGACGGCCGAATCAGGCTTAGGCAGGCGGAAGAGCATGGCGGATTTCTGCTGCCATACAGAGATGTGTTTTCAGACTGCGTAGTGCTCTGCGTGTCAGATCTGGATGTAACTTGGATGAAAAGAATTTCTGTGCTGCACGCTCAGTCTCAGAATTAAAGTGCTGAGTGCCGCTCCTACCTGGTAGCCTCAAGAGGCTTCCTGACTCAGCTTTAGCTGCAAAACTCTGCGGCTCATTAAGAGGTCCTGCCACAAAACACTTAAACAGTGTTGATGAAAAGCTGAACACATGCTTTTCGGTTTTCAGCCGTAGCAGGAAAAAAGCTGTGCCGTTTAAAAATGCCGGCTTTCTGGGCTGTCCTGCCAGGGCAAACTCTGACTGTTTGAGGCAGGAGGGCCGGCTACCGAGAGAGGATTTGAGTGTTGTCTGTTGTAGCTCGCTGGCTGGCAGGGACCTTGCAGCCTGTACCTCAGCCACGAGGCTGGAAAGCTAAGGAATGGACTGGATCTAGCTGGCAAAGCCACGCCTTTAGTCCTACTGATATTGCTTGGCAAATTAAAGGCTCTTGTCGTCAGAAAAAGAGAGATATACAGTAAAGAGAGATTCAAAGACAGAAAATTTCTGAATGGTTTAAAGTGTGTTAAAAATATATGCAGACTAAAAGTTAAAATTCTTAAAGCAAACTTCTGTGACTTCAAGGTGTAGTAGCACACGCCTTTAATCCCAATGCCTGGGAGGCAGAGACAGGCGGATCTCTGAGAGTTCAAAGACAGCCTGGTCTACAGGGTTATTCCAGGTCAAAGATATATGCTCAAAAAGCAAAAAGTTAACCTAGGAATGTCACAGATTAGATTCTTAAGCGCTTAATGATTTAAAGGCGCAAATCAAAAGTGCTCCTGGATAGTAAAAAATTGCAGATTCACAATAGAACAGATTCAGACCGCTAAACGAGTCACACTGTTGGATGAATGTACGTTGGCTTGGGAGAGAGAAGAAAAAGAATATAGAGAATAAAGTTAATGGTTTAAAAAGAAAAAAAGTAAAAGTAAAGTCTTTAAAGAGACAGAGTACAGATAGTTATAGATATAAATAAAAATAAGCCGCGTAAAGATGAAAAATTCACAGAGAGTCTGGATTCTTTGTATTATTGTGTTTTCTTTAAAATTTTTGACTGTGAAGGAGCTAAGTACAGAGAGACATTTCATTACCTGGGCTGCCAAGCTAAACCAGAATGGATATAAGGGTATTACGATTTCAGAATTTGGATCTAAGGATATGATACTTTGGAAAAGAGATTCTGCTTTTGTTTTCACAGAGGATCAGACCTTGTGGATTGCATTTATCCTGATTTGGTATGATGGACCACGTCCTCCTGAAGGGTTGCTGTGAACATCTTCAGAAAATTGCTTTGCTCAACTGCCAACTGAGATGAAACTAGCACACAGGTTATACCAAGAAAGACCTAATTAACGACGCCCCCATTCAGCAGGAAGCAGTTTGGAGAGAAAAACTGCGCCCATGTTCCCAAATATGGTTTATAAGTGTTCTTTTACATTTAAAGGGGGAAATGATATAGGTATGAATAATTTGCATTGGTATGGATTTTAAGGTCAATTTTGTTATATGTATAAATGTTTCTGATGTAACTTTTACTTGATAACTGTTATATGTAATTTTGCTATGTTAAGGTTAAAGCCTTCCTTTTTTTTGTTTAAACAGAAAAAGGGGAAGTGATGTGGGAGTGTCATATATCAATCTGTTGATTTCATTGTTTAAGCAATAAAGAAACTGCTAGGCCCATTTGATAGGCCCACCCTTAGGTGGGTGGAGTAAACAGAAGGGAAGGCTGGGAGGAAGAGGAAGTGAGGTCAGACTCCACAGCTCCCTTCTCCGGAGCAGACGCCTCAGGAGAGACGCCATGCTACCTGCTCCAGGGAAGACGCACACCATGCCCCAGCTCCGACCCAGGATGGACTTAGGCTAGAATCTTCCCGGTAAGCGCACCTAGGGGCGCTACATAGATTATTAGAAATGGGCCAGAGCAGTGTTTAAAAGAATACAGTGTCCGTGTAATTATTTGGGGCATAAGCTAGCCGAGCCGAGCCGGCGGCTGGGGTGTTGGGGGACGCAACCCTGCCGCCGCCCATATTACTACACCACTTTCTCTTCTATGAGGTTCAGTATACCTGGCTTTATGTTAAGATCTTTGATCCATTTGGACTTGAGTTTGTGCATGGTGAAAGATATGGATCTATTTTCCTTCTTCTACATGTTGATATCCAGCTATGCCAGCACCACTTGTTAAATATGCTTTCTTTTTTCCATTTGATACTTTTTGCTTCATTGTAAAAAATCAAGTGTTCGAAGGTGTGTGGATTAATATCTGGGTCTTCAATTTGTTTCCATTAGTCTTCCTGTCTGTTTTTATGCCAGTACAAGGCTGTTTTCAGTACTGTAGCTCTGTACTAGAGTTTGATGTCAGGCATTGTGATGTCACCAGAAGTTTTTTATTGTACAGGGTTGTTTCGGCTATCCTGGGTTTTTTGGTATATATATATGAAGTTGAATACTGTTGTTTGGAAGTCTGTGAAGAATTTTACTGGCTATTTGATGGGCATTGCATTGAATTTGTAGATTGCTTTTGGTGAGATCGCCATTTTTACTATGTTAATTCTGCCTACCCAAGTGCATGGGAAATGTTTCCACTTTCTGGTGTCTTCTTTAATTTCTTTCTTCAAATATTTAAAGTTCTTATGATACAAGTCTTCCACTTGTTTGGTTAGAGTTACTCCAAGATATTTTATGCTATTTGTGGCTATTGTGAAAGATGATGTTTCTCTGATTTTTTTCTCAGCCTTTTTATCATCTGTGTACAGGAGGGCTAATGATTTTTTTTGAGTTAATCTTGTATCTTGTAATCTTGTACATTACTTACAGTGTTTACGAGTTGTCAAAGTTCCTTGGTAAAATTTGTGGGGTTGCTTATATAAATTATTATATCATCAGGAAGTGGTGAGAGTTTGACTTCTTTCCCAATTTGTATCCCCTTCATCTCCTTTTGGTGTCTTATTGCTCTAGCTAAGACCTCAAGAATTGTATTGAGGGGGGCTGGAGAGATGGCTCAGATGTTAAGAGCATTACGGGCTCTTCCAAAGGTCCTGAGTTCAATTCCCAGCAACCACATGGTGGCTCACAACCATCTGTAGTGGGATTTGGTGCCCTCTTCTGGCCTGCAGGCATACACACAGACAGAATATTGTATACATAATAAATAAATATTTTTTAAAAAGAACTATATTGAATAGATATGGAGAGAGTGGACAACCTTGTCTTGTTTCTGATTTCAGTGTGATTGCTGGGAGTTTCTCTCCACTTAGTTTGATGTTGGCTCTTAGCTTGCCTTTTTTATGTTTAGGTATATTCCTAGTATCCTTGTTCTCTCTAAGACCGTTATCATGAATGGATGTTGAATTTTATTGGAAGCATTTTCAGCATCTATTGAGATGATCATATGGTTATTATTTTTCAGTTTGTTTATATGCTCAATTACTTTGACAGATTTTCATATGTTGAATCATCCCTGCATCTCTGCCATGAAGCTGACTTCATCATGGTCGATGATGGTTCTGATGTGTTCTTAGATTTTATTTGCCAGTATTTTATTTAGTATTTTTGCATCAATGTTCATGAGTGAGATTGGTCTGTAATTCCCTTTCTTAGTAACATCTTTTTGTGGTTTGGGTATTGTAAGTCCTGGTCTCTGGCCTCCATATTTGGAGGCCCTGTCTCTGTTCCTGCCAAACCTTGACCCCTCCCTGGAGGAGGTTCAAGACAACTCTCAGGTGGCCCCGCCAATGAGACCATGGGAAAGGGTGTGACCACGATGGGAATTTACTGGGGAGCAGTTAAAATAGACTGGGGGTGTGGTCAAGACTTAGTTGTGATTTGGTTTTATTGGGACTTTTGCGTTGGCAGAGAGCTTGTGTTATGAAAATTCCTAACAGGTATCAGGGTAATTGTAGCCTTATAAGAAGTTTGGCAATGTTCCTTCTGTTTCTATTGTGTGGAATAATTTGAGGAGTATTGGTATTAGCTCTTCTTTGAAAGTCTTGTAGAATTCTGAGCTGAAACCATCTGGTCCTGGGCTTTTATTGGTTGGAAAACTTTTGATGACTGTTTCTATTTCTCCAGCAATATATGTTGTTTAATTTGCTTATCTGGACTTGATTTAATTTTGTTAAGTGATGTTTATTCAGAAAGTTGTCCATTTCCTTTAATGTTTTCCAATTTTGAGGAGTACAGGTTTTTGAAGTATGACCTGATGATCCTCTGTATTTCCTCCATGTCTATTGTTATGTCCCCCTTTTCATTTCTGGTTTTTAATATGGATATTCTCTTTCTGCCTTTTGGTTAGTTAGGATAAAGGTTTGTCTATTTTGTTGATTTTCTCAAAGGACCAACTCTTTATCTCATTGATTCTTTGTATTGTTTTCTTTGTTTGTATTTTGTGGATTTCAGCCCTCAGTTTGATTGTGTCCCATGTTTCCTGGATATTTTGTGTTAAGCTTTTGTTACAGTTAATGATTTTTTTGACTGGTGAGTCTATTTCTTCTATTGTATATTCAGCGCTTGAGATTCTTTCTTCCATCTCTTGTATTGTGCTGTTCATGCTTGTGTTTGTGGTACCTAATTGTTTTCTCATGATTTCTGTTTCTATAATTGCCTCAGCTTGTGTTTTCTTTATTGTCTTTATTTCATGTTTTAAGTTCTTGAACAGTTTTTTTTTTCGTCATTTGATTACTTTTTCTTGGTTTTCTTTAAGGAATTTGCTTATGTACCCCATTTTTTTTTTAAATCTCCATTTCTTTGAGGGAATTTCTCATTTCCGCTATAAAAGTTCCAAACATTCTCCTGAAGTTATTTTTTAGGTCATTTTCTTCTGCTTCATCGAAATTGGTTGTTCAGTCTTGCTGTTGTAGGGTCTCTAGATTTTACTGGTGTCATGTTGCTCTTTGTGGTTTTGCATGTGTTCTTACCTTGTCTACTCATCTTTTCCTCTAATAGGTATGGTTGGAGCTGTCTGTGATTCTGGTGATTAATTTTCTAGATGCCAGTGAATCCAAGGCTCAGATGCTTGATCCTCGTGGTACAGTCAGTGCCACGGTTCTTGTTATCCCATTGGTTACTCTGTGTTCCTGGAGGTCACTCAGCACTTACTTCCAGGCTTTGCTCTGCTCCCATGGAGTTTGCTGTCTCGGGCCTGCTCTGGCCTAGGTGGTCAGCTCAGACCTGTTTCTGTAAATGTCCCTGGTCCTGCAGAGGTCCCTGGCTTGTGGTTGGTCCTGCAAAGGTCTCTGGCTTTGATCTACTCCCTCAGATGTCCTAGACTTGGGTGCACCCAGACCCGCAGCGAACCTGGCTCAGGCTTACTCCCTCAGAGGTTCCAGACTCTCACCTGGAACTGTAGATGTTTTTGGTTTCTGGCTATTACTTTGGTTTTTCAAGACAGAGTTTTTCTGTAGCTTTGGAGACTGTCCTAGATCTAGCTCTTGTAGACAAGGATGGTCTCAAACTCACAGAGATCTGCCTGCCTCTGCTTCCGAGTGCTGGGATTAAAGGCGTGTGCCACCACCGCCTGGCTTTGTTGTTGTTTTTAAAGTTTTATCTTTTATTTATTTTTTTACATATATAGTGCTCTGCCTGTAGGTATGCTGGTAGGCCAGAGGAGGGCACCAGATCTCATTTTAGGTAGTTGTGAGTTACTATATCCTTGCTGGGACTTGAATTCAGAACCCCTGGAAGAACAGTCAGTATCTTAAACACTGAGCCATCTCTCCAGTTCTCTGCCTATATCTTTTTTTATGTCTATTTTTTTTAATTAAAAATTTCCGCCTCCTCCCTGCCTCCCTTTTCCGTCCCCCTCCCCCAAATCCTCACCCCCTACTCCCTTTCCCCTCCCTCTCCAGTCCTAAGAGCAGTCAGCGTTCAGTGCCCTGAGGGAAGTCCAAGGTCCCCCCCCCCCCCATCCAGGTCTAGGAAGGTGAGCCTCATACCTTTTGAGGTCCTAGACCTATGCCCAGACCCACAAAGGTCCAGGCTCAAGCCTACTTCCTCAGAGGTCTCAGACTCAGGCCTGGACCTGCAGAGATCTCTGGTTCTTGCCTATTCCTTCAGAGGTCCCAGACTCATGCCTAGACCCACTGAGGTCCTGGCTCAGGCCTAGTCCCAGATCCACAGGGTTTCTGGTTTAGGTCTACTCCCTCAAAGGTTCCAGATTCACACTCGGACCTGCACCCCTCTCTGGCTCTGGCCTACTGGCTCAGCAGTTACTCCCCTCTACCTGCTCCTGTGGAATTTGCTGTCTCAAGTCTGCTCTGGCCTATTTCGCTCACTCAGTCCTGCCTCTACAAATGTCCCTGATCTGCATCTACTCTGGTGGAGCTCAGGACTGCTCTGACTTAGTCCTGCTCCCATGGAGCTTGTTGCTGGCCCAGTCCTGCTTCCGCCAATGACCCAGGTCTGCATCTGCTCCTGCTCCCTTGGAGTTCAGGGTCCCAGGCCCGCTCCAGCTCAGGTCTCTGGGTCAGTCCTGCTCTTTTCAAGCAAACGTTTTCTATCCCAGAAGATAAATACTCAAAATAGTTAGCAGGAGGAAGGGCTCATTAATTGGTCACCAAGGGTCAGCTCAGGGAGTCACTACTGCTAATCTCACAGTTTAGAAAGTGTGATAATCAGAATGGCAGTGATGGGTTTAAGAAGCAGCTTCTCTAAGTCTTTATTTTGAATTGAAGTCACTGGGAGTTAGAAAAGTGAATGTGTAGGAGTCATTCATAAGCAAAACAGAAAGATGAGTACCCAGGATGCTGGCAGAAGGGGCAGTGACAGTGCAATGAATTTCCAGAGGGAAATGAACGAAGTAGTGGACCTTTAGCTGGGCCTAGCAGAACGGACAAAGTTGGGCTCTCCAGAGAAAGATGCGGAGATTATTGGGTGCATTGTAGCAGTTTCTAGACTTTGTAGCCTAAGACAGTGACAGCAACACCTTGGGCCATTGGAAACAGAAGTGGATCTGTAAGCAGAAAGGGAAATTACATTGTTCACCAGAAGAAAAGGGCAGCCAGAAGCATAGCAAGGAGAGCAAGTGCTGTTCACAACAGTAAGACTTAACTCCTACCTTCAGCCTGTCCCACTCATTCTCTGGAGGCATGGAGGGGTAAAGGAAGCCAGTGGAGAGATGCCCACTTTATGAACTGGCTTTCTCTTGGGGTTTTCTCTTGATTACTAAGTAGGACCATCTTTCTCAGAGGTATACATCAGGGATAAAATAAAGATTCATTTCTGAGAACAAACAGAAATGTTCTCATGTCTAACCAAGAGATGAGATTTTTTTTTTTTTTGCTGCTGTTATTTGTTTGCTCAGGAATAAGAGAGAAAGTTTGTACATTTAGTTTTGCTAATATAGAAATAAATTTTTTCAAATGTTTCTCTAAAATATAGGATAATTGAAGATAGTTATCGCACAAATTTGTGTATTTGTCTCAAATTCAGGAAAGAATAGCATTAAAGATAAAGAAAAAAGTATTCTTTAAACCAAGTCATCTCCAAGCTTAAGGATCGTGTCAGAGTATATTTTTGTTTCACAATTTTAAAATTTACTAAATTTTAAAAGTATCTATCTATCTATCTATCTATCTATCTATCTATCTATCTATCTATCTATTTATCTATCTATCTATCTATCTATTCCACTGCTGTGTGAGCATATCTACAGGCAATGTATAGCATTGCCTTGGATATGTAGGCATTTTATGTAGACATTAGAGTATGCATTATTCATTTGTAACTCCATCTTTTCTCTGAACATATTTTTGAGATTAATCTATGTTGATTCTACAGAATGACCCATTAATTCCAACAACTTCCTTTTGTTATAATGAATAAAACTGTGAGATTCTCCATCACATTCTCTTACAAACTTCAGAATAATCCTAGAGAATTTTTCTAGGAGTGGGTTTACTGATCTAGAGGTATATTTGTCTTGCTTTATAAAATACTGAAGAACTGTGTTCCAGCATGTTTATACTATACTGTTTTCCCAGACAAAATCAGACTTCTTATTTATTCCCATTATGGGCAAGTTTGTTGGTAAAATTGGTATCAAATAATCTTCCTGGATATAAAGGAAGGTGGGGGTATTCCTGTCATTTTGGAGATTTTGGTATTTTTGAAACATTATAATCTCTAAAGTATGATGAACAATTTTATTTTAAATTATCTCCTTTCTTTCTTAGTTGACAGTGTAAGAGATTGACTGACTTTTCCTTTAAATGCCATTTAGTTTTGTTATAATTAAATTAATAGCAATACTAATGAATTAATAGTAATGCCTAACATTACTAGAATACTTTCATAAGTCAAATACTGTATTAAATATTTTACCTCCTTTAACTATTTTTGAGAACCATATGATAGTCTTTACTTAGATAACATCAAAGAGGCATTCTTGAAGGATTAAAATAAGTGCTATTTTTTTTTTTAGCTGAAGCACTCTTCAGTTTAAACTTGCCTAATAAGTACCAAATTTCTTGCTTACAATGTGACCAAATGTTACAAATATTTGTACACTTGAGAGAGGAAATTAAAGAGGTAAACTTGGAGGGAACAGCTTTTAGATAATATGGAAGTGGGGGCTGTATTTGGAAAAGTTAAGCAATTTATTCAAACATTAATTCAACAAATAATTTCTGAAGTATATAATATATGAAAACAGATCTGTTTTGAAATACAGCAGTGATAGGAAAAACAGCACCACTCCTCACTACTGACTAAGCTTGGGATGGGATATTTGGGGAGAACAGAGCAAAAGCACAATAAAATGAGAGAAAAGGTGGGGAGCCTGTAAATGTAAAGGTTTTCAAGTGTCAGCCTAAGGCGTGTGCACTTTTCCCTGAAATCAGTAAGTCAACATGAGGCAAATGACAGCAGATATTACTTATTCATTAAATATTTGTTCTATCTGCAGTTTGCTTAGCACTGTGGACAGAGGAAGTAAGGCAGTCTGTATTAGAAGTGACATATAAAGTATGAAAATTATAATGGAGTATGAGAATGAAGTCATGTGATATATCAGGTAAATGCCTACTTCTAAGTGTGGTAGTGTGGCCTGCAGGGAGAGGATCAGGTAGAAGATATACCAAGGTATTTTGGAATGGTTGGATATCATTTTTATGTTTAAGTTTAGTATAGAAATACACTGGGCTTTGTTTATTTAGTGTTAATTGCATGTGTATGATTTCAGACTGACCACTTAGGCACTCATCTCTGGGGAAAACTTTCTTCAACCCTCAGCATTCCTTAGTTGTAGTTCTTTACGGGAAACTTCTTATGTCTCCATATTAACCTGTCTATCAATGTTTTCCTCTCTCAGGACTTGTTTAAGCAGTTAGATTGCTGAGGTATTGTGGATGAAGCCTCCGTGTCATTTTTAGGAGGTCCAATTTCACAGCAGATTTCCTGCCCCTTCTCTTCTGAAATGTTCCCTGAACCTTGGGTACAGGCGTTTTGTGTTGTTGATGTATCAATTGGGGTGGGGTACCCTATGTTCATTTGTGCTCTGCATTTTAGACAGTTATGGCTTTCTGAATCATCTCTATCTGTAGCAAAGAGAAGTTTTTTTGTTTGTTTGTTTGTTTGTTGTTTTTTTTCGAGACAGGGTTTCTCCATAGTTTTTTTGGTTCCGGTCCTGGAACTAGCTCTTGTAGACCAGGCTGGCCTCGAACTCACAGAGATCTGCCTGCCTCTGCCTCCCGAGTGCTGGGATTAAAGGCGAGCAGCCACCACCGCCCGGCTGAGAGGATTTTTTGATGAGGGTGAGAGGTCCACTTATTTGTGCATACATGAATAAGTATTGAAACACAGTTAGGAAGTACACTGGTTTAGTAAAGTGGTGATAATATGTTCTCCTCTAAAATCAGTGACCTCAGGAGACCAGGTAGTTGGCTAGGTTCACAGTACCAGCCACGGTTTTTCTCCTGTTGAGAGAGATTTAAATCCAATTAGAGAACTGTTGGTTACTGTCAAGACATGAAGACCTCTATAGTACCCTTAGAGATATCTTGCAATGCTGGTCTTTGTGTGGTTTGCAGGCATCACACCTGCATGGTTCTGTTGGTTGCATTCCTCCCTTGGAAGATTGCATGGAAACTTAATGTACTATAAAAGCTGGTCCTCAAAAAGGGGATTTTCAGATCAGATCCATCTCAGATTCTCACATCCTGTGTCCAAAGTATCTTCAGAAATAGGCATTTATCTTCAACATCTTGGAGGTAACCAAAGGCAACATTAATTGCCTATGTTGTTTTAGAAGTTTCATGGCTCTCCTAACCAGAATGTTAAATATCTTAAAGAAGATAGGTTAAGCATTTTATAAAAATAATACATGTTTTTTTATTGTAAAAGCATTGTCTGGTTACTGTAATAAGTTTAAGAATCATAATTATATTACCATGAATGAACATTTTTAAGTTTGGGTGTGTGTATATTAGTCTGTTTGTACCTAAAATAGATATCCAGAATACTAAGAGACAAAAAAGTGTATGGCCTTTTCATCTCACTTTACTACACATGACTAATTGTTATATCACTGTTACATACTATTGTTCAATAAAGGTTTAGATTAAGGGCAGTAAGTGGTGCATTTATTACAACAATCTCTTGAGAAAAATATAGGACATTCACAAAAGAAGTGAAACTAGTGATGGAGAGTGATGGGAGAGATACTAGCTGCACAGAATTAGCTTGTTGGTGAGCAGGGAGGGTCAGATTGATTCTGGGTGATCTCACACTTTCTCATATTAGTAGCTTATGGGTGGGTAATAGTGTATTTGTTCCTTTAGATAGGAAGACAGGAGCAAAAGGTTTTGAGAGAAGATGATTTGAATTGAGCCTGGTGGACTTTGACATGTTGTGGCATTCCATACAAGGAAGTAACTGGGCAAGTTTTGAGTCACAGTGTAAATGGATTAGATATGGATATGGAGGTGCAGCTGCCCTCATTGGTGTGTTTGTCCCTTCTAGTTGGTGCCTCTGACAGAGCAACAGCCCAAGTCAAGAATGAATAGGAAAGGCCAAAGAAATGGGGGAAATACCACTTAGAACAGAGTCAGTGAACAAAAAATGAAAACTTTTCAAGAATGGAGAAGTTGGAAGTGTGTGTCACAGAGAGGTCAATGAAAAATGATATTCTGTAAGTTTCATTACGACTCTTGTCCAGAGGGATTTCTCCAACTTTTGCAGGGACAGGCTTATGTTTCAAAAAAATTACATTTGGGGTATAGGGTAGAATGTCTTACAGAAGAAAAGATAAAAAAAATAAACAACAAGAGGAGGATTGGAAGACGATTCTAGAAGGGATAATAAAGACTAAACCAGAGCAGAGGTCACAGCATCAATAGAAAAAAGCTGGGTCAGTTGGATTTGTTGCCTTGATCGTTGTGGGATATGAGCAAAAACACTGAGCATAAGAGGGCTCTAAGATTTTAGTGGAAAACGAATGAGAAGACTGGAAGCAGTCAACAAAGGCAGAGTGACATGGAAGTGCTTGGGAGAGCTGTGGTTGAAGGTTATTTGGATGTGCACACACGTGTCAGGAGCATTCTCAGAGATATCTGGAGGTGAACCTCAAGGTTCTGCATCTCAGGGGAAGGAATTACACAAGACTCAATATCAATTGACTTTTTGTTTAAAAACTGGTATTTTGAATGAGGAAAAAAACTAGGGTCCGTCAAAGAGATTAATGAATGTGAGAAGAAAATAAATAAGACAAACTTTAGAAATAGTTAAATAAATATGTACTAGAGGAAACACTGCAGGGAACAGGGAAGGAAATGGTCAAGTAACTGCAGGAAAATCACTGGGACCGTAGCTCAAGAGAACAGTTGAGAGATCATGAGACAGCCAAGGTCAAGGCCCAAATGGACAACAACCCCAGAGAAGCAGGGAAAAAAACAAAGCAGATAATCTGGACTTCTTCCAATTTTTATCTCCTCTTGGGAATGCTCTGTGATATTGTGATTTACATCTTCTCCAAGCAAATTTTTCCAGTTTCTTCCTTTTTTTTGTGCATGCTATTAAATATTTACAGTGAAGTCTGTAAAGTGGATTTTAAATAATTTTCTTAATAAATGGATTCATAGGAAATATTTTATGATTTGACTACAATGCTCAAAGTTACTTGCTTTGACAACATGCACATTTATGACAGGTAAAGTGTATGTACCTTATAAAACTTTATATCCTTGCACATTTTCTCTTCTTTGAAATTTTTAAGAAAATAAACTATTTTTAATGTCAGAAGTTGTATTGGGGCATATAAATGTATTTGAGGAAAAATTTCCCCTTGAAAAGCTTATCATATATGTAATTCTAGATCTATATATTGGGGTCATGGGGACAACCTCTTAAGACTTCGATAGTTAAAAGTAGGGAGTTTTCGTCAGTGTTTGCAGTGTTACTAAGTTGGTTATTCTCTTTTCGGATAGTTCTAATAAACAGGGGAAAGAAACAACTATTATTTGCTATCAATATAACTAAAGCAATCCAGTTTTTTTTAAGTAAAATCTTTCTTATTGTCACATTACTTATGATCTTACATGATGTGCTAGGATACTGCTGTTTCAACTCATTTTCTGTCATTTTGTGTATAATGAAAATCTTACAAATCTTCAGTTTCCTAGAAAACACAAACACCCTTGTTCACTCATGAGTTTAGAGGTTGATTATGTGTTTTCTGCTTAGAGTTGGGTTGAAGTTACAATGTCTTAACCTGTCAAAACTGAAAAACAGATGCTGGGAATATTGTGAGAAGTGAAGGACTTAAAAATGCACTAAAATACAGCAAGAAATGCATGCTTCATTATATTTCCTATATCCATGTATGGATAAAACAAAATTATGTTGTTGAGCCAGTGAGATGGCTGAGCAGGTCAGAGAGCTTGGTGCTGTCAAGCCTCACAGCTTGAGATCAATCCTCAGGACCTATGTGGAGAAAGAATGAACCAGCTCAGGAAGTTGTCTTCTGGACATGGGCAGTGGCGTGCATGAATTCATATGTGTATATACATACCACATTACCACACAGACCCACAGATACACAAAATATATAATAAAATGTAAAAAATGTTTAATATTGTTTTGTACTTTTGGGTGTCAAACCATACTAGGCAGGTACCACTCATCAGTGTACCCAAAGTCATTTTTACATACAAAACAGGTTATAGAAGCACATACATATGCTTATTTTATGTTTCATTTTGCAAATATAGCATATCTCATTCCCACTACTTTATTACTTATATTTAGTGATGGAATCCTATTGTGTATGAAGGTACACTAATGCATTTACATTAATTGTTTTAATAGTAATAAAACTCAGGAGTCAGAAATTGAGATAAAAATCTGATAAACCCAAAGAACATTGGAATAATAAACATCTGACCCCACTCTTCACATTTCCCAGATGAAAAAGCCCACAAAATTACCCCAAACTCCTCTTAATTTCTTCCTGCTCCCCCCATCCATCTTCCTTGGTCCTCCAACAGATCTTTGGCTAATTCTTGTCAGTCAATTGCTGACTCTGCCCTTCGATTCAAGGTTTAACTTTATTAGCATAGTGGAGTGGCAGTGTGAACAATCCTCCCACAACAATATATCTTTCTTTAACCATGGTGGTCCTGCATTTTCCAGTATTTGATAATTACCAGAAAGCCAATTTTTACCAGTTTTAATCATTTTTTGCACAAGAACACAATGTAAAGGGGGGAAAACTATCTCAGAGTCTAGAACAATTGATTTCAGATACCTTAAAGTGATCTGGCAAAAATTCCATCTGGAAACATTTTCATAGCACTTAAAATGAATTCCATCTGCAACTAAACTCAGAGAACCTGTCTACCTCTCAGGACTGAATTTGTGAGAATGATTTCAGAGGGCTATCCCAGTCCTGAGTGGTAGACAGGTTCTTTCATGCAAGTTTAGAGGATGTGGCTGCCCCTGAAAGGCTAATATGTTTCTCTGCTAGCTATCAGAGCTCTAAAAGGAATGGCTAACTTAAGAACTGGATGCCTCGCCTATGTCACAAACAGTGCTGAAAGCTTCTGTGCATCTCTTAAATTGTGGGCATGGTGATACACACACATGACACATTAACAACAGCAGTTATAAACATCAGCCCGGTCCATAAAATGACCCAACATAACGTTATTTTTTGTTTGTTTGAAAGAGGGTCTCTCTACATAGCCCTGAGCTTTCTGAAACTCACTGTGGAGACCAACTTGACCTTCAACTCTTAGAGATCCACCTGTCTCTGGCTTGTGATTGAATTAAAGTCATGGGCCACCACATCTGGCCTCAAAGGCAATTTGAAATCATTCAAGTAGAATACAAATGTTCTGTTCTACTTCTTCCTTATCCTCAGGCTGTGGAGTCATCAATACTCCAGCAACTTGAGGCCAGGTGGTGGGAGAAGTACTGTAGCAAAGGGTAGAAGCAGGCTGTATCTTCTTCTGAACTCCCAAAGGCACTAATGGTGGGGAGGTCGATCTACACCAGGAGCTTGGCGTGCTGGTGGGAATGACAGACACATAGAAGTAGAGAATCTACTTTAATCTATTTACAAATTTCAAAAGAATATACTTTTTATCTATAAGTTCCTAATTTGTTTACATATATCATAGTAACGAGATTTGTCCTGTCCACTAGCTAATAATTCTGGTCTCAGAAACATGCTATAGTTCCAATGTATAGTCAGGTAGGCATGGCCATCTTCATTGCCAGTTTAATTAACATTGGAATTCCTTGGAAGCTGCTATTTTCTGTAAAGACTTTTTGGCTCGTTAGTTTCAGAAAGCAGTGTGATAAAAAGACACTTTTCTCTCCACTTGTTTTGGTCAGAGCAATTTATCATAACAATAGAAAAAGAAACAAGGCAGTTGTCTTTTACAAATGAAAATAAATGAGATTCATCATGAAAATTACTGCTTTCTACTAAATATCTCACACTATGAAGCAAACTTCTTTATTTTATGGGGGAGGGAGAGTAGTACAGGAGTCAATGGGAAAAAAATAAAAGGTAGGCATGAGGATGCAGCCCTAAGATCTCAGCACTAGGGAACTGAGGCAGGAGGAAGTGAGTGTGTCTGTCCTGGCTACAAACTGGGTTCAAGGTTAGATTTGGTGAGATTCTGTCATAAGAAAAGGTGGTTAATTTACTGTAAGTGAGATGTGAAATCTGCTTCCTTTCCAAGAGGACAAGCTGAGTCTACCTAATTAATTTTCCCCATCATATGAGTCTATAGAATTTTTGGAGTTGAGAAGTGGGTATGACCTGATTCATCTCTTGCTTACCACATCTCTCCTATTTCTCAGCCTCTAATTGAAGGACTATTGATGACTCCAAAGTCTGAGGAGAAGGATAAGGTGAAGGAAAACAGAATATTTTTACCCTACTTGAATGATTGGAAGTAGCCTTTAGTCATTAGTCAGATAGGTAGGCATAGGTTGGCATTTTTGAATGCAGAATGTTAGTAAAAATATTCAGCTCTTGCCCTCAACCTCAGAGGATCTCTGAGACACAGGCTGGAAATACACAGAGAGGACCAAGCATGGGCTGTGACTGCACAGGGTCGACCAAGAAAAAGAACCAAGAGAGCACAAAAAGAGAGCAGGCTAAGAGAGACCTCAGTGACATCCTGAATCACAGATAGCAACAGTACAGATCAAACCAAGAACAGTTCCCAAAGGCACATAACATCAAGGATTGGACCAACAGGCAAAACTTGCTGACACCAATTTGAGGAAGAGATAGGTAGCCACCAATGCAAGAATTTGTTCTACAACCTAAAAAGCAAAATAGTAACATCAGAACCCAGTGGTCATATAACAGGAAGACTTGATCATCCTAACCCAGAAGAAGCAGAAAAAAATAATTTTAAATCTAACTTTATGAGGATGATGGAGACCTTTAAAGAGGAAATGAAAAATTCCATTATAGAAATGAAGGAAAAGACAAAAGAAAAATGGAAGACATCAGTAAATCTCTTAAAGAAACCAATGGAAACCAAGAAAAAATAACTGAACAGGTGAAACAAACTGTTCAAAGAGTTCAAGACTTGAAGACTGAAATAGAGGCAATAAAGAAAACACAAACCAAGGGAATTCTAGAAAGGAAAATCTGGATAAATGAATTGGAACTGCAAAGGGAAGTATAACCAACAGAATACAAGAAATGGAAGAGAGAATTTCAGGGGTTGAAGATACTATAGAGGAAATAGATTCATTGAGCACAGAAAACATTAAATTTCCCAACCTAAAGAAGGATCTTCCTATGAAGGGACAAGACACTTACAATACACCAAACAGATTGGACCAATAAAAGAAAAAGTTTCCTCCCCAATCCTGAACATCTATGCCCCAAATACAAGAGCACCCAGATATGTAAAAGAAGAATTATTAAAGTTTAAATCACAATCAAACCCCACACATTAGTAGTAGTAGAATTCAACACCCCACTCTTCCCAATAGACAGGTCAACCAGAGAGAAAGTTAACAGAGAAATAAGAGAACTAACAAGCATCATGATTCAAATGGACTTAACAGACATCTACACAACATTTCACCCAAATATAAAAGAATATACCTTCTTCTCAGCACCTCAAGAAAGCTTCTCTGAAACTGACAACATACTTGGTAACAAAGCAGAACTAAACAGATACAAAATAATTGTAATAAGCCCCTATATCTTATCAGATTACCATGTCTTACAGTTAGAATTTAATAACAACACTAATTGCAGAAAGCTTATAAACTCATAGAAATTGAACAGTGCTAAACTGACCCACCCTTGGATCAAGGAGGAAATAAAGAAAGAAATTAAAGACTTGATAGAATTCAACTAAAATGAAGACACAACATACCCAAACCTATGGGACACTATGAGAGCAGTGCTAAGAGGAAAGTTTATAGCACTAAGTGCCTACATAAAGAAAGTAGAAAAATATCACACTAGAGATTTAACAGCACACTTCAAAGCTCTAGAACAAAAAGAAGCAAACTCAACCAGGAGGAGTAGTCAATAGGAAATAATCAAATTGAAGGCTGAAATCAATAAAATAGAAACAAAGAGGACAAGATAAAGAATCAATGAAACAAAGAGCTGGTTCTTTGACAAAGTCAACAAGATATACAAATCCTTATTCAAACTACTCAAAAGGCAGGGAGACAACATCCAAATTAACAAAATCAGAAATGAAAAGGGGAACATAAAACCAGACATCCAGGAACTCTAAAGACTCATTAGGTCATACTATGAAAACATGTACTCTACAAAATTGGAAAAAGAAAAAGAAATGGACAATTTTCAGATAGGTACCATATACCAAAATTAAATCAAGACCAGGTGAACAATTTAAATAGACCTATATAACCTGTGAGGAAATAGAAGGAGTCATCAAAAGCTTCCCCCAAAACAGCAACAACAACAACAAAAAAAAACAAATGCCAGATAGTTTCATTGCAGAATTCTACCAAAACATCAAAGAAAAGTTAATAACTATACTCCTCAAAGTGTTCCACATAAGAGAAGCAGAAGGGACACCAACAAACTCTTTTTTTGAGGCTACAGTTACCCTGATACTGAAACCACACAAAGACTCAACAAAGAAAAGGGATTACAGACCAATCTCCCTCATGAACATTGATGCAAAAATAGTCAATAAAATACTAGCAAACAGAATCCAAGAACACATAAAAAACATCATCCACCATGATTAAGTCAGCTTCATCCCAGGGATGCAGGGATGGTTTAACATAAAAAAATTTCTCAATATAATCTACCATATAAATAAACTAAAAGAAAAAAATATGATCATATCATTAGATGATTTAAAAAGCATTTGAAAAAACTAACACCCCTTTATGATAAAGATCTTGAAGAGATCAGCTATGCAAGGAACATATCTGAACATAACAAAAGCAATACACAGCAAGCCAACACCCACTATCAAATTAAATGGAGAGAAACTCAAAGCAATCCCACTAAAATCAGGAACAAAAATAAGGCTGTCTACTCTCTCCATATCTTTTAAACATAGTTCTTGAAGTTCTAGCCAGAGCAATAAGACAACAAAAGGAGATCAAGGGGATACAAATTGGAAAGAAAGAAGTCAAATTTTTGCTATTTGTAGATGATGTGATAGTATACATAAGTGACCCAAAAAACTCCACCAGGGAACTCCTACAGCAGATAAGTATCTTCAGTAATGTAGCAGGATACAAGATTAAATTTAAAAAAAATCAGTAGCCGTGCTATATACAGATGATAAAGAAACTGAGAAAGACATCAGAGAAACATCACCAGTCATAATAACCACAAATAACACAAAATATCTTGAAATAACACTAACCAAAGAAGTGAAATACCTGTATGACAAGAACTTCAAGTCTTTCAAGAAAGAAATTGAAGAAGATATCAGAAAATGGAAAGATCTCTCATGCTCTTGGATAGGTAGGATCAACATAAATAAAAATGACAATCCTACCAAAAGCAATCTATAGATTCAATGCAATCCCCATCAAAATCCCTACACAATTCTTTACAAACCTCAAAAGAATAATATTAAACTTTATATGGAAAAAAACTCAGGATAACCAAAACAATCCTGTATAGTAAAGGAACTTCCAGAGGCTTCACCATCCCTGACATCAAGCTCTATTATAAGTGAAACAGTAATGAAAACAGCTTGGTATTGTCACAAAATCAGAGGTTGACCAATGGAATCAAATCTAAGACCTGAATATCAATCCATACACCTATGAACACCTGATTTTTGACAAAGAAGCTAAAATTATACAAAGGAAAAAAGAAAGTATTTTCAACTAATGGTTCTGGCATAACTGGATGTTAGCATGTAGAAGAATAAAAATAGATCCATATCTAACCCCATGCACAAAACTCAAGTCCAAATGGATCAAAGACCTCAATATAATCCAGTCATACTGAACCTCATAGAAAAAACAGTAGGAATTAGCCTTCAGTGCATAAGCACAGGAGACTGCTTTCTAAATTTAACCCCAGTAGCACAGACACTGAGAACAACAATAAATAAATGGGACCTCCTGAAACAAAGAAGCTTCTGTAAAGCAAAGAACATGGTAAACAAAACAAAATGGCAGCCTGCAGAATGGAAAAAGATCTTCACCAACCACACATCAGACAGATAACTGATCTCCAAAATATATGAAGAACTCAATAAATTGGGCATCAAAATACAAATACTCCAGTCAAAAATGGGATGCAGATATAAACAGAGAATTCTCAACAGAAGAATCTCAAATGGCCAAAAGACATTTAAGGAAATGTTCATCCTCAGCTGTCAGGAAAATGCAAATCAAAATGACTCTGAGATACCATCCTACACCAGTCAGAAGGGCTAAGATCAAACACAGATGATAGCTTATGTTGGAGAGGATATGGAGTAAAGGGAACACTCCTCCGTTGCTGGTGAGAATGCAATCTTGAACAACCACTCTGGAAATCAGTATGACAGTACCTCAGAAAATTGGGATTTAACTTACCTCAGGACCCAATAATACCACTCTTGGGAATATACCCAAAGGATATACAATCATACTACAAGGAAATTTGTTCAATTATGTTCATAGCAGCATTTGTAATAGCAGAACCTAGAAACAACCTAGATGCCCCTCAACTGAAGAATGGATAAAGAAAAAGGTGACACATTTACACAATAGAGTACTACTCAGTGGTAAAAAAAAACAATGACATCTTGAAATTTGCATACAAAAGGATGGAACTAGAAGAAAGCCATCTTGAGTGAGATAACCCAGACCCAGAAAGATGAACATGGCATGAACTCACTCATAAGTGGAAATTAGCTATAAACAAAGGACATTGAGCCTAAAGTTCATGATCCTAGAGAAGCTAAGTAACACAGTGAACCCTAAGAGAAACATGGGAAGGGGAAATAGACAAGATCTGACAAAATTGGGACATTGTGGGAGAATGGAGGGCAGAAGGGGTGGAGGGGGGCAAGGGGAAGGGGAGGAGAACTTGAGGAAATGGGTCAGTCAAGATGGGGGAAGGACAGAGACAGAGAGCAAGAAAAGATATTTTGTTTGATGGAGCCATTATGTGGCTAACAAGAAAGGTAGCACTAGAGAAATTCCCAGGAATCTACAAGGAACACCCCAGCTAAGACTCTAAGCAATAGGGAAGTGGGTGCTCGAACTGGTCTTGCCTTGTAGTCAGACTAATAACTATCTTAAATGTCACCATAGAACCGTCCAACAACCGATGGAAACAGAGGCAGAGACCCACATTAGAGCACTGGACTGAGCTTCCAAAGTCCAGTTGAAGAGTGGAAGGAGTGAGAATATGAGCGAAGAGGTTAAGATCATGATGGGGACACCCACTGAAACAGCTTCCCTGAGCTAACGGGAGCTCACCAACTCCAGCTGGACCAGAAAAGAACCAGCATAAGACCAAGCTAGACTCTCTGAATGTGGGTTTTAGTTCTATAGTTGGGGCAGACTATGGGACACTGGCAGTGGCACCAGGATTTCTCCCTGATTCTCGTACTGACTTTTTGTAACTTATTCTCTTTAATTCTCTTTGAAGGATTCTCTTTGAATCCTTGCTCAGGCTGGATATAATGGGGATGGCCTTGGTCCTTCCTGAGAGCAATGTGCCTTATCCTCTATGAGGAGTGGATGGGGAGGTGGAAAGGGGGGAGAAATTGGAGAAATGGGAGGAGAGGAGGGAATGGGAACTGGAATTGGTATGTAAAATGAAAAAAGGTAGTTTGTTCTCTTCTTTAAAAGATACAATATGATTAAAAAAGAAAATATTCATCAATGATGTGGAAATGACCTCAGGGCCCGTCAGAATGGATGCTGGCTAGAATATGGCACATGCCGACTCCTACTGAAGATTCATTTTGCCTTAAAACAGAACAAAAAAAGGGAAGTATTTCCTGGTCCTTGTGAAATTTCATTAGTGTATTGCACCATGTTTCTAGGCTGGAGTGGCTGGAGGTGGCTTAGGAATCTGATTGCTGTTGCTCTCAGGAAAATGTTTTCCCAGGATTGAGCAAAATGAAAATTCATTACTGAGTGTTGATACATTGCTTCAGCTGCCCTTTTAGGCAAACGGCACTGCTTGATTTTTTACATCTTGGGCTAAATGTGGCTGTTTGCTAAACTCCTAATTCGCTGTGATTAACCTATGCACGCTTGCCTGTTGCAATTTGACAATTTCCTTTTCTTCCAGGATTTATTCTTGTGACCTGCATGTTGTTAAGATGACTAACACAAAAGGTCTTTCAGTAACTTATTTCTTTGGTGTCGTGGGGTTGTTTTCTTCAGTGTTTATTATTTAGAACTGTAACTTCATATTGTTTGCTAACAAAAGAGGTGTTTTCTGTAGCTATTTCTTATTAGTTTTTAGATGAGCACATAAGGGTGTACCTGTATGCATGTTTGTGTGTGGAGGATATGGGCACTGGCTTTTGTTGTTGTTGTTGTTCTTTTTGTTGTTGTTCCTGCCTGCACAGGCAAACTCATGGGATCTTTAAAGCTAAGTTTTCATGGGTCTCTTTCTTTTATGAAAATATGTGCAACTCATTACTTTCTACTTGATTTATCTTCTAGAACATTTAGTTTGAGTTATATTTGACTTATAAAGTTTAAAAACTCCTGTCCAGATTCATGGAGAAAGTAGGTACCACCAGAGCAACAATCCAAAACAAAGGGTTAAACTGTATGTAGAGGGCATGCGGGAGAATATGAGCAGTACTTGAGGCAGCTCAACCTAGGTTATGGCAGGGAGACTATTTAGTTTGAGTTATATTTGTATAATAAAATCTACTTTATCTTTTTTGTGCAAAGTGAAGCAGATTGAAAGCAGATTCCCTGATATTCTCTGAGTGGTGGCATGTGCTTTGTCTCTTCTGTGTGAGTAATGTCTCTTCATCAGTGCTGGAGTTCAGTTTTTATTGTAGGAATGGTTCTATTTTCTCCTCGTGCTTTACTTCTTAATTTGAGCAATTTAATGTCTATCATTTTCAGAGCACGGCTATAAAGAAATTGTTTCTTGATAATTATGGGATGGTCTTTCTCCTGTTGTCATATGGTGTGGGTAGAGCAAGGTGGTGTAGGAATGGAAGGCTGACATCAGATCAAGTGGATGCCAAAGTACCCGTTTCTCCAAGCATGGCCCGGTGCTTCTTCTGACATCTCCCTGGCATCATCTATGTTGAACTGGCCCAAATACTGCTCATATTCTCCCATGTGCTCTTTGGATTTAGTTAACCCTTTGTTTTGGATAGTTGCTCTGGTGGTACCTACTTTCTCTGTGAGACTGGACAGAAAAAGGTCACATTTTGCTAGTTGTTTATATGTTAACCTATTCTCCCCTTTAGCAACTAATTTCCCCTTTTACTCAGTTTTCTTATGCAAGCCTTATATGAGCTGTTTCTCATTTGTGTCTTAGCTACATATGGTGCAAATAACATTAGCTATTTCTTTTCTAAGACCTTCCTAAGTATTAGTATGTGTTAGATGACAAACCCTCCACAAGTTCAAATTACTATGGTTAGCCATTCTTCCGTACTGCCACTCAGAGGATTCAACATTGATAGGAAGTAAGCTTTGCATTTTAAGAAGTGTTTTATAGTGCCTGTTTATTTAGTTTCTGTTTCGGCACAGTCTCAGGATAACAGTTATGTGGAGCATTTATTAAATGTCCTCGGTAGTATTTGCTTTTCTATTAACTCTTCATTGTTTGTCTGTTCAAACTATTTTTTTTAACCCTCATTATGTCTTCAATTTGAAGGGTTTGTCCTGTGTCCAGTCTATTAGGGTTCATGGGATTTATTGTTTTGAGTGAATTAGTTGGATATTATATATGTAATTTATCTATTTATTAATAATATCTTTAAATAAAGTCAGGACTGGAGACAGGTTGAAGTCTGGAGAGAGAGCCCGAGAGTGAAACCTAACCTGGGAGGCAGCTTTAAGAGCTTATCAAGACACAATTGGGTGATCAAAGTATGGAGCCTATACAGAATGTTTACTGGTCTGGATAAACCTGAAATATATTTGTAACATCCGATTTTGTGTTACACCCTCGGTACAGTTCGCACGCCACAGTACCTAACGCGAGTCGAGCAAGGGCCTGGAGATTGAAAGAACACACAGAGAGACCAGGGTCATTCGAAAGGAGACCAGCCAAATGCCAGTTTGTTCAGACTTGGGGAAATCCTTATGTATCTAACTGCTGCACAATGATCTCCACCCAGGCAGGTAGGAAATTACCATATTAAGAATGGAGTAAATGCCCTGCAGCTAACCACCAGGCGGGGCAGGGAGAGCACAGAAACACACAGGAAGCTTAGTTAGCTGATCATAAACTGTCCCTGCGAATGCACCCCAGGAATAAAGGAGACCAGGGCCCTACATATATTTACATTGGCCAATGTCTCACCCTTCATCCCTTTTAGCCACTTTTAAGTTCTTTTCCTTGGCTGTGCTTCTCTCTTCATTGTTTACACCATGAGCAAGCATGATTGGCTTGGTTCTTTATCCTTTTGAGATCTCCCATGCTGCCTTTGTATTTGATGCCTTCCTAGAGCTGTTCCAAAATCCCCTGGAACTTTACTGGCTTAATTAGTGTCAAGTTTCTCCACCCCAGAGTAAAAGACTCAGACATTACTTTGATAGGTATCTTTAGAGTAGTGTTTTAACTTCTGTTCTTCCTACTCCACCCTTCCCTGGGGAATCAGCTCTTCTCAGGACATTCAGGTGTGGTGATCTTCCTGAGAAGTCTAGCTCACATCTATACCAGGCCTTACCCCTATTTTCTTTTTCACCTGGGTTAGCCAGGATCTTGACCAGGAGGCACCCCAGGACTTTGCTGCTTAAGGGTTTCACCGCTAGAGGGTGGCATCTTCTTTTTATAGTCTTGGAGGCTGTTGAAATCACACTAATCTTTCCCCAGTGAAACAGGTATGTTTCCAGAGAATTTAATAAACTATATTATAAGGAATAAAAATAAAAACATTAGTGGTAGCTTTAAGAACATTCTTTCAGAAAGCTGTGTTGTTGAAGCTACTATTAAAGGTCAAAGAATCCTTTAAAATTTACTGTTCTATTTCAAACTCAGTATGCAGAGTTAGGACTTGGAACTTTTTAAAATTTATTTATTAATTAATTTATTTTTTATTAAAAATTTCTACCTCCTTCCCTCCTCCCACTTCCTTCCCCTTCCTCCACTCTCCCTCCCCCTCCCTCTCCAGTCCAAGGAGCAGTCAAGGTTCCCTACCCTATGGGAAGTCCAAGGTCCTTCCTGCTCCCCGCCAGGTCCAGGAAGGTGAACATACAAACAGACTAGGCTCCCACAAAGCCCGTCCATGCAGCAGAATCAAAACCCAGTGCCATAGTCCTTGGCTTTTCCATCAGCCTCCACCATCAGCCACATTCAGAGTCAGGTTTGATGACATGCTCCATCAGTTCCAGTCCAACTGGCCTTGGTGATCTCCCATTAGATCATTCAAGCTGTCTCAGTTATTTGCAGATGATATGATAGTGTACAAAAGAGACCCCAAAAACTTTACCAAAGAACTCCTACAGCTGATAAATACCTTTAGTAATGTGGCAGGATACAAGATCAACTCCAAAAAATCAGTTGCCCTCCTATACACAAAGAACAAAGAAGCAGAGAAGGAAATCAGAGAAACATCACCTTTCACGATAGCCACAAATAGCATAAAGTATCTTGGGTTAACTCTAACCAAGGAAGTGAAAGATCTATTTGGCAAGAACTTTAAATCTTTGAAGAAAATTGAAGAGCATACCAGAAAATGGAAGGATCTCCCATGCTCTTGGATTGGGAGTATCATAGTAAAAATGGCAGTTCTACCAAAAGCAATCTATAGATTCAATGCATTCCCCAGCAAAATCCCAACAAAATTCTTCACAGACCTTGAGCAAACAATAATCAGCTTTATATGGAAAAACAAAAAACCCAGGATAGCCAAAACAATTCTATACAATAAAAGTACCTCCGGAGGCATTACCATCTAGGACTTGAACTTTTAAAATGATGTGTCTTAAGTTTTCTTTGACCTGTTTAAACCTTGTCAGGAACCTCTGTGCATCATCCCCAGATGTTTTCATGTTTATATTTATAAAGTGAAACATGCCCCCAGGCTATTTCAATAGCAGTTTATTGGCAATAGGACCTTGGCAAAATGCTAAACTTTCAGTCAATGGATAGAGAACTTCCCATGCATGTGTCAAAAACCAAAGGCAAGCCAGCATTTGCGAATGCCTGTGGATGGGACAAGTGAGATGGCCCAGTAGGCAAAAGTGCTTGTCACAAAGCTGAAGGCTTTAATCCTGGACACACAAGGGAGAAAGAGAGAACTGACTCCAATACATTGTTCTCTAACTGCCAAACACAATCGGTGGCAAATTAAATTAATGCACAAGTACATTAATACGTAAATATAGTTTTACAGTTCAGTTTATTTTTACTTCTATGTATGTGTGTACCTATGTGTGTACATAATCAGTGTGTGTAATTGCCCATAGAGACCAAAGTGGATGTTGGATCCTTTGGAGCTGAATTTATAGGCAGTGTCGACCCACTAGATTTGGGTGCTAAAAAAAATTCAGATCCTCTAGAAGAGCAGTAAGTGAGCTTGACTATTGAGATGCCTCTAGTCCCATATAAATACAATTTAAAATCAACATGTGCCACAGACGAGTGAATGACTCCAAAGCCCTGCTCTAGTGGAGCTACAAACAGTCCAGGGGTTCTGGGGGAAGCACAAAAGTGACAACAAAAACCCTATCTGAACTGAAAACAGAGATGCACAAATGTACATCAATATTTGAAAATGTCATGCTACGACCACCTGGATCTAGAGACGGCACTAAGTGAATACTGAACATAGAAGCATGAACATAACTACCATCTGCTGGGCCAGTTATAATCTGAGGTGAATATTGGAATGTCAACAAAAATGTATAATTGGTAATCAAGGGGTCTGGTTTTGGAGGAGACCTGGATGCTAGATGGGCAAAGTACTTACAGATAAGTCTCAGTAGTTCTGTGCTTCATTTTTCATACTGCAAAAGACTGCAGACAAGTTAGTATTCACATGTATTCCTTGGGAACCTTTAAGTCCTTCAGATGACTCCAGAACTCCCACTGCAGCAAAACAGAAGGGTTCAGGTAACAAGAATAAGTTTTCTCCTCCTGCCTTTTTTTTTTAAATTTATTTATTTTAAAACAATCTCTTTTCATTTTACATATCAATCCCAGTCCCCCTTCTATCTATCTATCTATCTATCTATCTATCTATCTATCTATCTATCTATCTATCTATCTATCTATCTATCTACCTACCTACCTACCTACCTATCTATCTATCTATCTATCTATCTATCTATCTATCTATCTATCTATCTATCTATCTATCTATCTATCTATTTAAGATTTCTGCCTCCTCCCCGCCACCGCCTCCCATTTCCCTCCCCATCCCCCAATCAAGTCCCCTTCCCTCATCAGCCCGAAGAGCAGTCAGGGTTTCCTGCCCTGTGTGAAGTCCAAGGACCACCCACCTCCATCCAGGTCTAGTAAGGTGAGCATCCAAACTGTCTAGGCTCCCACAAAGCCAGTACATGCAGTAGGATCAAAACCCAGTGCCATTGTTCTTGAGTTCTCAGTAGTCCTCATTGTCCACTATGTTCACCGAGTCCGGTTTTATTCCATGCTTTTTCAGATCCAAGCCAGCTGGCCTTGGTGAGTTCCCAATAGAACATCCCCATTGTAATAGCCAGAACCTGGAAACATCCTAGATGCCCTTCAATGGAAGAATGGATGAAGAAAGTATGGGATATATACATACTAGAGTACTACTCAGTAGTAACTAACAATGACTTCTTGAATTTTGCATGCAAATGGACAGAAATAGAAAACACTATCCTCCTGCTTTTCTTATTTCTTTATTTTTCAATGTATTCTTTAATTTTTTAAAATATTAAATTTGAAGAAACAGATACTCCACACATGATAGATGCATATTTAAATCATTCAATTAAATTTTTAAGCCCTTTTCAATCTTGAAGATAGACATTTCTATGAAAATTAACAATTATATATATTTTATATAATGCAAATACACATATCTGCATAATACCTAAGCACGTTGGTTTACGTATATGTACTATTTTCTCAAATATGCTTGATGTATATATTCACAAAAATATATAATCATTAGAACTGGTCTTATTATAAACAAAAATTGATCCTCACATAATAATAACAAATGATAGCAGATTGAGGAATGTAATTACATATACTTTTACAAACCAGGGATATAGAAAGTTATGTATGTGGACAGAAACATAGGCTGAGCTGCCTTTTTAGCCAGAGTAAACTTTGAACATAAAGGCGTATTAGATTTTTATTAAGAGCAAGGATTAAAATTAGGAGGAAGAATTTTTTTCCTGTCCAAATCCTGAAAGTAATTGGTTATACATAACTCTATGGAAGGAAAACTATATGGGGCAAATTCCTTGATAAGAGTTTTGTAAAAGTAGAACAAATTCCTTATATGGTCAGCTCATCTTCAAGATGAGTAAAAAGCCAAAGAAGCAGCTTCAAGCCTTCATGCTGTAAAGACAATTTTGGTATTAAGCTAAAGCAACATACTCGACTTTTATAATGAATATTTGATTGAAATTGACTTAGATAAGACTAGGCATATGTCATGTCATGAATGGTGAACAGGCTCTTTAGAAAATGCATGTAGACAATTTTGAATTCATACTGTGAGTGTGTATGAGAGCTGTAGACACAACTATCACTGCCTGAAGATAGCAACATAGATGTTTGTGTGAAAAATAAAATTTCTGCATGGTTTTTGTTGTCCATGTGATTACTGTAAGGTAGAATCTGAAATCAAGCTGGATTTTGTTTTGGAATGAGTTAGGTTTTAAGGATACAATGAAAAAAAAATGAAGCATACTTAAGCAAGACTCTTCATACCCCTGCCATGCAAGCAGCAACGAATGCTTTCCCTAAGTCTCCCTATTTTTCCAAATTTAAAAGCTTCTTTATTTGATTTCTTTCACATACAACATTTCTATTGATTCATTGAAAATTTCATAAAATCTATTTTGATTATATTTATCTCCCACTTTCCCCCAACTCCTCCCAGCTAAACCCCTAGCTCCCCATCCCCTCCCAACTTTGTGACTCTTTCTTTTAATAACCTACGAAGTCTAATTTATGCTCCCATATATATTCATGGATGTAGAATCTTCCCCTGGAACATGGCTGACCTATCAGAAGGCACACCTTTAACAAAAACTGACCGGTCTTCCTTCAGAAGCCATCAGTTATCAACAGCTCCTTATTTGGGGATAAAGTCCTGTGAGCTCCTTCCTTCTTTGTGTTAGAATGTTGATAGGCTTCATCTTGTTCAGATCTTATGTGATCAACCACAGCTCTTGTGAGTTCTTGAATGTAGAAAAAGCCACTGTATTTTTTTCTGATCCTTTCTGACCTCCGACTCTTACAATCTTTCCATTTCTTCCTCTAAGATGACTGTCTGAGCCTTGGAAGATGATGAAGATGTTCTGCTTGTACTTGAGAGCTCAATTGATGCTTATTTTCCGTACTTTGATCAGTTGTGAATTTCTGCATTCATTTTCTGATGAGGATTACCTATATACTAATCTATAGACACAGAGATAATAGTAGTAGGTTCACCTCCAGAGCCCATGAGCTGCCTAACCTTGAGTTCTTGGTCCAGTTTATGGTACCAGACATGTTTCCTCCAGTGTAGCAGATCTTGAATACTTTCAGAAAGTGGTATTTATGCCACTATTATACCCATGACATAACTTGTTATGCTGGTCATTATTATACTTCACAGGTTTTTTTTTTAGCAATTGATGATCTACCACCACAATCATGCCAGCAACATACATAACACCTTCCAGTATTCTGAAAGCTAGCCAACAGGGAGGAACTCTCTGATCAACATTAATTTGACTTTTCTATGTCCCATGGCAAAAAAGTGTATGGTGTCTTCAAAAATTTGTCTTATCAATTGTGCTCTGGTGAGAAACTTAGAGTAGTGATGATAGCCTGTATTCACACTCCTGATCAAGAGCAAGTAGCTTATTCCTGGCACTAGGTTTTTCATTTGGCAGCTTATGCCTTCAGGGAGACCATTTTCTTCTCTTTAGGGGGATTCCAATTAAACTCTTTTATATGAACATATTTGTGTGTATGTTTGTATATATAATATAATTTGAAGCCTATAAGGTAGTAGATTTTCATATGGTGTTTTCAAACATCTTTAATGTTACCTGTCCCTCCTCTGGAATATGAGCAATCATTGTCACTTTGCTGTGCCATTTTCTTCATTTGGAAAAAAGAATAAAAGTTCAGTTCCATTCCTCTGGCACCACTAAGCAATGCATCAGAATCTAGCCTACCTAGCAACTATTTTCTTATCTACATTTATTTCTATCACTTAAAATGTTATCTTCTAAGACTTAGTGTTTTATTTATTTATTTTTTATTGAGAAAAAAAAATTTCCGCCTCCTCCCACTCCTCCCCCCTCCCCCACTCCTCTCCCCCTCCCCCGAAGACTTAGTGTTTTAAAATTGGAATATAAACAAGATTAAAGAGGTTTAATATTACTCAGAAAAGTGTTATTTCACATTAAAATTTTTTCTTTTGACAGGTCTCTATCATTATGTATACCAGGCTGGCCTGGAGCTCTCACTGCTCCAGCCTCCCATGTGCTATGATTGGAAGTGTATGCTGCCATGTGTGGCAACTGTATTCTCTTGTTTCTAAATGAAACCACAGAGAGTGAGCATCACATGAATGAGAACTTCTTATTGCACAGATGGAAACATGACTCTCAATAGTAAAGATGTGGCTGTAGGTATTGGGAACCACTTTTTAAAAACCCAACTAGACTCTGATCCTGCTGTCCTACTACTCCATAAATATCCCAAATTTCATCTGAAATTCTGCATTTTTCCTTTAGAAATATCTAATGGAGTTTTGTGTGAGGGAGTGAATGAGAGAGAGAGGTGAGAAAATGAGAGTGAGAGGGAGAACATGCACATATACATGTCTCCTTCTGTGAAAATAGTTAAATAAGAGAAAAGGCTTCCCCCAGAACCTGAGTTTACCTTCCTACTGAATATTATGTGGCTCCCTTGGTGTAGGTGCATCTTTGGAGAATGCATCTTAAAACATCAGGAACTGGCTTCTGAGAGTTTGGGCATCCCTCTAGCATCACATTGCTGGAATAGGGAGTAAATAGAAGAGAAATAAGAATTAGAAAGAAGTGGAGGGTGAAGTTGTATCTTCTGAACATTGCCTCAACCTAACAGTTTTATTTCTCCAAATTTCCATCCAGTTCTTGTCTGTAATTTATGCATTGTATACTTGCAACTGTGCATCATGTAGACCTTCAGTATGATCTTTTCTATTAGACTTTACACAATTTCTCACATAGTTAAGGACTTTGTGACTTCTTTTTAAAAGATGACATTATGCCATAAATTAATAACTTAAATTCATTTAATTATTCCTCTGTTGTACAATGTTTGCATCATTTTCAGCTTAATTTTCAATCATTTATAAAATGTTCTGACAAAGAGATTTATAAAAATACAGCTGTCCCTCTTCTGCATTATGTTTTTGGAGAAATGACTGATTACTGAGAATATTCAAAAGCATAATTTTGAATATTGATGTGTATTTTCCAGCACAGATTTTATATGAAGTCTGAAATTTACACAGTATGGTGAGTGGCTCTCTTTGGAAGAATATAAAATTGTAAACATCCTACTTTGAGGTGAGTCCACAGTGAAAAACCATAATCTCGGGCTGTATCCAGTTTGTATTGTTAGACAGAGGCTTCTGGATATTGTAACAGTTGTACTTTATCACTAGTAAGTGAACATTTCTTCTCTCTGAGAATTAATGAATACTCTGTGTTGTATTTTTAATATGTCAGTTAATTTAGCCATATTTAGAGAATCTGTTTTTGTGTATCTTTTGGTTAGGACAGCACATTTTACTATTTGTTATTACTCCGTAGCAAAATATTTCAAAGTTCACTGTTCAAAATAACAGCTTTATTGTGTTTGAAATTTGGTGGCCAAGATTAGATGAGGATTGGCTGTCTTGTTCTTCTGTTTGGCTTTCTAATTGGAGCTATTATTTCCATCTTTTGCAGGATACAGATGGTCTCACCTCTATGTCTGATAGTTGGAGGGGAATAAATAGAAGCCAGTATTCAGTTAAGATTGGCCATCAGATCACCCTTATGAGCTTTCTCCTACATGGTGCTCTTGGGACAGTTCAATCTATTACTTGGCAGCTACTAGACAGCTGTTTCTGAGTAGGCCAAAGTTTCAAGAATCTTTGAGCAGAAGATACAGACTTTTTATTTTTTATTTTTTCTGCTCTGGATTTGGAAACATCTACATTCTTTTTAACTAATATACTTTTATTTGTCTCATGAGCAATGCAGGTACAAAGGAAATCTCAATAAGAAAAGTAAATAATCAAAGGCCATCTGTAACCTACTACAGGCTGGTAGTGTTTCCCTGGATGTTTACAATTTGTATAAATTATCCGTTTCATAACATCATGTACTAGAACTGGAAGAGAATAATATCCATGCAGAATATTAATGAGTTTTTATGAGAACAAGGAAAATAGATATGGTATCAATCTGTAACTTGCATGAAATTATTACACATGCTTTTATAATAGTAAGCCTAAATAACATCACTAGTTTATTGTTATATTTTACATTGTTCTCTATTGTATATTTAAGTAGCTTATTTATCTTTCTGTTAAAATTTTTATGAAATTTATTTTGTGTGTGTTGGGGGTTACACATCTACAGTGCACACATAGAAGCCAGAGGACAACTTTTGGAAGCTGGTTCTCTCATTTCATCATGTGTGTTTTTGAAATAGAATTCAGACTGTCAGTATTGGGAACAAGCACTTTTTTATGCTAAGCCACCTTGCCAGCTGAGGAAATAAAAATAACAAAAATTTTTAATAATTGTCATTATGGCAAAAACAAATAAACAAAAACTGCATAAAAGTTACGACTGCAGATAATGTTATATGGTGCCCAACATGCACTTTCTTCCTTTGTGTTCTTCTCTAATGTAGGCTTCAGATACCCTCCAATTTACTCTTCCAAATTTCTTTTTTATTATTTATTTATTTATTTATTTAAAGATTTCTGTCTCTTCCCTGCCACCGCCTCCCATTTCCCTCCCCCTCCCCCAATCAAGACCACCTTCCTCGTCAGCCCAAAGAGCAATCCGGGTTCCCTGCCCTGTGAGAAGTCCAAGGACCACCCACCCCCATCCAGGTCTAGTAAGGTGAGCATCCAAACTGCCTAGGCTCCCACAAAGCCAGTAAGTGCAGTAGAATCAAAAACCCATTGCCATTGTTCTTGAATAGAAAACACTATCTTCCAAATTTCTATTGCATGATTTCAGTTGGATTTTGCCCAGAAGAGGTCCTGAAAAGAGACTGAGAAATTTAGAAGGGAGAAAGTGAGTCACCTGTTTTTCCTGTTTCTGAGCCTTTTTGGGTAGCAACAGAGAGTTATGGACTCCAGTGCCCACAACTCAAAAGTCTTCCTGGTACACAGTCATTAATGTTTCTGCTCAGTGGTGCTCTCCTGACCTAACTGAGGACCTATATGCAGAGGCTGTGTATCAACTCCCATGAAGCAGAATGTCTGTTCTAGAAGCAGAAAGCTCAGCCAGGCTGTATTTCTAGATTGGCATGAATCATATCTCACTCTTGACTCTCCCAGCACCTCGCCCATGTTTCCAATGCTTTTAGGGGACCAGCTTTCTTTGAGTTTCCAAGATCTCTTGAGTCACCTTTTAATAACATTAATAAGTGGCCCTAGGAATTTCCCACCACCTCCTACCTTTTGTTTTTCATATCATGGGGATATTAGATGCTTTCTTTTTTTTTCTTTTTTTTCTTTTATTTATTTATTAAGGATTTCTGCCTCCCCCCCTCATCCGCCTCCCATTTCCCTCCCCCTCCCCCGATCAAGTCACCCTCCCTCATCTGCTCGAAGAGCAATCTGGGTTCCCTGACCTGTGGGAAGCCCATAGTTACTAATATATCTCGATTAACTCACGAGCTGTTTTTCCTCTTTTAGACTTCCAAATACCTTTAAAACTAATTCTCTCTGTTTGAAATAGCTCACACAGTTTCTATTTTCCTTTCTGAACCTTGACAACATGGTAGTGTTGTGTTACTGCCAGACATTTGTAGTTAGGAGTGGGATGTCCATTGAAGAATACACAGATTAGTATAGTTGGTACAGCAAACAGATGACTGTATGAGCAAGCCTTTTTAAAAATATGGTGCATAGCTTTCATGTTTCTTTATGCCATTCCTCATTTATGGGCCCTGTATACAAGAGTACCAATTTTTCTTCTCTAGGAATTATGGCCTTTTCACAAAATAGAGAGCAAACATTCTTAGCAACACTACTCGTTCTTTCTTGTCAATGCTACATTCAATTTTGAAGAAGTTGAAGTCACAGAAATGTATTTACTGGGCTTTCTGTCCTTACCATTTCATGACTAGACTTTCACATAAAAACGTGGGTTATTGTTAGGGAAAGACATCGCAGTGAAAACACTTCCATTTTTCTTGATTTGGAAAATTAGAAATAGAATTCTATGAGTTGCCCCTTTGAAGCCATGAACTGTTCCAGAATTTTCATTCTTATAATTATCTGTGCAAGTATTAAAAATGAGAAAAAGGCAGTCACTAATTTCTTTGAACGGAAAAATTAGCAAAGAGAAATCTTTCTTCTTTTGCCTTGGCACTTACATTAATTTTCCAATTCTACAAAATTTATATTGAAAAAATTATCTCATATTATCAGATAATAATTTATTAAGTAATATCTGTATATCGAATATTATGAAAATACTTCAATGATTAAAATAATAAAATGTTTTAACTAAAGAAGAAACTGTTTAAAATTTAATTTTTTTATATTGAGCAGATAAAAATAGCCTAGTATATTTGAACAAAAATATAAAACCAGGTTTCTTTTTATGCCTGATCCTGTGGTTCTAATAGATATATTCTTATGCTAGATTTGATCATTTTCTTTTTATCTTTGTAGGACCACTTACTAATAATCAATTATTTCTTAATCCCCCCTTTATTGTTAAATAAGTATTGTATTTGAAAGATTGGTCTTAGAGAAAGTAGAAGTTTATCCACCGACGTCAGTGCTGCTGATTTTTTAAAATGCTATTTCATGTGACTGCCTTTGTAAGCTGAGGTCAAGTGCTGGGACTTGATTTGCAAGCTAGATCAAGAATAGACTCTTACATTTGCTAGAGTAGGCCTCATGAAAAACGAAAGGGCTAGAAAATCATGTTACCAAACACTGAGTCTCAAAATCATTTAGTCAAGAAAGTGCCTGTGGTCTTCATCTCTTAGCACTTTCATCACAAATATCACCATTCAACTCAGAGTTAAGTAGCACAATGTACACTATGTACATCAGAAACAAACCTATCATGGTTTTCATTTTATTTTGATATAATGTTACCCATGTTATCCTTGGTGACCAACCATTTGAGGTTGTGATAGTTTAGTGAACATTCAGGTATACCATTCTGTCTCAGGGCAAAATAATAGGACAGGGTTACTCAGTCACAAAAGAATGTATCTGAGTCATATAAATGTTAAATAATGTCACAATGGATTACAAAAGGAACATATTTGTAGGGGATTTATTGTAGGATTGTGTGGGAAAATGACTCATATGGCATTTTCTATAGCTATTTTTATGTTGAGTCAAAAGACACTGAGTTATGTTGATACTCCATTTATGATCTAGGAGTAGTTTAGTTACAGCCATCAATATTCTCCATGACATTGAATTAATATATTTACTTTGAAAATTATTTTGTAACTTTCAAATTTGTATTTTTGCCTGGTGAAAGTTGTCATAATGTATACATATAATCTCATCATTTTATACCTCAAGATTTGTATAGTATTTAAAATTGAGAAATCTGAAGAACAAGGGAAGGCAATGGAGTACAGTTCTGCCACCCAGGCTTTTGTACTATATGAAAATCAAATCCTTATAAATCTGTGACTTTGTTTATTGCTGCTTTGCTTCACTTTTTGTTGCTTTTATTGGGAGGTATGGTGAGAGAACTTGTCTTTGACACCTCTAAGAGCCAAGAATGATTGAATAGCATGAATTTTAAATGTTGCCCATTTCAGGACAAAATATCAGACAATCAGTCTGTCTCAATGACAATTATGTGCTCCTTTAGTGTAACAAGCCTTACATCTACTCATATGTTCTTGGCTAGAGATAATCACAAAGTCTTACCAGGCTGCTAGAGTAGATAGAACGTTTGTCTTTGTCAAAAAAGGCAAAGAGGTAAAAATGTTTGCTGGAAGGCATGAATGACTGCCTTCAACAAGTTAGACACACAGTTATGTGGAGGTGTACATCTTCATGGAAATTAAAAATATTCTTTAAGATTTCTTCCCTGAGGAATCTGCACTAAACTCTTTTTTCCTTTTTTTCATTCAAAAATAACAATTCAAGTTCCTCAAGCCAATTACTTGACATTTATTTTTGTTGTATGAATTCTCCCTAATTAAATAATACTCTTAGTGGAATTAAGTATAATGAATGATTCATCTATTTTCAGTATCTTTGACTCTTATTATTTTTCCTTTTTATTCAATATGATGCTGTAGTTTACATACATATATATGTTCTCTCCTGACCACAGCCATGACTTCAGTCAACCTGACTGTTGTTGGGTTGATTAAAATAATAATTTATTTTAACTTTTAATTATTTGATATTATTTAGTAAATGTCTTAGACTTTTTGACCAATTTTTCTACTGAAGGTTCTCTAGACCCTTTATGGTGTTGCTGGTATTGAATTTATCATACTTTATTGAAAATTTCACAACACATATAAACTATTCTTTCCTGCATCATACTAATCAAAATATTCTCAGTCTATGAGAGTTTATGGAAAGGCCACACAGGAAGTAAGGAAAATAAACAACGTGAGAAGTCAGAAAATTACGCTTTACTGACCTGGAACAATTACATACTGTGTTCTGCAGTGGCTGAGGTAACTTGGAGGTAACTCAGGTGTCATTCCTTCCAAAGACTCAGGGCTCTCTACATGAGGATCCAAAGACTCACAAGTGATCCTGTGTGTGTCATTCAGAATGTGGACTGGGGGCAGGGATATTAGGATTTGGCTCCACTTCTGTTCTTTCTCAGAAGTATGATGTTGGGTAAGTAACTTGTCTTTGTGCACTGCAGCTCCTAAACTAGAAAGTATTCATAGCTGTGTCTCTGATCAGTCCCACAGTGTTGCTGGTAGAGTGAGAGGTATAATTGCAGTCAACCTTTTCTTTTTTTTTTTTTTTTTTTGTAACCACTTTTGAAATTTTATTTATGTTGCTTATTCATTTTTTACAGTGATTTTTTTTGGGCTTTTTTATTTATTTATTTATTTATTTATTTATTAAAGATTTCTGTCTCTTCCCCGCCGCCGCCTCCCATTTCCCTCCCCCTCCCCCAATTAAGTCTCCCGCAGTCAACCTTTTCTTAAAGAGCTGTTGTGAGATACTGCTCAAAGGAAGTAGTCTGCCTTAAATAGCCCCCTCCTTACTTCTGCTGGATTGCTGTTATTTACAATACAATCTCTATTAGCTCAGTTTACTGACTGTTTTAAAATGCTAATTGTTTTTGTTTTTACGTTGTTCTCTACTTCAACCTACACCCTTGACACGGAAACAGACCCTGTTTCATGTTTTGTCATAGATTAAAGGCTGTCGAAGAAACATTTCTGCTTCCATCTGAGAATTCTGGAAACACCATTTGTTCTCAGCTAGGATAATACAAACCATTTAAAGAGGCTTTCTTAATTCTTCTCTCCCCCCCCCCCCCCCTTTTTTTTTCAGTTACCTGACATTTTCCCTCAGCTTGTTTCCTTAATTGAGTTTAATTTGAGGTGTTTCTTTTGGATATGATTCAAATGCCAGAAGCTGTATATTTGAGAATATCAATTATAATATGATCTCTTAAGGCTTATAGTGGGTAGTTCCCTAGGATACTGATAGAATCGTTATAACTGACTTTCTTCTGTTCTTACAATAGCAAGTGGTAAACCTTTACTCAAACAATCACTTCTTGGTGACTCAAATTTAGTTTTTCCTGCAGCGAGCTCCCTGACCAGCAGGAAGGAACAGCCACCAGACGAGGATTCTTCTCAAATCACGCTTTATTGGAGCCTCTTGGTTATAGGGAGAGCAGAAAGCAAGGGCCCGGAGCTCTGAACTATAGCTGCTTATATAGGGAGTCTGCCTAGCAACTTTTGATACTTTGATACTTTAACTGCTTTTCTGGAGACCCACCGGCAGGAAAGAAAGCAGGGGAACATCCTTGTCAATTACAGACCAGGATGTTCCCCTGCCCGTCAGGGGAAGTGTGGGCAGCTAGATCACAACAACTCACCCTGTTTTCTGGTGGAAGAACTGCAACCCTAAAATGGAGTTATCTATCAAGCGAGGCTGGGGCCAAATATCATCTTATAATGGCAGCTATTCAAATCGGCTCCCAGCATTTTCCTACTTTTTAAATACAATGCTAATAAATTATCATTCATAATCTTGACAGAAGGCTGAAAATTATATGGTTGTATAGTCAACTAGTGAAGAAAATGTGTGCTGATCATATTTGAAAGGTGTTACCCTGCTGAATGTCTAAATTCAAATTGATCGCATTTTGGCCTCAAGACTAACATTTAAATGTGCAGCCAAATATTATATTATTATAATGCTGCTGATAAAGGTTTGAAGAGAATAAAAAAGGTTAAGTATTAGTTAAGATATTTAATTTTCTTTTTTTGACTAGTTTTCTTTGATTGACATTGGTCCTCATTCAAAAAGTAATTTGTTGCTTTAGGAGAGAAAGTAATATAATTTTCTCAGAATTTAGTTTATGTTTTTGGAGACTACACTCCATATGAAAAGTTGTTTTTTTTTATTAAGAGAAAGCATGTTGGTGAACCTGTAAATATATAAGCCACAGATGTCTTATATACCTCAAATATATTTAATATGTGAGGGAAAGATCTATTTTCTCCCTCTGTGATGATTCTTGTGAGCAATTATTCAGAAAATGTCATGGGAATAATTTTTCCAGACAGAATGACATAAGCCAGGCAGATAAAGTTAGAAGCTCATAAGCTCTCTTTGCTAGTTCCTATCCTATCTTTTTAAGCAAAGTAAGTGTAAAGGGCTTTATCCAGGAGTAGAAAAGAAAGATGTGTGCTAAGTAGAATGAGAAGTAGATGGAAAAATTGCTTCAGAGAATAAAGACATAGTTAGGTAGAAAGATATGTGATTTGTTATATTCTTCCTAGAGAATAATAAAAGGTTATGGTCACATAAAGCTATCGTCAATTTTAGTGTTAGGTCAAGGGCTAGATGCTGTCAAATTTAGATTTCTTTTTATTAGATCTGTATGCTAGAGCAAAAGTGAGCTTGGGATTTGCAATCAGATGCACATGATGCTTAGTGATTAAATGAAAGCCGAGAAGGAGCAGGTGAGGACATTTGGAGATATGTGAAAGTTAGAATCAAGTATTTAAAGTCCCTGACTTAAGTAATTGTTGGCACTGGAACTCAGCTTCTCACACTAGTCATACTCAGTTAAATATTTTTTCTCTAGTATAGACTAGCTGACAGTTTTACCATGTACAAGCTTTACAATAGCTATGTGCAATTTGTTTCTTAGATTTGTAGCATCTGCCTTCACAGGTTGTTGATGGATGCTATAAAGTAGTACCATACTAGCTCAGAACTGAGTATAATAAAGGGTTCTTTATTTAGGAGTAGACTAACAGATCACAATCCTCTTCATGAGCAGGGAACAGGAACTGAATCTAGCAAGAGAGAGAGAGAGAGAGAGAGAGAGAGAGAGAGAGAGAGAGAGAGAAACAACAAGCTTTACAGATGTATTTATAGTATAAGAGACCATGCCCAATTGGGCTGGTATCTTAAAGGCTATTGGCTGATGTAGTTTTCATAGCACCTCCCCTTTTGTCTAAATAAGAGTATTTTAAGCATAATGCAAAACTATATACAATAAAATTATCAAATATAAAAATTAGAATTACAACCAGTATAAACAATATCAAACAAGAAACATATGCTAAATGTTTCAATAATTATGCTATCCTAAGGAATCTATGTCTTGTATTAGAAATGACTTGGCTAAGTCATGAGAGGAAAGTAACTATGACTATCTAGTCTTCAACCCCATCAAAGACCTGAGAAAGGAAATAATGTATGTGAGTAAACAGGAAGTGCAATCAAGCAACATCCAAAATGTGCAGTAAATGATAGAGACAACTGACTATCCAGGCAATCACCCAAAGTCTCATTTGCAACATTGAAGCAACCAACTTTGGCTAAGGCCTAGAGTAACTGAAAGACCATTTCAGAGGCAGGAAAAATTTCAAAACCATCTTACACTGTCTTGGCAAGGGTTGATATAGGTATCCTATACCAGAAAAAATCTTGAAACTTAACCATAATTTTAGATTTACAGGATATCCTGCTTATCCTATTGGGACACCATGCATTTTGTCAGTAGTCAAGGCAAGGGCAGTTCTTTGCAAAAGGCCAGTTTTGCCAAGAAGAAAACAAGTTTCAAGTGGAGTGTCTTCTGTGCTCAACATTCTCTCAGAAATAGATCAGAGCTGTCAAGAGCAATAGTGTCTCACATCAACAGAACCTTAAGTTATTTAAATGCCATGTTCTACAGTTCTTTGAAGTGGTTGCTGATTACCTGTATATACAGAATACAATCTATATGTATCTAAAGAGCCTGATTAGCCTAACTATAAGTATGACAAACATGAATGACTATTGACTTATAGTTCTTAATACCTATATAGCTTAATGACTAAGACTTCATATTAATATTAAACAATCTTTAAACAACTGTGCAGCAAATGAGGACAATGACCTCAAAATGTAAACAATGTATAAGTATCTTGTTCAGAGGGAGAAATTTATAGCACAATATGATAAATATATCCTAAAATTGTATCAATATATAAAATGTGTTAAGCAGAGGTAGAAAAATACAGGTATACAATATGACAAAATAACTTTGCATCAGTGTACAAATACTATAAACAGAAAGAGGAGCATATTCAATATAACAAATATAATTTGAATTTGTATCAATATACAAGAATCTATTCCAATATAAATTATCTATAAATAATTGCTCACAAGTATTCACTCTATTATTAGTTTGAGTAAGCTCACACTAATCTGCCTATTATCCCATCTAATATCTCCCCCCTTTTTAAAAAAGAAGATTCCTGAGCCTATATAATTTCGTCCCCAGCCCCCAGCTCTATACCAGTTACTGTCACCCGTAATTGATGTTCCTAACCCTGAGGACAAACTTTGTTGGGAGATGAGATGTCATTTTTTATAATTACTCCCAGCTGTCATAGGGGCAATGTTCTTTCTGTGGGATCTTGTAAATCTAAATTATCGTTGAGTTTCAAGATTATTTTCTGGTATAATTGCAGATAGTTTCTGAGTAGGTTTTTCTGAAGCTGTTATTTGAAGTTCTTGCCAGCACATGTAAAAAGGTACACCATTTTAGCTAACCAAGTTGGAATCACTTTGAGCATTTGGTACCCAAAACTGATCTTAAAGTAGCAAAATCAGCATCATGATGTCATAACAACCAGGTAAAATCATTGTTGTGAGACCCCATCTTCTTCCTGAAAATTTCAAAGATTACTGCAGGAAAATCTACTGTTCATTGTGGAAAATTTAAACATTATTCATATAGATATAAATTCAAAGAAAGCTATGACAGAGACAAAAATAGGTATGTAGGTAAGTAAAATTTTTCTTAATTTTTTTCTTCTTTCTGTCCCATCTAGTATAAAAAAACTCTGAATTTTTCTTTTAACAAATATATATATATATATATATATCCATTGTCCAATTCTAAAGCCAGCTTTAATTTTTAAGTAGAGCTATATACATGTTCAGGAATTGAAATTTGACTTTGCAGATGATACAGCACCGTAAATCAGATTTCTTTTTGCTTGGTGATTTTTTTTTCTGGAAAGTTATCTTTTCTTCTTTAGGCATCTAAAAGTCCAAGGTCTCTCAATATTTTGAAGATGAGTATTTTTCTGCAAACATGCCCCAACTCTTATAAGGTTTCCTTACCACCTGTATAATTATCACCTCTGTGGATAAGCCACTCCTCCATTTCCTTCTTTGTTTCTTTTTCCTTTCTTCCTTTTGCTACTCATTATAAAGTCAGAAAAGGCTTTTAGTTTTCTTTAAAATGTCTTTTTTATGTGAATCATATCTTCTTGGTACCTTACTGTGGCTTGGAGCTTACTGTGTAGTACAGTCCAGCCTTGACCATGCAGAAATTTCACTGCCTCAGCTTCCAAAGACTCGTATTAAGAGTACAAATTACCTCTTTCAGGAAACCAACAACAAAAATCAAAAATCTTCTTTTAAAATGAAGTCAACAACTTAAAAGAATTATGTCAAATAGGAAGTTTAGCTTGAAGGAGTTATGTCCAATACTATTAAAAACAAGCAACAACTGCTGGTATGTGAGCTGGAAAACTGGCCAGTTTAGGACACAACATTGGGGACATTAAGACAGAGAAAATGAAATCTTGTGTGACCAGCTGTGTGTGCTGGCTCTAGCATTAGGGAGAATGATTTTCTGTCAGTCACTTGCTTTTCAAATTAGTCATGTCCAGTTACTTAGGCTTGAAAAAAATATTTCTTTTGCATATATTTTTCTTTTACAGTAGTCTTACTTGCATATGTCTTTGCACCATGTTCATGAAGTGCCTTCAGAGGCCAAAAGATGATGTTAGATGGTCTGGAACTAAAGTTGCATTGGCAGGGAACCACTATAAAAATGCTGGGAATTGAACCCCATTTCTTCTGGAAGAGTAGCAAGTGCTTCAAACACAACCATATCTCCAGCCCCTTGAGTCACATAGGAGGTCCTTCTGTATTTGTGTTGCTTTCATTGGTTAATCAATAAAGAAACTGCTTGGCCTGATAGGGCAGAACTTAGGTAGGCAGAGAAGAAAGAACTGAATTCTGGGAGGAAGGAAGCAGAATCAGAGAGACACCTTGGAGCCGCTAGAGACAGACTTGCCGACTCTTTCCTGGTAGGGCACTGCCACGTGGTGATACAGATTAATAGAAATGGGTTAAATCAAAATGTGAGAGTTAGCCAATAAGAGGCTAGAGATAATGGGCCAAGCAGTAATTTAATTAATATAATTTTTGTGTGGTTATTTTGGATGTAAAACCCGGATGGCCAGGACAAACAGCGGCCACTCCTCCTATAACACTTGAGGCTTATTGTTTTTCCACTGAAAATCATATTTTTAAAAATAAGGTTTTAACTCTCAAGGTCCAAAGAGAGATTTGTCTGTAACATTAACTAAATCTGACTCAGGAAATGAAAAACCTAATTATCCTGTATACACTTTTAACGGTAATTCATCTGTCTTCACTGTTGAATAGTATTCTGTTATATTAAAACACCACAATTTATGTATCCATTTATGTGATAAAAGACATTTGTTTATATTCAGTTTGTATTTGGAAAATTAATAAGCATTCACATGTAATTTCCTTTTTAAATTATTTCTTTTACTTTTGAGATTAAAATATAATTATATTTCTCTCTTTCCTTTCCTCCCTTCAAGCACTCACACATATCCCTCCTTGCTCTCTTTCAAGTTCATAGTTGTTAGGAAATGAATTGTTATTCTTAAAAAAATATGTGGGGTTCCCAGCGGCAGCGGGAAGCCACGTGGCAGAACCCCCAATGCAGCGAGCACATGTGAGCAGACCCATAAAGCCATAAAAGCAGCTGCTAGCCCCGAAGAGACAGTTGTCGGTCCCTGGGGCAGGCTGGCGGAGTCGCCATGCAACAAGTGGCTACAGCTTCCCACCAGCGGGAGGGCACGCACAGCGCTGGTGGTGGTGGAGGGTAATAGACACATAGACACAGGAAATAGCCATAAGTATTTATTAAGGAAGAAGGAGAGAGAAAAGAGAGAGAGAGAGAGAGAGAGAGAGAGAGAGAGAGAGAGAGAGAGAGAGAGAGAGAGAGAGAGAGAGAGAGGAGAGAGGCAAAGCCCCATGTGTACACCGGGAGAGAAAACAGGGAGAGAGAGATGGTGGGAGAGGTTAGAGGTTAAAAGGAGTGGATGTGGCTAGGGCGGGGACCGAAAGAATAACATGAATTACATTTGTAATTATTTTCTCATTAATTATTGCTACATACATATGCATATACATATATATTCCTAAATTGTTTAGTCTGTATAAGTTTACTTGTATGTAGTTTTTACGGTTGACCATTCAATACTGGCTAACCAATTGGTGTTCTCTGTCGAAGATTATTTTGTCAGAATTTAGCATTCTTTAGTTGCCTGTATAGTTTTAGAAATCAACAAAATGAAACTGGCATCCCTGGGTACCAGGCTGTGAAGTTCATCAAAAATCTTGCCAGATGGACTTCCAAGTAGTTGTATCTATGAATACTTCCACTAGAGTATATACAATTTCCCTTTTTGCTAGGTTTCCTGTTTTAGGCTACATTATTGGTGAGGTTTCACAGGTCACGTTTTCCTGGCGTATACAAAAGACCCTATCATAAAGCATATTTCCTGTTCCTCTGGGTCTTCCAATTTTCCTACCCATTCTCCTGAAAGGTTTCCTGTGCCTCAGGTATAGGAGTTGTGTTTTAGATATCTGTTGCTGCAGGGCACTCCATGGTCAGTTGTTCTCTGCATTTGGACGAGTTGTGGCTTTCTGCAATCATCCATCTGTTACAGCTTTAGTGAAGATTGAGTGCTACACCTATATATGGGTATAAGGATTCATATTTAGAATGCAGTTAGAATGTTTTTATATTGCGTTTTACTTTTAAAAAATATTTACTTATTTATTAACTATACAATATTCTGTCTGTGTGTCAGCCTGTAGGACAGAAGAGGGCATAAGATCTCATTTCAGATGGTTGTGGGCCACCATGTATTTGCTGGGATTTGAACTCAGGACCTTTGGAAGAACAGTCAATGCTCTTAGCCACTGAGCCATCTCGCCAGCCCTGCATTTTACTTTTTTACATACTAATCCAAGCCCTCCACTCCTGCTCCGTGCACCTTCCCCTCACCCTTCCCCTCCATCTATTTCTCAGAGAGTATAAAGCCTTGCATGGGTGGGGGGGAGTCAACAAATTTGGTCACATCACCATATTGAGGTAGAACCAAGATCCTCCCCCTTGTGTCTAAGTGGAACAAGGTTTCTCTTTAAAGGATATGGGCTCCAAAATGTCTGATCATTCATTAGAGATTACTCCTGATCCCACAGCCAGTGGCTCCACGACTGCTAAAGCTACCCACTGTCACTGGCTTTCAGGGGGCCTAGATAGATCTTATGCAGGTTTCCTGTTGTCAGTCCAGAGTCAGTGATCTCTCGCTAATTCTGGGTAGCTTTTTCTGTGAGTTTTCTCATCAGAGTCTTGACCCCTTTGCTCATGTTATTACTCCTTCCTCTCTTTGACAGGAGTCCAGGAGCTATGTCCAGTGGTTAGTTCCACAACTAATCACTCTGCATTTGCCTCTCTGCATCTGCTTCCATCAGTTATCAGATGAAGGTTTTTAGGAGATACTGTTTGTAATATTCTACTTTCTAGGCAGATCCATGTATTATTTCTCTTAGGCTCCTCTTTGCTACCTAGCTTCTCTGGGGTTGTAGACTGTAAGCTGGCCATCCTTTCTTTTTGCCCAATATTCACTTATATGAGTGAGTCCATGCCATATTTGTCATTCTGGGTCTGGGTTACCACACTCACGATGATTTTCCCCACTTCTGTCCATTTGCCTGCAAATTTCAAGATGCTGTTGTTTTGTATTGCTGAGTAGTACTCCATTGTGCAAATGTACCACATTTTCTTTATCCATTCTATGGTTGAGGGGCATCTGGGTTGTTTCCAGGTTCTGGCTATTATGAATAATGCTGTTATGAACTAAGTTGAGCAAGTTTCCTTGTGGTATAAGTGTGCTTTCTTTGGCTATATATCCAAAAGTGGTATTGCTGGGTCATGAGGTAGACTGATTCCTAATTTTCTGAGAAACCGCCATAGTGATTTCCAAAGTGGCTGTACAAGTTTGCACTCCCACTAGCAGAGGAGGAGTGTTCTCCTTTCTTCACATCCTCCACATAAGCTGCCATCAATGTTTTTTCTCTTAGCCATTCTGACAGGTGTATGATGGTATATCAAAGCTGTTTTGATTTGCATTTCCCTGATAGCTAGGATGCTGAACAATGTATTAAATGTTGTTCAGGCATTCACAGCTTTTTTTTGTTGTTGTTGAGAATTCTCTGTTTAAATCAGACTCCATTTTTTAATTGGATTATTTGGTATTTTGGTATTTAGTTTCTTAAGTTCTTTTTGTATTTTGGAGATCAGCCCTCTGTCAGATGTGGGGCTGGTGAAGATCTTTTCGCATTCCAAAGGCTTCCATTTTGTCTTGTTGACCATGTCATTTGTCTTACAGAAGCTTTTCAGTTTTAGGACTGTCTGTTAATTAATTATTTCTCTCAGTGCCTGAGGTACTGGGGTTATATTTAGGAAGTAGTCCCTTGTGCCAATGCGTTCAAGTATACTTTCTCTTCTATGACGTTTAGTATGGTTGGATTTATGTTGAGGTCTTTGATCCATTTGGACTTGTGTTTTGTGCATGGTATACAAATAGAGATGGATCTATTTGCATTCTTCTACATGCCGATGTCCAGTTATACTAGCACCATTTGTTGAAAATGCTTTCCTTTTTTTTTAGCTCATAGTTTCAGAGTTTCTGTAAAAAATCAGGTGTTGATAGGTATGTGGATGGATATCCAGGTCTTTGATTTGATTCCATCAGTCAACCTGTCTGGTTTTATGCCAATACCAAGTTGTTTTCATTACTGTAGCTCTGTAATCGAGCTTGAAGTCAAGGATGGTGATACCTCCAGAAGTTCCTTTATTGTACAGGAATATTGTTTTGGCTCTCTTGGGTTTTTTGTTTCTCCATATGAAGTTAAATATTGTTCTTTTAAGGTCTGTGAGGAACTGTGTTGGGATTTTGATGGGGATTGCATTGAATCTGTAGATTGCTTTTGGTAAGATTAGCATTTTTACTGTGTTAATCCTATCTATACAAGAACATGGGAGATCTTTCCATTTTCTGGTATCCTTTTCAATTTCTTTCTTGAAAGACTTAAAGTTCTTATCATGAAGGTCTTTTACTTGTTTGGTTAGTATTACCCCAAGATATTTTATGTTGTTTGTGGCTATTGTGAAGTATGATGTTTCTCTGATTTCTTTCTCAGCCCATTTATCATCTATATATAGGATGGCTACTGATTTCTTTGAGTTAATCTTGTGTCCTGCCAATTTATTAAAGGTGTTTATCAGCTGTAGAAGTTTCCTCATAGAATTTTGGGGGTCACTTATGTGTACTATGATGTCATCCATAAATATCAAGAATTTGACTTCTTCCCTTCTAATTTGTATCCCCTTGACCTCCTATTGCTGTCTTATTGATCAAGCCATCACCTCAAGTACTATAATGAATAGATATGGAAAAAATGGACAGCATTATTTTGTTCCTGATTTTCGTGGAATTGCTTTGAGTTTCTCTCCATTAAGTTTGATGTTAGCTATTGGCTTTCTATATATTGTCTTTATTATATTTAGGAATGTTTCTGGTATTCCTGATCTCTCCAATACCTTTATAATGAAAGGGTTTTGGATTTTGTCAAAGGCTTTTCATAGTCTAATGAGATTATTATGTGTTTTTTTCTGTTTGTTTATGTTATTGATTACTAAAACTTAAACTGAACATTACTAAAGCTGAAATTGTTCCTCAAATCCCATATACTAATAGTGGGACATTTCAACACTCTACTCTCACCATAGGACAGGTCTACCAAACAGAGATTTGATAGAAATAAAGGAACTAACAGATGTCATTTCTCAAATGAGCTTAATAGACATCTATAGAACATTACTCTCAACCCTAAGAGTCCATCTTTTTCTCAATACCCCATGGAGCCTACTCTAAATTTGACCTCAAATTCAATAACGAACAAACCTTAACAGATACAAAAAAAATGGAATAACCCCTGTATCTTATCAGATCACCATGACTTAAAAGTTAGAATTCAACAACACTAACTGCAGAAAACCCACAAACTCATAGAAATTGAGCAATGTTCAAGTGAACCGCTACCGGGTCAAAGAAAAAAATAAAGAAAGACATTAAAGACTTCCTAAACTTATGGGACAAAATAAAAGCAGTCCACAAAGGAAAGTTCATAGCACTAAATGACTACATAAAGAAGTTGAAGAAAATATCATACTAGTGAAATAACAGAACATCTGAAAGCCCTAGAACAAAAAGAAGCAAATTCGCCCAGGAGCAGATGACAGCAAATAATCCAACTGAGAGCTGAAATCAATAAAATAGAAACAAAGAAAACAATAGAAAGATTCAATGACACAAAGATCTGGTTCTTCAAAAAAATTCAACAAGATAGACAAATCTTTATTCAAACTAACCAAAGGCAGAGAGGAATACACGAATTAGCAAAATCAGAAATGAAAAGGGGAACATAACAAGAGACACAGAGGAAATGCAGAGAATCATCAGGTCATACTTCAAAAACTTACTCCACTAAATTGGAAAATTTAAAGGAAATGGACAATTTCCTGGATATGTTCCACACACCAAAATTAAATCAAGACCTGATAAACAAATTAAATAGACCTGTAACCCCTAAGGAAATAGAAGCTGTCATCAAAAGCCTCTCCCACCCAAAAAAGCCCAGGACCAGATGATTTCAGTGCAAAATTCTATCAGAATTTCAAAACAGAGTTACTACAAATACTCATCAAAATGTTCTACACAATAGAAACTGAAGGAGTATTATCAAACTCTTTTTACAGTTACCCTGATAACCAAGTCACAGAAAAGCACAACTAAGAAAGAGAATTACAGACCAATTTTCCTCATGAACATTGATGGAAAAATACTCAACAAAACACTGGCAAACTGAATCCAAGAATACATCAGAAAAATTATCCACTGTGATCAAGTAGAATTCCTCCCAGAGATACAGAGGTTCAACATACAAAATATGTCAGTGTAATCCACCACATAAGCAGTTAGAAATTATACAGGTTTAGGAAAGTTGTGGTCATACATTGTCCTCTGGGGTCACAGGCCTCAGCAGGACCGGTTTATAGTGTCTGGCATAAACTCCCTTCTGTTAAGCAGGCTTTAAATCCAGTTAGATGACTGTTGCTTATCCTCAGTACCAATATTACACATCGATTGCTTTTTTCCTTGGGCAGCTTGCATAGCTCCTTGTAGTATTATGAGAATTAATACTTAGGAAGGAGGCTTCCAAGTCAGATTTAACTGATTTCTCCTGTATTTTAAGTGTCTTGTGTCTTTAGCAATAGGATTTTACTTTCAATTTCTAGGAGGCAACCAAGGGCCATGGTACTAATTTATATCGTTAGAGTGTTTTTGGGACTCCTTTGACCAACAACTCAAAAAAAAAGGTTTCCCAGTCCTGGCACTGAAGTTTTCTTAGACATTTATGGCTTTTGGGGGAGCATTATCCTCCTAAGTGCTATAAGTTCATTTAAACTATATACATGTGTAATTTATATATACACAATTTTAAAGTAAACATAAAATAATATGATTCCTTATGGCATTTTCAAAGCTTTGGTGTTATTTATCCCTCCTCTCTGAATTACCTTCACTCCCCCCTCTTCTGGTCAGTCCTCCCTCAATTTTTTTTCTGTTTCTCCTTCATAGCATCTTCGATGCAGCAGTGCTTTTGGAGGGAAAGGCAGGTGGACCTCTGAATTTAAGTCCAGTCTGATTTACACAGAGAGTTACAAGCCATCGAGGGTTGATGTGGAAGTGATTTCTTTCTAATCTGTTGCTTTCATTGGTTAATTATGAAAGAAACTGGCTCAGCCCATTTGATAGGCCAACCCTTAGGTGGGTGGAGTAAACAGAACAGAATACTGGGAGAAAGAAGCTGAGTCAGGCATTTGCCATGATTCTCCAACTCCAGACAGATGCAGGTTAAGATCTTCCCTGGTAAGCCACCTCGTGGGCTACACAGATTATTAGAAATGGGTTAGATCAATATGTAAGAGCTATCCAATAAGAGGCTGGAACTAATGGGCCAGGTAATGTTTAAAAGAAGACAGTTTCCGTGTAATTATTTCAGATAAAGCTAGCTGTGCGGGCGGCCGGGTGCCAGGAACGTAGCCCTGCTACTCCCTCAACAGAGGGTTACATAGGAAGATATTGGACAGGGGAAAGGGTTATTATTGCTTTTGACATGGACAACCAATGATTCATGAACCCACATGGCTGCCTCAGCCAGGTAGATATCAAGATTTCATATGAGTGTGAGATTCCTTCTGTGGTGTCCATTCTGTATCCTTGGCATATTTCTGTTCTGATTTTACATTATATTCCTTAGTGCACATTTATAATAAATGCTGATACCTAACAGGCAGTGAGCACTATCTGAATTATTATCTTTAGCATTTGTCTTAAGCATTTTCAATGACAAAACATGTTTTAAAACAACATGCTTCAAAAACAGCATATTTTGTATGATAACTATTAACAATTTTGACTTCAATTAAAAATAAAAGAGAGAAATTACAAATATACTCATAGACATATAATATATATCTAATGTAATTTTTCTTGGGATTGCATTGAACATGTAGAAGAATTTGGGATTTTTCAGATTAGTTTTATTTAATTTGCTAGTCATCTGTGATTATCCATTTATTAACCTGTCAACTTACTATTCTTTCTCTTATCTCAGGCTTTTATATTGACATACTAATTTCCACAGTAAATTCATTGTTTGGGGTTAATCTAGAATTGACATTTTTCAAAATAGCAATAACATTCATTTCAGGACATTTAGTAGAAGCAGAGACCTCTGCTCTGTGTAACAGCTCTGGCTGTCCTGGAATTTGCTTTATTACACTAGGCTGGCCTTGAACTCACAGAAATTTTTTTGCCTCTGCCTACTGAGTGCTGGGAAAAGGCATGAGTGACCACTGCCTATCTCTGTATAGATAGTTACATGAGGTTTTCTGTTTAAATAAGAATAATCATTTTTTTAGGTTGTTTCCTTTGTCAACCTGCTTATATATTCATACAATAAATGTATCCTCTAATTGCTTTGTAGATGACAAAATGCTAATCAGTGAAAGAGCCTATTGCTGGCCAAGAGGAATTGCTCAAAGCAGATCTGAAGGAAATTTGGTTGACATGGAAGTCTCAAAACTCTCAAAAAATCATATTACAGGTACAAGAATTTATAATATGGTAATGTTGCTGTGTAATTAAGTCAAATGATTTCCTATACATATGGAATGTTTGCCTCTAAAAATTGCTATAGAAGATATACAAAATTCTCAAGTACAAGTGCTATCAGAAATAGAATAACATTAAAGATAAATGCTTTCTTTTTAAATTGATTTTATTGAGCTTTGCTCCCCTCCCTGTCTCTCCTCTCCCTTTTAATCCTCTCCCATGGCCCGCATGCTCCCAATTAATAAGGAGATCTTGTTTTTTTTCTACTTCCCATAATAATTAGATCCCTGTATGTCTCTCTTTGGGTCCTCATTGTTGTCTAGGTTCTCTGGAATCATGGTTTGTAGGCTAGCTTTCTTTGCTTTATGTTTAAAAACGACTTATGAGTGAGTAGATATGATAATTCTCTTTCTGGTTCTAGGTTACCTCACTCAATATGATGTTTTCTAGCTCTATCCATTTGCTGGCAAATTTTGAGACGTTGCTATTTTTTTCTGCTGTGTAGTACTCCATTGTGTAAATGTAGCACATTTTCCTTATCCATTCTTCAGTTAAGGGGCATTTAGATTGTTCTCAGGTTCAGACTATGACAAACAATGCTGCTATGAACATAGTTGAGCACATGTCCTTGTGGCACGATGGGGCATCCTTTGGCTATATACCCAAAAGTGGTATTACTGGGTCTTGAAGAAGGTTATTTCCTAATTTTCTGAGAAATTGCTACACTGATGTCCAAAGGGGCTGTGCACTCCACCAGCAATTCAGGAGTGTTTTTTTTTTACCCCACATCCTCTATAGTATAAGTCGTCCATAGCACAAGTTGTCATAATGTGGCCATTCTTACAAGTGTAAGATGGAATCTCAGAGATGACTAAGGATGTTGAGCAGTTCCTTAAGTGTCTTCAGCCATTTTAGACTCCTCTGTTGAGAGTTCTCTGTTTAGGTCTGTACTCCATTTTTTATTGGATTATTTGTTCTTTTGATGACCAATTTCTTGAGTTCTTTGTCTATTTTGGAGATCAGACCTCTGTCTGATGTGGGGTTGGTAGAGATTTTTTCCCATTCTGTAGGCTGTCATTTTGTCTCATTGATCATGTCCTTTGCTTTACAGAAGCATCTCACTTTCAGGAAGTCCCATTTATTAATTGTTTCTCTCAGTATCTGTGCTGCTGGGATTATATTTAGGAAGTGGTTTTCTGTACCAATGCATTCAAGTGTACTTCTCACTTTCTCTTCTATAAGGTTCAGTGTGGCTGGCTTTATGTTGAGGTCTTTGATTCATTTGGACTTGAGTTTTGTTCATGGAGAGAGAGATGGATCTATTTTCATTCTTCTATATGTTGATATCCAGTTATGCCAGAACCATTTGTTAAATATGTTTTCTTTTTTCCATTTAATATTTTTTGCTTCTTTGTCAAAAATCAGGTGTTCAAAGGTTTGTAGATTAATATCCAGGTCTTCCATTCAGTTCCATTGGTCTTTCTGTCTATTTTTATGGCAATACCAGGCTGTTTTCAGTACTATAGCTCTGTAGTAGAGTTTGAAGTCAGGAATTGTGATACCTCCAATGTTTCTTTTATTATAGGATTGTTTTGGCTATTCTGAGTTCCTTGCTTTTCCATATAAAGTGCAGTATTGTTCTTTTGAGGTCTGTGAAGAATTTTACTGGGATTTTGATGGGCACTGCATTGAATCTGTAGATTGCTTTTGGTAAGATTGCCATTTTTACTATGGTAATTTTACCTACCCAAGAGCATGGGAGATCTTTCCACTTCTGGCGTCTTCTTCAATTTCTTTCTTCAAAGATTTAAAGTTCTTGTTATACAAGTCTTCCCCTTGTTTGGTTAGAATTACTCCGAGTTTTATGCTACTTGTGGCTATTTTGACAGTTTCTCTGATTTCTATCTTGGCCTATTGATAAGTGCTTTCTTCATAAAGTACACTTATTAGCGTGCTAGGGCTAGAGAGATGCCTTTATGTATGAAATGCTTTCCATTTAAGCATGAAAACAACACTTTATTTTGCCTTAATACAGTAAATACCAGGCATGGGTATTCATCTGTAGTCCCAGTGCTAGGGGATCAGAGACAGGGAGATATCTGGAGCTTACTGCCCAGAAAATGTAGCTAATCAGTGAGCTCTAGGTTCAATGAGAGACCCTGTCTCAAAATATAAGGTGAACCTTAATAGAGGGAAGCACCTGATGTTGATATCTGTTCTCCACATATAGGTGTAATTGTATGCATACCTCCCCCACAGGCACTGTGCGCATGTACACATGTGCATGCACACAAACACATGCACCACATACACACACCACACACATATGCCCCTCACACACATGCTCACACATAAACCACATGCACATGCACCCACATACATGCACCACACACATGCCCCACAGACACATGCACACACATATCACACACACTCACACACACAAATATAGCATATTGACAGATTACAATAAATATCATTAATTTATAAATTCATTAATAAACAAATAGTATGTTCTGCAAATGTTGTGAACTTGAGGGTAATGGTGACAAGCAGGAACTGATGCAGCCTAGTAATTTTCATGAAGCAGAATCCAATTGACCTGATGCTCGTAGTAAAAAATGAGTTTTGAGAGAGTTGGGGTAGATGAATAGAGGATGTGTGATAACAAGAGAAATACTCTTTCTGTTTTTCAAAATCCATCTTATACCTTTAAATAAGCAACATAACTTACTTAAAGCAAAATAAAAGCTTCATTAGGAAAAAGGTAACAGTTTTCTGAAACTCTTGTTTATAGAAAACTTCCAATGACTCAGTTGTCCCCGTGGCTTTCATTGTCCCTACAGCAGTATCAACTGCGCATGTCTTCATGTTTGTGACTAGTCATTAGACTAGTAGAAAGAGGCAAACAAAAGCCACTCTAAACATAAAATGACCTTGATTACATTGTTTTTATGTGTTCTTCAAGCCCTTTCCAGAGAAACAATGAAGTGTTTCTGTTTCTACTGACATCCCATATTTTACCATTACAATTTTTCAGAAGTTCGGTGAATTCCTGCAGGCAGTAATTTCACTGTCAGTCTGGTTTTTCAATGTGTCTTTCACACACATTCAAAAAGTAATGTTGTTTATACTGGAATGTTGCCAGAAATGAATAATTAATGACAATTTTAACTTACAAGGTTGCTTTGAAAACTACTCAAGTTCATAAGGGTATGTTTGACAATCCTTAGATTTTATTTGAAAAGAAAGACTTCAAATTAATTTTTTGGATATAATGAGACCAACAGCTCAATGTTTAGAAAAATTATGGATGTTGGCTACTTTTTTTCAGTGTTTACTTAGGTAAATGAAACATAAAATACTAAGAAATAACTTTATGTAAATAAAGTAAATGTGTTAAATGCGTTATTAATGTGTTGTTATAAATAATTATATACTATACTCAACATACATTTACTTTATATTTCATGATCCTTTAAAATAGAATTAATGTATCTGTACTTACAATAACTTGGTATAAACTTCCCCTTTCCTCATTTTTAAATAAGTGGATATGGTTTTACTACTAAGCTTGTAGTGGAGAACAGCATCAAAAATCAAAGCCTAAAGTAAGTTTTTGCATTTTTAACCTATGAGTAAATTAATCGTGGTTTTATCTCAGATTCCCACTTATTTTTTCTTTGCATTATTTTTGCTTAAATAACAAGCATGCCAGGGGTTAGACTTGCCTCACAACTGGACAGATGTTTCTACTCACCATGGTGATAGTGTTGCCAAAGCTGCAAATCCATTCTGGAATGAACTATCTGCTTCGAACCCATTTCTGGAGGACATCACTAAGCTAAGAAATAAACAAAAGAGAGATAATATGTCCATTTTGAAGGAAGATCCTTTTCTTTTTGTAAAACAAATTGAAACAGGGAATTCTTTTGATTCCTCTGAAGATGAACTTGACATGGATCAGGTGCTTGGGCCATCTTCCTCAAAGAAGTCGGAAAGGTCTAAGAGTGTTTCAGAACTCCTGGACATCTTACATGATACGTCACATGCTCATCAGAGTATACACCACTCTGACCAAATCCTAATACAAGACCTAGAGTGGCTTCAAAATGACCGAGAAGCATACAAAATGGCTTGGTTAAGTCAACGTCAGCTAGCTCGCTCTTGTATGGATCTGAATATAATTAATCAAAGTCCTGGATGGGCTCAAACACAAATTGCAGAGACCATTGCAGTTTGTAAATTAAACCACCAAGGAGGGTCAGTTCAGTTACCTGACTCAGACATCATTGTTCATGTACCCCAGGGAAACATAGCCATAGGAGAATTCCAGGAGGTATCTCTGAGAGCGTTTCTGGATCCTCCACCAAAGCTGAACCATAATCTCTCCTGTACTGTAAGCCCTCTTTTGGAAATAAGGTTAAGCAACCCTAAAACCATAAGAGCTATTTTGCTGGAGATGAAAATTGGAGCAGAAGTAAAAATAGATCCCCTGAGCCAAGTCATGACAAAAATGGTGTGTTTATACAGCCTGGACAGAGAAGGCTCTTTCCAAGCACTGAACAACTGCTATGTCTACAAAGACACCATCCAAGCAAAGTTTCTTGATCTGAGCCACGTAATGTACATAGTCATAGCTGTACAAGCTGAGGCCATTCAGCCACCAGCTGCTACTATTTGGAATTATATTCACAAAACCACTTCCATTGGAATTTATGGGCCCAAATATATCCATCCAAGTTTTACTGTTGTTTTTGTAGTTTGTGGGCACAACTATGTGCCAGGAAAGTTTGCAGTCTCTGACATTAGGATGGGTGGAAAAAATACATCTCCGGTAGTATTTTATCTCTGGGGAAAGCATTCATGGTTACTTGACAAGCCACAAAATTTAATTATTTCGGCTTTTTCATGTGATCCTGATTTTGAAGTAAAGTTAGAGAGAGAAAGACAAATAATTGCACAAAGGCAATTGGAAGCAGGTGCAGTCATCCATCAACAAGTTTTCTTTTCTTCAGTTGACCACAGAGAGATGCACTCGTTTGTTTTCCGGGTTCATGCGGGGTCTCTGGATGGAAAACCAGTCACACAATTCTTTGTCACTTCACCTGATCCAGCCCCAAACCTCAAAAGGCTCTTAGATCTGCAGAGCTACTTCCAGGAGAGAGAAAGCAAGAGAGTGCTTTTGTTATCGACAGGGTTTATCAACTACCCCACTTTCCAAGTTAAAAAAGTGAAATTCACCAACTATGGGATCACAGTGAAGACAGTACTAAGGCAAAGTAAAATTGACTATTTACTTGAGTATTTAAAGGGGGATATAATTGCCCTTCTTGGAGAAGGCACAGTAAGAGCCATTGGACAGTCCAAAGTGAAAGAGTGGTATGTAGGTGTCCTTCGAGGTAAGATTGGACTTGTACATTGTAAAAATGTCAAGGTGATTTGCAAAGAACAAGTAATGTCTATATCTGATAGTATTTTGACAACCAAGAATCTTTTGGAGCAAATTGCCTTGCCATTTAAAAATCTGACTTATATATACTCTGTTGTATTGACTCTGGTGTCAGAAAACATATATGATTGGAAAGTTTTAGCTAATGTCCTGGACTACTCACATCTGGCACAGGAAGATTTTGATCAAATTCAAGCAGACAACGAACCAGAAAGGGTTTCTTATATTGTCAAGAAATTAAAGGAAGATTGCCATAAAGGCAGAAGTACCAGGAAGTTTCTTTATGAACTGATTGTGGTGAGTATTAGTTGATAATAATAATTTATTTTAGAGAACTTCAATAACTTGATGATATTTACAGCAAACATTAGATGTGAAATGAAAAACTAGTAGTCTCAAATCCAGTGAAGTCCTGAACTTTTCCTGCAAGGTCATAGCACTGGAGTCAATTGTGATTTTCTCAGAAAAGAGGTCTATAAGGATCATCTTTTAAGAGACTTTAAAGGTTGTATTTTTGTTGGAACTTTTGTTTTAAATTTAAGAGATTAACTCTTTTTTTTCTCAAATATTTGGACAACCCTTCAAGTATCATATAAACTCCATAACATGAACGTAAAGAAAACCATAGCATAAAAGTAAAAAAAAAAAAAAAACCCAAAAATACCTGATCTTATAGAGGCTTATTTTTCAATGTTTCTTTCCTTCAAATACATATGTATTATCCATTATTTCATCAGTTTAATGTTCTTCTGTACAGAATGCTGCATGCTCCAGCAATGCTTCTACCAACACTGTATTTAATATGCTAATAGAATTCTCAAGGGTCAACTCTTTTGAGCATGTACTTTCTCAGTTAAAAACCTTGTGCAGATTATAAATAATTGGATTTAAAGCAGAAATCAATGTTATAGTAACAAAGTATCAGGATGACATTTCTTTTTTTTCTTTTTTTTTAACATTTATTTACTTATTATATATACAACATTCTGCCTCGATGTATGCCCACACACCAGAGGAGGGCACCAGATCCCAGTACAGATGGTTGTGAGCCACCATGTGGTTGCTGGGAATTGAACTCAGGACCTCTGGAAGAGCAGCCAGTGCTCTTAACCTCTGAGCCATCTCTCCAGCCCGAGGATGACATTTCTAAAGAAGATAAAAACATGAATGTAGCCAATTCTTCCTAAATGCTAAATTCTAATACTGTCTTCAAATAGCATGTGAGTGTGTATGGGGGGGGGGGCATAAAATGTTTTTGTAAGTAAATGTTAGTAAGTTTACTGAGTATTATAAATATGAAAACAGTACTCATATGTCTGAAAATGATGAATAAGTCAGTGGGTAGAGACACATTAAAAAGTAAGTTTTAGTAAAGCTGGAAGCAACAAAGAGAAAATGGTGGATGAATTCAATATATAGCATTAATAATAATTTGCATGTTAAGAAAATTATTCTACAATGACACCAAGAACAGTAAAACTTGAGAGTTATAATGTCTAGTTGGTGAGTGGAGAGTTTTATTATGATATGCTCTGTCCTTAGTGACTTTGGGCTCCGGCGAATGAATACTAGAAGTTTTCCTGCTCACTATAAGCTACACATTGATTTTGTAATTGTTTCTTTTTGTAACTCAGATGTACAGTAGAGATGTTCAAAAAACTACAAACAAAATGTTACTTTCTTTTCTTACTAGCTCAAAATAAGTTATCTTAGCCTCATGATCTGAAAGTTCAGGTCGTACCATACCTGTAGTTTGGGGAGGGCATAATAAATCATAGAATGCCTTGATTAGACAATGTTGATAGAGACCTACTCAAAAGAGTGGCCCCTAATGGACCCCAAAACTATTATTAACCCTCAGTGATGCCCTTAAGACTCCCTTCTAAAAGAGGCTTAGGCCCGGCCCTCTGTTAGCAAAGCAATTGATCCTTCTGTGATGTAGAGTTGTGTCTTCAAACACCCTTTGCATTAAGTGAAAAATTTTCTTGCTCTGTGTCTTGATATGTGAAGTTGAAAAGTAAAAATAGATTGCTTTTGTCTCCTAATATGTGACATTTCTGAAAACCCTTCAGCATGTGAATTTATATTAGTTCTAAAAGATTAGGCACAATGATATTTTCTCTATATTCATTATACAAAACATTACAACAGTATAGCAAATACTTCTTATGAAATTGTACTTTGCCAGGTGTTGTAATAGGAACGGCGGGGCTGCGTCCCCAGCACCCCAGCCACCAGGCTAGCTCAGTCGGTAGAGCATGAGACTCTTAATCTCAGGGTCGTGGGTTCTTGCTCCTGAGAGGAGAGCTGTGGAGTCTGAGCTCACTTCCTCTTCCTCCCAGCGTTCTGTTCTGTTTACTCCTCCCACCTATCTTCAAACCAATGAGGGCCAAGCAGTTTATTTTTATTTAACCAATGACCTTCCTCCATCAGCCAGGGTAAAGCCATGCCACAAAAACTCAAGTGTACTTTGAAGACCTGCTGCCGTGGTATTTCTTCTCACTGTGGCCACCTTTGATCAGTATAAAAAGAGGGATCAATAGAACTTGTGTTTAGAGTCCAAATTGTTCTTTTAATTGTAGATTTCATAAGGATAAATATGATAAATTTTTATTGGTGCCTTTTAAAATTAATTTAACTTTACTTATTCTTTCTCATGGGTAAATAAAACTCCTAGGTACCATTACATAATAAACAACTGCCAAGCATCTTTACCAACTTATTTACATATATATGTATATATTCATATATTTTAAAAATATACTCAAAGCAACAAAAAAGCTCTTAGGATTGCCTGAAATGAATAGTAAGAGTGAAAGCTTAAGTGTCCAATAAATAAAGAAAGGGAATCTGGTAGCATCCTACTTTCACACTGTGGAAGAATATTCACCTTTATTACTTTGTAATTTATGTGTTGTTGGGGTTTCTGTCTTGCCCGGGTCCCACAATTGTTAAATCCCAAAGAAATCACACAGAGGTCTACATTAACTATAAACTGATTGACCCATTAGCTCAGGCTTCTTATTAACTCTTATAACTTATATTAGCCCATTATTCTTATCTGTATTAGCCATGTGGCCCAGTACCTTATTCAGCAGGGCAATCACCTCTTGATTTTTCTGTGGCTGGGGTCACACTGCCAACCAGCAGTTTCTTCTTCCCAGAATTCTCCTGTTCTCATTGACCAGCCTCTATTTCCTGACTGGTTGCCCCACCTATACTTCTTTCCTGGCTACTGGCTAATCAGCATTTATTTAAAATATAATTGACAGAATATAAACCATTGTCCCACACCATTTATTTTAACAGAATCACATTAGAGGTGAGGGAGGCAGGTTATTTAAATTCAGAAATGTCTGTAACTTAGTTTAAAATTAAAGGAATATCTTGTGTTTACTCAATAAGCATGATTCTACGAAAAATTTAAACCACATTTTGCTGAAATAGATCTGTGTTAATCCTCTGGTAAGACAAGGAATAAGCTTGAGGGGAGTGAGTAATTACCTCTAGGTTCAGAGATTATTAATTGTTGAAGCCTTAGGTACTGATAAAAGGGTTGATAGTGTTCCATTAGCAGTTAAAGTCATATATTAGTAATGTGATTTACCCATGATCCCATAGCTATACTAAAGCTCCTCTATTTCTAGTATATATATTCACTGTGTTTGCTTGTTGAATTTTCCTAAATATGAACCACTGTTCTGAGTTTAAAAACCTTAACTATATGTGTGGTATGAAAAGGTATTTTAACTTCTAGAATACATAATGCAAATTATAGTTTCAAGGAAAAAGTCAATGAGTTGTTTCTAAGCATGATGGATACTCACTGCCACAGGCTCTGCTAAAGATGGATCACCAAGCATTAGTGGAACGTCTTCTCCAAGAGGCTGTTATTCTAACCTCAGCTGTTAAGCTCGGAAGAAGCTGGAGGGAACTTGCTGAGAAATCTGCAGGACTCACTAAGCATCAGATGCAGGCGTATGAAATTCCTTACCGAGGAAAATCTGGAGATGTTTCAGCTGAGGTGAGATTTTCATATGTTCTATTCAGTGGTGACAAACTGTAGCTACATAGAGAAAATGTAATTTAGTCTTTTCCATGTTTATGAATTAATTAAAGGAACATTCAGGAACATTTAGTCCCTACTAAATTTTTAGAAGTTATTATCTGGTAAACCTGTTGGAAATGTCTGAAATATATATCATACTTCTAAAAAACATATTTATATTTCTCTTGTTAGATTTTATATTTACATGGCTTTTGAGCAAATTAACCCATTAAATTGGAGCAGTGAGGACACAAGTCTACAAGAATTTAAGGCATAGAACAGGTACATTTTTGAGGTAATAAATACTCAAGTCAACTCAGAGAAGATATTCTTAATCATTTATGACAAGTGATAGGACTTGATGATGAATCCTAGGAGGGGAATGATATGGAGCCACTGAAAATGACTGACAGAGATATCAAAGAGTCATTTCATCTTTTTTCTAATTCTATGTACAGTAAGAATTATTAATATCATATACAGAAAGAAAACATTTAGTGCAAAGATATTCATCACAAAACCTGCTTGTTTCATCAGTATTATTACATGGATTCTGTTACGCACATTGCATACATGTATTTCTTCAGATTACCATAATAGCAATGTGATCTAATTTTTTTCATATAAATTACAATATTTCCCATTAATGAGTATATGGTAGATGCCCTGTATCTTTCAGCAAATTAAAACTTTTTCAAGATGTTTAAGTTAAGGCCAATATTCTCTGAGATGGTGACATTATAAGCACAATCTGCATGTTCTGTGTCATTTTGGGTCCTAGAGACAGATGGATGGAAGGATGGACACACACACGCACACGCACGCACACACACACACACACACACACACACACACACACACACACACATGTTTTTCAAGACAGGGTTTCTACGCATAACTAGCTCTCCTGGAACTCACAGACGTTCGACTGCCTCCCTCTCTCAAGTGCTGGAATTGAAGGCCTATTGACCTTTTCTGTAGTAATATGGGGCGGCGGCAGGGCTGCGTCCCCAAATCCCCAGCCGCCTGGCTCGGCTAGCTTATGCCCCAAATAATTACACGGAAACTGTATTCTTTTAAACACTGCTTGGCCCTTAGCTCTAGCCCTTACTGGCTAATTGTCACATATTAATTTAGCCCATTTCTAATCATCTGTGTAGCGCCCCTAGGTGCGCTTACCGGGAAGATTCTAGCCTAAGTCCATCCTGGGTTGGAGCTTCATAGCGTGCGTCTTCCCTGGAGCAGGTAGCATGGCGTCTCTCCTGCGTCTGCTCCCGAGAGGAGAGCTGTGGAGTCTGAGCTCACTTCCTCTTCCTCCCGGCATTCTGTTCTGTTTACTCCACCCACCTAAGGGTGGCCTATCCAATGGGCCTAGCAGTTTCTTTATTCTTAGCCAGTGAAATCAACAGATTGATATATGACACTCCCCCATCACTTCCCCTTTTTCTGTTTAAACAAAAAAGGAAGGCTTTACCTTTAACATAGCAAAATTACATATAACGAAACAGTTATCAAGTAAAAGTTACATCAGAAACATTTATACATATAACAAAATTGACCTTAAAATCCATACCAATGCAAATTATTCATACCTATATCATTTCCCCCTTTAAATGTAAAAGAACATTTATAAACTATATTTGGGAACATGGGCGCAGTTTTTTCTCTCCAAACTGCTTCCTGCTGAATGGGGGCGTCGTTAATCAGATTATTTAGGGTGTAACCTGTGTGCCAGGTTTATCTCAGTTGGCAGTTGAGCAAAGCAATTTTCTGAAGATGTTCACAGCAACCCTTCAGGAGGACGTGGTCCATCATACCAAATTGGAATAGAAGAGATCCATAGAGTCTCATTCTCTGTGAAAACAAAAGAAGACTCTCTCCAAAGCATCATATCCTTAGACCCAAATTCTGAAATCGTAATACCCTTATATCCATTCTGGTTTAGCTTGGCAGCCCAGGTAATGAAATGTCTCTCTGTACTTAGCTCCTTCACAGTCAAAAATTTTAAAGAAAACACAATAATACAAAGAATCCAGACTCTCTGTGAATTTTTCATCTTTACGCGGCTTATTTTTACTCTATCACTTTACTTTATTCTGTCTCTTTAAAGACTTTACCTTTTTTTTTTAAAACCATTAACTTTATTCTCTATATTCTTTTTCTTCTCTCTCCCAAGCCTACGTACATTCATCCAACAGTGTGACTCATTCAGTGGTCTGAATCTGTCCTATTGTGAATCTGCAATTTTTTACTATCCAGGAGCACTTTTGATTTGCACCTTTAAATCATTAGGCGCTTAAGAATCTAAGCTGAGACATTCCTAAGTTAACTTTTTGCTTTTTGAGCGTATATCTGTGGACCAGGCTGTCTTTGAACTCTCAGAGATCCGCCTGTCTCTGCCTCCCAGGCATTGGGATTAAAGGTGTTTGCTACTACACCTTGAACTCACAGAGATCTGTTCGTCTCTGCCTTCTAGGCACTGGGATTAAAGGCGTGTGCTACCACACCTTCAAGTCACAGAGGTCTATCTCCCTCTGCCTCCCAAGTGTTGGGATTAAAGGTGTGTACTAGGACACACAACAACTCTCTTCCTTTTTTTTTTTTTTAAGAACTTCAACTTTTAGCTTGCATATATTTTTAACACACAGTAAACCATTTAGAATTTTTCTTTGTCTCTGAATCTCTCTTTACTGTATATCTCTCTGTTTTTTGACCACAAAAGTCTTTAATTTAGCAAGCAATATCAGTAGAATTAAAGCCGTGGCTTTGTGGGCTAGATGTAGCCCATTCCTTAGCTTTCCAGCCTCATGGATGAGGTACTGGCTGTAAGGTCCCTGCCAGCCAGCGAGCTACAACAGACAACACTCAAGTCCTCTCTCTGTAGCCGGCCCTCCTGCCTCAAACAGTCAGAGTTTGCCCTGGCAGGATGGCCCAGAAAGCCGGCATTTTTAAACAACACAGGTTTGTTCCTGCTGCTGAGTCAGGAAAATTTCAAAATGGAGGACATACCATTTTGTGCTAGCTCTGGGGCCACCAGGTAGGAGCGGCACTCAGCACTTTAATTCTGAGACTGAGCGTGCAGCACAGAAATTCTTTTCATCCAAGTAACATCCAAATCTGACACGCAGAGCACTGTGCAGTCTGAAAACACGTCTCTGTATGGCAGCAGGAATCTGCCATGCTCTTCCGCCTGCCTAAGCCTGATTCTGCCTTCTGCCCAGGAGCAGGCGGGGAGCTCTGAGTCATCGTCAAGGTCTCAGAGCACTCTCCTTCCGATCCCAAGCGGGAACACAAACATAAAGCCAGAGTTTGCACTGGCGGCACAGCCCCAGGAAGCAGCGCTTTAAGATAACGCAGCTTTTTTTCTGCTGCTGTTGCCGAATCAGGAAATCTCTCTACAGCACGCCACCAACAAACAGCAAAAATCTGTGTTAAACTCTCTCTCCCTTATTTTTAAGCCTTCTCAAGTTTTTTGTGGACTCAGTTAGCCACACGTCTGGGCGTCATCTGTAGTAATATGGGGCGGCGGCAGGGCTGCGTCCCCAAATCCCCAGCCGCCTGGCTCGGCTAGCTTATGCCCCAAATAATTACACGGAAACTGTATTCTTTTAAACACTGCTTGGCCCTTAGCTCTAGCCCTTACTGGCTAATTGTCACATATTAATTTAGCCCATTTCTAATCATCTGTGTAGCGCCCCTAGGTGCGCTTACCGGGAAGATTCTAGCCTAAGTCCATCCTGGGTTGGAGCTTCATAGCGTGCGTCTTCCCTGGAGCAGGTAGCATGGCGTCTCTCCTGCGTCTGCTCCCGAGAGGAGAGCTGTGGAGTCTGAGCTCACTTCCTCTTCCTCCCGGCATTCTGTTCTGTTTACTCCACCCACCTAAGGGTGGCCTATCCAATGGGCCTAGCAGTTTCTTTATTCTTAGCCAGTGAAATCAACAGATTGATATATGACACTCCCCCATCACTTCCCCTTTTTCTGTTTAAACAAAAAAGGAAGGCTTTACCTTTAACATAGCAAAATTACATATAACGAAACAGTTATCAAGTAAAAGTTACATCAGAAACATTTATACATATAACAAAATTGACCTTAAAATCCATACCAATGCAAATTATTCATACCTATATCATTTCCCCCTTTAAATGTAAAAGAACATTTATAAACTATATTTGGGAACATGGGCGCAGTTTTTTCTCTCCAAACTGCTTCCTGCTGAATGGGGGCGTCGTTAATCAGATTATTTAGGGTGTAACCTGTGTGCCAGGTTTATCTCAGTTGGCAGTTGAGCAAAGCAATTTTCTGAAGATGTTCACAGCAACCCTTCAGGAGGACGTGGTCCATCATACCAAATTGGAATAGAAGAGATCCATAGAGTCTCATTCTCTGTGAAAACAAAAGAAGACTCTCTCCAAAGCATCATATCCTTAGACCCAAATTCTGAAATCGTAATACCCTTATATCCATTCTGGTTTAGCTTGGCAGCCCAGGTAATGAAATGTCTCTCTGTACTTAGCTCCTTCACAGTCAAAAATTTTAAAGAAAACACAATAATACAAAGAATCCAGACTCTCTGTGAATTTTTCATCTTTACGCGGCTTATTTTTACTCTATCACTTTACTTTATTCTGTCTCTTTAAAGACTTTACCTTTTTTTTTTAAAACCATTAACTTTATTCTCTATATTCTTTTTCTTCTCTCTCCCAAGCCTACGTACATTCATCCAACAGTGTGACTCATTCAGTGGTCTGAATCTGTCCTATTGTGAATCTGCAATTTTTTACTATCCAGGAGCACTTTTGATTTGCACCTTTAAATCATTAGGCGCTTAAGAATCTAAGCTGAGACATTCCTAAGTTAACTTTTTGCTTTTTGAGCGTATATCTGTGGACCAGGCTGTCTTTGAACTCTCAGAGATCCGCCTGTCTCTGCCTCCCAGGCATTGGGATTAAAGGTGTTTGCTACTACACCTTGAACTCACAGAGATCTGTTCGTCTCTGCCTTCTAGGCACTGGGATTAAAGGCGTGTGCTACCACACCTTCAAGTCACAGAGGTCTATCTCCCTCTGCCTCCCAAGTGTTGGGATTAAAGGTGTGTACTAGGACACACAACAACTCTCTTCCTTTTTTTTTTTTTTAAGAACTTCAACTTTTAGCTTGCATATATTTTTAACACACAGTAAACCATTTAGAATTTTTCTTTGTCTCTGAATCTCTCTTTACTGTATATCTCTCTGTTTTTTGACCACAAAAGTCTTTAATTTAGCAAGCAATATCAGTAGAATTAAAGCCGTGGCTTTGTGGGCTAGATGTAGCCCATTCCTTAGCTTTCCAGCCTCATGGATGAGGTACTGGCTGTAAGGTCCCTGCCAGCCAGCGAGCTACAACAGACAACACTCAAGTCCTCTCTCTGTAGCCGGCCCTCCTGCCTCAAACAGTCAGAGTTTGCCCTGGCAGGATGGCCCAGAAAGCCGGCATTTTTAAACAACACAGGTTTGTTCCTGCTGCTGAGTCAGGAAAATTTCAAAATGGAGGACATACCATTTTGTGCTAGCTCTGGGGCCACCAGGTAGGAGCGGCACTCAGCACTTTAATTCTGAGACTGAGCGTGCAGCACAGAAATTCTTTTCATCCAAGTAACATCCAAATCTGACACGCAGAGCACTGTGCAGTCTGAAAACACGTCTCTGTATGGCAGCAGGAATCTGCCATGCTCTTCCGCCTGCCTAAGCCTGATTCTGCCTTCTGCCCAGGAGCAGGCGGGGAGCTCTGAGTCATCGTCAAGGTCTCAGAGCACTCTCCTTCCGATCCCAAGCGGGAACACAAACATAAAGCCAGAGTTTGCACTGGCGGCACAGCCCCAGGAAGCAGCGCTTTAAGATAACGCAGCTTTTTTTCTGCTGCTGTTGCCGAATCAGGAAATCTCTCTACAGCACGCCACCAACAAACAGCAAAAATCTGTGTTAAACTCTCTCTCCCTTATTTTTAAGCCTTCTCAAGTTTTTTGTGGACTCAGTTAGCCACACGTCTGGGCGTCATCTGTAGTAATATGGGGCGGCGGCAGGGCTGCGTCCCCAAATCCCCAGCCGCCTGGCTCGGCTAGCTTATGCCCCAAATAATTACACGGAAACTGTATTCTTTTAAACACTGCTTGGCCCTTAGCTCTAGCCCTTACTGGCTAATTGTCACATATTAATTTAGCCCATTTCTAATCATCTGTGTAGCGCCCCTAGGTGCGCTTACCGGGAAGATTCTAGCCTAAGTCCATCCTGGGTTGGAGCTTCATAGCGTGCGTCTTCCCTGGAGCAGGTAGCATGGCGTCTCTCCTGCGTCTGCTCCCGAGAGGAGAGCTGTGGAGTCTGAGCTCACTTCCTCTTCCTCCCGGCATTCTGTTCTGTTTACTCCACCCACCTAAGGGTGGCCTATCCAATGGGCCTAGCAGTTTCTTTATTCTTAGCCAGTGAAATCAACAGATTGATATATGACACTCCCCCATCACTTTTCTACAATGCCTCTTCTTACTTTGCATTCTGTTAGGTGATCAGGTTGCAGGCTTTCTAAGAGAGTTCAGTAGGTCAAGTCAGTTGACTCCTTCCAGCTGCAACAGGTGTCAGCTGGACAGTTGCTGAATCTCTGAAACCCAGCTCACACGTAAGGACTTCTAAAACAAATTCTGTCCAGGAGCAGCTAGGGACTGGACACCTATGTCCCACTTATCTGCTACACTTATCTTCATAAACCTAGAGGGGAACTGAAGCCTATCAATGAGCAGAATCCAGAGTGAGCATAGCATACAAGATGGACACACGTGTTTTCTGAGGGAGCTGAAAAGTCAGGAACCTTGAGGGAGAAGAGAGTACTGTGAGAACTGTGCTGTTGTGCTCCTGACATTTCAGTAAACTAGTTAAAAAGCTGTCCAGTCGAAAACTGCTATTCTTTTATCACGATAGGGCCTTGCTTTTGGGAGTTTTGTTTAGATTTACTGGAGAGCTGTTTGTCCTGCCAGCCTTGCTAAGCATCTGCATTTTTTCTAATTGTGTTTATTGTTTGCCTTCCCTCCAATCGCAATGCAGGCTAACTAACCCACAGCCTATTTGTCCATTATTTACCTTCACACAGCCTCAGTTGTAAGTAACTAAGTCTGTGTGTGATGCTGATAAAATCTCAGAAACCTAAAGGAAACTCCTTAGATGTTTTCTAATGGCAACAATTCAATTCATCGCAACTAACACTACAGCCAGAGTCTGATTCATGTTATCACTTAGGAAAACAAAGGCATTTGGGCCTGAAGCCATTCTAAATGTCGTATAGGAATTTTACCTGTTTGGCCACTTGCAAGGACAATGCATGTAATTTCCACATCCCCATAGCCATCTTAAATGAGATGGGTTTGACAAGTTAAGTAGTTGATGTGTAACTACTTATATTTGGAGTGTGGTGGTTGGAAATTGGCTTTGGGGTGAGGGAACACGAATTTAATGTTACTTTAATGTGCTGTCTTTGTTTCTTTCATGTCATTTACTCTGACATATGATCTATGGGCCCTGTGTCCCTGGTATAATATTTTCTTCTGTGACACAGGAACCTTGGAATCTCAGCAGGTTCTCTCAGGACGCAGCTTGACAACTATGACATTATCTTGCTTCCAAAATAAGCCTGATCTTCTTTGTCAAACCTCAGGCTGACTGAAGAATGGGGATACTGAATGTACCTTTCCTATATATTTTAGTACTTTTGACCATTTAGTATTCTTTTTGAAGTGAAGAGAAAGTCTTTTGAGAATTCTGAGAATGTCACTTTTTAAAATAAACACCTCCTCAATTTATATTTTAAGTTAATATAAATACTACATTAAAGCTATTACATATAATGTTTAGAACAATCATATGCATATAAGCAATTTAAAAATTACTTTTGTAGGATTTTAAAAGATCTGTTAATATCTGTATGTATGTCTAGGCAGCACATGCGTTGTTGGTGCCCGTGGAGGCTAGATTTGGTGTCACATTCCCTGGGACTGCAATTACAAAGAGTTGTCAACGCCCATTTGGGTACCAAGAATTGAAACTGGGTCCTCTGTAAGCGAAGTCAGTGAACTACTTCACTGCTGATCTGCTTCTTCAGCCCATGCAAAACACGTTTTAATAAAAATGTTTTTATCAGAAAATATGTTTATAAAATATAAAAATGTAAGTGATGTCTTTTTTTTTAAACAAGAACACAAATCCATTTTTATTTATTGAAATTCAGAAAGAGTACAGCATCACACAGACTCTGTGTCCAGTGGCCTTTGCAGGAAGGTTGCTTCGGAATTTGGCACGAACCCTGGCATGGGCCCCAGGAACTCCCCCCCCCCCCCCCCCCCCCCCCCCCCGCCCCTAACTCTGGTTTTATTTAGCTTGCCTCCAGGGGTTGCTGTGTTTTTTTTTGTTTTTTTTTTTGCTTTATACACATAAGCGCATCTCTTACCCAAGTAAAATTCAGTTTCATCCCAGACATAAACACCTTCAATTTTAAGAAGAGCTGTGTGCTCTTTCTGGTTCCAGAGACCTTGTTGTTGCCAGCAAATGTCCTTGTACCACAGCCTTCCAGCCATGTTTGCCTTTCAGAAGTCCTCTTCCCAGCAGGATCCAGTAATCTGCCCCCAAATTTCGCAACAGGAACTTCCCTCACCTCCCCCCAGCACTTTGTTTTGTTTTTCATTCGTTTGTTTGTTTGTTTTTTCTGTGAACGTTAATATAAATTCTGTGTAGTTTTTCTGAAGATATTTAAAGATTTCATTTAAAAATACAAGAAGCCATTAAATACCAGAAAGACAGCACAATTTTTAAAGTCTGATTTTACAGAGAAAAGCTGCAGTTTTCAAATCTAACACTTTTCTAGGCCGGAGGCTGGGACTCAAGTCAATCTTCTACAGATTACTAGCAAATATGACATTAATTTCTCTGTGACTCTCTTCCATGGAATCTTTCTAACAATAAAGATTAGGTTCTTCCTTTCCTATTTCCTAACGGTTCCTCTCACACTTTAAATTTCCTCTGCCCACTCACCTCCCGTCTAGGACAGGCACCAGAAGGCTTAGTTCCTTTGGCATGCCACACAGGGCCACACTGTCTCCATGGAGACACAATGAAGCTAAGATTTTTAATCACCATGTGTTTTTCATCTCTGACACTATTCAAGCGTAGAACAGTGCAGTCAGCCAGGTGTCCCGTAATTCTTTTTTGCAGTAGTGCAAGTCTAATTCTCTTTTGTATCCTCTAGAAGCAGTTCTTATTTCCCCCTTTCTGATTTACAACTAGAGTGCTCGAAGCATTTCATCCTATATGTAAATTAAAAATGAGAATGTAGAACTGTTGTGATTTCATGTTAGATAAGTTACTTCTTATGCAGGCATAAAGACCCTGATTTGTTCTTGTTAGATTGCTTGTACTTCTTATGCAGGCATAAATCTAATGTTTACATTAGTTTGAAATTAGGATGAACTATTAATTTTTAAATTTTTTTTTGAAGAAGCTCCACTACAGAACTATATCTCCATCAAGAAGCACATAATGACAAAAAAAATAAAAAATAGTTGTGTGTCAGTCGCCATGAGAATCTTCACACATCTCATTAATTTCAGCGAACAGTAAGCAAGGCATTAGAATCATCCTCTTTCTAACACACAGTAACCTACTCTGAGTATCAATGCATTTATGTAGCATCCAGAGTGACATGGTGAGTCATAGAACTCGGGTTTGGAATTCTGTTAGTCTTACTTGTGTTTCTAACTGCGAATCTTTACAGAATTGACTGATTAAACAAAGATCAAAAAAATCAGGAAAATGCAGAAGATGCCACCTAAAACCTATGGTATTTTAGTTACTGAGAGTCCCTGAAGTGGACTCTTGTTAGCAATGAGGTCTAGAGAGCACTGACAAGAAGTCATGTGTGGAGGAGGAAGACTTGACATTTCATTTCATTTGCTGAAATCCAGAGGCAAGACTCTTCAGGTAAAGCTCCCTTGCCTGGATTCCAGTTCCGTTAGTCCATTCATTAACTCCCATGACTTTGGACACGTTGCTTGGCTCTTCTAATAATTTTTTTTTTAACTGAGTTGTATAGCACAACCTTTTCAGGCATTTAGACGGTCAGGTAAAATAACATGTATAAAGTATTTTTGATAGTTGATGGCAGTTGTCATTATAAAACACAAAGTACCTATTATTTTGTTGGATTTGACAATTCTATGACCTTGAGTCATTTTATGGAAAATGGAATAAAATGCAACCATTTTTAGTGATGTGAATGAAAAAGAATGTAGGTAAGAAAAAATGTCGACAGTAATTTCAAGGTTTCTGTGCTGAGAAACTAGCAAGATGTTAACATATAGGAAAAAAAATGAGAAAAAGTCTTGGCCAATAAAATTTTCCTTGTGGGCTTAAAATTTAATTGTCCTTGGAAAATATCTCTCACAAAAGGTAGAAAAGATGGCTTTGGACTATGAGAGTGATCCTGCTCACAGGACACTCATGGGTCTTTGTTTATATGGGTGCTCTATTGTCTTCTTATTTATCTGAGCCTTGCCCTGTTGCAAAGGTATGTAAACCTTTATTGTTTTGCAGTAAGATCTAAACTTATTCTTTCATAAAGGGAAAAGTATTCTGTGGAAAATCAAGAACTTGTGGCAGAATTTACCCTCTCATACCCTTAGTGTTGGAACTAGAGATGGCACAGTTATAATTTTTACCATGTTTTTGAGACGGGGTCACATTGAGCTTGGTCATGAGCTCACTGTGCAGTTTAGAATGACCCCAAACTACTGCTCTCCCAGCCTCCATTTGAAGGCATGAGCCCCATACATGTTTACATGATGGTGGTGACTGAATTCAGCTTTATGGTTGATAGACGAGCATTCTATCAATTAAGGGACATTTCCCAGGACTTATTTTAAATTTTCTTTATCAAGTCTGTTTTGAAGAGGGAAACGGGTCTGTGATTTTAGAAAAGCAGCTAAGCATATAACCCAACAGCGGTGTTTGTAAAAGTTACTTGGTAATAAAATAACTGTGTGATGATCCTTTAGTGAAATGATGCTGAATTAGAGACTCAGTGACCTGGATTCTTGACTGTCTTTGTTACTAAGTTTCAAACTCAACAGTAGTTACCTGTGACCAAGGACCTAACGTGTCATATTTACACGTTACATATTTACATCTGTTGCTTCACGTACTTAGTGGTGCTTTGATGACATTCTATACACTTCAGTTTATTTCACAGCAGGAAAAGAAAAATCTCAGAGAAAAATCTGACCAAGATTTCTCTCTTTTGTCACATTTTAACCAGACACTGTGTCTCTTTTGAGGAAGTAGGATGGCCCAGAGGAGTTAGCATTTTTCTTTTCTGAAGACAACAACCACCTGTTTTAAACATTATTTACGTATTTACTAATTAGAGATGGTATAAAATAACCTAGATTGTCAGGAGCCAATTTCCTCCTAAAATCATTACAGGAACCATCACCCTGGGGAGTCTGCAGAGAACCCCACACCCCTAATTGTGTTAAGAATGGTTCTATTGACAGAGCCTACCCCACACCCAAATTGGCTGTTAATGAGAGCTATCTGTTAGCGGAACCCACCCCGCATTCTAAACTATCTAGAGAACTAGGTGTGTCAACTTCCAGGCCTACAGTGACCTGACCGAAGATAACCTCCTGCCTACGTGACCAACGAGGACCATGTGACCAACGTGAACCACGCGGCAGGAGCCCAGAACCCTGTGCCCATCCCCCAACTCCTTGCCCTATAAAAGGTTGTATCTCGTCCCTAATAAACGGAGGCTTTGACAAACTTTGCATGGCCTTCTTCCTGTCTCCTAGCCCATATCTTCCAGGTAGTGCCTCTCCGTGACCCTGGAATAACTGAACCGCCAGGCGGGCTACTAACCCTAGACTAAGTAGCCCGCCAAGGCAATCGACACTAGATATTGTAAATGATGTGCTGAATACAGAACACATATAATATCCATTAGGAAGCCTAACTTGCCTCAGTACTTCTGCAGCTAATGGTACTTAAAATGAAATGCTGCTTCTATAATTTTATGAGATAAGTAGGTGGATTATTAATCCTCTAATATGGAAAAAAGCAATTATCCAAAAGTAATTAAAGTCAATTAAATTCATTATGTTATTTCTATTTTATGAGTTAAAAAAGACAGACTGGGACGCTCAGTTCTGATCTTGCTGTCTTTTGTCATCCACTGCAAAGTCTAATGAGTTGTATTGGCTTCCAAGAAGAAGTACACTAAAACTGTAAAACTTTATTATTCTTGTCTCTATTTTTGTTTCAGTTCATTTGGCATTACATATTTCATCATCTCTGCTCCCTTCCTTTTACTATGTCTGCTAATACAGGAAAGGTAAATGGAGGGAAAGATGTATTTCTTGTATACATATACTAGGACCCTGGAAAACCACTTTACTAATTAGACTAAATGCTTTGCTACTTCTCTGTGTATAAACAGAGGGGAGCACACGGATGAAAAATTCAGCGTGCTGTCCTTCATTAGCATCATGTTTCCTATTCCAGGATTAGATCATACTGCCAGGAAGGTAGCATTAAGAAATCTAAAGGGATGGGAAATGGCTTAGTGGGTAAGGACTTTGACCATAAACCTGAGAACAGGAGTTCTTAGCTGAATCTCAGCTTCCATGTAAATGCCAGGTGGGCATGGCAGCTCCCTAAAATCTTAGCAGTTACAAAGTAGAAAAGGGGAATCTCTGGAGCAAGCTGATTAGGTAGACTGGATGAGAAAACTCTGTCTTGATATACAAAGTTGGAGCCCCTGATCTCAACTTCTGGCTTCCATAAATAAGTGCACACATACACGCATATCCCACACAGGTGAACACATTTACACAAATGCATACCACATATACATATACCCAGAGAAGGAAATCTGACAGCAGAGATGTAAGGATGGAGCTCTGCATCAAATGTTTGTGACAGAGTTGAAAAGGCTGGGGGAATTTGTTCTGTGGCTCAGAATAACTCACTTTTCCTAATTTTCTGAGAAATCACCCCACTGACATCCAAAGGGGCTATGCAAGCTTGCACTTCCAGCAGCAATGCAGAAGTGTTCCCTTTTCCCCACAATCTCTCCAACATAAATTGTCATCAGTATTTTTAATCTTGGCCATTCTTACAGGTGTAAGATGGAATATCACAGTTGTTTTGATTTGCATTTCTCTGATGACTAAGGATGTTGAACATTTCCTTAAGTCTTTTCAGCCACTTTAGATTCTTTTTTTGAGAGTTCTCTGTTTAGGTCTGTACTCCATTTTTTTTATTGGATTATTTGTTCTTTTGATGACCAATTTCTTGGATTCTTTGTATATTTTGGAGATCAGACCTCTGTCTGATGAGGGGTTAGTGAAGATCTTTTCCCATTCTGTAGGCTGCTGTTTAGTCTTGCTGACTGTGTCCTTTGCTTTACAGAAGATAGACCCAGTAATACCACTTTTGGGTATATATCCAAAGTATGCTCCATTGTGCCACAAGGACACGTGCTCAGCTATGTTCATAGCAGCATTGTTTGTTATAGTCTGAACCTGGAAACAACCTAAATGCCCCTTGACAGAAGAATGTATAAGGAAAATGTGGTATATTTACACAATGGAGTACTGCACAGCAGAAAAACAAGACATCTTGAATTTTGCAGGAAAATGTATGGAGTTAGAAAACATTATGTTGAGTGAGGGAACCCAGACCCAGTAAGACAATTATCATATATACTCACTCATAAGTGGTTTTTAAACATAAGGCAAAAAAAAAAACCCTGCCTACAAACCATGATTCCAGAGAACCTAGACAACAATGAGGACCCTAAGAGAGACATACATAGATCTAATCTACATGGGAAGTAGAAAAAGACAAGATCTCCTGAGTAAATTGGGAGCATGGGGACCTTGAGAGAGGGTTTAGTGGGGAGTGGAGAGGCAGGGAGGGGAGCACAATAAAAATCAATTAAAAAAACAAAAACAAAAAAAGACCAACTCACTTAACCCCGTATCAGCACACTTCCTTTTGATAACCATAGAGTAAGAACAGTGTCTACATGTTTTACCTTAGTCATAATGTTAAACAAAACTTGGAAAAAAAATTTAAAAGCTGGATTAGATGTATGGTAAGATAAATGTGGATGAGGTGTTGATAATCTACAACTCATCTTCGGTATTTAACTTGGGCTGATCTGAAAAGAAAATTATTGATTCAACACGTTATTCCTTTGATCATTTCCGGGGATGAATACATTATTTTCTTAGTAAATTTTTATAAAATGTGAATCTTTTGTGAACTACTTGGATCTGTATTATATTTGAATACAGAATCCCACCCAATTGATACAAGTGAAAGACCTAGATAAATCCAGACCTCCCCAGCAGAAGACAATAGCCAAAAATCCAAGCAGGAAGAGAAGAATCAAAAATCTAGGATTAGCTGGTTCAGTGACTCTGTTTCAGGAACTAGCTGAAGATAATGTTAGATTGTAACCTTGAGAATAATCTTGAGAAACTAGGGAGTTTCCCCCTTGTGATTTTAGGAACTAGCTGATTATGACCTTGTGTGATCTTGAGAGGCAGGGAGTTGCCACCTTGTGACTTTCTATGACACTCTCCTTGCCCCTTTTGGATTGTTGGGCAGTGATTTCTTCCCATAAAAACTCCTTCTCCAGGACACTCGGTGTCGAACTCTTCCCCTGCGTGGGTTATGAGACTAGGCCCTATGAGTCTCGGCCCCAGTGCACTGGTTCCTGTCTCATCTCAACATTAAAGCTTCATGTGATTGCATGAAGGATGGTCTCTTGTGAGGGGTCGTGTTATCCCAAGACGTGAGTGAGAGTCTTCCCGCACTGGGGGTCTTTCACAAGCAAGTTATCTTCTGTATTTTTGTCATTGTTATATTCTCATTTTATGGAGGCAAGTATAAATAAAATATAAATTCTGAAAATTAAATATGGACATGTTAAAGAATTTGAATCCAAATATAATATATGTTCTCCATAAAGGACAAAAACTGATTGGACCATTTATTGCATTGAGAAAATCTGGCTTTGTGAAGAAAAGCTTAATATAAAAAAGTTACGTTGACCTCATCTGATATTTGTTTACTGAAGAATAACATATTTCTTAAATTTCAGTGTTCCTTCACTGTATGCAGTTTATAGCTGTTGTCAGACTGTGAGTTTTCTTAGCTTCAGTATTATTTGTCCCTTTAATTATTGTAGTGGTTTAAGTGGGGAACTTCTCCAAACGGCTCATTCATTTGTTCACTTTGGTCCTCAGTTTGTTGGTGCTGGTTAGGGGTGTGAATGGAACTTTTATGACATGGAGCCTTCATGGAGGAAGTTTGTCACTGGAGGTGGGCTTCAAGAGCATATAGCTTGCTCACTTCAAGCTTCCTTCTTCTGCTTCCCATGTGAGGTTTAGCTGTGGTCTCTCAGCTTCTTTTTCGAGGTGCTTGCTGCATACCTCCCCGGCTATTATTGACATCTAGCCCTCTGGATACTTAGTTAAAATCAACTCTTTCTCCTATAGGTTGGTTATGGTCATTCATTTTTGACACACCAACAGAAAAGCAACTAATCTACTTTTCAAAAACAATTAAAACATTCTTTTGTCTTTATTCTTCTGGCTAATGAAAGCTAGCCTTTCTTTTGAATGTTTTAAGTGGGCTATCTCTTCAGTCCTCAATAATCTTAAATTATCTATCTGGAAACATTAGAATTTAACCCACAAATTATTTTTCTTTATAGTATGTTCATATTTGTATTTTTTCCTTCCTTTAAAAATTCACCCATTTCTTGATGATTAGTCCTCTGTTTATATTTCTCTTCTTCCAGAACTCAAATTCTGTATGTGATCCATTTGTTGCGTGGCTTCTGTTTATTTGCACTTGTCTTCCTGTAGGCACTTCACACTGACATTTTTAGGGTGGAGTCTGTATTCTTGTTCGCCTTTGGTAAATGTGTCATTGAATCACTTGGTGTTAGAAGATGTGAGGGAGGCAAAAGAAAAGGATGCCCTCTGTGGTGTGATGGTGAAATTTTAATAACTGGTTTTGCAAGAGGGGAAACTCCTCAATCATTGCCTTTGCTAACTTCCATGATATAAATACTCCCAACTTTTATGATTTTAATCCATTAATACTAAACACACACTCACACAAAACCAGCTATGTGGGGCTGTGGAACTGACTCCAGATAAGTTACTAGATAGATATCCTTTTGAGTCAGCTGGGTACCACCGTCTTTTCTAACATGAATACAATTCTGTACTCTAACTCTACCCTGTCTCCATTCTTTGCTTCTGTATCTTACTTGCGTCTACAATGGGACACTTACTGAAGTTTAAATTTCCATTCACTTTTCTCTTCTTTGGCACAGTAGAAGACTCACATATTTTCTTCATTACTGTGACATGAATAATGTTCAATCCTTGACTCCTTTCAGGTCATTTGACCATTTTAAGTTTTCATCAGATAGCCCCTGTCCATTATCTCATATTCCATATGGTTAAAAATAAAGCTTCCTTATCTTGCTCCTATTAAAAGTTTACAATTTTCTATGTATACTACTAACAATCATTGCATGCAAACTGTCATATAAGTTCTTTTTAGGGTGCCTTATTGAAGAAAGAAGACTGGAAATTATTATACATACTTTATAGCTTAAAAATTCCAAGCTCAAACTGAACTATCAAATAAGCAATGGAACCTGGATGTGAGCAAAGGACTATTGGCAGTAAAACCCAATTTCCTTTTTTGCAACATATGAGTCCTCATCGAATGACAAGAGCATGTCATATGGCAGGAGAGGTGGCTCATCAGTTAAAAATATTGGTTGTTATTGAGGAGTACTGGGTTTGGCTCCCAGCACCCATATAGTGGCTCACAACTTGCATCTCCAGTTTCAGGAAATCCAAAACGCTATTCTGTCCTCTGAGGGTGCCAGTCACTCACATAGTCCACATATATTATGTGCACATAAGACAAAATAAAACTTTAAAAGTTCCTATCTTTCTCACATTGATTCATACAGGTTAATCTAGAGGTACTTTTTGTAATTGCTATTAACAAGTCTTATCTGTTTACTCATTGTTTGTCCAAATGATTGCCTTGTTCCTATATCTAAGCACCATGCTTTTTTCTCATGACCTTGCTGTAATAGATATTCTTGTAGGCTATGTATTCAGTGAATTTTGACTTAGCAAGTAAAATAATTAGTGGAAAAGCATGTATTTACCATATTTAAACTATGTGTGATAGTATTTTGTTTTGCCATCTGGGTTGAAAGACACAGGTAATTTTGTATATAACAAATTAGATTTTATACTGAAGAAATATGTAGGCTTTGTTGTATTGAAGAAAAAAAACCTGGATGGCAAATCCCCTTCATATTTTAGTTCAAGTCAGGAAGGTCATCTCTGTCCTGTGGTTCTACCCTAACACTCTCATACCCATGTCAGGGGTCATCAAATAAGTTCAAGGCAATATCCTCCCTTGCATTTCTGATTAATTTAGCCACTCCTTTCTTTGTACTTTCGGAAGACTTACATAGAGATCAGACCTCAACAGTCAATCCATGTTTCTCTGAATTCCAGTGCTAACTGCACTGTTCTGTGCTGTGTGCAAGCTGTCTAATGTGAGGGAGTTATGTAGTACTCAGTATAAGTGCATGGAGGGATGTAGGCTCTAACTTATACCATCCCTGTGTACATCTCCAGTCTCCTAAGTCTCCGGGCAGGACAGAGAAGTCGACTCACATCTAAACACTCCTGCAAGCTTTTCTGTAAATGCTAAATTTCCTTGCTGCAGCAAGACATGCCATGCAGAGCTTAACTGCCTGGGTAAGACAGTGGGGTGGTTTTACTGTCCATGAGTATAAAACCACTTGTATGTCAGCATATAAAAGAACTCTGAAACCACCCATTTGAAATCCCCAACAGATATCTATGGTCTCTGGTATTTTATGCTAATCTTCTGTGCTATATCACCTTTTACTCACTGCTGTCAGTCATTGCCTATTGTAAATATTTCCAAATATATTTCTGTTTCCTACTCAGTCACAAAGGGACTTAGAACAGTCTGGGGAGGCTGTTAAATATACATAACATTATGTTAAACAGTACACAACAATTTGAAAATTATTGTACCAGCTAGTTGAATATTGGTGACTGAGTGGATTCAGTAATAGAATATAAGTTTGGAGCATGGACAAACAGTTTTCTGTTTTTTAAATCCACAGAGATTAATCAATCATTTTAGTGTAATACTGCATCTAAGTACTGACAGCTGAGATAGAGCCTGACATAAGCTTCTATTAATGTGGCCTAATTTGTTTTTCTTGCTGAATAGCTACTGATAACACTGGTAGTGTGACTAGTTTGCATCAACAGAACCCTTCAGAAAAGAGGACACCCCACTGCCCTTATTTCAGTAGCAGAAGGTACAATTTCCCCATAAACCAGATCAGTGATGACAAAGCTTGTATACAAACTCTAAGGCAGTGGTTGTCAACCTTCCCAATGCTGTAGCACTTTAGCACAGTTCCTCATGGCTGTGGTGATCCCAGCCATGAAATATTTTCATTGCTGCCTTATAACTGTAATTTTACAACTGTTATAAATCTGTATTTTCTAATGGTCTTTGGGGAGGTTGTAACCCATAGGTTGAGAGCAGCTACTCTAAGGTGACTTCCGCTTCTATGTCACATACCTTAGCATGATATAACTTTGATAATTATTTTATTCTCTATTTTGCAAAATTAGTCTTTGTAAGAGAGGTGAAGGAATAGGTGTGTATGTCCTCTCCGAAATGCCAACTAGAACAAATAACATCTCACTCTTTGAGCATTTTTATGTGGACTGAAGCAAACCATAATGGCATCAGAGATTTATTTCTGCCCACCTCTGTAATTAGACTATCTGGGTAGTAGTGGTGGCAAATGGAAAAATTATATCCAATTACATGGAATGCTGATGTTAATTGAGGTACCATTTTAAGAAAGCAATTATGTTCAATATTAAGCTCAAACTCAGTGCTTTTAACATTTTATAAATGGTAGAATTACAAATAAATCAACTTGGTAAGCCCAAATAAGTAATTACTACTAAAGTTTATATTTCAAATGTTCTAATCATGAGTGTATGCCTTGTTCTTTTCTTAGAATAAATTCATGTTAACTTGTGTATATGTCTGTGTTCTTCCATTTGCCTTTGTCTCATTCCCTCTGAGCCTGTTGCCTTGGTAACCATCATGTACTTGCTTGTATGTGAAATTCTCCTTTGGCATGCATTTATTTCTATGGGAACAGTGATGTCATTGGTGTGACCTCAGAGGAAGAAAAGTGCAGAAACATAGAATGTTGGTCTTTCTTTACATCATAAAATGTACCATAAAAGTAAGTTTTTGAGTTAAAGAACTATATTTTTGTTTTTAATTTGATCATCAAACTACAGTTTTCCTTATGTATAGATTTGCTGAATAGAATGAATTAAAAGTGCAAAATGTATTTGCTATCATTGTTATGATATATAGTATTATAAAACAACACAAATACTTATATGTAACAAACCCTATTCTTAAAAGTCAGATAATTAAAAGTTTACCTTAACAGTATTTGTTATTATTAAAAAATATGGTGCTGAAAAGATAATTCTGTAGATAAAGAGGCTTGCCATGAAGCTTGACAACTGAGTATCACTTTTGGGACACACATGGCATGACATAATTTACTCCATCAAGTTATCCCTTGACTTCCACATACATGTATGACATACATTCACTCTCACACACTAAATAAATAAATACATGAATAATAAAATGTAAATTTTAAATTATGCAAGGAATTTTATATTGACATCAAGGCAATATAAACTAAATAGTGGATCAAGAAAAATGCTCATATTTATAACTATTTTATTTTTGAAAATCACTCTAGTTTTAGAAACAGGGTTATAAAAAATGATAGTGATTATTTTCTACATCAAAAAGGTCACATAATGAGCATTCCATTTTATTTTAAGTTCTTTACAGTTTAAAATTTTTTCTCTGTTTCTATCTCTGTCTGTTATTTGTCTGATATTCACATCAATCTATTTTCTTTTCTTTATAGATAATGTGGAAACCTGCCTATGATTTTCTCTATGCATGGAGCAGTCACAATGGAAACAGCTGTAGAGATCTGTTACAAGACCTTCAATCAGCTTTGGACAGAATGAAAAACCCTGTCACCAAACGGTGGAGAGACTTAACTGGAACTCTAATACTAGTAAATTCTTTAGAGGTTCTGAGAGTAACTGCTTTCACTACTTCTCAGGAAGCATAGACTGAAGCAAGTTTGGGGATAAAGGAAAATGGTAAGTGGGAAAGTGTGTTTGTATGTGTGTGTGTATGTATAAGTGTGTGTATGTGTGTGTATGTATGTATGTGTGTGTGAGAGAAAGAGAGACAGAAAGACAGACAGAAAGAGACAGAGAGGGAGGGTGAACTCATAAAGATGTCTTACTTTCACTGTGTTTGGAAAGCCATGTTTTACCTTGAGAAACAAATCCTGGAACTCTTACCAAGATTGGATTTTGTAGTCAAATTTCTTTTTGTATGTGGTAAAATGGTAAACAGTAAAATGCTCTGGAACCGAGAAGGAAAAGCCCTTTTCTCTTATTCAATGTTCATTCAGTTTTCTAAAGTTAGAACAGATGAGCGTTTAAATAATATCAAGCAGATAGTTCAATAAACTGGAGGCTTTAATGCGTGTAGTTATCATGAGGCAGAGAAGTAGGAGGAGAGAAGGCACTTTGGGCCTTCAAAGGCTGCATGCCTTCTGTACATATCTGCATTCGTTAGTGGAGTCAGTCAGTATTGCTCCCTGCTCCATGTGCAGAAATTCAGGTGGAAGAGGATGCACAAGGCCAGTGCAAAGTAGGTTTTCTGCCTTGAAAGACTGACTCTAATTTTTGAATAGTCATGCCACATAGCAGAAGAGTGAAGAGGACAAAAAATAAAAATGCGTCCTGAGAGATGAAGCATGCTCCTCTTCTTCAGCATCTCCCAAATAGATATCAGAAAAGAAGACACTGTCCGAAAAACTAGCTTTAAACATGGACTAAAATATTTCATCAGCTTCCTTCAGTATCTTGGGAATATATATGCCTAATTTGAAGTTTTTCCCCATGATCAGAATGAAAACCCTTTAGCGATCAGGGGTATTTAATACTGAGTTATTACAAACAATTACCATCACCAAAGCACTTTCAGTCCTGACATACTGACATCTGTGGGTGTGCTCACATGAAGAGAGGGGAGAGAAAGAAAGAAAGAGAGACAAAGAGAGAGACAGAGACAGAGACAACAGATCCTCTCTTGAACTTATTACAAAGCTTGTGGAAGACAAAGTTAATGCAAGACAGTGTAGATGTTCATGGTTGGCAGAGTTGACAAAAATGGTCTCTATCCATTAATCCCATGGCTGCCAAATTTTATGTGCTTAGACCTTCCTTTACTAATTTCTCTTAAGGGAGAATGAATCTAATGATAGGCACACAGGTGCTTGAGATGCAAGACAATAATGAGGAAGAATGCAAAATATTTGGCTTCAGTGCTTTTAATGATAAGGATGGGCAACAAAAATGTCATTATTAAACGTGAAATGGCATCTCCAATGAGAGCTGCAAAGGAGAAACTGTGATGCTGGACTAGAGGCTGTCGTGTGAATAGGGAAGAGAGTAGACTCAGCAAGATTGAAAAACAAATAATAAGGCAAGCACTGCATCTGATGTTGACCAGGTAGGAGGTGTGGAAGCTAGAAATCAGTAGGTACTTCAGACTGAGGACAATGCGAGTTCTAAGAAGACAGAGGGTCAGGGTACTGAGTAAAAGGATGGGGTTAAAAGGGAAAGGTTAAAGGACAAGAGTGAGGGTGGAGGGAGGAGACTGTGCTCTGGCCACGAAAACCTTTAGGACTTAGGAAGGAATAAACAACTCAAGGGTAATTTGGGTAAACTGAATGAAATTTTGTTTGTGAATTTCTGAATAAAATATATCCATTTGTCTATAGACTAAAGGCGCCATCATTTTAGAGCTTTTAATACTCCCACCCTAACGCATTTGATACATTCAAAAGTAATTTGAACTAGTGCTTAGAACAATTGTCCCAGGGCTTATAGATGCATGTTCAATGACAGAATTTATTTTAGTTAAAAATAAATTCAAGGAGAGGAAAGGAAAAAACCAGCCATTTTGTTAGTTTGGGGCACATGACTTGAAGGGTGGCTTTACTTTCTTGAGAACATTGCTTCTTTCGTATTAATGTGTCCACACTTGTGCATTTCTGCCCGGGGAGCAAGGGTTTAATTACTCGGGTTTTACTGGGTGGGTCAACTTCTCCATCCTTAATACAAGGGAAAGTTTTTAGACTTACTGCAACTTGATATGCTATGCTTTGTTGATATCCAGGGCAGGTCTGCCCTTATCTAAATAGAAACAGAGGAGAAGTTTAGGGTGGAGCTCAGAAGGGAGGTAAGTGGCTGGGGCAGGGGCTGGAAAGACAGGTGAGAGGGGAATCTGCAGTCAGGCTGTCAAATAAATAAATAAATAAATAAATAGATAAATAAATAGAAATAAATAAATATTGAAAAGGAAAACAAAACACTTTAAGTTTGTACTTCATTGTACTTTGAGATGGTAGTTGGGAATTTTAAGTAGAGTTTTAAAAAGTGAAAAACATCTCAGTAATTTAAGGATAGAACAGTGGTTTAAATATTAACATACACATAAAACTAATGATCTCCTGTATTTTCCCAGGAGAATTTTAAACCCATATCCAATCTGTCATTTTGAATTTGTTCTTATACATTTTTATAAATTGTTTCTACTTTTCTCCATTTTACAATTTCCTTGCTGTGATGAATTTTTCTAATCAAGATAAATTTATTCAGTAATCACAAATTGCTTTTCCTACTTGGCAAGAAGTCAGTGAAATTAATAAGGCTCTTACAGCCTTCTTTGACATCATTAAAGTATCAAAAGCTATTAATCTAAAACTTCTCCAAGCATTAAGAAAATGGAAAGAGATTAGATAATCCTTTTAGTTCCTGTGGCTTTTCATTTAAGGATAAACAAATTAGTCTGGGATTCTTGTTCAGTTCCTCGCTTGGAATGCGGTGATTGTTCTTTGTAATTCCCAGATTCTTGGCTTCTTTTTTCAGAGCCCTTTGCCTGAGTTGAGGGCGACTGCTTCAACAGTGTGCAACTAACTGTTTACACTACTTACAGAAACAGCACACTTTTCTGTCTTGTAGCTAATACTTTGTAAGCCGTGTACTTGCGGACAACTAAGTATGTAGAATAACGAATCAATGGATGCTACTGAACTGAGAAAAGACACTGGTAGTAAACAGCTCTGAGTATGTGACCCGAGTGTCTGTGGTAGTTTGAGTAAATACAGCCCGCATAGACTCATGTGTTCAGATGCTTGCCCCAGACAGAGTGGCACTATTAGGAGGTATGGCCTTGTTGGAGTAGGTGTGGCCTTGTTGTAGGAAGTGTATCACTATGGGGGTCAGGTTGTAAGGTCTTAGATGCTCAAGCTAAGTTCAGTGTGGCACACAGTCTCCTGCTGCCTATGGATCACGATGTAGAACTCTCAGCTGCTTCTCCAACACCATGTTTGCCTGTGTGCTGCCATACTTTTTGCCATGATGCTAAAGAAGTAAACCTCTGAAACGGTAAGCCAGCCCCTATTAAATGTCTGCTTTTATAAGTCCAAGAGAGGGAGGAGTGATAAAATGAACAAAGGGGTCTTGAACCATAAAGCTGACCTGAGCTGGTGAGAGCTCACTGACTCTGTACTGATAGCAGGGGAACCTGCATAGGATCAAACTAGGCACTCTGAATGTGGGTGACAGCTGTGTGGCTAGGGCAGTCTGTGGAGCCACTGGCAGTGGGACCAGGATTTATCCTTAGTGCTTGAAATTTCATTCCTCTTTGGAGGAATACCTTGCTCAGAGTAAATATAGGGAAGAAAGCCTCAACCCTGTCTCAAAGTGATGTGTCTTTGTTGACTCCCTTTGGGAAGCCTTACCCTCTCTGAGGAGTAGATGGGGAGCTGGGGTGGGGAAAAGGTGAGGGGAATAGGAGGAGGGGAGGAGTGGGAACTGGGATAGGTATGTACAATGAGAAAAGATTGTTTTAAAAAAATTAATAAAAAAAAGAGTTTCTGTGGTCATGGTGACTCTTCACAGTAAGAGGAACCTAACTGGACTGTTTTTGAACTTGAATTTTCAGAACATACTGCTGTACATAAAATATTTGGTGACTTTTTGATGCCTAAGGAATATTTGAATATAAGAAAATAGTCAAAATGTAGGTCTGGATACAGTTTTGAAATTAAAATGGAGTTTCTACTGTTTATACAAACATAATTAGATCCTCTTCCTGTATAAGCCATGTGCTCCATATGGAACATAGGGAAATGATGCCTTATAATGCATTATCATCATGCTGAGTGGGAGAATACAGATACTTTTCAGAATAAAATATTATACCAAAGTTTAGTTTCTTGCATGCATGCTTCTGGTTCACAGAATATAAAGTTACTACTTATGCAAAAATGTGTGCAGGTCTAGTATCTGATATATACGCGATAGCTAACGTGTTAATATTGATTTTAGGATTTCACTTGACTATGCTGCAGAATACAATAAACAGTACATTTTACCTTGATTATGTATGTATATATATGTATATATATATATATATATATATATATATATAAACTTTAATTTAATGAATAGTTTTTCAATTTTGAGTAATAGAGTCAGTTTATACAGAGAAATACAGTGAAAGATAACACTGAGTAATAATTAGTAAAAATCAAAAAGAAAACTTTGAATGGCATAGAAAGCTTCCTCTTCAAGTTGATAGACCAGAAAAAGAGGGATATGGCATCTAATCTTTGCTCATTAATCTAAATGAGCCTTTAGGGCTATCACTCAGACTTTGGTTACTTGGTAGTAAAAGAAGCTAAAACAGGGTATCTGCTAAAACTCTCACTGCAGTTAAGTGTTTATAAGTTTTTAAGTGTATAATAAGTGGCTTTGTTTGGTTAGGAGGGAAAATGTGAAGAACAATAATTTGAATACAAAGTATCCATATCAAAATAATAACCACTATGCATGATGGATAGCATATTTATAAAACACTGTATTGGATTTTCCATCACTGAAATAAATAATTAATAGCAAAATACTGAGAAAGGGTAAATCTATTTTGGCTCATAGTATGTAAGTTTCAGTCCTTACATAGTATGTAAGTTACTAGGCCTGTGGTGAGGCAGAGCATCATGGTGGGTGATTGTGGTGATGGAAAACCCCTCACTGAATAGAAAGCAGAGAAAAAAGTAGAGGTAGGAAGGCCAGGTATATCCTTCAAAGGTACAACCCTAGTATCTTAATTCTTCTGTGCATTAAGTCCCTAGGTTAATCTCAGAACCACAAAAATGAATTGCTCATAATTTATTTTGTATTTACATTGTATAGCCCATCACTTCTTATTTATTAGTTTTTTTTTAATTCTGTAAATGAATTTTGATCATATTCTTCCACAAGAATGCCTGAACATTGAGGGGAATGGGTATGGTATATGATGTCCCAATTAGGGCTGAACATTCTACAGTCTGTTATTCTCTGTACCTTGACTAATTGTATGTCTCTGTATAAAATACCATATACTTAAGAAGTCGCTTCTCTTATGAGGTTTAAGAAATGTACTGATATTTAGAAATAATAATAAGTTATTAGACGTTAATTTAATACTATGTCCACTAGTGAAATAATAATAATAGTTTCACTTCACTGCCAGGACTTGTTTATCCACAGGTTCTTGGCACAACAATGGTGCAACATAGCGGGTTTCATCTTGTGAAGTGGAACTTAAATACAATCAAAAAGTGATTGTTTACTGCCATGATGTTTGTGCCACTATTACACTAGTTTGACATGGATTTGCAGAGTTAGTGTCTGGGTAAGAGTAATGATTCTCCTCTGCTGGTGTGCATAGTGCCTATCAGCTTTATGATAGCTACCCAGTAAGGTTGGCATTACTAAGTAGCTCTATGCTCTATGACTCTATGACATGAGTTCATAGTGTCTTTAGTAATAGGATCTCACTTCAGGCTCTGAAAAGTAACCAAAAACATTGGCAAAATAGCCTGTAACACTTGCTAGCCAATAATTTGATACCAAAAAGGTAATTAATTCCATGGACTGAGTTTTTTATTTGTTACCCTTGGGATCTGGTAGGGACATTGTTGCCCCATTATAAGGTAATTCCATTTTAACTCTTGGTGTGTTTATGTGTGTGTGCCTAAGAAATTTTTACAGCAATAGGTTTCCATCTGACTTTTTCAAAATATCTTTAATGTGAGCTTTTCTTCCCCATATTCCCTCTACTATTCTTTTATTCTACCCCTCATCCTATTTAACTCTTCTTATTTCATTATCTGCCTTTAGTCCATTATACTATTGTGTTCTGTCTTCCTTCCCTCCCTGAAAGCCCAACTTGTCATGGCCCCATCTTAGTTATTATTTTATTGCTGTGAAAAGACATCCATTACCATCATTATGGGGAGCATGGTTTCAGGCAGTCAGGAATGTTACTAGAGAAAAAGTAGCTAAGAACTTACATTCTCATCAACAGAAAAGAGAGATTTAGAGTGTGAGACTAGACCTGATTTGTAGGCTCTCCCAGTGACACACATCTTTCAACAAGTCACACTTCCTAATACTTCCTAAGTAGTCCCACATCTGGAAACCATACACTCAAATGTATGAGCCTATTGTAATTGGAACCATTACATTTTACACCCAGTACTGATGTCTTCCATATTTCTGCAAATAATAGCAAGGTTAGGTCTCAGTTCCTGGTACCAACTTCTGTTTTAATTACTGTTCTATTGCTGTGAGGAGACAGCATGACGGAGGCAATTTATTATAAATGAAAGCATTTAATTGGGGGGCTTGCTTACAGTTCCAGAGAGTTAGTTCATGATTCTTATGGTGGGGAGTAGGGAGCTGTAGCAGCATAAATAAATGCAGACAGATTGTAAAGAAATATATACAGCTTTAATGAAGAAACAAACTCACAGAATCGAGGTTCCTGCGCAGCACAGGAAGCAGGAAAAGGGATGCGGAGGCTCCGCACATCCGATTTATCAGTAAGCATTCACCCGAGGCAAGGCCGTCCCTAAGGGGCTGGCTTAACCCTACATCTTTTGTCTAAATAAGACAGAACTAAACCAAATACAACTATAAACAATAATAACAAATGATAAATATAACAAACAATATTGAGAACAAAAGTTTTGCTAGGCATTCTATCTCAAGGAGTCTAAATAATGTAGAGAGTAACTACAATTAACTAATCTTCAACTCCATCAAAGATCTGAGAAGGGAATAAATATTACTTAACAAATGAGAGATATCCAAAATGTGCAACAAATGACAGAGACAACTGACTACCTGGGCAATCACCCAAAGTCTTGTTTGCAATGTTCAGTCAACCAACTTTGGCTAAGGCCTAACATAACTGACATACCATTATCAAATGCAAGGAACTTTCTTAGAATTATCCTACCCTGTCTTGGCAAGATAAGACAATCTTGTTTCATATCTTAGTCAGTAGTTGAGGTATGGGCTTTTTTTAATCCAAAGGCCAGTTTTGCCAAGAAGACAAGCTCCCAGTGGAGTGTCTTTGGTGCTCAACGTTCTCTCAGGAGTAGAGTGGTGTTGCCAGGAGTAATTGTGTCTCGTTGGCATAGAATTCTATGTTAGATTAAAGGCCATTTTCTACAGCTCTTCGAAGAGGCTGAAGATTATACTGTCTATACTAAATATAATCTCTATGTATCTAAAAGACCTGATTAACCTAAAAATAAATATGACAAACATATAATTCTCAATACCTATCTAATTTGAAAACTAAGAGAATAAACAACTGTGCAATATATGAAGACAATGATCTTCACCTGTAAACAATGTCATTACATATCAAATGTAAACAATGATATTACATAAATAGCATCAGAGGTAGAAATGTATATTGTGATATGGTAGATGTATAAATACAATATAAGCATACTCTTATACAAAAATAGAGGTAGGAACACTCACATTCAATATTCAATATATCAATATACAAGAAAGAGTACCAATATAATTTTCTAAAAACAGTAAGTCACAAATACCAATCATCCCATCAAACCAGTTAATCCCCCCTTTTTTTGAATATACCCCTAATTCCATAAAATATCTCCCCATACCCTCAACCCTAAACCAACCACTAAAAGATGTCCCTAACCCTGTGGGCAAACCCTGTTGGGAGAGGGGACGTTGTCCTCTTAGATTGCTTCTAGCTGACATGGGGGCAATGTTCTTAGGGGCACCTGTGAAAGCAAATGATGGTAAAATTCCCAAATTAACCTTTGACCTAAGAAAAATATAACTAGTCTCTGAGCGTTTTGAGAAGGTCTAGCCAGAGTGTTCTCAAAAATGTGCACCATTTGAAATTGTCTCATGCAGTTGGTACCAAAAAACAGGTCTAATATTAGCGCTTAAAAACAATATTCATGACGTCATAAGAACCAGATTGAGTTGATGTTGTGAGGCCCCATCTTCATCCTGGAAACTTCAAAGATTACTTTAGGAAAATTTGTTCCTTGTTATGGGAAATTTAAACATTAACAACAAGGACATATACTGACATATAAAGAAAGACACAGATATGAGGAAAGGCAAAGAAAGTTTATCAAGTATAAAATTATTCTTATTCTGTCCCATTTCATGGCTCCTGACCTGAGACAGAAACTCTGAAATATCTCCTATCAACAGGCTTGGAATTGAAGAGGGACTGAGCCATAGTCCAACTCCAAAACAAGCTCTACACATTTTAAAAGAAGTGTTCAATAAAACACACACACACACACATACACATATATAAATCAATACTTACAGAATGTATAGAATTTTATTGTTGATACTTAGTGGGTCGTAACTATTTTCCATCCATCAGTAATTAAATATTCAGGGTCCCTTAAATTCTTTCAAGATGAGTATTTTCCTGTGGAGATAAGAAAAGAACCCTGCCCCCAACCTATCAGTATTCCTTACCATCAGTATGCTCGCCATGCTTGTGACTGAATTGTTATTTATATTTTCCAGGTGGCTTCTCTTCTTCAAACCAAACCTTTATTAATTTTGACGGTATCCTTAATTTTTCCTCACCTGTGGAGATAAGAGCAAAACTCCTTCCCCAATGCAGCACATCTCCTGGCTTCCATTGTGAGGTCAGCACATCCTTGAAATAAACTGGTTGATTTAGTTCAGTAGACTTTTCTATTATCCAATGTCTTTCTGCAGCCGTCATTCCCTTCTCATTAGCGTTTAGAAAATTCAAGGTTAACAAAGCATTATGTAACCTATTTCTGGGGGTGTTTTCCACCCCTTTCTGATTGCTCAACATATCCTTTATAGTTGGATTTGATCTTTCTATGACTGATTGACCTGTAGGATTGTATGGTATACCTGTAACATGCTTGATATTGTAATAATCAAAAAACCGCTTCATTTTCCTAGAGACATAAGCAGGACCATTATCTGTCTTTATTTGTATAGGTATACCCATGATAGCCATGACTTCTAATAAATGAGTGATTACTGAATCAGCTTTTTCTGAACTTAAAGCAGTTGCCCACTGAAAGCCTGAATAAGTGTCAATGGTGTATGAACATACTTCAATTTGAAAAATTCTGCAAAGTGGAACATATTCCTCTGCCAGATTTCATTCCTATGGGTGCCCTTCGGATTAGCCCCTGCTGGCAGTGGCATTTGGTTATAGAAAGAGCAAGTAGGGCATTTCTTTACAATCTCCTTAGCTTGTTGCCATGTAATAGAAAACTTTTTCTTCAAAGCTTTGCTATTAACATGATGTTTTTTTATGAAATTTAGAGGCTTGTAGCACACTACCAATCAATAATTGATCAATTTCTGCATTACCTTGTGCTAGAGGACCTGGCAGACCCGTATGGGATCGGATGTGTGTTATGTACACAGGGCAAAGCCTGTTCCTGATCAAATCTTGAACCTGGATAAACAATGAGGTTAGTTCTGTATCATCAGGTATAAATTCAGCAGTTTCAATATGTAAAATAACTCTTTCTGCATATTGTGAATCAGTAACTATATTAATAGGTTCTTTAAAATCTCTTAGTACCATAAGAATGGCATATAATTCTGCTTTCTGGACAGAATCATAAAGACTTTGTTCCACCTTACCCAAGTCTTCTGATTTGTAACCTGCCTTCCCTGATTTATTGGCATCAGTATAGAATGTACGGGCTCCAGTTATTGGAGCATCATGGACGATTTGAGGAAGGATGCAAGAAGTTCTCTTTATGAAGTTAAGCCGCTTGCTTTTTGGATAGTTGTTATTAATGTCTCCCAAAAAAATTAGCACAAGCTCTTTGCTATGGTTCATTATCTTCCCATAATTTCTTTAGTTCATCAGCAGTGAAAGGCACTATAATTTCTGCTGGGTCTATGCCTGCTAGTTGACGAAGTCTCAGCTTGCCTTTTATAATTAACTCAGAGACTTTTTCCACATAAATTTTCAGTTTCTTACTTGGTTTATGTGGTAAAAAGATCCATTCCAAGATAATATCATCTCTCTGCATTAAAATTCCTGTAGGAGAAATTTTTGATGGTAATATGACAAGAATACAATCAAGCTCTGGATTCACTCTGTCCATATGTGCCTACAACAATTTCTCCTCAATCATCATCAGTTCCTTTTCTGCTTCAGCTGTTAATTCTCCGGGACTGTTTAAATCTCTATCACCATCCAAGGTTTTGTTCAAATGAATTATTAGATCAGGTGTATCTCAATAGCTGGTCGTAGACTGGAAATGTCTCCTAACAGTCTTTGAAAATCATTAAGAGTCCGTAGGCGATCTCTCTGAATTTGTGCCTTTTGTGTCTTATTTTTTTGCAAACCTATTCTATAACCTAAATAATTAACAGAATCTCCCTCCTGAATCTTTTCAGGAGCAATTTGCAATCCCCATTCAGGTAAAAGTATCTGTATTTCTTCAAACAGTCTGTTCAAGGTATCTATGTTTGAATCGGATAACAAAATATCGTCCATGTAATAATATATTATCGATTTGGGAAATTACTTGCGGATCATTTACAATGGTTGATTCACAAAATATTGGCAAAAGAAGGGGCTATTTAACATACCTTGGAAGAGGACAGTCCAGTAATACCTCCTCGAAGGTTGAGAATTATTATAAGTAGGCATTGTGAAGGCAAATTTTTCTCTATCTTCTTTTTGTAAAGGTATAGTGAAAAAACAATCCTTTAAATCAATAACTATGAGAGGCCATCCTTTGGGTAATAAAGAGGGCAAAGGGATTCCAGATTGCAGAGGGCCCACAGGGTGAATAACCTTGATGATAGCTCTGAGATCTCTCACCATTCTCTATTTAACTGATTTTTTCTTAACCACAAATACAGGAGAATTCCAAGGGCTGGTAGATTCTTCTATATGTCCAGCATCTAATTGCTCTTGTACCAGCTGTTCTAAAGCCTGTAACTTTTCCTCAGCTAAAGGCCATTGGTTTGTCCATATTGGTTTCTCAGTCAAACATTTTAGAGGCAAGGCTGTTGGTATCTTTGAAGGGACATAAATTACTTGTTCTTGTACACCCCGAATGTCCGGTTTTCTCCATTTGTAATATCTTTTAATGTTATCTTCAGAAATATAAGCTCTAGAAGTAGCAGGAATGTTAATTTGGGTATTCCATTGTTGTAATAGGTCACAACCTCATATATTCATTGCAATATTGGCTACATATGGCCTTAATTTTCCTATTTGTCCCTCTAGCCCTATACATTCAACTCATCTCGTGCTCTGCCTTACTCGAGATAGGGTTCCAATTCCCAGGACCTGAACATTTACACTCTGAAGAGGCCAATACGGATGCCATGATTCTGGGGTAATGATACTTACATCAGCACCTGTGTCCAGCAGGCCAGTAATAAAATTGCCATTTACACACACTCTCAGCTTAGGTTTTCATCATTTATAGAAGTTTGCCAAAACACACGTAACTCATCTTTCTGATCATTATTGCTTGTAACGGTAGGCATGTGGCTTCCTAATTGTCCTGACAAGGCATGTTCTCTGTAGAAACTGGAAATGACTGAACCATGTTTGCCATGGGGGCCTGTGAGGCCCCACTCTCATATTTCCCATCTGTATCAGGTTGCCTTGTCTATCTCCTGTAGACCTGCATTCATTCATCCAGTGTCTGTTTTTTCCACATCTTCTACATAAACCTGAAGGCTGAGTCCTCCTATTTCTGTTATTTCTAGAAGATGCATTATTATTATTTTTGAAAATCCATTGTTTACAATTCCTTTTCATATGACCCATTTTGCCACAATTAAAACATTTGGTATTCTGGTGTCTCCTTTTACCAGTGGAAATTGCTTCTTCTACCAATGCTTCAGTGCCATAGTCAAATGTATCAACATTCAGTGTATGCAAGACCCATTCTTCCAAGGGTGCTGATCTGAACTTTAAAGGCCCCAAGATCTTTTTGCAGTCCACATTTGCATTTTTATAAGCCAAAGACTCATTCATTATACGTCTTGCTTCTGGGTCAGATATCCCTATTTGTACAGCTTTAGTTAGTCTTTGTAAAAAGTCACTAAAGGGTTCTCTCTGACCCTGTTTAACTCTGACAAATGATTCCATTCTCTATCCTGGGTCTTGTACCCTGTCCCAAGCCCGTAAGGCTGCTGTAGTACACATGGAGAGTGTGTTTTCATCCAAATTAGCTTGTTCCTGAGGGTCAGAAATGAGCCCTTCACCTAGAATTTTATCTAGGGAAATGTCAATTCCCTTCGCCTTTTCCTGCTGTTCTAAAAGTCTAGCCTCTTGCCTGAATAAGCATTTCCATTTCAATTGCGGTCCACTCTCTAGGACCGCGGAGCTCAGCTGGAGCCAGTCCGAGGGGGTTGCTCTGCTTGTTGTGGCCCAAGATTTTTAAAAAGAGGCGTGCATCCCAATAGTCATGACAGCCTGTTTAATTACTTTGAGATCATTCATACGTACAGGTTCCCATGTATCTTCCTTGATGACCCTAGGGTTTCTAGAACCAATCATCTTCTCTGTTGTTATTACTGGAAAGGCAGGTAGAGCTGTAGGTAGAGCTTTGTGGAAATTCTCCCGGAGGAATTTATCCACAGATGTAGTTAAAATTTGCCTTTCTACCCTTTGCTCTTCTTCATCAGAATTTAGAAATTCCTCAATCTTTTCAATTCTATTCACCATTGCCTTCTGCAATGTCTGAATCTCCTGTCCAGAATTATGTTGCAAAGCCTTCATTGAGGATTCTAAAGTATGAAGTTTGTCCATTAGAGATAACTTCTCATCTTTGGACATAATTTTTATGGCATAAACTGTACCTTCTTGTATTGACAATCTTTCTGTCAATCTGTCATAAGCTTCAGACAAAATTCGATTGTCACATTCATCACTTTTGATTCTCTCAGTTAATGTTTCAGTTCCTACAGAAAGGGACTGCTGGAACTTATGATCCAAATCAGCTGTTCCTTCTTCCATAGTAATGAATTTCTCCTTAGCATCAGCCTGTACCTTTTCTAAATTTTGCTCAGTTTACCGAGTAATGTTAAACAAAATCTGTTCTCTTCCTGGAGAACTTCAAACTGATTCTTTAGAAGATTGTTGTCATTCTCAATAATTTTTAAACGTTCAACCTCTGCCTTAAGAATGCTGGATTTGTCTCTTAAAGACTTTATCATATTTCTATTGTCAAACCATATAGTGCCAAGGAAAACTACAAATCCCAGAAATATCCATTGATGTGGGGTGATAGACACCTCTTGTAAAATTTCCTCCATGGTACACTCAAAAAGGCTGTTAAAATCTAAAATAGTCATGTTCTCAGACATTTTATTTATAAAAGAAAAAATTCTTTTACCTGCAATGACTGGTTCCTGCCAGTGGTGGCGAAAGAGTCCACTTGAGTCCACATGGCCTAAGTCTGAAATAAATGACTCAAAAACAAAAATTGGAGCAGACACCAGGCTGATAAATAGCAATTGGGCTGGAAAGGGAAGAGAAAGAAAGCCGCCAACGTGAACAAATCAAAGCGATGCACAGTGTGGAGCCGGCTTGCAGGGACTGCAATGCCTCCCCACCGCCGTCATGCGACCCGAACACCGGGTGGAGGTGGGAGGGGAACAGAGCAGAGCTGTGTACAGAGGCACTTGTGCCACTGTTGGGCAGGGCCAGGCGCACAGACTCGGCCGATTCCAAACCGCCGGGGAGGGCTAATTCTCCCGTCCCGTTTGGCGACTTTCTAGCAGGCTCCAGGAAAAATCGAGTTGCTCAGAATCTCAGCTGCTTCTGCAGCCGTAGTCAGGCAGAAGCGATCCGGCAATGAGTAGTGCTGAGAAGGTACAATCTGCACGCTGAGGGAGACCTCCGGAGGGGTGGTGCTGCTGACTCCCAGCGGTCGCCCCCAGGAGCCTCCGATTTGGGGTGGGTAGCCGCAAAGCCCCACGTTGGGTGCCAAATATGTAGCAGCGTAAATAAATGCAGACAGATTGTAAAGAAATATATACAGCTTTAATGAAAAAACAAACTCACAGAACCGAGGTTCCCGCGCAGCACAGGAAGCAGGAAAAGGGATGCGCAGGCTCCTCATGCCCGATATATCAGTAAACATTCGCCGGAGGCTAGCCCGTCCCTAAGGGGCTGGCTTAACCCTACGGGGAGCAAGCAGGCAGCCACGGCACCGAAACAGTAGCTAGCAAAGTACTCACATTCTTCTAATCCACAGGAAGCAGGCACACAGAGAAAGCAAGAATTAGCCTGCCTTAGGCCTGGACCTAAGCCTGCATCTTCCAGTGACACACCTCCTTCAACAAGGCCACACCTTCTAATCCTTCCTAAACAGTTCCACCAAGTGGGCCCTAAGCATCCAAATATATGAGCTTATAAGAGCCATTCTCATCCAAATCACCGCATCTCCATACTAGTTTCCTGACCTCTATGGGTATTCCAATTGAAACATGCAAATCTGAAGATTCAAAGCTAATATCCTAAAATGGAAAAAAAAATATGACATTTGTGTTTCTGAGTTTGTGCTACCTCACTCAGAACATCCATTTACTTGTAAAATTTTCTTAACAATTGTGTAAATTTACCACATTTCCACTATCTATTTATCAGTTGATAGACATGTATATTGTTTTCATTTCCTGGCTATTGTGAATAGAGCAGAAATGAATATGAATAACTAGATAACTCTGTAGTAGAAAACAGAGCCCTTTGAGTTCAACAGTGTTATAGCTGGACCAGCTGGAAGACATATTTCTAGCTTTATCAGGAGAGTCTACATTGATTGGAACAGTTCTATGCTCACCCTTAAGTGTCTTCTTGTAAACAGCACCCTCATACTTAAATTTTAGTTTCAAGGTACTCTTGTCTTGCAGTGTGCCAACTTGATTACACTAGACAATGTTTTCCAGTACCTCTTGCTATGACTGGTCTGGCAAAAAGAGAAATCTGGCTTACATTTAAAAGGTAAGAGTAGTGCCCTAGATAATGATATTTTAAAGAGTGGAGATGGGTCAGGCCATATTCCAGACTTTGCTTCAGCTTGCTGACTGAGGGCAGCAGAATAACCTGTAATTAACATTTTTCCAGGACCCCTTGCTTCTCATTATTCAAACCCCAGTTGGGAGTGATGACTGCAGTTATTTTTCCTGCAAGTTTTTCACAGCAACAAGGCTCAATGAGAGACTGACCTAAGTGCTGGTGCCCAGCAATTTTCAACAAATTCTTAACTACTTTTCTCTTTTAATTTGACCTGTGGCTGGAGCTGGAAGGGCCAGAGGAGACTCTGACCAGCATTCACAAGCATGTCAGGGATGGGCCATTTAGGTTTAGCACCCATTCCTCAGCCAGTCTCTGGGAGCTATAATTAGTGGTTTTCGTTGATAGACCTGACTTCAATTACCTGCTAATTCATTGGTACCCAATTCTTTTCTTCGACCAGAGAGTAGAAATCATTGGTCACCAGGTAGAAATAGGATGATTTCCTAGAAATTCAAAGAAGTAGATGGTAAGGCAGTCAGTGTTTCTACTAAAATTTCTTCCAGAAATGTGATGTGAGATTAATCTTGGCAACCTTTCTCCTTCAAATCTAATTTTAAAAGCTCATATTCTGAGTTCTGTACCTGAGACTGGGCAATAGGCCTGCTTCTGTCAAGTTCTTTGCTAAGTCATTGCCAAGTAAGTAGAATTCCACAGATCCTTTCTACCCTCTGTATGCCAATTTATAAACTGTATATTATAAAAGCAGTCACCTGAAACCTCCTGGAGGTTACAGGTATCTTCAAGTTAGAAGACAAGGAGTAAATTTCCTATTGCTTTTTAGGCCCTATCACCATATAGAAACACTTCACTTGTTGTTAAGAAGAAACTGCAAGGCACATAGGGAGAGGAAGATGCTCCCAGAATACCAGCTCAGAAAAGAGCAATGATAGGATCAAAGTCTTGACAGCAGTTAGAACAACACCTCACATATCAGATGGAGCATTTTCTGAGGAAAATTAGAAAGCAAGGCCAAGGCTAATTGTTTATTTCACTGTTCTCACCCATCTGAGATTTGTCTAGACATGATTACCACCCCTTATGAATATGTAGTAACTCTAAATGCGACTCAAATAGCAAGTAGAATAGGAATAATGATGGAAATTAATTAGATGGCTTTAAAACATCTTTGAAAATTAGAGCAAAATGAAAGGACTATCACAGGCAAAAAGACTATTTATTTTAAATGTATGTCAACTTTATTAAGATGTAATTCACATATCATTTAATTCACCCAGCTGTTCAGTTTTTGAAGCTCCCAGTAATTTTTTTTTACTTTTAGTTCTCATTAAATGTTTGTTTAAATATAGTCTTAATTTACTCTGCACAGATCAAAGCTGTTTAGGAAGGAGACATATACTTTTTAAGGGTGAACTGAATGCTTTAAAATAATAGAAGTTGAACAAGGTCATTCATGAGAGGAAGAGAAGTAGATATTCCTGTGTTTTTAAAGATATTTTCAAGTAATCTCTTGTTTGCTTTTTATTAGTTTTCTCTTTTGGGGTCTGCCAGCCAGCTCCCAAATAAAGTCCCACAGAGGCTTATTATTATTTATTAATGCCTGGCCTTAGTTTATCTTGTTTCTAGCCAGTTTTTCTTAACTTAAATTATCTGGTCTACTTTTTCCCTCTGCGCTTTTTCCTTTTTTTATTTCTGTATATCTTACTTTCATTCTTACTCTGTGGTGACTGTGTGGCTGGGTGACTGCCCCCCAGCACTCTTCTCTTCTTCTTCCTTTGCTCCTTCTTCTTTCCCAGATGTCTCCATATATTTACTCTGCCTGCCAGCCACTTTCTCCTGTCTTGCTATTGGCCATTCAGCTCTTTATTAGACCATCAGGTATTTTAGACAGGCAATGTAACACACTTTCACAGAATAAAACAAATCCAACACAAAAGAATGAAACACATCTTTGCATCATTAAACAGATGCTCCACATTTGCATAAACAAATGTAATACATCTTTAAATAATATCCCTCCAATCCACACTCTTAGGCAACCTTAGTTTTATGATATTTAAAAAGTGCTGGCAGGTCCCAAGAAGCTGGTGGCAGATCCCAGGCAAGTGGCTTGCAGCAGGGCTTAAAAATGCTGCAAGATCCCCAGGTGGTGCTTGAGTGGTTGCTCATCCTGGGCAGGCTGGTCCCGCCATGCAACAGGTGTGAGCAGGCAGTGGGTAGAAGGAAGGCACATGGGCATATACATTGTACACAATAGAATTGGATATTTATTACTTAGAGGGGGGAGAGAGAGTGGGGGAGAAGGGGAAGAGAAGAAGAGGAAAGAGACAGAGAAGGGCTAGAGAGAGACACACATGGGCGCCAGGAGGGGACAGACAGACTCTAAGATGACAGAGGAAGGGCAAGGGTTGCCAGGAGTGGGCATGACTTGCCTCTTAAAGAAACAAAAACCATAATATTCTGATCACTTTTTTATAATAAAAATCAGGAGAGTAGACACCACAATTTGACGGAATTAGGGCTGAAGATTCTCAAAACTACTCCTGGCTTATTTGTGGGCATTGTCTTTGGGGGGAGGGAACCTGAGAGAAGGCTGGGTGCTGGCCACATCCTGGCATAGCTGGTCTATTTGCTTCTGACCAGTGTCTGTGGCATAGAAATGTCTGATGTCTCTTATCCTGTTTAAGGTATTGGCAGAACAAAGAACAAAGTTAAATTAAGGGAGAAAAATTTAGGACCAGGGAAATGAGGGGGTATCTGACCTGATTTAGGTGGATCCTTTAAAATTTGCCTCCTGGAACTCACAAGAATTCTTTGGTTTTGTGAAAACAGAAGTTTTAGACACATGATGAAGTGGCATATTTCTGTACAATGAAAAATATATTTTAAGACTATGGAAGGCATTATAAGAGAGAAATTTGATTCGAAATTTGGTGAGGTAACCTGGCAAAACCTCTCAGCTATCAAACTGTCAGAGATCTTTGAGAAGGATAAGATTTTACTTGCGTTACTGATTAAAAATGACAGTGAACTTAATTGGTTGGCACCCAGAGCTACTATTTTTGGGTCCTCCATGGTCGCTGAAGGTTGCACTTGACCTTTGCTGTTTAGCACAAGGCCTGCCAGGGTTCAGAAGACCCTGTGGACTAAGAAATCTGTAGAAGGACAGGCCTACCTTAACCTGAGCAGCTAGGCTGTTGATTCCGGTGATTCTGTCCACGTCTGGAGATCTTTAGTTTAGATGAAAGACAGTTTTTCCCAATGGTCAGCACTCGGCAGTCAAAGCCAACTGCAGAAGGATGTTGTTCTGTGGACCCATTTGTCTTCTGTCTTCTTTGGAGAAAGCAGAGAGCTGCTGCTAGGAGCCAACCTGTCTCTTTTTGTTATGAAAAGGTTTTTATTTTAATAATTAAATATTTAAATATCACATTCCCCAGTTCTCTGAGCAGTTGTGGGCTGTTTATTAGGTATAGCTGCAGTATAGAATCTGTCTGGAAGGTTGGGTCTGAGCTTGACTGTATTGGCTCTTCATAGGTAGGATTTACACTTGTAAGAAGGCAGAAAGAAGAAAAAAACTGCTTGTAATATAAGGTTAATGATAGAACTGACAATAGTGGAGAACAGCTTAATATGTTTTTAAAGACTTAACGTTTCATACCAGTTTAAAACACGAGACTTATAATTTTGTAGTCTGAAATGAGATGTAATGAACAATTATTATACACAGAAGGAGTGAACAGGAATTGGGTGATGTGGATGCTTTTGATGGGTCCTATCAAAGGCATGCCACTGTGCAAAAACACATGTAACAGAGTTAACAAGAGGATTTTAGTAAAAACTGGGGGCAAGGTAGGGTATACTTAAGTAAAAGATGGAGAGCTTGGTCACTGGACCTGGCTCTTAGCCAAGATGGTGGTAAGGTCACCATGTCATAAAGTTAACACTGAGGAACCCAGCAGGTAATATCTCAGTAAAGATGGCAGAATTTGGTCACCTGACCTGGCCCTCAGTCAAGATGGCGATAAAGTCACCTGACCCCAGTCAAAATGGCGGCATCCACATGTTGTATGAAAAATGTTACAATTTCTGTAAGGATTTTAAGCTTAATGAGAGGGCCCTAAAGGCGTGATCTACCCTGTTGCTGAGCTGCCATGCCACACCATAAGCCACAGAGGGGGGGGGGCAAAAGGCTGGAACTGAAAAAACTGCACCATACCATGGCTGGAATTGAAAAGCCAGCTGAAATTTTAAAAAAGCCAGAGAGCCAGTTGCTCTCTGCAATGCACTGTATGGGGAGTGTGCAGTGCTAACGCGAGGGCAGACTGACCCCTGGGGTCAGTCCAAACATGATTCTTGTAAAGGAAAGCAACCGTAGCAGACCGGGAGACTCACTGAATGAAGCTGGGAAGCTGGTGGTGGGAGTGGAAAAACAACCCGGTTCAGGATATCCGAGTTGCACAGCACCAATTTTATTATTTTTAAAAAATGCTGGCAAGTCCCGAGCAGCTGGTGGCGGATCCTGGGAGAGCAGCTTGCAGAGGGGCTTAAAAATGCTGCAAGATCCCCGGGTGGTTCCCGAGTGGTGGCTGGTCCTGGGCAGGCGTGTGAGGTAGAAGGAAGGCACATGAGCAGACACATTGTACAGGATAGAATTGGGTATTTATTACTTGGAGGAGAGAGAGAGAGAGAGAGAGAGAGAGAGAGAGAGAGAGAGAGAGAGAGAGAAGAAGAAGGAGAAGAGAAGAGGAAAGAGACAGAGAAGGGACCAAGAGAGACATGCGCGTGTGCCAAGAGGAGACAGACAGAATCTAAGATGGCAGGGGAAGCAGGGGTCACCAGGAGTGAGCGTGGCTTGCCTCTTAAAGAGATGAAAACCATAACATTTTCTGTTAAGAAAAATCTTAAGATGAGCTGCTCTGCACCGACACAAAAGAACTACAAGCAGACCAGATCAAACCAAATTAAATGACTGTGTTTAATAGACAGCACAGTCCTGGATGGCCCGGAAAGCATGGTGAGGGAAAGACAGAGGGAGAACACAAGAAAACTCAAAACCATGTGTTTCTCTTTTCGGCTGAGCTTACATATCCTGTGGGGTCAGATTTTGGAAGGCTGGGAGTTGCAGTCCAATCTCAAAGCACTTGGCAGGCTAGGAGTGATACGTCCAACTCAATATTACACTTAGTATTTCTTTTCACTTGGATTTCAGAGAACTTACTCTGTGCTATAATCAAGTTCTGATCCCACTGCTATATTCCCTCTGAAAGCAGCAAATCTGCTCACCCTTGTTTTCTGCATCTAGATAGGTTTTAAAATTCATTCCGTAGACCAATTAGTAAATGCAATGTTTATTTAAGAAAATATAGTGTTTTTCTGGTAAGACTACCATACAGAAATACTACGGACTGGGTTCATCAAACAACAGAAATTTACATCTTCCAAACCTCAGAGAACTAAGATGAAGGTTGTGTGTGTCAAGGCTTGCTCTTTGTGAGGGTGTGGAAAGAATTTGCTCTGGGCCATTCTCCTCAGATGCCATCTTCTCCCTTTGTTTTTCCAAGATTATGCCAGGACTTACACCTCTTTTAAAAAGGACTCCATTGTGCAGAAGTAGCATTGGCTTGGTGCTTTTCCTGATCTAATTATCTAATCAAAGTCTGTTCTTTATCTCTAAGATTATCTATGGATCAAAACAACCACACCATGTGAATAATGCAGAGCAAAATTCAGCCCCAAGGAAGAACAAATTGGCAAGATTTTTTGCTTGTTTGTTTTAGTTACTGTAGTTAACTTTGGTCAAATGAATTTTACTGCAATTAAGGACTACACTGATGCTGCTGCTGCTTTTATCATCAGCTGCTTACCTCCAGCATGCTGTCTAGCTGGACTCTGCTCTTTAGAACTGAAGGCATGTCACAGAGGATGTATAATCTAGGTGGTGACTCATACCTCTCATTGTCTCTTTGTTGTTCTGTTAATGATTTTTTTTCCTTTTTCTTTGTTTTAAGATGGTATTGCTATACTTCCCAGGCTCTCCTCAAACCCCAGCCTTCAGTGTGGAGTGTTGTTTTGGCAAGCAGAGAAAGAAGAAGATAGTTTGAAAAGAGACTGGGTATCATGAGATGCCTTGGGGAAATTGTATCTATTGAGCAAGCTGAGCCCACAGGTGGTGGAGCCAGTGAGGTGGTTTAAATGTCTTAGAAATAGCAATGAGCAAAGAAAGGATATCTTGGTCTTAGAGAGAAAGTGATTTATAAAAGCCTTTAAGAACGTTGGGAGCTCAGTCCGGTGCTCCAATGTGGGCCTCTGCCTCTATCTCCAACCATAGGCAGATGACGGTTCTATGGTGATATGCAAGATATTCATCAGTATGGCTAGAGGATAGGACCAATTCAGGTTCCCTCTCCTCAGCTGCCCAAGGAACTAAGTGGGAACATCTCCCTAGACACCTGTGAGCCCCTCTAGGGTCAAGTCTCTTGCCAACCCTAAGATGGCTCTTTTAATTAAGATATATACTTCCCTGCTCCCATATCCACCCTTCCTTTATTCCAATTATCCCATTCTCCCAAGCTCCTCCCATCCTCCTCTTCTCACTTTTCTCTCCCCATTTCCCCTTACCCCCATCCCACCCCATCCCCAAGACCCAATTTTGCCTGGAAATCTTGTCTACTTCCAATATCCAGGAGGATGACTATATGTTTTTCTTCGGGTTCACCTTCTTATTTAGCTTTTCTAGGATCACTAATTATAGGCTCAATGTCCTTTATTTATGGCTAGAAAGCAATTATGAGTGAGTACATCCCATGTTCATCTTTTTGGGTCTGGGTTACCTCACTCAGGATAGTGTTTTCTATTTCCATCCATTTGCATGCCAAATGAGGAGCAGAAGGAGAGAGAACATGAGCAAGGAAGTCAAGACCACGAGGGGTGTACCCACCCACTGAGACAGTGGGGCTGATCTATTGGGAGCTCACCAAGGCCAGCTGGATTGGGACTGAAAAAGCATGGGATAAAACTGGACTCTCTGAACATGGCGGAAAATGAGGGCTGATGAGAAGCTAAGGACAATGGCATTGGGTTTTGATCCTATGGCATGAACTGGTTTTGTGGGAGCCTAGCCTGTTTGGGTGCTCACCTTCATAGACATGGATGGAAGGGGGAGGACCTTGGACTTCCCACAGGGCAGGGAACCCTAACTACTCTTCAGACTGGAGAGGAGGGGGAAAGGAGTGGGAGAAGGGGAAGAGGAGAAGGGGGAGAGGGAGGGAAATGGGAGGCGGGGAGGAGGCAGAAATTTTTTCAATAAAAAAAATAAATAAATAAAAAAGAAAAAAAGGCTTTAAGAAATTCTTTTCTCTATTATGTAGGTTTTGATAGTGACTTAAACATTTTATACTTACTGTGGTGGTTATTATTTTTAATTTGACAGAATCTAGAATCACCTGAGAAATGGGCCTCTAAGTTATCTTGATTCAGCTTATTGAGGTAAGGTGAGAAGGTCCATCCAGTGTAAGTGCTGCCATTCCCTGGCAGGAATCCCAAAATGTATGAAATGGAGGAAGGACGTTGAGCTTGCATCCATCCTTTTCTTGTTTCCAAGTGGTGGATGTGATGCGACCAGTCCTGCTTTCTCCTTTACGATGGTCTGTCCTAAAGTTGTGAACTAAACATACTCTTTCTCTTCAACTTGCTTCTGTCTGAGTATTTTAACACAGAGGCAGGAAAAGGAACTAAGATGACAAAGGCTATAGTTATGATTTATGGAACAGGATTTGTGCCAAGTTAGACCCACATGTGTGACTAGTTATTCAAATAAACTGAAATATGAAGTATAGTAAGATGTTATATGTATGTATGCATACGCATGAAAGAGAGTTTCTCGTAATACAGGGAGCCTTGTAAGGTAGCTAATACTCCTGAACTCCTGACCCTCCGACTATATCTGTCTCCACAGTGCTATTTCCTCAGCTTTTGCTTTCTTCCTCTTTCTCTACCCATTTCTCCTTCTCTGCTTCTTCCTTTACTTGTTTCTTAGTAGTGTAAAAACCTGGCAGTAGACATACTGTCATTAGAACAACATTTGAAGTTATTTTTCATTATCAAATACTTCCTTATACCAATCATGTTTGAAGCACAATGCATGCTTTGAGACATGACAAGAAAACTATTTTTAAGATATTTTCACTCTGGTAGAGCAGCTAAGATTGAATAAATTGTTAAAGATATGATAAAAAGAGGAATTCATCAGCAGTGGTATGTATAATTTACATACAGAGAGGCCCGACAGTGTTCTATCTCCAAGGCTTTATAAAACACACTAACCATGAAATGTTTTAAGATCTGTTATCATTATTTCAGTTCAGTTCTGTTCCTGCCTTGTGGTTTTGTGGCATAACAGAAAATATGCTCAGGTTACAGATAAGTCGTTATTTTATATTTCCATTTAGGTAGATTAAAAATTCATTTGGCAATTAGTTTCTAAAGTTTCAGTAAGTACAAAAAGCAAACTTGACATTTTTCCTTCCCTCTGGGCTTCTTAAATTCCATTTTCCTATGTCCTGGGAATCCAGTGTCAGCACAATTTCCAAGCCTCACTTCCTTCTCAACCCTATTTGTTTATTCATATCTTCTGTACTATTTAGGAGCAGGACATACTTTCAAATAGAAAGTTTCTAAAATCCTATGCAAGATTGCTTATTAAATATTATGAGAGCTGCACTAGCTCACTCTTTGATTTCCCTGGGATCAAAGGGCACTTGGAATACAACATTAAAGCTCTGTATAAATTCAGGAATCTACCAGTAAGTACTGACTCAACAGGGACAGCCCAAGTTTATGGGAAAAGCTTTTACATTCATAAAGGATATTATATTTCCAAAGCATTCCAGTGTTTGAAGCAGTCTTAAAAATGACTCCGGTTTTAGGTAAACAGACCTCAAGAAAAACTAATTCTACCATTGAGTATTTCAAGGTAGAAAAAACCTTGAAAGAAACCCAGTTAAGACTACTTGACAGGCTATAACTTTGACAAGGCTGCTTCTGTGTTATTAAAATAATAGATGTCTCAGTGACTGAAGATAGAAAAATCTAGGCATTAGATAAGATGATGTGGAAAAAATCTTGGAGCACTATAGATTTTAGCAAAAATTCTGTTTCCTAAAACACACCAACCCATGAATCTGTAGGGTATCACGGCATATCTGTGAAAGTGTTATCTAAATTAGGGCTTGGTGGGATTCTTTCCAATCAATCTTCAACTTCAACTTTTCTAAAGAAAAATCTAAAATACAAAAGGTTTTTTACTTTTTTGTTTATTTTTTACAAGCATCTTGTTCAAAGCAAAAACATTAAAGGCATTTTATGTAAAGTGTAATAGAATGCCTAATGTGTGTCCTGTGGTCATTGTGACTTACTTTTACAGTAATGACAGATGAACATAGCCAATTTGTTTTTCTTTTCTGGTTGCCCTATATCAATATCACCATTACCAAGACTGTTAGATAAATTCCCTGGTGAAGCAATTTGTAACATTCATGTTGAATATATTTTTTATAACTAAAATGCCCATAAAGTAAAAATTTCTCACAAATCCATTTTATAATAGAAATATCTTATGATTATGAATATATCTGATAGTTATCTTGATTTTATTTTAATAGCTTACATAATACAAGCCAGACATCAGTGATGTATGCCTTTATTCACAGCCCTTGGAAAGCAGATGCAAATGGATCTTCAAGTTTGAGGTCAGCCTGGTCTACAGAATAAGTAGTTCCAGGACAGTCAGGTCAACACAGAAAAATACTGTATCACAAATCCAAAAAACAAACAAACAAAAGTCCAAACCAAAACAAACAAAGCAAAGCAAAAACTACTAACAAAAGCTCCAAAGAACAGCTTACATGTTACAGAACCCATTTTCTTAAAATGGTCACTCAAGTTTTGAACATTTTTCCTTTGATACAAATCTGCTGGTACCTTAGCCCAAATCTGCCTTTTTCTAGCCCATTCATTCAGGACTTCATCATTTAACATATACCAATAAATGTATAATCTGCACCATACAGAAGTGAATGATATAAGAAGGTAAGTTCCCTATTTTCACTGGAACTTCCCTATTTTTGAAGTTGGTGAAAAGAAACTGCTGTTGAGTGTGCTTCCTTCAGACATTTCGAGGTAATTATTCTTTCAAATGTTTAAATATTTCTTCATTAAGATGCCCATCCAAAAGGTCTCTTTATTTCAAATAGAGTTTTCTGATTCTCTACTGCCTACATGACTTTTCCTGTGCCTTGTTGATATGCCTCTTGGGTGTATGTCCAGAAACAAACCCCACCTCACCTGAAACATACTCATCTACCCCGTTAATTACTTAGAAAGCTTACTTAGTCTTTATTACATGTTACTCAAGGATGAATCAAGCCATGTTGTAGAGGAGATTTTTTTTTTTGCCATGACAAATACTTGAGAAAAATAGTTTAGAGAGAAGGAAAGATTGTTCCATAGTGTCCAAGGTTACTCATAATGATCTATGCCCATGATAAAGCTGAACATCGTGGTGTTTCTCTATCACCTCCAGTAATGGCATCAAATTATGATTTCATCAATAGATGAAGTCATACTCACATAACCCTGTTAACTTCAAAAAGCCTATCACCTGGCAAACAAAATTTTAATACACGGCTCTTTGGGGGCATGTTTTCATTCAAAGAAAACACCATCATTTTGGAACTGAGAGACTCATGTTCCAAGGGAAGTTTCAGAATGTTTGAAAACAATGATTGCTTCCCTAATTGTGGTAAAATACTTCCATTTTTAGCCTGTGTTCTGCAAATAAAGAAATGGATCACCATGGTTTGTGACTTAACTTTGTCTTTTAAGCCCCAGACATAGGTCAAATGTGGCAAGTTCATTGAGGCAATCAAGGAGTGTGTAATGGAAAAATGTAAGATGCAGCCCAAGATGCAGCAAAATTGGTTTTTAGAACAGGAGAAATGGAGCTAGGTGTGGTGGCACCCACTTATAAGACAAGCATATGGGAGACAGAAGCAGGTGGATCTCTGTAGCTGTGAGGCCAGCCTGGGTTACACAGCAGTTTCACGACAGCCTGAGTTCTATACTGAGGCTCTGTCTCAAAACTCCAAACAAACAAACACTCCAGAATGATCGCAACACAACCCTTTACAGGACAGATATAAGCTATAACAAACTAACATGTTTCTAATCACTATCAGTTTGAAAGGATGCACTTATTTGTGGCACAAGCAAGTAGATTTACATGTTGTCAATCTTATGAAATAGGAGCATTTTGTCTTTGTTTCTTCCACCTTCTCATCCAAAGAGTGTTAGCTTCTGAGCCTGTGGCCTCATTTTCTCAGCAATGTCTTAGATTCAAATATCACTTCTGTCATTTTAATCTCCTTGATCCGGGGAAGTCTCCTTCCCTCTGTACTCTGCCCTAGAGCATTTTATTTTGAGAATAGCTTGCATTTGTGCTGCAAAGGTATTGTAACTTACATGGGAAAAATTCCCCCAAAGGCTTATGTATTTGATTCTCTTTGGTGACAGTGCTTGAGATGGTGATGTCATCTATATGAGGGAGAGCTTTGATGGTGAAAGTGCATTACCAAAGGATAGTTTGCAGGGTTGAGAGCCTCACTTCACATGCTTTATTCTCTCTTCTAGTTCCTGTGTTGGAATGAATTTTTTTAATTTATTTTTTATTGAGAAAAGGAAAAAAAAGTTTCAGCTTCCTCCCAGCCTCCCATTTCCCTCCCCCTCCTCCCACCCTTCTCCCCCTCCCTCCACTCCTCTCCCCATCCCTCTCCAGTCCAAAGAGCAGTCAGGGTTCCCTGCCCTGTGGAAAGTCCAAGGTCCTCCCCCCTCCATCCAGGTCTAGGAAGGTGAACATCCAAACTGGCTAGGCTCCTACAAAGCCAGAACATGAAGTAGGATCAAAACCCTGTGCCATTGTCCTTGGCTTCTCAGCAGCCCTCATTGTTCGCCATGTTCAGAGAGTCAGGTTTTATCCCATGATATTTTAGTCACAGTCCAGCTGGCCTTGGTGAGCTCCCAGTAGATCAGCTCCACTGTCTCAGTGGGTGGGTGCACCCCTCGTGGTCCCGACTTCTTTGCTCATGTTCTCCCTCCTTCTGCTCCTCATTGGGACCTTGGGAGCTCAGTCCAGTGCTCCAGTGTGGGTCTCTGTCTCTATCTCCATCCATCACCAGATGAAGGTTCTATGGTGATATGCAAGATATTCATCAGTATTACTATAGGATAGGGTAATGTCAGGTTCCCTATCCTCAGCTGCCCAAGGAACTAACTGGGGACATTGCCTTGGGCTCCTGGAAGCCACTCTAGGTTCAAGTCTCTTGTCAACCCTAAGGTGGCTCCCTTACCTAAGAATTGTGCTTCTGTGCTCCCCTATCCAACCTTCCTTTATCCCACTCATCCTGTTTCCCCAAGTTCCCCCATCCTCCCCTTCTCACTTTTCTCTCCCCATCTCCCCTTACCCCCATCCCACCCCACCCCCAAGATCCCAATTTTCTCCCCGGCGATTTTGTCTACTTCCCTTAGCCAAGAGGATAACTACATGTTTTTCCTTGGGTTCACCTTCTTATTTAGCTTCTTTAGGTTCACCAATTGTAGACTCCACGACCCTTATTTATGGCTGGAAACCAATTATGAGTGAGTATATCCCATATTCATCTTTTTAGGTCTGGGTTACCTCACTCAGGATAGTATTTTCTATTTCCATCCATTTGCATGCAAAATTCGAAAAGTCATTGTTTTTTTACCACAACTTAGTACTCTAATGTGTATATATTCCACACTTTCTTCATCCATTCTTCCATTGAAGGACATCCAAGTTGTTTCCAGGTTCTGGCTATTACAAATAATGCTGCTATGAACATAGTTGAACAAATGCTTTTGTCATATGATAGGGCATCTCTTGGGTATATTCCCAAGAGTGGTATTGCTGGCTCCAGGGGTAGGTTGATCTCGAATTTCCTGAGAAACCGAAACACTGATTTCCAAAGTGGTTGCACAGGATTGCATTCCCACCAGCAATGGATGAGGGTACCCCTACCTCCACAGCCTCTCCAGCAAAGGCTATCATTGGAGTTTTTGATTTTAGCCATTCTGACAGGTGTAAGATGATATCTCAAACTTGTTTTGATTTGCATTTCCATGATTGCTAAGGAGGTTGAGCATGACCTTAAATGTCTTTTGGCCATTTGAACTTCTTCTGTTGAGAATTCTCTGTTCAGTTCAGTGCCCCATTTTTTAATTGGGTTAATTAGCCTTTTACGGTCTAGTTTCTTGAGTTCTCTACATATTTTGGAGATCAGACCTTTGTCTGTTGCGGGGTTGGTGAAGATCTTTTCCCAGTCAGTAGATTGCCTTTTTGTCTTAGTCACAGTATCCTTTGCTTTACAGAAGCTTCTCAGGTTTAGTAGGTCCCATTTATTCATTGTTGCCCTTAATGTCTGTGCTGCTGGGGTTATACCTAGGAAGCGATCTCCTGTGCCCATCTCTTGTAGGGTACTTCCCACTTTCTCTTCTATCAGGTTCAGTGTGTTCAGACTGATATTGAGGTCTTTAATTCATTTGGACTTGAGTTTTGTGCATGGTGATAGATATGGGTCTATTTTCATTCTTCTACAGGTTGCCATCCAGTTGTGCCAGCACCATTTTTTGAAGATGCTCTCTTTTTTCCATTGTATACGTTTTGCTCCTTTATCGAAAATGAGGTGTTCATAGGTTTGTGGGTTAAAATCCGGGTCTTCTATATGATTCCATTGGTCGACTTCTCTGTTTTTATGCCAATACCACACTGTTTTCATTACTGTAGCTCTGTAATAGAGTTTGAAGTCTGGGATGGTAATGCCTCCAGAAGATCCTTTATTGTATAGGATTGTTTTGGCTATCCTGGGTTTTTTGTTTTTCCATATGAAGTTGATTATTGTCCTCTCAAGATCTGTGAAGAATTTTGATGGGACCTTCATGGGGATTGCATTGAATCTATAAATTGCCTTTGGTAGAACTGCCATTTTTACTATGTTGATCCTCCCAATCCAAGAGCAAGGGAGGTCCTTCCATTTTCTGGTATCCTCTTCAATTTCTTTCTTCAATGCCTTAAAGTTCTTGTCAAATAGATCTTTCACTTCCTTGGTTAGAATTACCCCAAGATATTTTATGCTGTTTGTGGCTATCGTGAAAGGTGAAGCTTCTCTGATTTCCCTCTCTGCTTCCATATCCTTTGTTTATAAGAGGGCGACTGATTTTTTGGAGTTGATATTGTATCCTGCCACATTACTAAAGGTGTTTATCATCTGTAAAAGTTCTTTGGTGGAGTTTTGGGGGTCGATTATGTACACTATCATATCATCTGCAAATAACAAAAGTTTAACTTCTTCCTTTCCAATTCGAATCCCATTAATCCCATTATGTTGTTTTATTGCTATTGCTAGAACTTCAAGCACTATATTGAAGAGGTATGGAGAGAGTGGACAGCCTTGTCGTGTTCCTGAGTTTAGTGGGATGGCTTTGAGTTTCTCTCTGTTTAATTTGATGTTAGCTGTCGGCTTGCTGTATATAGCTTTTATTATATCTAGGTATGACTCTTGTATCCCTAATCTCTCCAACAATAAAGGGATGTTGAATTTTGTCGAATGCTTTTTCAGCATCTAATGAAATGATCTTTTTTTTTTTCTTTCAGTTTATTTATATGGTGGATTACATTGATAGATTTGCGTATGTTGAACCAGCCCTGCATCTCTGGGATGAAGCCTACTTGATCATAATGGATAATTTTTCTAATGTGTTCTTGGATTCAGTTTACCAGTGTTTTGTTGAGGATTTTTGTGTTGATATTCATGAGTGAGATTGGCCTGTAATTCTCTTTCTTGTTTGAGTCTTTCTGTGGTTTTGGTATCAGAGTAACTGTAGCTTCATAAAAGGAATTTGGCAATGACTCTTCTGATTCTATATTGTGAAATACATTAAGGAGTATAGGTATTAGGTCTTCTTGGAAGTTCTCATAGAATTCTGCATTGAAACCATCTGGTCCTGGGCTTTTTTTGGTAGGGAGGTTTTTGTTAACAGCTTCTAATTCTTCGCAACTAACAGGTCTATTTAGATTGTTCACCTGGTCCTGGTTTAACTTTGGTATATGGTATTTATCTAAAAAAGTATCCATTTCTTTTGCATTTTCCAGTTTCGTGGCATACAGGCTTTTGTAGTAAGATCTAATGATTCTCTGAATTTCCTCTGTGTCTGTGCTTATGTACCCCTTTTCATCTCTGATCCTATTAATTTGCATATTTTTTCTCTGCCGTTTGATTAGTTTGGATAGGGGCTTATCAATCTTGTTGATTTTCTCCAGGAACCAGCTTTTTGTTTCATTGATTCTTTGGATTGTTTTCTGTGTTTCTATTTGTTGATTTCAGCCCTCAGTTTGATTATTTCCAGTCTTCTACTCCTCCTGGGTAAGTCTGCTTCTTTTTTTCTAGAACTTTCAGGTGGGCTGTTAAGTCTCCAATGTGTGCTTTTTCTGTTTTCTTTAAGTGGGCACTTAGTGCTATGAACTTTCCTCTTAGGATTGCTTTCATAGTGTCCGATAAGTTTGAGTGGGTTGTTTCTTTATTTTCATTGAATTCAAGGAAAACTTTAATTTCTTTCTTTATTTTTTCCTTGATCCAGGTGTGGTTCAGTAGTTGACTGTTCAGTTTCCATGAATGTGTAGACTTTCTAGGGGTAGCATTGTTGTTGAATTCTAACTTTAATCCATGGTGATCTGATAAGACACAGGAGGTTACGAATATTTTTTCTAACTGTGGAAGTTTTCTTTGTTACCAAATATGTGGTCAATTTTCAAGAAGGTTCCATGAGCTGCAGAGAAGAAAGTATATTCTTTCCTATTTGGGTGGAATGTTCTATAGATGTCTGTTAAGTCCATTTAATTCATTACCTTCATTAATTCTCTTATTTCTCTGTTAGGTTTCTGTCTTATTGACCTCTCCATGGTGAGAGAGGAGTGTTGAAGTCTCCTACTATTAGTGTGTGCGGTTTGATGGCTCCCTTGAGTTTTAGCAATGTTTCTTTTATGTACGTGGGTGCTTTTATATTAGGGGCATAGATATTCAGGACTGAGACTTCATCCTGATGAACTGTTCCTGTTGTGAGTATAAAATGCCCCTCTCCATCTCTTCTGATTGACTTAAGTTTGAAGCCAACTTTATTAGAAATTAGTATGGCCATACCTGCTTGTTTCTTAGATCCATTTGCTTGATAAACCTTTTCCCATCCCTTTACTCTGAGTAGGTGCCTGTCTTTGTGGTTGAGATGTGTTTCTTGTAAACAGCAGAATGTTGGATCCTGTTTTTGTATCCAATCTCTTAGCCTGTGCCTTTTTACAGGTGAGTTGTGTCCATTGACATTAAGTGATATTAATGACCAGTGGTTGTTAACTCCGGTCACTTTTTTAGTAGTAAAGTTTGTGTGTTTCCCTTCTTTGTGTTGTGCTGGTGAAGGGTCTCTACTTGTTTGAGTTATTGTGGTCATTGTTGGACTCCTTGGTTAGTGATTTTCCTTCTATTATTTTCTGTAAGGCTGGATTTGTGGCTATGTATTGTTTAAATTTGTTTTTATCCTGGAAAATTTTGTTTTCTCCATTTATAGTGAACAAAAGCTTGGCTGGGTATAGTAGTCTGGGCTTGCATCCGTGGTCTCTTAGTTTCTGCAGTACATCTATCCAGGATCTTCTGGCTTTCATGGTTTCCTTAGAGAAGTCAGGTGTAAGTCTGATAGGTTTACCTTTATAAGTAACTTGACCTTTTTCCTTTGCAGCTCTTAATATTCTTTCTTTATTCTGTATGTTTTGTGTTTTGATTATTATATGGTGAGGAGATTTTTTTTTTTTGGTCCAGTCTATTCGGTGTTCTGTATGCTTCTTGAACCTTCAAAGGAATATCTTTCTTTAGGTTGGGAAAGTTCTCTTCTATAATTTTATTAAATATAGTTTCTGGACCGTTGAGCTGTACTTCTTCTCCTTCTTCTATCCCAATTATTCTTAGGTTTGGTTTTTTATTGTGCCCCAGATTTCCTGAATGTTTTGTGATGAGAATTTGTTGGTTTTGCTGTTTTCTTTGATCAGTGTGTTTATTTTCTCTATGGTATCTTAAGTGTCTGAAATTCTTTCATCTATCTCTTGTAGTCTGTTGGTAGTACTTGTCTCTGTAGTTCCTGTTCGTTTACCCAGATTTTCCATCTTTATCCTTCCCTTGTTTTGTGTTTTTTTTCATTATTTTAATTATTCTTCAAGTCTTGAATCGCTTCCCTTTGATTGCTTTTTCTTCTTTCTCTTTGTTTTCTTGGGTATCTTTGAGCGATTTATTCATTCCCTCTACCTTTTTGTTTGTGATCTCTAATTGTTTATGGCAGTTTTTCACCTCCTGTTTAAGGTCTTCTATTATTTTCATATAATTCACTTTTGAGTCAATTTCTTCTAATTCTTCTAGAGTAGGGTGTCCAATTCTTCTTATTTCGGGATCCCTGGATTCTGGTGATGTCATGTTGCCTCTCAGGTTGTTGGAGGAATTCTTGCATTGGTGCCTTCCCATCTCTTCCTTCAAAGGAGAGGCCTGGTGTCTTGGTCTAGTCTTTGCTGTGACTGACTATCTGGGTGTATCTCTTCAGTGTAGAAGCAGGAACCGTCCCTTCCAGATGGAACTCCTCAACACCTAAACATGGTCTCCTGGTAGTCCAATGACCCGCGACAAAAGGGAGAACATGGGGGGCAGGGCGGGGACGAGTAGAACACAGGACACCCTGCCGCAAAAGCTGAAGGTACGCATGCACCCTTTCGGGGGTCCTTGAGGCCTGCCCGGTAGGCAGGCACTCACCTCTCTGGGTGGGTAGCCTTAGTGTAGAAGCAGAAAACTGTTCCTGAGCAAAGGACCTAGCAGAAAATGCAGGATTGGGGGGGGGTCGTGTGTAAGAAAGACAGCCCTGCAGAAGGAGCTGGGGGAGGGGGGTTTGTGCTCTCTTCTGGGACAATCCGCCCCTGGATAGCTCACACTCACCTGTCCAGATGGAACTCCTCAGCACCTAAACCTGGAGTTCCATCTGGATGGGACGGTTCCTGGTCTGGAATGAAAATGTTATCAGCCAGCTTCTTGTTTCTGCTACCATGCCATGGCTTCATGGACTTCATCCCTCTAGAATCTTAATCCAAATTAAATCCTTCCTTTTTGAAGCTGCTTTTGTTCAAGGTTATCAGAGCAAAGAAAAAGTGACTAATACCAAAGGGAATTAATGATCAAATAGATTTAGTAGTTTGCTTACTCATATATCCATTAATTTGAATTATTCATTAACCTTTTAAAATAAATTTAGTTCTTAGCTCACCGTTGGAGTAAACTTTTGTAGATTGAATGAATAAATAGGGACTCATCAACCAATCACATTTCTCCGTAGATTAGGTTATTTATTCATTGCTTCATTGGCAGGAAGATGATTGGAATAACTACAGCCAGATGAGCTTGTGATAGACAGATACTTCTAACATTGTAGGAGGGTTGACATTAAATACTCTATTTTTACAGCATCCTTATTGTAATTCCAGCCTTTCAAGTGGTTTTTAGTAAGTCAGTGATGCTATATTCAGAAAGCTGGGTCTGTGTAGGATATTTGGTAAATTTCAGTGTCCTTTGGAGTCTATTTTTGTGGTCATTTTGAAGATGTTTCATTACTACTACTTATTAATGGTTTCAAATATTTTAAATATAAGCCCTACCTCCCAGAAATCTTCCTTCAGCTCACTTCTCTTTTCAAAATGTCTCTTCTTGCTGAACATTTATCCTGATCCTTCCGTCTTCCCACATGGTGGGCACAAAAGTCACAGGTTTGCAGGTTGGCAGACAATGAGGACTGATGAGAAGCCAAGGACAATGGCACTGGGTTTTGATCCTACTGCATGTACTGGCTTTCTGGGAGCCTAGCCTGTTTGGATGCTCACCTTCCTAGACCTGGATGAGAGGGGAGGACCTTGAACTTCTACAAGGCAGGGAACCCTGACTGCTCTTTGGACTGGGGGGTGGAGAAATGGGGGGAGGGAGAGAAAAGTGGGGGGAGGGGAAGGGAAATAGGAGGTCGGGAGGAGGCAGAAATTTTTTCAACAAAAAAAATCAAAAAAATTTTAAAAAGAAGATTTCTCTGTCAAATTGAACTTCATGGTACTGTGAAGGTGACAGGTGGAAGTGTCTCAATTTTTTTGAAGAAACTGCAACTTAAATGTGTTGTGTGTCAAAGTTCAAATAACTAGAGAGTTATTCTATACATACAAAGCAGTGAGGAGTTTAGAATAAGCACAGGAAACAAGGAAACATTGAAGATCTTATAAGAGAAAGTGAACTTCTGTGTTGAATGTTGGAAAACCGTGTAGATATTGTGCCTTCAGAGAAGACCAGGAGCTACTTTTCTGTTGCTGAAATAAGATATTCTGACAGAAGTTATGTAAGGACGGGCTTTGACCAACAGTTATACATTCTACAAAGAAATGAAACTTTCAGTGAACCTTCTGTGGGACTGCTGACCTGATTCTTGAGAGGTTGGGATGATGCAAGACTAGAGATTAATAATAGTTCATATTGGGCTATTTTAGCCTTCTTAATAGGTATTCATTTTCACCTCTGTGTCTGACCTAACATTTTGTGACTAACAGGTAAATCCTTTTAGAACCTATTAGTAGACCATTAGCTTCTGCCAACTAAAAGGTTAAGAGGGTCTTTATACAGAAGAGTGCCTCACATATGTGAGAGTCTTCTTAGGTGCCAGTCTGTACTTACAATAGAGAGAGATAGCATTTACTATGGGCCATCCCATATGTCACTCCTCTCAATAAATTGTGGCTAGGATTATAGCAGCACTGCCAGTCCCAAGTATGGCTTATGACAGACTTAACCTTCTTTTCTATTTCATATGCTTTCTGAATTACAAACTTTTCTAGATAGCATTATAAATATCTGGGTTGATTGACCCTAATTTCAATATTTCGTAAAAATATCAGTAGGTATTTATATTACATTAAATGGTGAGCATTTCCTATTGTGAGAGCTGTGGGCTGTGTTCCGCCACACATCTCCCGCCAATGGCTAGCTTTATCCGAAGTAACAACACACAAATTGTATTCATTTAAACACTGCTTGGCCCATTATATCTAGCCTCTTCTCGGCTAACTCTGGCACCTGGACTAGCCCATTTCTCATAATGTGTGTGGCACCCCAAGGTGCACTTACAGGGAAAGATTCAGCATGTCTGACCTGGTGGCTTGCTTCATTGTGTCTGCACAGGAGAGGGGAGCATGACCTCTGAGCCCACTTCCTCTTCCTCCCAGCATTCTGTTCTGTTTACTCCTCCCACCTATGTTTTAACCTATGAGGGCCAAGCAGTTTCTTTATTATAATTAACCAATGACCTTCCTCCATCAATTTCCCTGGATAGAAGTCTATTTCTATGGGACATAATGTCTTTCAGAGTGTTGAGAAGTGTTACTCTTTTCTTGGCACTCTGAAAGACAGACTTCTATGTAGGGTTTTGTCTTTGTCTCCTATAATGGATGCTTCAGGTGAAGAGGGAAGACAACTGAGGACAGCTGTCTACAGCTTTAAATATGTGAACACTTTTAACTTTTCATTCTGAGGAACATTGAAGAGCTAATATAAATAAAATTATAAAATCATTAAGTGATACACACATGTAAATCATTCCTTTGTAGTGAGTGCATTTAGCCTTGAAGGTGCCTTAAGAACACCTGAAATTTAGATAGGGATCAGGATTATCTCCAGTCCATCTTAGAATTTGAAATTAATTTTTCAATTTGAAAGATTAATGTAGCAGATATTGTTATATGGGATAGCAGTAGAGACCTGAAGAAACACCATAGAAGAAGCCAAGGAGCTGTTAAAATTTCTTATGATTGCTTATTATATTGAAGTGTGATCCTAGTTAGTCTGGATCAATAAAAGCCTCAGAGTCAGATATTAGGGGTGAAAGCCAAGAGATCAGAGAAGCAGAGTGGCGAGCCACTCTAGCTCTAAACTCCATGAACTGAATGGTGAGATCCCATCTCCACCAGCCTTATATTCCTGTCTCTATCCATCTAATGCTGGCTTGAAAGTTGTGAGCCACCACTGCCTGGCCTCTATGATTAGTAGCTAGCTCTGCCCTCTGTTCTCCAGGCAAGCTTTATTTGTCAGAACACAAACAAAATATTATACAACATTATATTCTGATCATACAAAATATAAAAGGAGAAACTTGTGTCAAAAGGAATAACCTGGCTTGGGAATTAGTTTCTCAGACTAAAGGCATGAATAATCCAGCTAATCAAAAGTGTCTTTAAAGGTGGAGTGTTTTGCAGATCAAGCTTCTGAGGTAGGTGGGACTTTGTGAGGACAATTTGAGGACTGAGGCATTTCAAGGGACAAGATGCCAGAACTCCAGCAGAACTCCAACCACAGAAGGCTGGGCACAGATTATTATGAAGCAGGGGAAGGGCAGTGGTAATGGATGAACAGGATCAGGGGCTGAGGATGTTTGGAGTTCTTTCTCTGGTGAGAAAATGAGCAAAAAACTGTCTTGTTCCCTTGTCCCAAATTCTCCTGATATTTTGCATCTTGGTGTTCAGGTACATGGCATTGATGCAATACATGACATTATAACTTCACTTATTTAATTTTGTCAGTTTTGCATCTTTACGTGAGAAATATTTCAACAGCATTAAAGACAATAAAACAGATGTCTTAAGATACAAAAGATGTCAAAAGATTGCTTTCAGAAGATCTGTTACTTATGTATTCTTTCCTTTGTTGTTGTATCTTATGTTCATAGTTGTCACGGGGCTTAACAACTTGAGGATGTAACTGAAAATGTACCCAAAGACAGCAATTCATAACTAAAAATGACAACAAGGGCATAATGTTGAGTAAGAATGTCAGGTAAACATGGGTTCATGTAATAGGTAATCCTTCACGAATCTTTATAAAATTTAAAATACAAAGTTACTATATATTGTAGTGATATTTCAATTGTATTTTAATAAATAAAGCTTTCCTGAAGATCAGAGAATAGAACAGCCCCACTGGTCAACCTTACAGACAAGGCAGTGTCCCAGTAGCCACACTAGTTTGCCGTAGAAACTGGGCAGTAGTGGTGCACACCTTTAATCCCAGCCCTAGAGATGATTATAAAATGGGCGGAGAGAGCTCTCAGACACAGTCTCATTCTGAGATTCCTGGAGGCAGAATTGCCATTTCAGACTGAGATAGAGGTAAGAGCCAGTGACTGCTTTTGCTAGTCTGATCTTCAAGTTGAACCCCAATATCTATCTCTGGGTCTTTATTAATAATTATACAATATATTATCAACGATAAAAAAGCATACATATGTGGTAAAGGAATGAAAGATACATGCTCAGGGAATACACTGAAATTTCATATTCAACGTGGAAATAGTGGAGCAATTATTAGTTCTATAACATTTGTGTATTTTTTTTTCTAAATTGACCTTAGAACCATTTATACCAAATTAATATTTGTTTAGTGATTTTTCTTTGAAAATGAGCCTTTGGATGAATAATATACCCTGTATATTTAATATGCTTTGTTAAAGAAAAGTAAGTTATATCATAGAAGCTATGCCCTCTGTTTTTTCTAGGAATATTCACATCTACCTCATCTTTTATAGAAAAAATGAGGAAAGAAGTTAAATCATTCACTAATCTCTAGCTAATCTCACCACTTAGTAGTTGAAAGCAATTTTTCACCTAACATTAAGATATAAGGACACAACATTTATGACAATGATATATGTAAAGTATTTTATAAAGGATAACTCCTATGTTGATAATATAGTATGCAATAAAAATTAAAATTACTATAGTTTTCCTGTAAAATGTTAAAATTGTACAATAGTTATAAGGGAAATTTTCTCTCATACAAGGTCAAAGTGTTCCAGAATAAGGATTGGAAAACTGGCTTCTAACTTAGTTCTGATAATTACTGTGGAGCCAGATGATCTCTCTGGGTCTTTAATCCTTTGATATGAAAGGAAGACTTTCTATGGGAGTCCATTCAGTCAATGGAAAAATAACAAATTATTAAGACTTTGGATTGTACAGTCAGGTTAATGGATAAGAGAAGTAATAGTAATGATCTTAATAAGATGTCTGTGTGGTCAGACAATATGAGATTGCTGAGTTCTTTTCATTCGAAAACAAGGCATGGTAGTTCTGGGACTGGAGATGCATGAAAATGATTCAGTGAACTATGTGGGAATCCAGAGAAGTCTCTGTGGCCATGCTTGCATTAGGCTCTTCACAGGCATTGTCAGTACTAATTAAAAAATGAAACAACAAAGTCCTGAGTGACTTCATCACTAACAAGGCAGATCCTGGGATATGGGAAGAATTAGGTTTATTTATTTTCTGTAACACCCAATTTTGTGTTACACCCTCAGTACAGTAAGTGAGTTGGGCAAGAGCCTGGAGATTGAAAGAACACACAGAGAGACCAGGGTCATTCGAAAGGAGACCAGCCAAATGCCAGTTTATTCAGACTTGGGGAAATCCTTCTGTATCCGCTGCACAAGGATCTCCGCCCAGGCAGGTGGGAAATTACCATATTAACAATCACCAGGCGGGGCAGGGAGAGCACAGAAACGTACAGGAAGCTTAGTTAGCTGATCATAAACTGTCCCTGCGAATGCACCCCAGGAATAAGGGAGACCAGGGCCCTACAATTAACAACCTGAACAAGAAGGCTGTGTCTAAAATTTGCATGTCTCCTCCTAAAAGTATGAATTCTATTTAGTTTAGAAGCTTAAATATTCTTTCCAAACAAATTATTTACTTGTTATTTCTCTCTGCCAAAAACCGGCATACAGGTTCATTGCAGCAGGGAAATTGATCATCTTCTTCTTAAGAAGAACAGTTCAGGGTTGACAGATAATTTAGTTCTCATGAAACTAAAAAGTCAACCATACCATTTTCTTGCTGCCTACCATTCTCTAGAAAGCTCGGAGCCTTTTCCCATGAGAAGTCAGTTTCCCTTAGGGAGGCCACCATTAAATGCTTATAGAAATCAGATTTTACAAGTGGTTATCCATGTATTGGTTAGATTTTTGCGGTAACTACAGCAAGCAAAAGTTCACAGGCAAGTGGACGTTGGTTGGCCACTGAACTCTGACATGCATACAACTCTTCTGGAACCATGTACTTAATAGTTATATACAAATAATGACATTCAGACCTACATTACCAAGTTATCGCCAAGTTTAAAGTTCATATAAAGTACTCTGCACACTAAACTATCAAATACAGGGCCAGCTATGTGTGGCACACAAAAGTGGATATATCTGTGTTGGTTCCCAACTCTGTGCACTTTTTTCATAAAACCACATTTTAAATAATGAACTTAATGCTTTTATTTTACTGCCTTCATGTAGATGGATATAGAGGATACTTAAATCTCCAACAATTGAAATGAAACTCAAGACTCTAGCTGGTTAAGGGAGAATGGAATCATTACATAGAGAGCTTAGCTGTGGTTTTGTATAGCCACCCCCAACACAGGCTCCATCATCACTTCATTTATCAACATTCCAAACACAACCTCCATCACTTTACTTGTCAACATTCCAAACACAGGCTCCCTCACTTTACTTGTCGACATTCTATCTCTGAGTGCATCATGCTTCCTTAATACATGTTCTTCTAATTTTGTGACATGCTGACTAATTTTGTGCCATCTTGACACGAGCTAGAGTCATCTGAACATAGTGAGCCTCAGCTGAGAAAATGCCTCCATAAGAAGGGGCTGTAGGCAGAGCTATACTATATTTTCATAATTAGTAGTTTATGTAGACAGTGCAGACCATTGTGTGTGGGGCCATCCCTGGGCAGATGATCCTGGGTTCTATAAGAAAGTAAGCTGAACCAGGCATGAGGAGTAAGCCAGTAAGCAGAGCCTGACTCTGTGTCAGTTCTGAGATCCAGGTTCCTATGTGGTTTGAGTTTCTGCCTCAATGGACTGTGATTCATGGTACATAAGCCAAATAAATCCTTTCCTTCCCAAGTTGCTTTTGGTCATGCTGTTTCAAGATAGTAATAGTAACCCTAATTAAGACACCTTCCAACTTCTCTGTTTTTATTCAAATTTCTTGTGTTATTTGCTGTAAAAGGCTCCTGAGTGAATCTTTTTCTGTGCTGCATCAGGTGATCTTAGACATTAGATTCAGAACCCAAACTGAGTTACTGTGTTTCTTTTTGGGTTCATACTGTCATTTTCCCTCATCCCAGCTGTCTCTCTAGTCAAAATTCCAGTCAATCATTGAAACTCTTTTGTGTTGTGCTTTGTAATGAGGCAGAGACAAAGAGTGCTGTTTTTGACTGAAAGGAAGGCACAGAGTGAGACGAACAATGACTTCTGTTTTTACATTGTGGATCTGCTGTGTCATCAGTGCGGCTGAGGAGAGAGGGCGGAAGACAGCTTTGCTGAGACAGTTCTGAGCTCCGATAGCTTTCCATTAGGGGTAACTTTTATGGAACTCCATTTAGGAAACACCGAATTTCTGGACAGTTTTCTAAAATGGCCCAGATGAATGCATATGTAGCTAAGGAGAGAGGGGGTATAATTATGTAATCTCTCATTTGTTAGCAGCTAAGTGAAATGAGAACAGGTCCCATGGGGATTTTCCCTTTTCCTCAGATACTGTCTTCTCCATAAATAATTCTCTTAATAGTAGATAACTAATTTGTTGAAATCAATTATGGTCCAGATTTTTTTATGCCAAGAACTTTAACATAAGCAGATAGTTTATGGTGATATAACTTCTAAGGTGAGATGGTTGGTCATCTTTGAGAACTTAGGTAAAACACCAGCAGAACCACACTTGGAGGGTGTGCTGATGAGGATATGTTTTTCATCAAAGATGTTAATTTCAGATGCCATTTTGTAGTAATACAGACAAGATAGTTTGGGAAGAGTCTCCACCCCAAGATGAAGATTCCATTTTGAATATCTTTGTCTCATCTCTGAGCACTTCTTCTAAAATACATTGGATGCTTAGGTTCTTTACAACAATTGAAAATGCTGGAGTGAGTTTTGAAAAAATACAGAAAGTATTGGAATATTAACTAATGTTTTAGTTAGGGTTAAAAGACACCATGCCCACAGCAGCTCTTACAAAGGAAATCTAACTGTGGTCTCCTTAAGTTCAGAAGTTTAGTCCATTGTCATTGTTAGGATTCAGGCATTATGTTTGCTCTAGTCACCTGGCAGGAAGAACCCAGGCAGTACCCTGGCCAGTCCATGGCCTATGGCTGCTATGTCACTAAACAGTCTGTATGCACAAAGGTCCCTTTAAGAGACAAGCTCCACCCACTCCCAATCTCTTCCACTTTTTCTTCTGAAGAAGAAGACTGATACTTACCTCTTCTTCCTCTTTCTCTATGTATTTCTCTTTCTGCCTTCCTTTTCCCAATCCCTTTTTCTCAATAAAACTTCCACATAGGCTCTGCCTGTATGACATGTCTGTACCTCACCAGCCATGGGCTTTCAGCTATCACATGGTCCCTTGTTCTCTCATTACAAAAGTCATTGCGGCAGGAAACATACTGGCATGCAGGGAGACATTGTGCTGGAGAGGTAGCTGAGAATTCTATATTTAGATCCATAGGCAGCTGGAAGCAACGGTGACACATTGGCCAGGCTTGAGCTTCTGAGATCTCAAAGCCTATCCCCTAGTGACAAACATTTTAAAGTAACCCATATTCCTTATCTATGCTTTGCCATGTGACTTTGTACCTTTTCTCAGCATGGCATGCCTATCTTGGGTCTTTTTGTGTCTGCTCAAGACTCCTCTGACTCCACCTTTCTCCTTTCCATCCTTCTGTTTGGCTTTCTCGTTCAACCTTATCCTGTTCAGCTGTTGGTCAGTCAACATTTTTACTAAACCAATCACGGTGACATATAAAGTAAAGTGTAAAGGGATATTTCACAGTCTTTGTTTTGGTGTTAAAAATGGACAAGTAAAGTCTTAATTTATAGAAATATGATATAGGTAAGAGAATCTCAAAGGATAAATAATAGAGTATTAACCAGATGTGCTTAAAAAAACCAATTTCCATTACTGTTTAACAATAGTGAAACAAAAAGCTTTTTCCAGATATAACTCAAAGGAAGTGAACAATAATGTCAACTCATAACAAGGGAGTATCTGTTTAATGGAAACAGAATATGACTTCATTATTGGATATACTTTTTTCTTGTGACAATACAGGACAACCTGTGGTATGTGTTGTGTAACTGAAATATATTTATAATGAGAGCAAGTATTTTTTCCTCTTATATTGTTGAGGAGCCTTTCCAGGGTGTAGAATATTTCCTAGAATATCATTTCTTTCCATCAAAGCAGTAGTAATTCTTCTATATAATGGTGTGAACTGTCAGATACTGGCAAGTCCTTATTGCTGATGTTCTTACCACCACATTATATATTTATCTTAAGATTTTAGAACATACATTACACAAACTGCTATTGTGTATAGAGAACTGCTTTCTTTCAATATAAATATGATAACTGGGTGTAGTTGTGGCAGGAAAATCATAAATGACTTAAATACTTTCTTTGGGGAAATGTTAGAATGATGTAATGAATAATGATATTGAGAATTATTAATTTGAAGCTTTTTTGGGTACAGAAAGCCTGTTTATATGTATACATATAATTTTAAAAGTATATGTGTGTTGCTTCACATATCCTTAATCTGTTTGAATAAAACACTTCCTATTTTTCATATATCATCCATTTCGTTGTTTTAAACATTTTATCCTGACCTCTAAAAAAATAAAATAAAATTTCTTTCTTATACATACTAAATTTACTCTATACATACTAAAACATTTCCATTACAACCTTTTTATAGAAGTTTGACATTGTTCTGAATTTTCCATCTTGTATCATCCTGACTTCCAGCACACACTGATAACCAGGGATTCACTAGTAAACTACTTTTTTCCCAAGCCATTTTTTTCTCATCTATGATAAACAGAAATCAAATAATAGTTCTCAAATTAAGGCAAATGAAATATGTTAAGTCTTTCTACTTATTTTGGTTTATTTGTGGATTATTCTGTGCCATTCTATAATCAGTTTTCTGCATGGTTTGTATTTGGAGACATAACTCTTCTGATTTTTAAAAGGACAAAGGTAGAGATGAGTTTTTCACATGGTCTAAGCAACATGAATAGGAATGAGAGTGGGCTTTAAGTTGTGTAATGAAAACTACAAATCATATGGCAAAGCTGTGTCTTCAGCTATAATACAGAGAGGACTGTGAGATGTAACATCAATAGCCAAGCAGTGCAAAAATAAGAAGCAGGTGAGAATAGCAAAAGCTCTTGTATTTCATTCCAAGAATATTTGAACTATAGGTTGCTGCTGGCATTTACAGTTCAGGGTATCATGACCAAATCTGATCTGTTACTGCTACAGGTACCTCACAAACAACATTCCTTCCACACCACTTTCATATGCTCTATAAATGGAAGGAACTTATTTTTTTGTTTCAACTTAGTTGGAATATTAGTATCAAAGCTTAAACAGTGGAAATGAGCTCTATTTAGCTCTTTTTAAATATTATTTCTTCATCTTTAAATGATGACAATAAGCTAAAACACAAATATGTCAATAATAGCTCATCTTTTACATAGGATACAGAAAAAGGAGTTAGTCATATTCTATAGGCCTCTTCAGACAGTTCTAGCGCCCTCTGTTGTATACAGCAGGAAAGCCAGGAAACAAGTCACAGTTCTTCACAACACAACACTGTTGACTGAGAATGAAAACAAAAGATGATGTATCTGGAAAATTGAGTAAAATATGTTAAAAGGGCCAAATATTAGCTTAAAAATTTCATCATTGTCATTAATAAATTCTTAGGATGTAACCATAATCTTAACTTTTTGGTATTAAAAGAGATGGCAAAAGAAGGTAGTTTGCTTAAGAAACAAAGGTAAATAAATAGGTAGATCTTTCTAATAATTCACTTTGCTCATTGTTATGACCAAATGCCTGGCAAAATAATATAAGTGTAACACCCAATTTTATGTTACACCCTCGGTACAGTTCATGTGCCACTGTACCATCTGCAAGTCAGGCAAGGGCCTGGAGATTGAAAGAACACACAGAGAGACCTGGATCATTCAAAAGGAGATCAGCCAAACGCCATTTATTCAGACTTGGGGAAGTCCTTACCTACCTAACTGCTGCACGAGGACCTCCGCCCAGGCAGGTGGGAAATTACCATATTAACAATGGAGTCAATGCCCTAAAGCTAATCACCAGGTGGGGCAGGGAAAGCACAGGAACAAACAGAATGCTTTGTCAGCTGACCAGAAACTGTCCTCGAGATGTACCCCAGGAACAAGGGCAGACCTGGGCCCTACATAGAAGTGAAGAAAACTGTTTTGTTTTGGTTTCCTCACATGGTAGGAAAGACATGGTAGAGTTTGTGATGGGAACATTCTGCTGGTCTTCTCATAGTTGGGTTAGAGAGTGTCGATTGCCTTGGCGGGTTACTTAGTCTAGGGTTAGTAACCCACCTAGCAGTTCAGTTATTCCAGGGTCCCGGAGAGGCACTACCTGTAAGATAAATGGGCTAAGAAAGAGGAAGGAGGCTAAGCGAGAGTTCCTGTCAAAGCCTCCGTTTATTAGGGACGGGATACAACTTTTATAGGGTAAAGAGTTGGGGGATGGGCACAGGGCCTGGGCTCTTGCCGCATGGTTCACGTTGGTCACATGGTCCTAGTTGGTCACGTAGGCAGGAGGTTATCTTCGGTCAAGTCACTGTAGGCCAAGAAGTCACGAGTCGACACACCTAGATCTTTAGATAGTTTGGAATGCGGGGTGGGTTCCGCTAACAGACAGCTCTCCATAAACAGCCAATTTGGGTGTGGGGTAGGCTCTGTCAATAGAACCATTCTTAACACAATTAAGGGTGTGGGGTTCTCTGCAGACTCCCCAGGGTGATGGTTCCTGCAATGATTTTAGGAGGAAATTGGCTCCTGACAAGAGAGGAAGCAGAAAATTTAGATAGGAAGTGGGGCCAAGAGACAAGCCTCAAAGGCACACCCCTAGTTATCCACCTCTGCCAGTCATGTTTTTCACCTCAAAAATTCCAGTTTTCCTAAATGCTGAACCAACTGGTGAGCAAGTATTCAAATATGCACCAATGGGAGGTGGGAGTGGGTGACTTATTTCTGATTCAAACAAAAATGATGTGCAGATGAAGCTATGTGAGAATTTAGGCATAAGAGATGAATTGTTCCCTTAGGACTGTCAGAGTCTATCCTCAAGTATGCTAAATTTCCTGCTCCAATATGAACTCTTCTATATTGCAAAACCCCAATGATGATTATTGTGATTTCAATGCCCTCAATGGCAGCTCTGCATCTCTATTTTCTAGCACTGATAAATTTTGGTAAATAATGTATAGGAAAACAAAGAATAAGAAGTGTATTTCAGTCTGTTAACTATTTAGTAGACTTGGGCAAAATATCTAATCTTGCACTTTTGCCTTCACTGATAAAAAAAGTGAAGCTCTGAAGAAGTTAAAGACCAGTTATATAGGCAGAGTTACAAGGCTATACATGGACTACACTTCACGAACTTTAGAATTTGGCACATAATTCTCACATACTGGATGCTTATAAAATAGCTGGGTCTTTGGGGCTCAGTCTCCAAATCAATAGGAACAGTGAAAGAAAGTAGGAATGAAGTAATCCGAGACCATAGACATTCACTCCTGAGTTGATTGCTTCTTTGATAACTATGAATAGGGTAAGGTGAGTAGGTATCAATTATCTTTAGAAGGGTTAAAAAAAAATCTGTTTTTAGTTATGTAACTCTATTTCTGTCCTACTGACAAGATGTCAGGGCACAGTTCAAACTTAGATTTTTTTAGAGTTGGCGTCAATATTCTAATACCTATTTTTTGTCATTTATCTGTTTTTCTTTCATTTTCAGGCAATAATAGATTTTTTTCTTGTTTATCATTGAACTATTCTTTTCCAATAGAATTAGCTTGTTTTAGTTTAAGAAGTTTAGATTGTTCTCTTTTTTGGACTACAAACAATCCCTGAAAATATTTAAATAATTAAAATAATACAACATTTTTGAAAATTGTTTGAATTTAGTTAAGATGTGCCAGAGATTCAGAAACAACAACAAAAGACTCAAATAAAAGTGTATGATATTTATGGAATCCATCAGAGAAAAACTGTGATAAAAACATCCTATTACCTCAGAAAGATGTGTGCTCAATATTATGAACTGTAACATGAAAGATTTATGAATGCTTTTTATCCTAAAACTTATGAGATTCTCTTAGAACCATGTATTTGAGAGATGCCTTGAATTGTGTGTATAGAAGCATCCTACCAAGAAGAAACTAGAAAAGCTAAATCAGCTTTATTCTAAATCATCATTGTCTGTGTCTTGGAACAAACTGGATGAAATTATTCACCCTCTTTTTGAAAAATGTTAATGCAACGTTCTACTTGTATCTATTGATTCTTCACCATGTGCTTGTGATAGAAATGGCTAAATTTCTTGCCCTTTGATAACCAACTATTCAGGTAAGAAGTCAAATAGTACATATCGAGTTCAAATGTAAAATTCAGCTATTAGAAAAGCAAAGGGACATGCATGATTGCTGCTGGGAGTTAGTCAAGGCTGGGTGAGAGAGGAGGCTTACTCCACAAAGAAGCTGTCATTTAAGCCAGATAAAGAACAGTTTTTTTTCCTGCATTTTAAAAATGCGCTCATTAATTTTTTGAATATTGTCTTTTCTTTCTCATTGACCAAGATTTCGTACTATGTAACTTATTCATTTGGTAAGGAATTAATTAACTAAATTGTCTTTTAAAATATAAATGCCCTGCTTTTTATGTGCCTTTGAAGTCCAAAATTGAAAGTTGACATTTTTATTTTTCAAATGGAAAGTTTGAGTCAAAAAGACAATTAAATGGAAAACTAGAAGAGAATTGGCATTTCTGTTTGTACAAAGAAACATTTTATCTGCATATTTTAATTAATATATCAAATCAAATTGTCAAACTAATGAACTAAAAATGCTAACATTTATCAGGATTGTGTTTTAAAAAACATGTATTTTAATGATTTTGATACATATCCTAATGCAATATATTTACACAAGCTAATGTGATTCTTTACTATAATTCTGAGATCCTTCATGTATGTGACCCATCATTGATTAAAAATGACATATGCAGGGTGCTAGAGAAATGGTTTGTTGATTAGGAGCTCTTACAGAAAAATTGGATTCAGTTCTTATCATCCACATGGTAGATCACAACCACCTGTAACATTATCCCAAAAAAATCCAATGTCTTCTTCTAGACTCCTTAGTCACCTGCACATATGTGGTATATATACAGACAAGCAGATGTACACAAACACATAAAAATATGTGTCTTATACATCTTAGTTAACACAAGAGTTTGTTTGTATACGGACAGGAATTCAACTGTTACTACTTGGTTTCAGAAGTTAGAATGGAATCAATAAATCAATGCCTGTATTTGGGCTTAATAAAAGTCCAACAACAGAATGACTCAACATTCAAATGGAATGACTTGGGAAATAGTTATGATCATGAAAGGGAAGGTGACCATCATTCAAAATAGTAAACATTACCTCAAGAAGCATTTTTTTTCATTTACTTAAATGTTCTAGACCAGGCAAGTGAAGCAGGGGAGTTCTACTCCACTAAGGAGATGACTGAGAATGAAGACGTCGAAAAACAAAACAAAAAAACAAACAAAAAAAATTAAATAAAACGATTAGCTGAGAGCAAGGGTATAGATTCTTCATCCTGAGCCATTTGGGAATGTTGTGTTTCCTCAAGATATATAAGAAGCCAAACATATCTTCTCCTTCTTCCATTATGAAATATAAACCATATGCAAAGACAAAATGCGTAAGCAAATATAAAGTGTTCCAATATATTATAGACAAAATGGCATGTTTCAGGAGCTAGGTATCACTGCTGTAGAAAGACTTACAGCTTGTGGTTGCCTGCCTACTAAAACATTGCCTCTTGTACTATATATGCTGATGCAGAGCCTGTGTCTGCCCTTCTTCCCCAGATGCTTTTTTGGATTGTTGGATTCTCTCTCTTTCTCCGCCTTTCTTCCTCCCAGCATTCAGTTCTGTCTTCTCTGCCTACCTAAGTTCTGCCCTATCAACTAGGCCAAGGCAGTTTTTTTATTCATTAACCAATGAAAGCAACACACAAACAGAAAGAACTCCTACACCACTATACAGATTTCTTTGTTAGGTAACTATAAAATGTATTTTAAAATGTATACCTTGAACTATAAGGAATGGATATGGATTGGTGTCTTAAGTATTTTGATTATAATTTTAATAGTTACCAAACTTACAGCAAGCTGAAAAGCTGAACTTTAATTAAAGCCATATGGTCCTAGGCATATTTTCAAGACAATGAAAACAGTGCTGAGTAGAATTTTTCTATTAGTAGAGTTTGATTTGTTAATAAATAAAATTGGATCATTTCTATATTTATTCCTATCAACCAAAGGGAAAAGAGGACAGTTATTGTAAGAGGAAGTAGAGCTTCTTTTTTGTCCAGGCTTCCCTGTCCCAAATAATTACACAAAAGCTTATATTAATACAGAATATTTGATCTATAGCTCAGGCTTTATTACTAACTAGCTCTTACAACTTAAATTAACCCATTCCTATTAATCTATATGGCTTCTTGGTTTTACTTGTTCTTTAGCATCTTGCTTGCTGGCTCATCTCTTCTTTAAATCTATCCTTCTTTCTCCTTGTATCTTTATTTGACTTTTCTGCCTAGGGTTTTTCTGCCTTATTATAGGCCAAAGAAGCTTCTTTATTACCCAATTAGAGGAATAGATATTTATAGCATAGAAGAATTATCCCACAGCAATTTATTTCTATTATTCATTCACAGTGAGCAAGGAAAGGCTTGGATTTAGTATATTGTTTCCTGGTCTGTCTGGTGATTTTTAGGATCAGGTTCTCTGAGATTCAATATAGATTTGACATTAGTTACTTGACTCTTCATCTTTCCTTCCTGGATTTAACTATAATAGTTCAAGGAAAAGGAAGTTTTATGAATTAGAACCCAATCAGTTTTAATACTAGATTTTGAGATATGTATAAAGATCCCTGATTTTTTTTTTTGTCCAAATGACTGTCTTCTGCCTTTCACATTCCCAACTTACAAGCTTGCATCATACTGACAAGGCAAGGGCTGTACCACAGGTGCCCCAATGTTCCACTATTCCCCACTTATAATTCTTTTTAGTAAAACACACACACACACACACACACACACACACACACGCACACAACTCTAGGTAGAGAACATTTCTATTTTCTCTACACAGATCTTAACTGACTTGAAATGTGGCTGGTCCATGCTTCCTGCCTAGTGCGGTACTTTGAACATACCTATATAGTACAATGGATGAATTGATTGTCAAGGGACATGAGGTACATTTAGTGAGAACACCATTTTGAAAAACTTAAATTTTTTTCTTTCTTCATGAATTACTGCACAGGTGAGTTAGAAACACAATACACCCAGTTTTAATGAAATATTGTGTTGTTTTCCTTTCAGAAACCTTAACTTTGGTGATGCTGAGATTAGGTATACTAACATTTGGTTTAACAGTTAGATTCTATGTTTATCAATTAATGGATCAAAGAATGGTGCTTTTATATGAGAGAATGCTAAAATGTCATTCTGGAACTGTTTTGTTCAGAATTACACAAGTCAGAGTAACATTTTGTCACCTATTTGTATCAGCATTTAAAAGAACACAGTAATCTTTCTCTTCCTCCCTTTCTTTCCTCCCACTCTCTTCTTCTCCTTCTCTCTCCCTCTCTCCTTTTCTTTCTCTCTTCCATGTGTGTGTGTGTATGTGAGTACTGTATATGCATGAGTTCATAGGTATATACCAGCATGTGAATGCCAAAGCAGGATGTTGGCATCTTTATTATTGTTTTTTCATTTATGTGTATGTGTGTGCCTGCCTGAGTTTATGTGCATTTTGTGTGTGTGTGTGTGTGTGTGTGTGTGTGTGTGTGTGTGTGTGCAGGAATCTGGAAGCCAAAAGAAGGGAACAGATCCCTGTCAGGAGCCAATTTCCTCCTAAAATCATTGCAGGAACCATCACCCTGGGGAGTCTGCAGAGAACCCCACACCCTTAATTGTGTTAGGAATGGTTCTATTGACAGAGCCTACCCCACACCCAAATTGGCTGTTAATGAGAGCTATCTGTTAGCGGAACCCACCCCACATTCCAAACTATCTAGAGAACTAGGTGTGTCACCTCCTAGTTGTGACTTCTTGGCATACAGTGACCTGACCGAAGGTAACCTGGCTACGTGACCAACGAGAACCATGTGACCAACGTGAAACACGTGGCAAGAGCCCAGGCCCCTGTGCCCATCCCCCAACTCTTTACCATATATAAGCTGTATCCCATCTCTAATAAACGGAGGCCCTGACAAATTTCGCATGGCCTTCTTCCTGTCTCATAGCACATATCTTACAGGTAGTGCCTCTCCGGGACCCTGGAATAACTGATTGCAGGGTGGGTTACAACCCCTAGACTGAGTAACCCCCCAAAAGGCAATCGACAGATCCCTAAAACTTATGAGTCACTATGTGGGTGCTGGAATTTGAACACAAGTCCTCTGCAAGAGCAGTAAGCATTCAACCATTGAACCACCTTTCCAACCATTGAGACAGTTTCTTATAAATGCAAGCTGGAGGTTTGGGATAGGTTGGCCACCTGTCTCACCAGCCTCTATCTTTCAGTGCTTTGGTTTCAGGTACTTGCAGCCTTACTCTGCTATTTGCATGGGTACTAAGGATTCAAATTCAAGTACTTTTATTTGCAGAACAAACACTACTTCCCACTGATTCATCTTCTTAGCTCCCACAAATAATGTTTATTGTTGTTATTAATTTTAAGTTATCTGTATGTGTTTGTCTAAATATGGTAAGTGTGGTGCTTGTGGCAGTCAGAAGAGGGTGTTGGATCCCTTGGAGCTTGAGTTACAGGCAGTTGTGGGCTGAAAGACACGAGCAGTAGAAACTGAACTTGGATCCTTTGTAAAAGCAGTTCAGGCTCTTAACTGCTGAGGCACCAAAGCATCTCTTATTATAAATTACATGTATACATAACATACATTTATTTACATGTATGTGCATGAGCACAAGAATACTAGTTCTTTTCTTCCATTACATGGTCCCTGGGTCAAACTCATGTTTTTGGGCTTGGCAGCAAGAGTTGATTTGCTCATCCAAGTAATTTTTAAAACATACTTTTAGGTCTTCTTTTTTTATATGTAATAAAAGGAATTGTTTTATAATAAACTTTTTCTTTAAGTCAGTGTGCAGCTTTGCTCTTTTGGGTCACATGTTGCCCTAGTTTATTTTATGAATTTTATTTATTTTATTGAGGCAGAACCTCTGAATTTGTTATGTATTAATTTGGGACAATAAATTAACTAAGTGAGAGCTTACCCTCATCACCCCATGGAAACAGATCTTAGTCTGTAGTGGTCTAGTGAAAAAAGAAAGGGTAAATATACAATAATGAACATCTGCTTTATGAGATTTTGTTTTTCATTCTTTCATTTTTCTTGAACAATGAAGTCTATTTCTACTGTGGTAAAAGCTAATCTGTCTTATTACTCACTAGAATAACAATTACTTCCTCACAATAAATTACAATTTTAATAATAAAGCTTTGGGGAGCATTCCAACTATATGCAAATTATAACAAGTCTTAAGTATAATGCTGAGGAAATTGAATGTTACTGTTATATCTTAGGAATTCTATTTATTAATCTTAATCTTGAATTTCACTGGAGTGAATTGGTGAATACAGATGTTGTTTAGGGATCCTCTGGGAAGTTTATTGTGCTTTCTATCAAAAGATACCCCCCAAAGATAGGAGTTCCTGGGTAACTTAGGAGTTCAGAATCACTTACCTCCATTCAACCCTAGGTAAGTGGACTAAAGAGTGTTCTTGAAGATATACTAGTCTTTGGTTTGAACAGAGTACTAAAGTGAAATAAAGAGACAATGTAAATATATGTCTCAAGATAAATTTCCTTGAAACATGGCAAAGGTCATCCAAGGAGTAGTTGGAAATAATGATCTCACTACATAGAATGGCATTCTTATGTACCCTCTAAGAGCATATATTCTTAATCTTTATTATAAAGACTAATGCCCTTAAGCTATTCTTGTTACTTTTGCACCGCTATGACAAAAATCCATGAGATAGCCGCATAGACAGGAATAATTTATTTGAGATTACAGTTTCAGAGATTTCAGTTCATAGTTCTTAGCTCTATTATCTTTGAGAATAACTTGGTGTAGAAAAAAAATAATGGGAAAAAATCTTCAAGTCATGATAGTTAGGAAAATGGTGAATATAGAACTGGAGAATAGGAATCTTCAAAGTCATAGCCCCAATGACTCACTTCCTCCCAAGGTTCTGCAACCTTCCACAAAACACCACTCACTGAGAATCAAGCATATACTTAAGGGGGATATTTCAAGTTCAAGTCATAGAATTCTGTTTTGTGCCCTAAAGCCTATCTTAGTTCTGTTTGTGAGGCTATGATAAAACACCCTCACAAAACAACTGGGAGGGAGGATGGTGTTGTTTTGCTTTACTATTCCAGGTTCAGCTCCTTGTATTGGGCATTGTTCCACATTTCCAGGTCTTTGTCCTCTTGGAATATCCCCTGAAGCCTAGGATGCATCTCAAAGCTTCACACCTAGCTCACAGAAACTGTCTGCCTTGGCTTCAACTCTGCCACATATTTCCTATTCTCCAATTCTCTCCCTTAAAATAGGATTGGAAACCTTCTTGATCACATAATTCTCATTCTCCATACCTGAAAAACTAGTATCATGTAGACAGTGTTATGGGCTGCTAGCAGCTGAGGCAACAAATTGGATACATATGGATTGTAGGCACATTAGCTTCTCAGTGCCCACATGGTTGAACACAGGGAAATGGCTGCTGAGGAAATGGTTCAATAGGTGGACCTACAGGATCAGGGTACCATAGAGCCCTCTTCGCAGGAGAATTTTTTTAATGATTTTTTTATTATTATTGTATTTTTATTATTAGTAGTATTAGTAGTATTTTTTTACATCCCAACCACAGCTTCCCCATCCTCTCCTCCAGTCCCTTTACTCACCCGTATCCACTCCCCCTTCCTTTTCTGTTCAGAAAAGGGCAGGCCTCCCATGGATATTAGCCAACAATGGATATCAAGACAAGGACCTCCTTTTGTATTAAGGCTTGTCAAGGCAACCCAGTAAAAGAAATCGGGTCCTAAAAGCTGGCAAAAGAGTCAAACACAGCCCCTGGTCCCGCTGGTAGGAGTCCCACAAGAAGACCAACTTACACAACTGTAACAGATATGTCAAGTGCCTAGGTCAGTTCCATTTAGGCTCCCTAGTTGGTGATTCAGTCTCTGCAAGTCCTATGAGTCAAAGTTAGTTGATTCTGTGGGTTTTCTTGTGGTGTCATTGAAGCCTCTGAAATTACTGGGCGCAAATGAGAACGTATCATGAAACACACAAGGAAACCCACTTTAAGAGTTTATTAAAGAGAAAGACACATGCACACAGGCCTGAGAAAGTTGCTGCAGGGAGTGAGAGTGGGGATGGTGTGTCCAGCTTTTAAAGACTGTCTACCACATGTGCCCAGGGACTTAAATAGCTGTGTTATGTGTAGATGATGGTGCTCACACATGAGCACAAAGGCTTATGTAGCTGTGTCATATGTAAGCGAAGTGAACATGATGCATGATGGTCACATAGGGCTCTTGGTGGCTGTATACTTTGCCTGAGTTCTTGTTGGCATGTGTGGCCCTGGAACCCAGAAGTGCCAGCCATAACGCTGCGTGATAGGGGCCATAACATTTTACCCTTTGGTTTACCATAAAAATTTGTGGGTCTAGGGGTCTCCAATGGGTGGGAATCTCAAAGCTACTTCCTGCTGGCTTTGTGGACATCAGAGGGTTGGTGTGCTTGACCTGGGGTAGTTGGTTATTTCTGTGTTTCCTGGACTCTGCGGAACTTGCTGGCTTGCAGCTTGGACATGGCAAGAGGCTGGCAAGGCAGAAGATTATGTTTAGAAAAAAAGATTATATCCTGAGTGAGGAGAGTCCCAAGATGAAAGATGGATGGAGTTTTGCTTGGGTTCCTGAGGTAGAGAAGGGAATTTTCTAAGGGTCCCGAGACCAGGAATGATACTTATCTTGGGTGACCAGGGAAGAATTAAATGATACTTATCGTGGGTGAGTTGTTTTTACGTGTAGGTCCAATTTGGCTCCCTGGAGCTTATGAGAATGTTTAAATTTATAAAAAGAGATAAATTTTAGACATATTAAAAGCTTATGGTTATGACAGTATAGTGTTGGAATGGAAGATAGTTGTATAGAGGAGGAAAGAGAAGAAAGTGGAGTTATTAGACCTCTTAATGGTTTACCTGAAGTTGTTTTATCTGAAGCAAATCTTAAGGCACTTGTTTTCTTTAGCACCATGCTGTTACCTTAATGTCCAAGAGACACTGATGCAGTCAGTGATAAACCTGTTATGCTAAAGTCTGTTTTGTGAGTTTCCCTTTGGAGTCTGGGGCTGGGAATATCTCCAGAAGGTTATTGCTTTTTACCACCTGGGCTTCTGGCAGTCTTTGTACCACCATCTCTGTGTTTAATGATAGTCCCTGTTACAACAGCTCAATGGTTAACTGGAAATTTAAGTATGACATTGGAGATCCAGAGAAATTGATAAAGCAGATAAGAGAAAGAGGAAGAGGGAGAGTATATAGAGTTTGTGGCACAGAAGAGTTGAATAAGGTGGTAAGACTTTATTCTTCTTGAACTGGAGAAAAAGTAGATTTTCTTGGTGTCCTCTGGATCTTAAGGAAACAAGTCTCAGTTTGAGTTACTGTATATGAGAAGGGGTGTCCAGAGCTGGAAGGATAAAAGGTTTGAGATGAAACGGGTGAATCCAATGAGGGAGACCTTCAAGCTTGGCAGCTGTGGGAGTTAGAAGAATTACTTTAAAGGGGCCCTGCCATTTAGGGGAAAGGGGTGAGAAGTGTTGGTCTTGAGGGGGAGAAAAGGACCTGGTCCTCAATTTTAATTGGATATGGGCATGAATTGGCACTTGGTTGAGGTAGTGAGTAGTCGGTAAATTACCATAAGAGGAAGCAGATGGACATGATATAGCAGCAGTGTAATCAGGTGATCAGGGAGGGGTGAGGTTTTAAGTGAGAGGCTGGGAGTTAAAACTGGCAGCCCTTATATAAATTCAAAGGGTGAGATGGAAAGGTTTTTTTTTTTTTTTTTTTTTTTTTTTTTTTTTTTTTGGCAGAGACCAGAACCTGAGATGAGCCAGAAACAAAAGTTTTACCTAGTCAAGGTGAAGTTTCTGTGACATTTTAACAAGAACATTTTTAAAGGAATGGTTAGTTTGTTCTACCTTCCTTGATGACTGTGGATGGTATGGGATATGAAAATGCCGGGGAATGTTAAAAAGCTTAGATAAAGCTTGAGAGATCTTGGAGGTAAACTCTGGGCTGTTATCTGACTGAAGATGACTGATGATGTTCAGAGAAGAACATCAGAAACCTCTGGGCTCTCTTTTTAGTAGTGGGAACACTTTAATACACCCAGACATGGTGCCCACCAAAACCAGGAGATATTTAACCCATCTGACTGTGGGTATATGAGTAAAATCCACCTGCCAGTCAGTTCCTGGAAAGGAGCCCCTGACCTGGTGGGTGGGAAAAGGGAAGCTATGATATTTGGTCTTGGGATCTGACTTTTGACAGATTTTTATGAGAGGCAGTGATAGATTCCAAGAACTCTAAGTCCTCAGGGGTAGGTGGAGGTCAGCCTTGACAAAGTGAAACAGAGCCTTAATATTATGATGTAGGTAGTACAGAATTTTCTGGGTGTCAGGGGGTGTCTGCGAGAATGTGGGTTGTACTGTATGAACTTCCAGAGGTGATTGAGGTAGGAATCTGGGGTCTGGAATGCTGCTGTCCTGGCTGCTTGGTCAGCCCAGTAATTTCCTTTCGAATTAATGGAACTGTCAGTCTGATGAGACCTACAGTAAATAATTCCTATAAACTTTGAGAGAGATTGGAGGCCTTTAATAAGTCCATAATATAACCTGAGTTATGTATGGATCCTCCTTTTGTAGTAAGAAGCCTGTACTCCTTCCAGATAGCTGTGTGGGATAGGAGGATATGAAAGACATAATTTGAGTCTGTGTAAACATTTAAAAAATTGTCTCTGTGCTAACTGGAAGGCTCAGGTGTGGGCTGTTTAGTTGTATGGGCAGGGAGTGCCTGTGCCTCCACCACCCCAGTATCTGACACTATGGCATAGCCTGCTCTATGAGTTCCCTCACATAAAAAAGAGCTGCCATCTGTGTACCAGGTATAAATAGCCTGGTACAGTTTGCCCTCCTGTATATGTGAGTGGTGGGGCAGTAGATATTCTAAGGTTTCTATGCAGGAATGAGATGGGAAATAATTAATATTAGGTTGAAATAAGAGATTTGATATATTAAAGGGTGGGCAAGATTGGAAACTGAGTATGGCATCTTCCACTAATGCCAGCTAGAGGGAAAGAACTCAGGAAGGGGGTAAGGTTTGTAAGACTTTATAAGTTAAGAGATGGGACAGATTGTGCTAACCAAACTTTTCCACTTTCATTTTGTGTGGTGTCTTTTGGACTGAAGTATCCCTCAGCTTCGTGGTTTAGAGTATTTGATTTTTTGTATTATTTTTAATGTGTGTACATATGTGAAAATATGCTCATGTGTGTTAGTGCAAGTGTGTATGCATATGAATGTGTATACGTGTGTGGGTGTATGTGAAGTCATCTTTGGCCTAGCAAGCTCTGAACCAGCTTGGACTATGAAACTCCATCTCAAAATAAAATAAAACAAACAACCCCAGGCACTAGTTTACAACCCTTTTGTAATATCTACTTCAGTATAGATGGTATGTCTAAGAAATTGATACATGGGGCTGGAAAGATGGATCACCATTTATGATCACTGTGTTCTCTTCCCAAGAACCCAGGTTAAGATCCCAGCATCCACATGGTGAATGACAATCATCTGAAGCTTCATTTTTAAAATGTTAGGAATATTTTCCTAACCAAGCCACTCCACCAATGCAAAATAATCCCAATCAAGCCCAATCAGACCAGATTAAAAGATATCCAGGATTAATTAGATACCTGCATTTTCGGGGGGCCCCAAGGGAATTGGGAAGCCACCACCAGAGAGGAAAAGGGAAAACCACTTGTTTATTTTCTGGGGAGCAGTTTAAATAACCTGAGGCAGGTTGCTTCAACTGTGTTAGTGGAAGTGACCACTGCATACGCTGCCCAACAGTTTCCTGATTTATCTATAAGTGAACTTCCATAACTTCCATCAACAAACAGGGTGAGTTGGGGATTTGTAAGTGACTGGTCTAGAAGACCTGGATGAGGTAAGGTTAAAGCCTCTACAGCCTCTGGGCAAGAGTGAGAGAAGGTACCAGAGAGGGAGGAAGAGGAAGGAGAGTTGCAGGATTTAGGGCAGGAATGGAAGCCAAAGTAACTTGGGGATTTTCTAAAAACAATAAGTGAAAAGCCTGGACTCATGAAGGCCCAAAGAGAGAAAGAGAGAGAGAGGAGTGTTTCAAAAGGTCTAAGAGGTGGTGGGTGGAATATACCATGATTGGCCTGGACAAGGTGATCTTAAGAGCCTCCCAAGTGAGTTCAGCTGCTGCTGCCAGGACTCTTAGGCATGGTTGCCATCCACAGATGGTGAAGTCCAGCTATTTGTATAAAAAGGTGACAGCCCTATTCATAGGCCCAACCTATTGGGTTAGAACTCCCGTGGCCACTCCTGTCCTTTCATCTCTATAGAGATGGTAAGGCTTCATGAGGTATGGAAGAGCAAAAGCAAGGTTTTTATGTTAGAAGGGCATCTTACAGTCGAGAGAAATGGTGGCAGATGATGGCCAGGTGGGTGAGAGGACCGATGAGTGTCTCTCTGGCTGCCTGATACATAGGTTTGACTGTAATATCTAAGTTAGGCAAAATAACATTAGCAGTCCCAAAAATGAGAGAATTTGAGCCCCTGTGGTTAGAGGCTGTAAATCCCACACATCCTGGACCCTGTCAGAAGTAAAGGTCTTAGACCCTGGGCTAAATTGAACACTGAGATATACCACTGTAGGAGAGCACATCTGAGCCTTAGTTGGTGAGATTTTCTATCCAAGGGATCTGAGGAAGTTCAAAAGTGCAGAGGGGGCCTGTTGGGACAGAGACAATGTAGGAGAGCTATAGAAGGAGCAGTGGGCTGCATTCCTGCCGCTCGGCTCCTGGTCACCTGGATAGCTTATGCCCCAAAATAATTACATGGAAACTGTATTCTTTTAACACTGCCTGGCCCATTAGTTCCAGCATCTTATTGGCTAATTCTCATATCTAATAATCTGTGTAGCACCATGAGGTGGTGTCTTACCAGGAAGATTCTAGTGTACGTCCATCTTGGGGTGGAGCTTCATCACACCTGACCCAGAGAGGAGAGGCATGGTGATTGCCTCACTTTCTCCCAGCATTCTGTTCTATCTACTCCACCCACCTAAGGGCTGGCCTATCAAATGGGCCAAGGCAGTTTCTTTATTAACCAATGAAAGTAACTCCTCCATCAGAGAGCAGAGAAGTGGGTTATCTACTTACTAGAGGAGTGTGCTAGAACCTTGTCAAAATTTGAGAGATCTCGAGCCAGAGCCTGGCCCAAGAATTGAGGGCTTTCCTGAAAACCCTGAGGGAGAACAGTTCTTGTAAGATGTCTGGAGGACCATGAAACCGGGTCCTCCCAGGTGAAGGCAAAGTGGAAGTATGAGTCAGGATGTAAATATACAGTAAAGAAAACATCTTTTAGTTCCAGAACAGTAGAGTAGGAGATGGTAGGAGGGATGTTAGACAGGAGATAATATGGGTTGTTAACTAGGGGGTGAACTGGACTAACTACCTGCCTCATTTATGTGGTGGAGGTCTTGAACAAAGCAGTAAACACCAGAGGGCTTATTCATGGGAAGAATTGGATGATTGCAACGTGAGTCAATAGAAATTAAAAGTCTTTGAGATAGGAGACAGTGATAATAGGTTTAAGGCCTCAGTGGTGGGTTTCAGAAATAGAAAACTGGCATATGGGAGGGAAGGATGAATGGTCTTTAAGGCAAAGTAGGACTGGCTGGTGGTGAGTAGCAATCACAGGAGTAGAAGTGTCCCATACTTGAGGATCTACTGGAACAGGGAGAGTAGGGACAGAACAGTCTGGGGTAGGAACCTCTGAAGCCATTAAAGTGGGAAGAAAGTATGATGCAGGAGAATGTGTGGGGGCCAAAGTGAGTGTGCTCCAAAGCAGCTGAGAATATCTTGACCCAGTAGAGGTGCAGGGCGAGCAAGAATCACAAGGAAAGAGTGAGATAAAAGTTGTTCTGCAGGAATGCAGGGCAGTGGCAAAGTTTAAGTGGGAAGAAATGGGTTCCATCTACCCCCATAACTGAAATTGGTGGGGATAATGTAAGGCCTGAGTGAGATGTTAAAACAGAGTAGGTATCTCCCTTGTCCAAAAGAAAGGCAATAGACTTACCCTCTACCTGTAGCATTACACTAGACTCGGGATAGATTATGGGAGTCACCAAGTCTGGGCTACATCAATCCTCTGCAAGGTTGAGAAGTTCGAAGGCTGGCACAGTCTCACTTGCTGATGTTGGTGAGTCTGGACCTCCATGGCATGACATAGAGGATGAGCCCCCAGAGGGGCATTGTGATTTCAAGTGTCTAGGTTGCTGGTAGATAGGACATGGCCTCATAGGAGCCCTGGTGAGATGGTACCTCATGGTTGACTTCCCTTGTCCCCCTTTTGGGAGTCCCAGTGGCCTTAGGGCAGCTGCTCAGACTTGAGCCTGGATTATTGCTGACTGTTGTAGCCTTGTCTGTCAGGAAGAATCAGCTGTCTCTTCTCAGGCATTAAAAACTTTAAAGGCCATTTTCACAAATTCCTGTATAGGAGTTTAGGGATCTTCCTCAGCCTTTTTAATTTTTTTTTCTAATATCAGGTGCTGACTGAGAAATAAAATGGCTAATCAGTTCTGTGGCTCCCATTGGAGAGGCTGGATCCTGCCTGGTATATTGTACCATGGTCTCTTGTAATCAATTTTTAAAAAATGGCTGGGTTTTCAAGAGCTAGCTGTGTGATCTCTTGAAGTTTTTCAAAATTAACTACTTTTTCTGAGATATTTCCACACCCTGAAAGGGGTAATAAACCATGATGTCCCACCTCTGTCAGCTGCTTTGTCCAGGTTGGTAGTCCCAGTGTGGTTCTGTAGCTAGCACAGCCACTTCTCCCACAGGGACTGCACTGTCTATCAGATGAGTCTGCTTTGCATATCTTCTAGCTGCTTCCGAAATTCTACTTCGCTCCTCAGGAGTGAGAGTAAAAGCTTGGATGGCATAGAAGTCAAGTCAGATTAGATCACGTGCCTGGGACAGATAGCTAAACTCTTTAATATAAACAGAAGGATTCGCAGATATGAAACCCAGCTGCTTTTCTGAGAAAGATCTGGAAGAGAAAAGGGAAAACTAAGAAAGCCATCAGCTCCTGCTACTTCCCAAAGAGAGTAGAGAAAAGAAGGGTTATGGTGGGATCTGGTTTGGGAAGAGATGGGAAAAGATTGGGAGGAGTTAACCCAGAGGGAATCCAAGGGTAGGAGATGTGGTGGGGGTGTAGGGGTGGAAGGTGGGTAGGGGGAAAATTTGACCTTGAACTTCCCATTTGGCAGAGGGGGGAGAGTAGGTGAGGGTGGGTAAAGAGAGGAATTTGGAGAATGTTGCTCCACAGGAGGGGGTTGGATAGTGAAGGTTCCAGGGAGTAGGGGAGGGCCCAGTTCCTCTGGCTGCTGGTCAAGGCTAAACTATCTGGATCCCAATTCCCAGATGGCCAGGAATCTGGAGGCACCATGATCCTAATGATCAAAATCGGTGCTGAAAGACACTGGCTACTGAGCGAGGGGCAAGAGCACAATGCCCCAAAATCATGGACTTATGAGAATTCTGTCCATTTGTCCCCACGGTGACAAGAATTTTCTAGGTCTTGGGAGACAATAACCTCAAGGCATCCCTCTGGTGACTGCTGCATCCCATTATCCATTATCCTTTTCATGACTCAATGGGAACTACATATATGTAGCAAACATATGTCTTCAGGGGAAACACTCATACACAAAATAAAAACAATTGTTTAAACAAATAAATTGTGACATTCCAAACACCATAAGATACCCAACACTTTTCCTCCCCTTTCTAGCTGTTTTTCATAGCCTCTTTAACCTGTAGAAATCAGTCAATATATAAACATACTACAGGTAAACTAAATTTGAGTTATGAGCATGAGTCCTCTGTGTCTATCTTTTCTCAGAGATTTTGAAGTGTATAAATTTCAGGTTTGGGCTTTAATCCTATAAGACTGATAAAAATGTGTTTTTATATTTTCAGTATCCCATTGACTTCCCTGTCTCCAGCCTTTTTCATGCAACTATAGTGAAGGATGTAAGAAAAGAAGCAACATTTTAAAGGAATTGCTATTAGAAAAAAATATCAGTGAAATTTTTTTTTAAAAAGAAAAATGCAATAAATAGCAATGAAATGTATTTGGAAGAATCAAGAGGAGAGACTTTTTAATTACAATGAGACAAAGAAAATATAGCTCACAGACATCAGTTCTTGCTTGGGCACCCTTCTGGAGTCAAAAGGAAGGTCCCCAGAAGAGATTCCTTTTAATTCAACTAGCCAGATGATAATACAGATCAAATCAGCAAGTTAGTTCTCAGACATGGGGGATCTTCACAGCCACAAGCCCTCTCAAACATAAGGTGCCTCCTTGCCAGATTGACCGGATTTTGTAACTTTCTGAAAATGCATGCAAGATACTATTGTTACTGCCTATTTGTTATTATTTTAAGGTATAAAAATGACCTGTGATATTTTCTGAGAAATTGTTTCCATTCTTATTTTAATAGATACTAGTGTAAAAACAAGAAACATATAAAAATGCTTCATTTTTAAAACTGTAATCCTCCTTTTCCTTTATGTCTTCAAAATATTCATTAAAAACAAGGAGAATAATCATGTGGATTTGCTGTAATGAAATTCAACGAATAAAGTCCAAATGAATAATGGCTTGAAAAAATGTTATTGTAATTACTACAGTTTTGGATCCAAAAGGTATTCCCAATTGTCCCCAACTTAGCAATAAATAGTGAAATCTTTTTACAATCATAGCCCAATTGAAGGTCGTGGGTTATGTGGGATGTGCCCCCCTCCACGCCGGTGGCTTATGAAACATTCATCTCTCTTTTCTGACCAATCATTCGGTAGGCTTTCTTTTCCATGTTCCCCCAGCCCTTCTCTGCTGCCTCATAACAAGCCTCAAAGCAGCAATGCCTAGCGATCAGGGCTTCTAACTCCTAAAACTGTGAGAAAATATCTTTTCCTATTTTTAAGTTGATTTTCTTGGCTATTATAGTGGCAGCAAGCAATGACACTGGATTTTTCCAATCTGCTTTTTATGTTTGTATATGAGGTATCTGCTCAGAAAGTTTTATGCCATCTTAAAATTAAACAAAGTGAAAGGAGCAGCAGCAGATTGAGGTATGCATGTCAGTCTCTGGACACACGGATGAGCCATGGACAGAAACTTTTGTGGAAATAGAACTAGATGGACTTTTTTTTTGAGACCAAAATTCTGATTATAACTGTAAATCATGCATTTAATAGTAAATAAATGAAAAGAAACTGCTAAACACCTTCTGATGAACTACTGTTAAACAGACTACCAGCATTTACTTGGTAGTGTGTTCATATCTTCTATGATTTTTATTGTTTTTCCCATTTCCTCATCTATTGACTATTAAAATTCACCAAATGCCACTATACAATTTTGCATTTCTGTTTTCAGTTTTTGCTTTGGTTGTTTTTTGTTGCTTTGTTTTGTTTTGTTTGAGACAGGGTTTCTTTGTGTAACAGTCCTGGCTCTCCAGAACTCACTTCATAGACCAGGTTAGCCTCAAACTCACCTGCCTCTGACTCTTGAATGTTGGGATTAAAGGCATGCACTATCACTTCCTGACCAATGTTTCTCTTTTTAATTCTATAATTTTTCCATCACATGCTTGCAGTTCTATTATTAGGAGTATTCCCCTTAGACAGCTGACTATTGAGGTTCACTTGTGAGTGCTCATGTTTTGTAATTAGTTTGCTGTTCTATAAACTACTATGGCATAAGGGAAAGACTTGTTAAACAATATTTGTTATCTAGGAATATGAATATCAGGAATATGAAAGTAGCACAAGTGAGTCTTCCTTTGTAATTAGTATATTTGATAAGTCCATAAGGATTGCAAGTCTCGACTTGACAACATGGGTTCCCATGAAGATCAATCAAATGGTTGTTAGGAAGATCAGCCCTTTGCTAATTGTTGGACTGAGGGTGCTAATTTTTCTGGGGTTGATGGTTTGAAACCACCCTCAATTCCTAGTCTTGTGGACCTTTGCAAGACAAACGCATCCAAACCATGCAAACAGAGAAGAGCAGAGAAGCCTTAATAAAATACAAGTCAGCAACTTACCCATAGGAAACAAAATCTCATTACTTTGGCCTGTTCTATTAGTTTGAAGTCCCTCAGAATGGCTTTTTTTATGCTAATTCGGAGGACATTACAAAAGATGTTAATTCTGAGATGCAGAGATCATTGCAAGGATAGGTCAAGAGAAAGCCACTACCTGATGACCTAATCTTTTATCTTTTTTTTAATCTATGTCTGTCTTTAGTAATGATTTGGTTTTGAATTATATTTTACCTACTGATAACATAATCATTGTTTCTTTTCCATTCACTTTTCACATAGTTAAGTTTATATTTAAAGTGTGTATTCTACACAAAACATATAAATATGATCTGCCATTTATTATTTCTTGTAAATTCTGTTTATTTTTAAAGTTATTTCATCATTTTAATATATTTAATGAAGAATCAAACTCAATACAAGATGTGTTTGGTTTTTTTTTGTACCTTTGAAACTCCTGTATAGTTAACATCCTGTCAGTGTTCACTAAAATTCTCTTCCAGTGTTATCTTTTCCCCAAAAATTTCACTAATATATTTTCATAATCTCAACTTGTTTAGTTCTTCCATGAGAAGAAAAAAAAATGAAAATACAAAAGCTGTGATTAAATTCAAAGCAGAGGTGAGAAAGCACAGATGTCTCATTATCTCTGCTTATGATTGATTATACAGTATTTAAATATCATAATTACTTCTCGAGAAATTCAGATAACTGGCCATTTGAGGGGAATGTTTTGAGAAATGAAAAATCATATAACTTCACTAGCAATCAGTCAACATAAATATGTAAGTTTTGCTCTAAATATTACATTAGATGAAGATTTATTAATGTTTAATAACTTGCAATCATTTTTTGATTTTATGTTAATTTTGAGGCATACGATTCAAGTTTTAAAACTTGTGGAATAAATATATCAAAAAGCAGTAAATGAGATTATAGAAGCAAAACTATGAAGCAAGTTGTGAGTTAAATATTTAAAGATGAAACCGACACTTCTGCTGCAGAATTAGGGGTTTTGTTAACTTGACATTGCAGTTTGAAAAAAAAAATGAATGTGTGGCATGCTTGGGCAGAAGATACCCTCAAATTGCGGATTGTAAAAGAACCCCCTTTATTTACATTTTCTTTCAATTTATCTCTAACTGAAGAACTAGTTTCTGAGGAAGATAATTGATGGATTTATACCTCAGAACCCTCACCATTCTGAATTTCTTTGATGTAACATCTTGAGATGTTTTCCTTGGGCAAAATCATTGAGCGTAAAACTGGTCAATTCACAGAATTTCCTTATGTCTAGACTCCCAAACTAAATCATAGAAAGCAACAAAATTACACAAGCCATGCTTGAACCTCTTCCATAATGATTCAGATAAATTGAAGATAGTCAAAACCAGAGATGTACTAGATAAAACATTTTCTTGTTTGTAAGTAATGTTTGTTTTCATGTATTACTTAAATATATGTATCTCGACTTTTCAGTCTTATCTTTTCAGTTCTTACCTTTCTATATCTACAGTTTTTTTTTTTTCTTTTCAAAGTAAGAACACAGGATCTCTCTCACGCTGTGTCTGACTATGCATCTCAGAATGTGTGGGCACGTGGCTATCAAGGGAAGTGTGTCTCCAGCTGACTGCTCCTTCCCCACCTAGTACAGAAAGGTGCCAGGAAGTGATGGCAGAGAGTGGATTCTCTCTTTTAATGAGCAAGATTCAGCCTGGGCTCACTGGGACATGGGATTTTTTAAATAAGGGTCCCCTGGGATTTTTGTGTAAACAGCAGTCTGTTTTCTTGCCATTCTGGTACACTTAGCTTTCCTTTGCTATATGTTACCCAAGCAGAGGCAAATACACGTGGAAGAAAGTTTTGCATAGAATGAGCCCACATTGAGGCAGGCATTAGGCTGGGTAGAAGACCAGGAGAAACGGAGTAGGGGAGATGCATACGTATAGAGTTTGGGACCCTGAGTTTGGGTTCAGGGGCGGAGCGAACAAGAGGTCAGTAAGAGTATTGTTCCAAGACCCACAAATACATTAGGATTTTTCTTCCTCCATCAGTCGCCTAAGCCCCAATGAGGTCATAGCGATGAGAGAGAATCAGATTAATAAAGAGGACAACGACGGGTGGGGGGGGGGGAGACAATCAGTCACGGTTGCTTTTTCTAGCCACAAACAAGTGCTAGAAATGTGGTGCTGAGTATCATCCACCTGCTCTGCCTGGAGACCTAGGAATTCACAGAAGCACTTTGCACTGCCAGGAAAACAAAGAAGAGGAGGCGAGAGGACTGGCGGAGAGGGATTGTGAGCTTAGGAAGCTAAGCTCGCTTCCTCCGCTGGGAAACAGAAGGAAGCCTGAGAGGTGCCGGGAGCTCCTGGGAGGCGAGAACCTAAACACAGCAGAACTCTGGACAGGGCCTTGAGAGCTGCCTGGGTTCACATTCGGCTCCCCAGAACCCAGTTCCCCTGTGTCGGCTTCTGGACTCCCACCGATCGCCGGCGGTTGCTGTTTGAACGTACCAGGGGTTGGAGCAGCTCTTTCTGGCCTGGCCGCAAAAACGGTTTTCTGGCTCTGGAAATCCAGACCTTGTGATTTTGGTGGTGAAGAGAGAAAAGTTTGAAGATTTGGACTGTGGTAGGGGGTCGAAGGGGCTAAGGAGGACTTTGGAAGAAAGAAATTGGATGATTGGCTTCTTTCTCTGAGCTGGAAGGAATGATGACCCAAGGAGGATGTGCACCAGCAGCCAGATCATTGGGAGCCTCTTAGTGCTCTCTGTGCTGGAGATAGGGCTGGGAGTGTCCAGCGTTGCCGTGGGGGCAGTCAGCTTCAGCCTGGCCCTCCGAGAGCAGACACCGCAGCTTGGAGACTCGTCCCCGGTATGGAGCGGGGTGTGTGTACGTTGAGCCATTTCACTCTCTCTTTACCTCTTTTTGGGATGGTTAGTGTGGGTGCCTTAGTCACTGTCTCCTTGGGAATCAAAATTATAATTCTCTTCTGCCTGTAGGTTGTCATTGACAAGCTCGACAGATTTATATAGTCATTTATATTCATTGGGGAAGCTTATTTTCTCTTACTCGGGCTTAAGACCCAATTGAAGGGCTGGTTTTAAACCTGAGTGGAAGGTCAGTCTCCACTGGTTCATTCTGAAAAAGACTGACCAGTGTTAATCATTAAAAGGTCACACATGCTAAGGGCAAACTCACTTATCGTTTATATCTTTTACTGAAAATATTACATCATTTTATTGTACCAAGAGCAAGCAGGGTACTTATCTGTTTACCTGTGGGTAGTATAATCAAGGTGCACTGATGCATCAGTGTTATGACCAAAGGAAAAAGTCAGTTGAGACTTTAGAAGATCTGAGAAGGGGTGAGCATCATTCCAGAAAGCTCTACTTTGAATTTGCCTTGTTACCTTTCTGATATTCACCTCTGAATAGTCTGTTGTTCTAGGCCATCAGTTATTCAAAGGTAAGGAATGTAATGCCATTCTAATTGTAGAGAAATTACTTTAAAAAGTGCCTACCTGTTCAGAAAATAATGTCATTTTCTTCAGGTCAGGGCATACGTAAAAGCATCTTCTTTGGTCTCATAGAATAAATTATAAGGAAGCAGATCCTTTGCTGCCACCAATAATTAATAAAGTAACTACCTGATCATGAAAAAAGCCACCTCTTTGTCCATGCCTGTGCATGACCCCTCTGTCTGTCTGTCTTTCTCTGTCATGTGTGTCTGTGTGTGAGTGTGTGTGTGTATGTCCCATCCCCCTTCCTTTCCTCCTTCTCACTCCTCAGATCTACCATTCCCATCTATGTCTCTAGCTCAATTGTATTTTCTGCATATTTCACTAGGAGGCAATTCTGTTGTCAACAATCCATACTGTATTTAGCAATAATAATTTCAACACTGAATTACTAAGAGAAAGACCATTAAGGAATTTAAGAAAATCCATTCAAAAGTCATTCATAAAAGATGCTCTGGCCCTCTGAGTACTGCAAAATTAGATTTTATACTCCACCCCCAGGAGAGATACATGTTTATAAATTACAGAACTTAAAAAATTTTAAAAATGAATTCTAGAATTGAATTCTTCAAAGAATCCTTTTCCTTAATTCCATAAATTTGTATTAACCGCCATTAACTACCTTGTTCTTTATAGTGGGGATGTTGCTAATGTAGATAATAAGTTTGAGTTTGAAAGAATAAGAGGCACATCTTAAATTTCACATCTAATGCATTGCTATAAATATTTGAGAGTTGTGTTTGTTGTAATTATTAAAATTTTTACTGGACAACTGTCAAAATAAAGTGCAATGCCAACATGTAAAGAAAGAGGGAGAAATTTGATCTGATGACTCAGGAAAGAGAAGTTTCATATATACAAGTGCCTTCCCATTCCTTAAACATGAGAAATTGAGTGAATTGAAGTAAACTTTCTTTAAATAATATATTAGAATTATTTTATCTTTAGTATCTTTTAGGTAACTGTTAGCTTGTTATTTTAAAAACATAGTGAACATTTACTCTCTCCAAAACAGGATATTATATGAATGAGCTAATATAATTGGCTCAGAGAAAAGAAAACAAGTCATTTATATTGATAGAGTTATTACTATGAACAATTAATTATACTTTAATTTTTTACAGTAAGCGCAATTCACCAAAAATTCTGAAAGAACAAATTTTGAATACTATAATATGGTTCAGTAAAAATAAATTTTTAGTAAAAATCAACTGAATTTTTGAAACTAAAATGTTCAGTTACTCAGGTTTGAATCTTTACACATTCCAGTAGGAATTATCATGGTTTTCAAGTTATAAATTTGATAGGCATATTATTGAAATGGTTTCAAATTCTTTTGTGATATATTTTGGACTATCTTTTCATTCCTTCTCTGGTAAATCAATATAACCAATATTATAGAGAGCTCAGTTTTTTTGAAAAGCACTTTATTATTTACAGGAGGATAAAAAAACATGAGTGAGAATACAGTCTTCCAAAGCTATCACCCGACGAAGGAAATAAAATGGGTATATCACTAGCACTGGCAGAAGTAAGAAGTAACTAAGGTACCCTAAAGACAGATGGGGTAAAAAAGGAAGAGAAAAGTTGGCAAGGACAGTGAAATACTCATGGAAGTACTAATGACATTTAAGGTTTCCTGGAGATCATCTGATTTCAGTATGTCAAAGTATGACATACTCATGAGGTAAGGTCTTAAGGCAAACTAACTGGATGCAAATCCCAGAACTACCATTATGTAGTTGGGTACTAACAAGTTTCCTCAAGCCAAAAAAAAAAAAAAAAAAAGAGGGTTGGCACATAAATCAATTAATAATGAGCAACCTTTTAGAAAAGTGCATATCATAAGCATGAAGTAAATATAACAACTATTCCTGGATACCCAGATTGCAAAGGTAGGTGTAAGAACTGGGAACCCCTGGGATTGAGGCAATTAACTAGGATGGAATATGATGTAAAAACTCACTGGCTTTTTATAAGGTTTAGGTGTGTGAAAAGAAGATAAATATAGGAAAATTGATTAGTGGCAAGACCATGACATGATGTGTGCCAGGCTGAAGCAATAGATTTCTCATGTTTCTCATAATAATCATCATAATAGCAATTCTTATATCACAAAGAGACTCTAGAAAGATAGAGGGGAGCTCAATATAAAAATCATTAATTTCTCTGGGAATTTATAAATTAAAAGTCTGTATTTTTATAAATATGAAAGCAACCCACAATAATTAACCTGTCAGAATGTAGAACCTAAATAAGTCTGTGTTTTGATTAGTGTATGAAGTTTGAATTCAAAATATTAATATCATTATTACAGACTACTGAGAACTTAAGAACAGTGGTTTTTGATCCTACTGCTCGTACTGGCTTTGTGGGAGCCTAGGCAGTTTGGATGCTCACCTTACTAGACCTGGATGGAGGTGGGTGGTTCTTGGACTTCCCACAGGGCAGGGAACCCTGATTGCTCTTTGGGCTGACAAGGAAGGGGGACTTGATCGTGGGAGGGGGAAGGAATGCGAGGCGGTGGCGGTGAGGAGGCAGGAATCTTTAATAAATAAATAAATAAATAAGTAAATAAATAAATAAAAAGGGGGAAAAAAGAAAATTGCAAACCAGCTCAAAAAAAAATTAACTCAACAATTTTAGTCAAACCATCAAACTAATAGATTTGATTTTGTTCATGTCATGTTAAAAAGTGAATATTTTTACTAAACAAAGATTTCAAGGCAAATTACTCCTTTGAATCAGTCACAGACTAGATGGAAACTCCAACAGATTCCACTTAACAATGAACACTATTTATATGTAAGAACATCTCATAAGATAATGGCTAGTACTCCATTTTATTTCATCATCTCATTATCACTCAGAATTAGAACATATTCTGAGTGATAATATACTCATATGTCTAGGTGACATATACTTATATTTCTCTTGATACATGGTGTAGTTCCTTGGGTAATAATCACATTCGCTAGAAGATAAACACAACCACCTTTTCAGATTTTCTAGTACCAGTAAATAGCCAGTCACATTTGAAAATGAGAATGTGAGCTACATAAAAGTCTCTGATAGGGCTAAACTGACACAGAGGCCATGGAGGGTTGTTCTTATTGGCTAGTTCACTTCCTTGTAGATCTTCATAAGTCTGATCACTAACAACCATTGGCCCAGTTAATTCTGGGCTATCTTGAAAATCTCTTGCACCAGTGACATTAGTTCAAAACTCTTCAAGTTTACCTCCAGCAGACTGTTTATGTACAGGGCCAAAAGTCCTCCAATTCTTTGCCAAAATATTACTGGAATTTTCTCTAGCCCAGATAATGTTCTTCCTTTCTGAAATCACTTGAGCTGAGGTCCTATAGTCCATGTTGTCTTCAGTACTACTATCTTCTGTGGTCCTACTTGCTTGGACCTTTAAGTCCCACTTTAAAGAGTTCAACCACTTTTCTAATTCAAAGTCCCAAAGTCTTCCAAACAGCATGAACAGGCCACCACAGTGAAACCTTACTTAGTCCCTGGTACTGACTTTTTTTTCCTAGTTACTATTTTTGTAGTTACTATTGCTATGAAGAGACGCCACAATCAAGGCAAGTCTTATAAAGAGAAAGCATCTAATAGCAGAAAACAGGTAACCATGATTCTGGTATAGTAGCTGAAAGTTTACATCCTGATCAGACAGTAGCAAGCAGAGAGCAAGAGACTCAGCATGGTGTGGATTTTTAAAACCTCAGAGTCCACCCCAAGTGACACACGCCCTCAACATAGCCAAATCCACTCCAAGTCCATACCTCCTATTTCCCAAACATTCAAACATATAAGCCTATGGTGACCATGCTCATTCAAGCAATCACAGACATTTATCATCATACCTAATCTGATTTTGCTCTAATTTTTTAAAGAACAATAGATTTTTTTTTTTTTGGTTTTTCGAGACAGGGTTTCTCTGTAGCTTTGGAGCCTGTCCTGGAACTCCCTTGGTAGACCAGGCTGGCCGAACTCACAGAGATCCACCTGTCTCTGCCTTCCAAGTGCTGGGATTACAGGCATGCGCCACCACCGCCCGGTTGAACAATAGATGTTTTAAAGAGGAAAGTGAGCAAAATTGTATTTGCACTGCAGTTAAGGAAACACTGGAGTCTAACGAGAAGGCTCCCAGTATAGATGCTGTACTGGATACTGAGATTAACTGTGTAAGTAAGAAAAATACAAAAAGCACAGGTATGTAAATATAAAGTAGCTGGATTTTTGCGATTCTGCATTAGATTTCATAAATGCAGTCATAAAGGATGATCCCTAGTCTTTGAGATCAATATTTAATTGCAAAGATTTACCATGTTGTCTTTGAAATGTAGACTGTTAGAAAATCCCCCCCCTCACTCCATCCCCCCCCCCCCGTGTGTGTGTGCATTAAGAGAGATGAAAAATCTACTTGTTTGGTAGAGGTGCTTGTGAAATTTCAATATGGGAGAACATGAAGGCTGTTAATTAATTATAAACATCAGAAGAGATAGTTGTGATAATATAGAAATAATCTGTGAATGTGAGATGTCAAAGGTACAAGATTAGTAGAGATGACCAAAATAAAGCCCTTCATGATTAGAGCTTGATAATAATGAGGGGTAAGAACAGAAATACCGAAACGTGATCAGGAAAGCATAATAACCTCAAAAACATGGTATGAGAGAAGTCCAGAGGAGAGGCTTTCTTTGTAAAAGAGGACTGAGATGTGGTGGTCAGTGTTGACTTATCAAAAGTACATGATGGAAAACAAAAATAGAAGCAAACTAAAGTTAACTGAAGGGAAAAAGGAAGTAGCCATGTAGTGGAAAAATAGTAAGTATCCACCACTAGGAAAGGAAGTAGGCCAATGAAGAGAGAAAGAACAGTTAACATAAAAACACTTGGATTTCTGCTCTGAAGGGAAATTTGAAAATACTTTCTATGCCATCATGAAAGCTGTTACTTTAAATCCTGTCAAAGATAGCAGTTACTACCAAGGAGTCAAAGGATAGGATTCTAGAATGAGCTACACAGACTATATTAAATTGCTTTATTTTCTGATGGATAATAACTATTATTAAGTTACACATTATAACATGGATAGAGACCAAATCAGTAATAAAATATTTTAAAATCTATAATATTATAGATAAATAACTTGAAGTTCAGAAAATTAGCAAAAGTGACTAACTACTGGTCTAAGCAAGTCCAAATCATGTAATTCTTATAGTCTGACACTATTTCTGCAGTTGTCTCAATATAGAGAATATCCTTAAATAGTCTCTAAGTGACAATTGAGATTCTGGGTATTGCCCAATACCAAAAGGAAATGATCCAAAATTGCTGGCACAACTAAGCTATGATGTAATATAATACAGATTTCAACAGATTTTAGGGGTTTTCAGATATTTGGAAGTTCCACAGAAACAACATTCTACAGAAATTTTGGCATGCGGTCAATAGTGTCATTCTAAACCAAGTAGAAAATAGAAACTCATTTTTAGTGGTTAACTACTATTGTGAAATCCACTAGAACTACTGATCAGTTTAGTTAGTAAATGAATAGCTTTTTAGAAAGGCTTTAAAGACAGATGCAAAAGATGATTTGTCAAGGTGAGAAAACTCAAAGACATTGGACTGGAAATGTTAAGGTTCTATTGAGATTAATATTTGCTGTGTACTCTCTTTTTAATTCAAATATGAAGCAATGAAAATTAATAAGTTTACAACATGATTTATGCTAGGTGCTTAGGAAAATACTGTGTTTTATTTCCTATGGTCTTAAAAATTAGAAAATTATCTTAAAAGGTAAATACTTTTTAAAAGTGCTGTGTTAAGACATGGGTAGAGTTTATTTTTGATCATGGCAATAGTTGTGTACTTTTTAATGACTGGGTGGGCTTCATTTTCTACTGTGGAGGTAAGACATTAAAATATATTTATGAGAGAAGAGGTTTATTCATCACCTTTTTCTACCAATTACAATTGAAATATTTCTCAAGGAATAGTTACTTTGGAGAAAGGAGTATAACTCTGTTGATTTTGATGACAGATTTCTAGAAGAGTCTTTCTGTTCTAGAAGAAAGACATGTAGGATTGATAAAAGGGGAGTGAGGGAATGATGACTCAATGGTTATGGTACTTGCTGCACAAACATGAGGATTTGTCTCCTTTCCTCCATGCCTCAACATGCATGTGAAAGAAGAGCACAGTCAAGTGTGTGTTTTTATCATTCTACAGAGGCAGAGACAGCAGATCCTTAATATTATTCTAATGTAATTGACAAACTGGGGTTTAGTGAGAGATTCTGTTTCAAAGCAATAAGAACAGTAAATAAAGACAACCAACATCAACTTCTAACTTCCACATGCACAGATATGCAAATGTGAACACAAACACAGATACACACACAAATACACACACACGGAAAAAGAAAAAGAGAGCGAATGCAGGAGGGAGAGAGAGAGAGAGAGAGAGAGAGAGAGAGAGAGAGAGAGAGAGAGAGAGAGAGAGAGAGAGATCAGTTGTAGCAAGACAAGAGAGTAATTCCTATGTCTTAAAGGCATTTTGGAAAATATATAGTTGGTCATTAGGAAATTTGGTAGCTACACAACAAATCGCATTTGTATCTCTTTCTCAAACACCTAAAATTAGTGAATTTAGAAATATACTACTGTGGTGATAGGGAATTAGGAAGGAAGTTTGTTCATTTTATCTTGAAATTTGGTCATTATTTCAATTAGATGGCATAGAAGTATATAGTTGAATATCATAGCCACTTGTCCCATATGATTGTTAAGCTCTTTAAAGGTGGATAAGCTGTATTGAGATATATTGAAAGTATATCATGACCACTAGGTTCCAAAGACTGAATATGGAAAGGGATGTAGATTATCCCTTTAAAATTTATTGTATGAATTATAATTATTTAACCAGTATCTTCTGTTACTTTTGCAAACTCTAATGTCATATGTAGTTTTCTGACTGTTTGGAATGTTTTTCTCTAATGTAGGAGTTGTTTAAGAGTCAGTTGTTTCTCAAGCTACTATCTCTATTCACTTGTGAGCACACACAGGCGCGCGCACACACACACACACACACAAAAGTCAGAGTTTATTTTTCCTACTATTGAGGAAGGACAACTGAGAGAGCTCTGGCTTGTACAGGGCCCACAACCAAGATTTACAAAATGGGAATTGAACCAGAAGAATTCTTTTATCTTAAAGATAAAAATATGACTTTTAATGCAAAATACATTCTGTTTTCCAAAATTAAAAAATAATTTATAGTATAAAACAGTATTTTTATATATTAAGTCAATGAAACTCTACTATTGTAAATAATTTAACATTTCTCTTATCCTCCTTGCCAGGAGATATACTTATGTATAAGGTTTCTGTTATGGCTTACATTCAATTTTTATTGCACACACCTTTAATTCCAGTACTCAGGAGGTAGAGGCAGTCCAATTTTTGCAAATTTGAGGCCAGCATGGTCTACAGAGGTAGTTCTAAGACAGCCAAGGCTATATAGAGAAAACCAAACCCAAACAAAAAACAAAAATAAAGCTTTAATACATGCAGTGCATCATAATTCCCCAGAAAAATAAATGTGACAACTGGAGGTATTCAAGTTGTTGAGAACTTGAGGATAGATAACATGCTGGATTCTGCATCCAGATTGATGGTGCAAAAATATACAAAAATGTTAAGCATTTGGCACTGAGGCTCATCTAAGAGACTGATACCTAAACTCTTATTTAATATTTTAATTATACAAGTTATGCACTTATGCACCTAGCTAAGGAGGAAACAGAAAACAATTTAACTACATGGACATGTTTCAAACCTCCTAATATAACTCCAAAAAAATCACTTTTAACCACTAAATTACATTGCTTCCTACTAAAGACAAATAAGTAAAGTTTGGTGATGAATGAAGGGCATGCAAATCTGATATGTGAAATAACACCAGAAGGAAAAGATGTGCTTCTGTCAGCAAGCACAGGAAATTGTAGGAAAAATGAGGAAGGTATGTCATGTCAGTTTGGTGGAGGATGGCTCATAAAGATTTGACAATAGCAAAGAGAATGTTGGTGCTAGGTCATAGAAAGCACAGAAAATCAAAAGTAGTCTTGTTCTAACAATGATAACTTTATGATGATATTTGAATTATATATAAAATTGACATCATTAATCTATTCTATGAGCAACCACCAAGTAAGCATGAATAATTAGAACCAACGATGTTATTTACATCTTTAATATTATAATTAATGATCAGAATGGAGTAAATGCCAGTGAATATGGCAGTAAAAATGACACCTTTGAGAAATCTTTGAGGCAGAGTCTTAAAAAATTTAGTGAGCATCAGGCTATGGATGGTGCTGATGGAAGAGTATGGAAACTGAGACTCACATTCTGCCTGGGTTGTAGATATTGGTGAGCTGAAAAGAAAACTGAAGGCCCATTCCCATTTTAGAGGGGCAGAATAGTGAGGATGGCCATGAAGCAGCAACCAGTATTCAAGTGGAAAGCTGAGTCATGAATGGGCATCATACAAATAGAGAAGGACAATAAGATTTCAAGAAATAAAATTTCAGGAAAATGAAACATTGTGTGTCAGGTCATTGTAGGAGGAAAATTTTAGTAAGTTTGAAAAAAAATTACAGGAAAAGTCTGTAAGGATAAGACTAGAGAAAAAGTATCTCATGATATACACTATAGTCTACATAAATATTTAGGGTATCTTTGAAACATTTTTTAAAAGAAATAAAATTTTCAAAGGAAAATTGATTAAAAGAAAACAATGAGAGATTAACTTGAAAACTTCACTGTAACATTGATGAGAAATGCTGATGCCTAGTACTCACACTGAAACAATGAAGTGGAGACATGCACAAATGTTTTGGAAAATTCCTGGAAATCATAGGAATTATGAGTTTTCTGAAGATCACAGAAGCTCTGACATGAGTTTCACTGAATGTAGTACATAAGAGGATAAAGAAGATATTGGTGAGGACTTCTAAGCCAAGCGGTGGTGGCGCACGCCTTTAATCCCAGCACTTAGGAGGCAGAGGCAGGCGGATCTCTGTGAGTTCGAGACCAGCCTGGTCTACAAGAGCTAGTTCCAGGACAGGCGAGAAAACCTGTCCTGAAAACCAAAAAAAAAAAAAAAAAAAAAAGGACTTCTAGGCATTGGGATGAGAACAGAATAGATTGCTATTCTATTTGCAGAAGTGAGGGAAAAGGTTTCCAGGAGGAAGATGATGTGGTTGTGACACCTCAAGAACAAGGGAGGTTTGTGAGGCAAACCTCCTTTGGTCTTCTTACTTTCCTTGCCATTTCCACTAACAGACATGTACTGTTGTCACCGTCATACCAAGAGCCAACAGAAACTGACTAAAGAAACAAAGTTACTATGTTGTGTGACTCTATTTGAAGAAATTACCAAGGTCAGAGATAAACTATCTTGATAAATTTAGCCCTAGTTCATGGAACTGTGGGGAATGGGAAATATGCAATCAATGGTAAGGGCTACATGACTTTTTCAGCACAAAAATAAAGCATAATTACCAAGAGGCTGAAGAGTAAATTTTTAACAAAACAAAATAGAGGATTACTGCCACTATATACAGTAGGCGACACCATTAAAGTATATAACAAAGATTTTTAAAGTGTATAATTAAAGCATATGTCTTGCATTGAAAGACATAGTTAGAACTCTTTATCTGGATTCAAAGAAGGGCAGTACTTGATACATAGATGTGAAAGGTTGTTGGGAGAGAAATAATAACTGAAGCTGCAACATCATGTAGTAAGAAGAATTCTCAGATTATAAAATCTAAAATAAAGAGCAAAGAGTCCAGTAATGGAGATCAACAGAGTAGGGCAGGTAAGCATGTCATTAATAATATTTAAAAGTACAGTTTTAGTGAAATATGATAATTAAAACTATCACTTAACAAATAAGCACGAAGGAGCTAAGCATAGCCAAAAAACATAACCAAGGACTTTCCATTACATCATTTTAACAAGTGCCTTCTCTTAACTACTGCATGCAGAATATTCTAAATGGGAGTATTGGGATGATGGCAATTGTGAAGATGAATAAATAATTCTTTCTTCTTTAAAGAACTCCATCTCTATTCATATTAAACTAATGAGCAAATGTAATACTACCCTCAAAGAGATACTGGAAAAATAAAGAAAAACTATATGGTGTCAAATCTGATGAGAAAATTTAAAGTGCACCCTGAAGAATATGTATGTGCTAGGATTTCTATTGCTGTGATAAATTATCATGACCCAAAGAAACTTGGAGAGGAATAGGTTTATTTCATCTTACAATTCTCGGGTCATTCTCCACCACTGAGAAAAGTCTGGACAGGACAGGGATTGAAGTATAAACCATGGAGGGATACTACTTACTGACTGGCTCCTTAGATTTGTTCAGCCTGCTTTCTTCTACATTTCAGAACCACCTGTTTAGGGCAAGCATTGCCCACAATTGGCAGGGCCATCCCACATCAATCATTAACCAAGAAAATATTCCAAAGACTTATCCATAGAGGAATTTTCTCAATTAAGATTCCCTCTTCCCAGATATGTCTATGTTTGTCTCACATTGACAAAAAACAATCAGAATAGAATAAGAATATGAATAAAATTTTGCAAGTACAGAAGACAAATGAGCAAAGATGGTAAATGCCAGTGTGCATAAAATTATATAAATTCAGTCTGACAATAGAAGGTTGGTTGCAGGGAACCCTTTGCCAAAATGAGAGGGAATACAGCTGAGTTCTGCTGGCAGTCAAGGATGTCAAGAAAGCCATGGCAAAAAAGGAAGAGTGAAAGATCCAGATGCTGAAATTTACACTTAAAATGAAATTAGAATGCTATTGAGAAACAAAAGAAATGAAATCCTTTTGTGGGTTACTAGAAAATCCTAGTAATGACCACTAAGGTGCTGAATAAAATCAGGACTGTTGTATATTTTGAATGAATGACACACTCAATGGAAATTATGTGAGAAGAAGAGGAAAAGTCAATAATGTCTCTGAATTTTGAAAGAGAACATTAGAATGATAAGCATAGAAAAGGATTGTGTAGGACTAGAACTGAGACTCATTTTGAGAGATTTTACAGCTGTAAATATCCTTGCTGGATCTCTTTCATTGATTGCCTTACATCTGACTGTGCACATAATGAACTGCAAAATGATTGTTTGGCTGAAGTAAAATTGATGAAGCTGACACAGTGACCAATATGCTCTGTTATTCCCCACTCTCATCAGTCATAGACATATAGATGTGACATTTGATTTGAAGACTTATATTCAGAAGTAGGAATTATTAACATTTATACAGTTTCAATGCTTCAAAGACTTATTTGTAAAGTTTATTATTTTCTTAAAGGTAGTCCACTCAGTCTTGAAGTCTTGCTCACTGCAGCTCAGAATACTGAAGTCATAGGTTAAAGAATATAATGATGTTCTGATTCAGCTTAGAAAAACTAACACCATGGAGGATGAAAGAATAGATAAATAAAGGCAGTCTTAGGTTTGGCATAGACAAGATTCTGTACATGAGAAAAAGAAGCCAAGGATAAATAAAATATTTCTTACAAATGATTGTTTTGCCTTCTGAGATTCTGAAGCTATATATTTTGCTTTATCTCTGTTTCTGGGATGTTAGTGATAATTATTTTGTAATATTTTACTGCAAAATTTAACACATGATGGTGTATACCTACAGATTTATGAGCACTGTAAAAGTAATTTATGGTGATCTGTTTATTGTTTGATGGTAGAAAATGGTCTTGAATAAACAGAGAATACCAGAAAGTAGCTATTTGAGCTACCTACAGCTGAAAAGCAATGTTCTACTACATGAGAACATATGAATTTACAAGTTATTCTAAGATACAAATATCTATCAGAGGTATGTAGATCAGAAAAAAATGATTATTGGTGACCTCAATTGTCTATAAATTTTCTGAAAAGAAAGTCTTGCCTGACTAAAATAAGAAAGTCTACAATTTCCAGGCATTTCCATTATTAACACTCTATAAATGTTTATGTTTCATGGACACATAATATTTTATGTATTTATAGGATACAATGCAATGTTTTAAAACAAATTTACATTTGGAACACTATTAAATCAATCTAAATTAAACTTATGTTTTGTGGTGAAAATATTTGAAATTTTATACTTTACAGGGGAAAGGGGTGAGACTGCCAAACTTCTTAAAATGAGTTAAGGAAAAGCTTCTTGAAATGAGAGAGGGAACAAAAAATGTCCATTTAGGAGAGCATGGTCATGAGACTGGTTGAGAAACTAGACCACATTTTATCTAGAAAAAAATGTAGATTACTCGTGTGCTTGTCTTAACTTATATACTACAAATGGACACAACAGAGATAAATGCTTCAGATTTCACAAGATAAAGGACATTGACAATTAGATTTACTAAAAGGTAAAAATGTCTATTCTTGCTAATGGAAGAGATTGAACCTAAACTGGAAAAATAATCTTATTAGGCAAGACATTAGTAACTTAGCATTACAAATATAATAGTGATGTTAAGTTACTAATGTTTCCATAATTTGTTAGCATCCTTGTTCCCACTCTAGCAGGTTGAGCTCAGCTCAAGTAAGCATAATTCTTTGACAGTTATTAATTCAAATTTCACTTATTTAAAATAAAATTTGAGGACAGTACAGAAAGGAGGTAAGTTGGAATATAAAAATATAGAGTGGTTGTTAATGATATTAACATAAAACTAGCCTTAATCTTTCTTTCTATGGGAAGGAGTGAGTAACATCTTAATTTATTACAGTAATGTAATCACTCACTGTTTACAGAAATTGAGATTTCAATTTAAATAATCCCATAAGCCCTTATATTTGAATACTTCATCTCCTATTAGTGGAACTGTTTGCGAAAGAATTGGAGGTGTGACCTTCTTGGAGGAGGTGTGTCACTGGGTGCAGACTTTGAGGTTTCCAAAGACTCTCGGTCTCTCTTCTTGCCTTGTGGTTATCTCAAGATGAAAGCTTCCAGTTCCTGTTTTAGTTCCGTGCCTGACTGACTACTGCCATGCTCCTATCTACTATGGCCACGGACTATCAGCCAGTGAAACCATACACCTCAAATTAAATGCTGTATAAGTTCCCTTGGTAAAGGTACTTTATCTCATTAATAAAAATGTAATCAAGACATTACATATTCTATTATATCATTTGTGTATATAAAATTGCACAATTCAATATATTTTTATGCAAAGGAATAATACAACAGAACTCAGGACACTGAGCACAGCTAATATGCATATAAAGTAAGATAATGGAGTTTTCTCCACACAAATGTGTGTGAATTCCACACAAGTTATAGGTTAAATTTTAAATGATTTTTTTTTGGAGGCTGTGCAATATTTGCTTTTTTTAGTTTGGTAAATATGAAAATATTCTTTGCAATGCAGGAGCACAATCACATAAATTCTTACTGATAGTTTGTGAGTTTGTTAAAATTAGTCCTTTTGAATGCATTTTAACTGATACATAAAATGGCAAAAATATGCATAATAATTGATTACCAGGTGACATTTAGGCACATATATGTGTTGTATAATATTTAAATTATTGCAAACATATCTTCCCTGACATTTGTTATTTCTTGATAAAAAACATGTTTGATATATTGTACATAATTCATTAGTATAGTCTCCTTTGTCCAGTAACACAATTTCTTACATTTAAGTGTAACTTAGAGTTCCTGATCAGTCTCTAATAATTCTAAACTTTCAACTTCTGTATGACTGTTTTATGTTACACATGAAAGTGAGGTAGTGTGATGCTGGCTTGTCTTTCTGTGCCTGGCCTATTTCAGTTAATGCAAGCATATTTAGGTCCATCCATGCTTTTGCAAATGATGAGATTTCAGTCTCTTACAATGGCTAAATCATATTCCATTGTTTGTATATAGTACACCCTTTTTTACCATCACTTAGTTGATACTTAGATTTTTTTTTTAAATTCCTGATTCTGTCAAAACTACTGCAATAAACATTGGGAATCAGATGTTTCTTTCACCTACTGATTTTATTTCCTGAGACTATATATCAAGCAAAGTGAGACTGATGGGACAGTCAGCTGCAAAATGGTTTCATTTAATGGTATATTTCATTCTTTAGTTATTATTTTTTTGTTTTTTCTGCTATAGAAGTTTTCTTTGATTGCCATAAAGCTTTACTTTCTTTTAATATAAAAATATTAAAATTATAATATAAATTATAAACTATTAAAGTCATAACGGTAAGAAACAAAATAACAAAAAAAATCCAAAACAAGATAGGATGGTGCATGCATGCAATCCTAAAATCTGGAAGTGATAGAAATAGGATGATCCAGGGGATCAAGGTCATCTTTAGCTACATACTAAGTTCAAGGCTAACCTGAGCTACATGGAACATTGTCTTTAAAAAACAAAATGAAGAAAGGAGGATGAAAAGAGAAACTATATTAATAAATAATTTCAAAATTATCACTTGAACTTTACTTCTCCTCACATTTTGAATCTCTGATGCTCCATTTTGTATATTTAATGATTTCTCTCTTTCTCTCTCTCTCTCTCTCTCTCTCTTTCTCTCTCTCTCTCTCTCTCTCTCTCTCTCTCTCTCTCAACATATCAATCATTGCTACAATTTTTTTTTCATTTTAGTGATGTGAGTGGCTTACACACCCTACTTACAATACTAGAGCATTCTGATTTTTTTTTGTATAATTAGTCTAAATTTTGTGTTTTAATACTTTCTACAATTATTTTCTACTCATTTATGTCTCCTTCGTGATGGATGAAGGACTCCCTGTATGATTTCTTATAGGACAGACAGGATTAAGATATTCTCTTAGCTTCTATTTGTGAATGTCTTTTTCTTGCTTTTGTTTTGAAAGGAAATCTTTGCTAAGTATATTCTTGATTAAGAGAATATTTTGCTGTTGCTTATTTGTTTTGTTTCCTTTGATACTCATGGAAATTGTATGCTATTTTCTACTGGATTTTAAAGTTTCTATTGAGATGTTTGCTTAATATTAATTATAACACTTCTACATATTATTTGTTTATTTTTGCTTACAACATTAATATTCTTCTTTTTATTGTTATTCCTTGGATAATTAGATAATAAGATGGCTTGAGGTAAAATTTGTTTTCCTGGAACTGAAGAGCTTGGTTCTAGAACACTGACTAGGAGAGGCACCAAGAGAATAAAGAAAAGACAGACATTGAGTTGAGTTAATTCTGAATGGTGACTTTGACCTCACAGTGCCTACATATTTGCATCCTTCTCTAGGTTTGTAAAGTTTATTATGTTCTATTTGAAGAAATTTCTACCCATTTAGCATACACAAGTGTTCCCCCATGCTGTGTGGGAAGTCCTTCTGTATATGTGTTGTTTTTATGGGTTGCTTTTATTGTTTTGGGTCTACACTTGGAAGAATAGAGATAGGTAGGGAAAACTAAACTGACTGATGGGGGAAAGAAAGAGGAGTTGGGAGAAGCCAGGTAGCTCCACCAAAGACAGATGCCAAATGGAACCTTACTGGTAGGCCACAGCCAAGTGGCAATGCACAGATTAATAGAAATGAGTTAAATTAAGATGTAAGAGCTAGCCCAACTAGAGATAATAAGCCAAGCAGTAATTTAATTAATACAGTTTCTATGTGGTTATTTTGGGATTGAGCAGTCAACAACAAGCAAGTGACCGCCCACAACACCCGTGGACCTCAACATCATCAATATTTCCTTTGTTTTTAATGCAATCTGAAAGGATTCATAGCTTGCTTTATTTCTGTTCAATCTTTGTTTTTTTTTTTTTTCTTGGTGGTATTTAACATTAGTTCTCAATGTATGGAACTTAGAATCACCTATTAGATAAGCCTCACAGTGTGTTTTGTGAACTTATTACCAGAGTGGTTTAACTAAGCTAGTAAATCACACCCTGGGTGTGGAAAGTATCATCCAAGGGACTGTTTCCCAGAATGAGCAAAAGTGGGGAGGGGAAAACATAAACACCAGGTTTCATCTCTATCTGCTTCTAGACCTCATCCACAGTGTACCTGTTATTACACTTATGTCACTTACCTGCCTATCATCCTGAACTGCATCCCTTGTTAAATTCTGAGTCAAAATAAAACTTTGCTTCTTGACAAGGGTTGTTTTGTAGGGATGTTTTTCATGGCAACAAGAAATATACTAATACATCTACTAAATATGTATTTTCCAAAAGTCTGTCTTCCAGCCCACTAAGTTCCCTTCTATTTGATTTGTTCTTCTATTGATGTCATCTATCATGTTTCAATTTCAGTTACTGTATTTTTCAATCAAAATTTTGTTTTATCTTTTAAATAGCTACTGTCTATCCATTAAGGTTTTCTACCATATTTAATAATTTCTCTGTATTTTCCTGAAGGACATTGAGTTTTCGTAAAACAAGTGTTCTAAGGGAATGGAGAAATGATTAAGTTGTTGAGAACACATGGTGGTTTTTTTTTTTTTGCAGAAGAGACCCAAATTGGGTTTCCAACATGTGTTGATTCACAACCAACAGTTATTCCAGACCCAGGGGATCAGGTACTCTCTTCCAACCTCTGTAGGCACTAGGTTTCCACATGTTGCACATGCACACACACAAACAGAACACTCACACACATAAATTAAAATAAATCTTAAAAAAATTAATTAAAAACTCTTAAATTCTTCATCTAAGATTTATTCATATTAGTTACTTTATGTTCAGTGTCTGGTAAGATATTTTGACTGTTAGGTAATGTCATCTTTCTAAAACTTCTTCCCATTGCTGGTAAATAATTTGTCACTAGACCCATATCCCAGTTGCCATAGTACAGTTTTATATTTGCTTTCTCAGGGATTACAAACAGCCTATAACTTCTTTCTCACTAGATAGCACTATTGCCACAAGGTTGCTTCATTGCTATGAACCATTTTCAGTTCTGACCCAAATCTATCATTGATGTGCTGTTCAACATTCTCTGGGGGAGTAAATAAAACAGTATATTATACCCACAACCTTGTGCCTGGAACTAGAGATAACACAAAGATCACAGCCACAACACCATTCTTTGATAGGAAGGTATAGAATTTCCCTATCTATGGGATGAATCATCATACAGGTTCCACACCACACTTGGTAACACCAATGTTGAAATACTTTATAATATACTTGGCCTGAAGGCCCACACTGCCATGGGCTTCCTGCTTTTGAGGGCCTTGTGTCTTAAGGCCCACAGTTGTTAAAGTCAGTCACAAATGAGGTTGACAAAATACAAGTACAATTTCTTGGGCCTGCATACCTCCAGAACTTGAGACTCTTGATGGCCACTGATGTGGAAACAAGAGTTGTTGGGATTTGTCTATTGCTAAGTGTAACCCAGCAGTGAGTTTCACTTTAACACCTGCATTTACCACTCACCCGCCAAAAATGATATCTTGCTATATATTGTGCTGTCCTAGGATGGTTTTGTGGAGAAGGAAGCTCCTTACCCACTGATAACTAAACTAAGTTTGGCAACATTTTAGACCTGCAATTTTAAGAACCAGTGCAGTCTCACAGTGCGGTCAGGAACTGAACACAGTGGAACTAGAGACGAAAGATGCAAAACCATGACTCCCTCCTACAGGGACAGTTGCAAGTATCCACAGATGGTCCAATGACTCTGCCTGTGAGACTAGGCCTGTATATAGGAACATTTTGTTTCTTTACTGCTTTTTCTTGTTGCTGAGTGTTAGTGCATTGGGCCTGACACCAAACTTCAGGACAAAATTCTATATTACTTTTGGTGACCTGTTCCCAGCAAGGAAAATCTCATTCCCTCTTCTGCTCCCTGAGGTTGGGAGAGAGACCTGGTAGAGTTTATTATTTATCTGCCAGACTAATGCACTTAAAATGTGTTGATGCTTGGATCTTCCTGTTGGCAAGATATTTGGAGCTCTGCTTACTTCTGGTTCTTACTTCTTAATTCTTAATTTTTTTATGGTGGGCCTGATACTGGGTTTCAAATCTAAAACTGTGAATTGAATTTTGTCTCTGCCAAGTGGGAAGCAGTTCTCTTCATTTTGATTGGTTGTTCTGGCAAGGGAAGAATGATGGGACAATGTTTTGTTTTCTGCCTTTGTCAATGCAACTTTTCTAACTATTCTGCTAAAGTCAGACAACTTGGATGCAGACTGCTATCTGGGTTCTCATCTCTTGTGAAGGTGGCTTGCATGAACAGCTGTTACAATTTATAAATCAATGAAGAGATAGTCACTAAGGAATCTCACTCACCTGCCAATTTTTCTGCCTTTGAAAATAGTCTCATAAGCATTTGACTGTGCTGAACATATCATTAGAAAAATGTAATTATTAATATTTCATTTTGGTCATTCTTTAGTTTGCTTCAGATGGTTCTAATCAAGATAAACATTATATCTCATTTCAAAATTAAAAAAAAGATGTGTCTTAGCTGATTTTAGACAACTCCAAATATCCATTTGTTTTAAAAGCTAAACATATTTTTACAATTCCACGTAAATGGAATGGAAACATATTCTTTACAATTCAATTATTTCTCTTTATTTCTACATCATACATTAAATCACTATTACCATATTTAGCCCATTTGAACATGAAAATTAGAATTATTTCCTGGATTTATAACTGTTCAAGCACAACAATAACCATTTCCATACAGGTATTATGAGATAATATAGAGTACAGATGGTTTAAGCCAGAAAGTCCTGATTCAAATCATGATTCTTCCATGTATGCTAAACAAATTTTCCAACTTATTTTAGATCAAACTTTCTTAAGTTTTTCTGTACCTATTTTTTCCTCTAAAATGTAGACTAATTGCATGAGTTGAGACATTGCTTGTTTTTCCTTGATTGATGTAAACTCACAGTACCAATTTCATGTTTGATTACAAGTTGCCTTCCAATTCTAGTTTCTGAAGCCCTCATTCTTTCCAATCCACATCACTACCTTGCTTTGTTCTTTACTCACATGTTGAAAATTTCTAAATATGAAAGTGTTAATGAAAGAAATTTCATGTAAGGCTTTTATTATAAAGGCAAATGCAAGTATCTTGAGAAGGGTAAGACATTGATGATTCCTAGAAGGACATGGAAGCTATAGACAATAGGTTGTAAATAATTATTATGCTCTATATCCATGAAAACCTAAATTTTTGAAAAAGGTTAATCATTGATAAAAACTAATCTATTTTTGAAAAGTCATTCCCAGTTAGAGAGGAAATTAGTTATAAATTGAGATTCAGTGTTATAAATTAGTTGGTAGCTACTGCCACCAAGTGGTAGCAAAATATTTCTTCAGAGATTAACCCAATTGGTTTTAGAGGAAATTTGAAGGTTCCTTCCTATCCCATTGGGTCATAAATATCCAAGATATGATTTTCATAAAATGCTAAAGTGCTTTCAGTTTCTAAAACCACACCACCTTAAAATTCTGCTATAAATGAGACCTAAGACTGTCAATTTCTTTCCCAGGAGGGTCCTCTAATACAAAAGTTAAGGGTATAATGCATTAAATACTGGCATGATTAAGACAAAACCATAACATTCTAAATTATTTCAGCCTCAGGTTTCAAAGGACTGGTGTGCATATATCACTGCCACATACTTCTTTGATAATGTGAACAGAAAACTATTTGAGACTTAACACTCCTAGGTTAAACTATAAAGAAGAAATTAAATAACACATGTATAAGGGTTAGCAAGAGTCTTAGGTACTCAGAATAAGTAAGCCTAATCTTTTATTATTTCGATGCCTATTTCAATATATTTCCATTTCTTTAAATGAAAGAAGAACTTATTGTCATTACTATTATTCCAGATATAGCAACCTAACCCATAAAGAGACTCAAAAGGTATAAAGGAAACAACTCTGTTAGTCGGGACAGGATATTAGTGATTTTTCCTATGTTGTGATTAAATGCCACGACAACATTAACTTTAAACAGCAACTTAAGGAATAGTCTATTTGGGCTTATAATCACAGAGGGCTAAATGTTCATAATAGCAACAAGAAACCAGAGGAGGAATCTGCAAAACTACATGTCAACCACACCCAGAAAGCAGGGAGTGAGAAATGGATGTAGGGGTGAGGTTATAAATCCTCAAAGCCCATGCTCAGTAATGTACTCCATTATCTCTTCTAGAAAGTACCACCAACATGAGACCAAATGTTTTTTTTTTTAATTTATTTATTTATTACTTATACAGTGTTCTGCCTGAATGCCAGAAGAGGGAACTAGATCAAATTACAGATGGTTGTGAGCCACCATATGGTTGCTGGGAATTGAACTCTGGACTTCTGGAAGAGCAGCCAGTGCTCTTAACCTCTGAGCCATCTCTCCAGCCCCAAGAGACCAAATGTTTAAATATTTGAGATTTTGAGTAACATTTCTCATGTAAACCATAACAACAAGAATTTTTTTTATGATTTTTGTAGTCCCACAAGAAAATGCACGGTGGGCAGACAGAACTGAAATATTTTAGGATTGAAGTGTATGTTGGTCTACTAAGATTTATTTCTGATAAGCTTCCAAGTAAGGCAATTGAGCCTACATTTAGTTTTTGTAACTAAATTATAAAGAACATCAATTAATATTTGTTGACTGTAATCTAAAATATGAAATTTATATGTAGATGCAATCATACACAATAGGAACTATAACAATTATTCTTTATTAATAATTTTAATTTAATTATTTAATTTTAAATAATGTTACGGTCCTCAGTTTTGCTAAATCTGGTATTAGACAGCCAAAAGTCTTAATTGAGTAGTACATTTATACATTGATAAATTCTTGACCAACATATCATAACAACAGCTGTCCCAGGACAGTTTGGGGACTTTAAATACCATTTGTTTTATCAGATAAAAATTATACAGCATCACATGTAGATTTCTGACTCTAATTTTTTGAAATTTGAACATCCATCCATGGAGCAAACTGCAAACAAATAGAATGTCAGTATATCTCATAGGATTTGATTCCAACTCCATGTCAGAGTTATTCCAGTCTCATCTTCCATATCCTAACCAGGTACCATTTATTCTTCCCTTAAACATTTCCAGTAGAATGAAACTGATGTACTGTAAAAGGGAGCCCAGTCTACAGTATGGTCAAATCTTAATCATTAGAATGTATTAGAAATGAGTTCAACTCTCTCTATATGCAACTCTTCTCCATTGCTTTTGGATACAGTATTGAGATACAAAATCAACAGGTGACATTCTGGACCACCTCTATTTCCTATATCAGTTGACTAATAGATTTTGGGTAGAACTCAGTTCACTTAACAGCACAAAATTGCATAATTTTGACATAGACTATTATTTATACGTATTTAATTTCTCTAGACTTTATTTTAATTAAGATATTCTGAGTCATTTGACTCTGAAATATTAAATTTGTATAAACATCAGAAGTGATCAAAAGAGCCATCCTTGTGTTAAAATAAAAGCACTTTACTGACATCTGGCCTATTGTCTCCTAAGACTTGATAACATGTTTGAAGCTTCATACTGGATCCTCTGGCAGGATGTGGCATGGGAGCAGGGCCTGGATACTAGATGAATGTGTATCAAGAAGTAGATAGGTATTTCCTTCTGTTAATTTTTTTTCCTGTGTTTCCTCTTTTTTCCTAATAATATTTCTTTTAAATTAATTTATTAAGGAATCAATTGAAAGATATTTATTTAATGTTCAATTCATTATATATAGCCAAGAGTTACGACAAGAAGCTAGAAGCTAAATATGATATTGAATGTGAGGGGAGAGGAGAAACATTCTCCAGGAAGTAGTTAACACCAAGGTGATAGGCATATTTATATGACAGCCCTTGTCACAAGAGAAATACCCATTCAAACTTTCAACCATAATGTACTATCAAGGAAAATCTTTTGACAAGATCATTGGCATGTTACCTCTGGATTGTTAAGAGGTAACGTGAAATGGAACAAGTTAACAGTGGGTGATAATGTGGGAATTTCAAACTTCAACTCCCATTAAATTTTTGAAGTTGAGTTGCTATGTGATTTTTGGCATCTTCATTTCTCTACCCACAGCATAAAAATAGTAAAATATGTTTTTGTAGTTTTCAATAGTTGTTGGGATGAGAACTCAGTCAGTGTTGCAAACTTAAAAACCCAAATTATGGAAACTGGAGAATTCATTTAAAGAGAGAATCAAAATGATTACCCTTTAGGATGTTTTAAACAGGAATTATTAATAAAAGAACTAGATGATGAGGGTAAAGTCCATAATCTGAGATATCTTGTACATTTTCTTTCTACAAGGCTAAAGGATGGAGAAAAAAGTGTTTGGTTTTCTTTCCAAAGCCATGTCACATTCTTTACTTATAACCGCATTTAAATAGATTACCACTTTAATATTTCTTTCTGTAACTTTTGTGGGTTTTTTATTAACTGCACAACTCAACTCCAGGAAATAGGAAACCTTTCACACTAAATCTTTTTGGGTTATGTGAGCCAACACCTATTATATAGCATGTTTTAGCTGTGAGCTATTTTTGAACGCCTGTTTTATCTCCTCATAATACTGCAGAGTGACAAATGTATAGTTCTCCATAACTTCACTGGAATGATTAAATTGCTGAGTCATGAAGAAAGGCCCCAGTGAAAGCCTAGAAAAAAAGGTTCAGATTTTGCAATGTTCCTCATCCAGAGGAAGTTAAAAGCAATCACGTTAATAACACAGATCAATGAAACCACCATTCATAGGTATTCTGAAATAGCTCAGAAATTCAGCATCCTTGCTGCATCCTTAACTTTATAAATCTTCTGCCTCTACTGTGTTTCAGTTAAATCACTTCCCTCCAGAACCCTGTTTGTAAAGTCTCACTCTATAGATTCATTTCCCCAAATCTGCTAACTAGAAGAGTTTGGATCATGTTTTTGTAAGATATTATTTTAGAATTTTTATAGCAAGGAGAAAATTATAATTTCTTAAAGGAAATACTATTCACTTTTCAATTTTGTAATTCCTTATTGTACTACTTGAAATGTCCCTTTGCCCCTTTGAGATACTTCCTTTTGAGATGCTCCTCATCACACTTTGTTGTCCTTTGAAATAAACTGATATGAAGAGGATAGATATATAGAATGAAGAGAAACTTTCCTTTGCAGAAACTCCAAGGAAGTATTATTAACAATGCTCTGCAACTCTCTGTAATTCCATGGAATTTGAAAATGTCTCTTTCCAAAACTATTTATTTTTTCAGTCCCTTATATTTCCTAGTATATTTTTCTATGGTGAAAAATTCTGTATAAATATATAAAGGAAAAATTACAATTTTATGTCCCATGCAAAATATGTATTATAAAATTGAAGCAACCTCAAGGATCAGAACTTGAAACTTTCATGTAATAATTTCACATGCTTCCAATTATCTGTTTCAATGACACTTAAGAGGGAAGTAGGAAATGATAGAGAAAGAAGAATTGGGTTAAAAAATTCTCCTCTTAAAAAAAAATTCTCCTCTTTAAAAAACCATACTTTATCTGCTCAGAAGTTCTGAGTAGAATATTAGGAGCCATTTTTCCTTCAGAATTAGTGTCCTGAACCTCAAAAAATAATCCAACTTCATGGGGAGTTGAGCAGCAAATTAAGTTTAAAAGAACTTAAAAAACTAACAATGCCATCAGTTCTTTGACAGAGGAAATCAGCATGTAAAAGACAAACCACATGGGAAAAAAGCTATTGAGAAAGAAGCAGTCCTATGACATGTGTTTTCTTTGAGGGTCCATTACTACCAGTCCTGCCAGCTCTCTGTACTTCACTGGGCCCCAACCTTGCCTGGCAGGATAAAGCATTCAAGCTACTGTTGAAGACAAAGAAAAGTTGTATTATATATACAATCCATGTGTGTCCCACTAGCCACTAACTCCCAGTCCCAAAGTGTACAACTGATGTAAGTCTGTCTTTGATGTTGTCAACAACCTAAAGATTGTTTCAAGCCAGCTAAACTACAGTGTTTAGTCTATTGCAGAGGAGAGAACTCGGTGCCACTGTGAGGTGTGGTGGGTTGTAGAATATAACTGGGATGGTGAAGATTCTAAATATAATTTTTTGAGGTTATCCTCATTACTTCATTCCAAAAAGCTATCTGAAGAAATTGTTACCCACCATGGATCACCAAATCAGTTTACAAGCATAAAATCCACAAGCAGGTTCCAAGGTCCCAAGAGCCATGGCCTTGGAAAGGGCCATAATTTCTACCATATTATTGATGGTTCTTCTTGTACATCTGGAGAGAAAAACAATTCTCACCAGATCTACAATTACTGCTAACATAAGAAATGTTTGCTAAATTCATATCCAATATAAGATAATAAAAAGATAAAATAAATATAAAACATAGGTATAAAATGCTTAAAATAGCACCTAGAGAGAGAAGCATTAACTTCTCCCCACTGTACTTGGCTACATTAAGAATAAGAAAACATGACTCTTGCTACAGTTGTTTGAAAAACCAATTAACACCTAGGAATGAAGGGATAAATGGTTTCTATGAAGTGAGACATTTCGGAAAACAGGACAATGATTCATTAGGTTGTCTTTATGATCTGATGTTCAACAACAATCACTGTTCTCTTTATGACTATTGCCTAGCTACCCTACAGAATGACTCAGTTTCCAAATCTGGATCATTCATAGTAGGATGAACCCATCAAAGACAAAGCAGATAGCTAAATCAGTGATCTGAGTCTACAGCTAAGGGTCTTCAACTTCAGGGAGCATTCAAATTACCTTGATGATGATCCAAGGTGCAAATTTTTAAATTTTGCCAACCAAAATTTGATTTAAGAGTGGGCAACTAGAGTGTATGTCTAATGTATATATCCAGGATTTTTGTTGGATATTGAAATGACTTACAAAAGATATTCTTAGAAAACATTCTTTGAGTGCTTTGCAACTCGGGCCATTTGGTCAAAAGGAGGTCCATTTGTCAAGATAGCCAGAAGAAGATCTTCAGACACTGCCTTTGGTAAACAGCCATTGAGTGTGTGTACCACCTGTATCTCAGGAGTGCTATTACATGTCCTGAAGTGAATCAGTAATTATTCACATAGAATTATTATGTAAAGATTAGTTCTAAAATTTATAGTTTCTAAAATTGAGTGAAATACCTTAAAATATTTCAAACTGAGAACATAAAGTCAAGATTTTCATTAATGTAACAGAACTCTAAGGCTTTGCGAACTTATCTTTAGGAGCCTTTTATTCTTTGTAATGAGTTAGCCTTTTCCTAGAATAAAATGCAATACAGATGGCAATAACCAAGTTATTGTCATACCCCTTCTAAGAAGGCCATTGCTCTCAATCAGAAAATGTGTTATACTATACCTCCCTTTGTTTGTAAACAAACTGTCATTACTTACCAGGAATGAGAGATGATGGCTTAAAAAACAAGCCAAAAATCAATACCAGCAAATAAGCCAAGCAGCAACAAGAATAAAACCCTACAAAGTAGCAAAGCAGATGAATCCATGTTTAAATTAGTCAGATGTCTTATTATACCAGTTTTTACTCTTTTGGTAGTTTCAAAGTTATTTTATCCAAACTGAATGAAAAGTGTCTATATTTTCTCTAGAAGTAAATGTTGCAATGTGACTTAAGACAGTGTGTGTTTTAGTTTGCTTTCTGTTACTGTCATAAACACCACGAAACAAATCAATTTTGGAAGCAAAGTGTTTATTTATGCTTACAGGTAGACCATCACCCAGGAAAGCTAGGGGAAGTTCATGGAAGCAGGAACTGAAGCAAAAACCATGGAACATGACTACTTCTTGGGTCGGTTCTATACTTATCTACCTTGCATATAATCCAGGCATGCCTACCCAGGGATGGTACTCGCAACAGAACTGGGCCCTCTTATTTCAATTATTAATCAAGAAAATGCCCCACAAACATATCCACTTCCATCCAACAGAGGCAATCCTTCAATTGAGTTATCCTCTTCCCAGATATTCTAAGTTTACAAACAAGATGAGTCATCACAGTGTAGATTTCAAGGTCTTAAAGTGAGATAAAAATGATGAACAATAGGCATTTCTAAAAGTATGGAAGTTAGAAGCATTTGCATTCAAATGAGAATATTAAGATGCCACCCTCCTTTTTACTTTTACCAAAGCACATACATTATTGTGTCTATTCTTAAGCCAAAACTCACTTTCTGAGATAGATTTAATTAATTATAGTATGAATATATGCTAACAGGTAATTTCCCTGGCTTGTTTTCTGTATCACATAAGAAAGAAACCTACTTATCTTTTGAGACTGAGAAATCATTTACCTACAAAAGAAGGGTCTTGTTCCAAATACAACTCAGGGCTAAGGTAAAATTTTTTCCACTGACTTTGATCTAGCCTACCCTACATATGTTACCACACCAAAAGCATTTTAAGAATAAGAAAGAATTGACAAAAATCAAGAAAGGTAGACTTTGTCACTTACACTGGCAATATTATCCAGTTTGTTTCACTGAGGACAGAATTAATCATCTGACTGTAGGCTTAAGTCACAAAACAATCCCATACCAGTTTGGAATTATGATTAATAAAAGGGTTATTTATTTAAGGGGAAAAAAACTTGCAGATCACTGTCCTAGACAACAGCCCTCAGCATGACCAGGAATAGAGTCTAGCAGCTGGAAGCAGGAGCTGAAAGCAAGAGAGTGAGCACATGACTACCACTGCTTTTTAAAGCAAAAGAGACCATATCTTAGTGGGCTGGTATCTTAAAGGTTATTGGCTAAAAAAACAGAATGTGCTCCCACAGCACCTCACCCTTTTGTTTAAATAAAAGAGTTTGAAACCAAATACAAAACTATATACATTAGGAAAGACATCAAGTATAGGTAGAATTACAACCAGCATAAACAATACTAAGCAAGAAATATATACTAAATGTTTTAATAAACATTCTATCCTATAGAGTCTAAGTCTTGTATCTGGGCTTGACTAGATCATAAGAGTACAGTAACTATGACTATTTAATCTTCAACCCCATCAAAGGCCTGAGAAGGCAGATAATATTATTTGACCAGGAAGGAAGTACAACCAAGTAGCTTCCAGTTACCTTAGCAATCACCCAAAGTCTCATTTTGCAATGTTGAAGCAACCAACTTTGGGTAAGGCCTAGCATAACTTACAGACCATTTTTAGAGGCAGAAAAATTTTCATAACTGTCTTACCCTGTCTTGACAAGATTTGACAGTCCTGCTTATCCATTTCCAGATACTATGTAACTTGTCAGTTGTTGAGGCATTGTAAGTTCCTTGACCAAAGGCCAGTCAGTTCTGCCAAGAAGAAAACAAGCTCCAAGGAGAGTGTCTTTTTGTGCTCAACATTCTCTTGGGAATAGACTAGTGCTGTCAAAAGCAATAATGTCTCATGTCAACAAAACCCTAAGTTATTTAAATGCCATGTTCTACAGATCCTTGTAGTAGTTGAAGATTACCTATCTAGACAGAATATAATCTCTATGTATCTAAAGAACCTAAGGATATGACTGTATGTATAACAAACATGAACAACTAGTGACCTATAATAATTAATACTTGTATAACATAAAGACTGAGACTTCATGTCAGAATATTAAATAATCTATAAACAAATGTGGAACAAGTAATGACAATGACCTCAAAATAAAACAATGCATAAGAATCTTGATCAGAGGTAGGGGTAATATATAATGCAATATGAAAATATATCCTAAAAGTTGTATCAACATACAAAATGTCCTAAACTGAGGTAGAAACATACAAATATACAATCTGACAAAATAACTTTGCATAGGTGTACAAATGTAAACAAAAATAACATATAATTTGAACTTATATCAGTATACAAAACAATGCCAATGTAAATTATCCATAAATAATAGCTCACAAGTATTTACTCTATTATCCATTATTAATATCTCCCCCCTTTTTTTAACAAACACAGTATTCACCCAAACCTCTATCTAGTACAAGTGATAATCAAAAACCCCTAAACAGTGTTCCCAACCCTATGGACAAACTATTTTGGGATGGGGAGCATCATCTTCTAGAATTGCTTCCCGCTGTCATAAGGGCACTGTTCTCTTAATAGGATCCTGAAAAAATTAAGTGGTGGTTAGGTTCCAAAATTACTGTCTAGTATAGTTGCAAACAATTTCTGAGCAGTCAATAGGTTTTTGCTTTGTTTTGTTTTCCAAAGTTCTCATTTGGAAGCCTGGCCAGATTATGAGAAGGTGCAAAATTTCAGTGGCTGGTATCCAAAAATGCAGTCTTTTTTTTTATTAAAATTTTTTTATTAAAAATTTCCGCCTTCTCTCCGCCTCCCTTTTCCCTCCCCTCCCCCAACTCCTCACGCCCTGCATCTCTGGGATGAAGGCTACTTGATCATAATTGGAATGGACGTTTTTGATAGCAGTTTCTAATTCTTCGCAACTAACAGGTCTATTTAGACTGTTCACCTGGTCTTGGTTAAACTTTGGTATATGGTACATATCTAAAAAAAAATGTCCATTTCTTCTGCATTTCCAGTTTTGTGATATACATGCTTTTGTAGTAAGATCTAATGATTCTCTGAATTTCCTCTGCGACTGTAGTTCCCTTTTCATTTCTGATCTTATTAATTTGTGTGTTCTCTCTCTGCCAGTTGATCAGTTTGAATAGGGGTTTGTCGATCTTGTTGATTTTCTCCAAGACCAACTTGTCATTTCATTGATTCTTTGGATTGTTTTCTGTGTTTCTATTTTGTTGATTTCAGGGATCAGTTTGATTATTCCCAGTCTCACTCCTTCTGGGTTAGTCTGCTTCTTTTTTTCTAGAGCTTTCAGGTATGCTGTTAATTCTCCAATGTGTGCTTTCTCCTTTTTTTTTTAAGTGGGCACTTAGTGCTATGAACTTTCCTCTTAGCACTGATTTCATAGTGTCAAATAGGTCTGAGTATGTTGTCTTTTTATTTTCATTCAATTCAAGAGAGACTTTAATTTCTCTCTTTATTTCTTCCTTGATACAGGTATGGTTAAGCAGTTGACTGTTCAGTTTCCATGAGTTTGTCGGCTTTCTGGGGGTAGCCTCATTGTTGAATTCAAACTTTAATCCATGGTGATCTGATAAAACACAGGTGGTCACTAAAATTTTTTTGTATCTGTGGAGGTTCGCTTTGTTATTGAGTATGTGGTCAATTTTCGAGAAGGTTCCATGAGCTACAGAGAAGAAGGTACATTCTTTCCTATTTGGGTGGAATGTCCTATAGATGTCTGTTAAGTCCATTTGTTTCATTACCTCCATTAATACCCTTATTTCTCTATTAGGTTTCTATCTGATTTACTGTAGTAATAAGGGCGGCAGCGGGGCTGCATCCCCAACACCCCAGCCGCCTGCTCGGCTAGCTTATGCCCTGAAATAATTACATGGACACTATATTCTTTTAATCACTGTTTGGCCCTTTAGCTCTAGCCCCTACTGGCTAATTCTGATATCCCGATCAACCCATCTACCGGGAAGATTCTAGCCTAAGTCCATCCTGGGTCGGAGCTGGGGCATGGCGTCTCTCTGGGGCGTCTGCTCTGGAGAGGAGAGCTGTGGAGTCTGAGCTTACTTCCTCTTCCTCCCAGCGTTTTGTTCTGTTTACTCCTCCCACCTATCTTCTAACCAATGAGGAACAAGCAGTTTCTTTTTATTTAGCCAATGACCTTCCTCCATCATTTCCCCTTTTTGGTTTAAACAAACAACAAAAAAAAGGCTTTAACTTTAACATAGCAAAATTACATATAACAAAACAATTATCAAGTAAAAGTTACAATAATCTTTATCATAACTAAGGAAAACTATAACTATAACTAACTATTCTTAACTCCATCAAAGACTCCAGAAAGATACAATACTACCTAAGCAAACAAGAAAAAAGCAACTTTTAAAACTCTAGAAATGACAGAGATATCTCGCTGCCTGGACAGTCACCCAAAGTTCCTCTTACCGTTGGGGCATCCATCTTCAGCCTTCAGGCCTATGGTATCCAGCAGACATTTCCATAAAGCAGGAAAATTCAAAGTCAGTTCAATCACCATCTGTTGTGTTTTGCAGAATGTCTCGCAGACTCTTTCATGAATCAGGAACCCCGAAAGATCATCTCACCTTAGGCAAATTCAGTAGTCCTCTCTCTGTGGGTTCTCTGTGTCCAGTTTATGCAATAGTCCAGGCAAGAGCAGTTTCTTGCCCAAATGGCTATCAAACTCCATAGCGAGCCTCTTCGATGCCCATCTTCCTCTTGAAGTACATTGGTGCTGCCAGGAGCAGAGTGTCTCATTGTCATGAAAAGTCCTCAGTTATTAAAACATTAAATGTCCTATTCTGTAATCTTTGAAAAACATGAAGAATGTCTATCTAAAATATATCTACGCACATCTAGAAAATATTAACTAACATGACTACAAACTTGACTATTATTTATGATTATCCATAAACAACCTATATTTCCTAATTATACATTACATTTTAATAATGAACTACACAATCACAATACCTTAATCAATATCAGAAATACATATAACAAAATTGACCGTAAATCTCTATCAATAAAGCAAAATCTATACTAATGCAAATTATTCATACCTATATCATATCCCCCTTTAAATGTAAAAGAACATTTATAAACAATATTTTGGGAACATGGGCACAGTTTTTTCTCTCCAAACTGCTTCCTGCTGAATGGGGGCGCTGTTAATCAGATCATTTAGGGTGTAACCTGTGTGCCAGGTTTATCTCAGTTGGAAGTTGAGCAAAGCAATTTTTAAAGATGTTCACAACAACCTTTCAGGAGGGCGTGGTCTATCATACCAAATTGGAATATATGCAATCCACAGGGTCTGGTCCTCTGTGAAAACAAAAGAAGACCCTCTCCAAAGCATCATATTCTTAGACCCAAATTCTGAAATCATACCCTCATGATATCCGTTCTGGTTCCACTTGGCAGCCCATATAATGAAATGTCTCTCTGTACTTAGCTCCTTCACAGTCAAAAATTTTAAAGAAAACACAATGTACATAATCCAGACTCTCTGTGAATTTTCCATTTTTACGTGGCTTATTTTTCTTTATTTCTTTTAATCTCTTAAATATCTGTACTCTTTAAAGACTTTACCCTTTTTTTAAAACCATTAACTTTATTCTCTATATTATTTTTCTTCTCTCTCCCAAGCCTGCGTACATTCATCCAACAGTGTGACTCATTTAGTGGTCTGAATTTGTCCTATTGTGAATCTGCAATTTTTTACTATCCAGGAGCACTTTTGATTTGCACCTTTAAATCACTAGGCGCTTAAGAATCTAAGCTGTGACATTCCTAGGTTAACTTTTTGCTTTTTGAGCATATATCTTTGACCTGGAATAACTCTGTAGACCAGGCTGTCTTTGATCTCTCAGAGATCCGCCTGTCTCTGCCTCCCAGGCATTGGGATTAAAGGTGTTTGCTACTATACCTTGAACTCACAGAGATCTGTTTTCTCTGCCTTTTAGGCACTGGGATTAAAGGCATGTGCTACCACACCTTGAAGTCACAAGAGGTCTATCTCCCTCTGCCTCCCAAGAGTTGGGATTAAAGGTGTGTACTACCACACACAATAACTCTCTTCCTTTTTTTGTTTTTTGCTTTAAGAACGTCAACTTTTAGTCTGCATATATTTTTAACACACTTTAAACCATTTAGAAATTTTCTCTGTCTTTGAATCTCTCTTTACTGTATATCTCTCTTTTTCTGACCACATGAGTCTTTAATTTACCAAGCAATCTCAGTAGGACTAAAGGCATGGCTTTGAAGGCTAGATCCAGCCCAGTCCTTAGCTTTCCAGCCTCACGGCTGAGGTACTGGCTGTAGCCATGTTCAGTGCCACAAATCTACAGTGTTTCAATGTCCTTGCCATCAAACAAGCTGCAACAGACAACACTCAAGTCCTCTCTCTGTTACCAGCCCTCCTGCCTCCAACAGTCAGAGTTTGCCCTGGCAGGATGGCCCAGAAAGCCGGCATTTTAAAACAACACAGGTTTGTTCTTGCTGCTGAGTCGGGAAAATTTCAAAATGGAGGATGTACCATTTTGTGCTAGCTCTGGGGCCACCAGGTAGGAGCAGCACTCAGCACTTTAATTCTGAGACTGAGCGTGCAGCACAGAAATTCTTTTCATCCAAGTTACATCCAAATCTGACACACAGAGCACTGTGCAGTCTGAAAACACGTCTCTGTATGGCAGCAGGAATCCAGCTCTTCCGCCTGCCTAAGCCTGATTCTGCCTTCTGCCCAGGAGCAGGCGGGGAGCTCTAGGTCATTGCATGGTCTTAGAGCACTCTCCTTCCGATCCCAAGGGGGAACACAAACATAAAGCCAGAGTTTGCACTGGCGGCACAGTCCTAGGAAGCCGCACTTTAAAATGAAGCAGCTTGTTTTTTTTCTGCTGCTGTTGCCAAATCAGGAAATCTCTCTACAGCACGCCACCAACAAACAGCAAAAATCTGTGTTAAACTCTCTCTCCCTTATTTTTAAGCCTTCTCAGGTTTTTTAAGTGGGTTTAGTCCATCACGTCGGGCGCCATTTGTAGTAATAAGGGCAGCGGCGGGGCTGCGTCCCCATCACCCCAGCCGCCTGCTCGGCTAGCTTATGCCCCGAAATAATTACATGGACACTGTATTCTTTTAATCACCGCTTGGCCCTTTAGCTCTAGCCCTTATTGGCTAATTCTGATATCCCGATCAACCCATCTCTAATAATCTGTGAGCACCAGTCTTACCGGGAAGATTCTAGCCTAAGTCCATCCTGGGTCGGAGCTGGGGCATGGCGTCTCTCTGAGGCGTCTGCTCTGGAGAGGAGAGCTGTGGAGTCTGAGCTCACTTCCTCTTCCTCCCAGCGTTTTGTTCTGTTTACTCCCCCTGCCTATCTTCTAACCAATGAGGAACAAGCAGTTTCTTTTTATTTAGCCAATGACCTTCCTCCATCAATTGACCTGTCCATGGATGATAGAGGTGTGTTTAAATCTCCTAATATTAGTGTGTGTGGTTTGATGTCTGCCTTGAATTCTAGTAATGTTTCTTTTACATAAGTGTGTGCTTTTATATTAGAGTCATAGATATTCAGGATTGAGACTTCATCTTGATGAATTGTTCCTGTTATGAGTATAAAATGAACATCTCTATCTCTTCTGATTGATTTTAGTTTGAAGTCAACTTTGTTAGAAATTAGTATGGCCACACAAGCTTGTTTCCTAGGTCCATTGCTTGAAAAAACTTTTCCCAACCCTTTACTCTGAGTAGATGTCTATCTTTGTGTTTGAGGTGTGTTTCTTGTAAAGAGCAGATTTTTGGATCCTGTTTTCGTATCCAATCTCTTAGCCTGTGCCTTTTTATAGGTGAATTGAGTCCATTGATATTAAGTGATATTAATGACCAGTGGTTGTTGACTCCAGTTGTTATTATTTTTTTGTTAGTAATTTGTGTGTTTCCCTTCTTTGAGTTGTGTTGGTGAAGGCTCACTAGTTGTCTGAGTTACAATATGCAATGTTGGCAATGTTGGATCCTTGGGTTGTGAGTTTCCTTCTATTACTTTCTGTAAAGCTGGGTTTGTGGCTACGTATTGTTTAAATGTGTTCTTATCCTGGAATATTTTGTTTTCTCCATTGATAGTGAACGATAGCTTGGCTGGGTGTAGTAGTCTAGGCTTGCATCCATGGTCTCTTAGTTTCTGCAGTACCACTCTCCATGGCCTTCTGACTTTCATGGTTTCCATAGAGAAGTCATGTGTAAGTCTGATTTTTTTCCTTTGCAGCTCTTAATATTCTTTCTTTAATCTGTATGTTTTGTGTTTTGATTATTATATGGTGAGGGGATTTTTTTTTTGATCCAGTCTGTTTGGTGCTCTGTATGCTTCTTGAATATTCATAGGAATGTCATTCTTTATTTTGGGAAAGTTTTCTTCCCTAATTTTATTAAATAAATTTTCTGGGTCTTTGAGCTGTAATGCTTCTCCTTCTTCTATCCGTATTAGACTTAGGTTTGGTATTTTTATTGTGTCCCATATTTCCTGAATGTTTTGTGATGAGAACTTGTTGGATTTGCTGTTTTCTTTGATCAGTGCATTTATTTTCTCAATGGTGTCTTCAGAGTCTGAGATTCATTCTTCTATCTCTTGTATTCTAGTAGTTATGCTTGTTTCTGTAGTCTCTGTTCGTTGTCCTAGATTTTCCATATCCAGTTGGCCGTCGGTTTTTGTTTTCTTCCTTGTCTCCATTTCAGTTTTCAATTCTTGAACTGTTTCCATTACCTGTTTGAATGCCCAGGACCCGATGGTTTCAATGCAGAATTCTACCAGAACTTCCAAGAAGAGCTAATACCTATACTCCTTAACGTATTTCACAATATAGAAACAGAAGAAGCATTGCCCAATTCCTTTTTGAAGCTACAGTTACCCTGATACCAAAACAACACAAAGACCCAACCAAGAAAGAGAATTACATGCCTATTTCTCATGAACATTGACACAAAAATTCTCAATAAAATACTGACAAACTGAATCCAAGAAAACATTAGAAAAATTGTCCATTATGATCAAGTAACCTTTATCCCAGAGATGCAGTTCTGGTTCAACATATGCAAATCTATCAATGTAATCTATCATATAAATAAACTGAAACAAAAAAAACCCATATGATCATTTCATTAGATGCTGAAAAAGCACTTGACAAAATTTAACATCCCTTTATGATAAAGGTCTTGGAGATACAAGGGTAATATCTAAATATAATAAAAGCTATTTATGGCAAGCTGACAGCTAACATCAAATTATATGGAGAGATTCTCAACGCCATCCCACTAAAATCAGGAACAAGACAAGGCTGTCCACTCTCTCCATACCTCTTGAATATAGTGCTTGAAGTTCTAGTAATAGCAATAAGACAACATAAGGGGATCAAGGGGATTCAATTTGGAAAGGAAGTAATTAAATTTTCGTTATTTGCAGATGATATGATAGTATACATAAGCGACACCAAAAACTCTACCAAAGAACTTCTACAGCTGATAAACAGCTTTAGTGATGTGGCAGAATACAAGATCAACTCCAAAAAATCAGTTGCCCTCCTATACACTAAGGATAAGGATGCAGAGAGGGAAATCAGAGAAGCATCACCTTTCATGATAGCCACAAATAGTATAAAGTATCTTGGGGTAACTCTGACCACGGAAGTGAAAGATCTATTTGACAAGAACTTTAAGTCTTTGAAGAAATAAATTGAAGAGGATTCCATAAAATGGAAGGATCTCCCCTATCAACATAGTAAAAATGGCAATTCTCCCAAAAGCAATCTATAGATTCAATGCAATCCCCATCAAAATCCCATAAAACTTCTTCACAGACCTTGAGAGGACAATAATCAAATTTATGTGGAAAAACAAAAAACCCAGGATAGCCAAAACAATCTTATACAATAAAGGAATGTCTGGAGGCATTACCATCCCTGACTTCAAACTATATTACAGAGCTTCAGTATTGAAAACAGCTTGGTATTGGCATAAAAACAGAGAAGTTGATCAATGGAATTGAGTAGAAGACCCGGATTTTAACCCACAAACCTATGAATACCTGATTTTTGATAAAGGAGGTAAAAGTATACAATGGAAGAAAGAGACCATATTCAACAAATGGTGCTGGCAGAACTGGTTGTCAACCTGCAGCAGAATGAAAATAAATCCATATCTATCACCATGTTCAAAACTCAAGTCCAAATGGATTAAAGACCTCAATGTCAGTCTGAACACACTGAACCTGATAGAAGAAAAAGTGGGAAGCACTCTACAACATATGGGCACAGGAGATAATTTCCTACATATAATACCAGCAGTACAGACATTAAGGGCAACATGGAACAAATGGGACCTCCTGAGACTGAGAAGCTTCAGTAAAGCAAAGGACACTGTCACTAAGACAAAAAGGCAACCCACTGACTGGGAGAAGATCTTCACCAACCCTGCAACAGACAAAGGTTGATCTCCAAAATATAAAAAGAACTCAAGAAGCTAGATTTTAAAATGCTAATTAACCCAATTAAAAAATGGGGCACTGAACTGAACAGAGAATTCTCAACAGAAGAAATTCAAATGGCCAAAAGACACTTAAGGGCTTGCTCAACCTCCTTAGCGATCAGGGAAATGCGAATCAAAACAACTTTGTGATACCATTTTACACCTGTCAAATGGCTAAAATCAAAACACCAATGATAGCTTTTGTTGGAGAGGATGTGGAGTAAGGGGTAAACTCATCCATTGCTTGTGGGAATGCAAACTTGTGCAACCACTATGGAAAGCAGTGTGGTGGTTTCTCAGGAAATTCGGGATCAACCTACCTCAGGACCCACCAATACCACTCTTGGGAATATACCCAAGAGATGCCCTATCATACTACAAAAGCATTTGTTCAACTATGTTCATAGCAGCATTGTTTGTAATAGCCAACACCTGGAAACAACCTAGATGCCCTTCAATGGAAGAATGGATGAAGAAAGTGTGGGATATATACATATTAGAGTACTACTCAGCAGTGAAAAACAATGACTTCTTGAATTTTGCATGCAAATGGATGGAAATAGAAAACACTATCCTGAGTGAGGTAACCCAGACCCAAAAAGATGAACATGGAATGTACTCACTCATAATTGGTTTTTAGCCATAAATATAGGACATTGGGCCTATAATTCACGATCCTAGAGAGGCTAAATAAGAAGGTGAACTCAAAGAAAAACATACAGTTATCCCTCTGGATATTGGAAGTAGACAAGATTGCTGGGCAAAAATTGGGAACTGGGGGGTGGGTTGGTATGGGAGAAAGGGGAGATGGGGAGAGACAAGTGAAAAGGGGAGGATGGGGAGAGCTTGGGGGGGAATGGGATGGTTGGGATAATGGAAGGATAGATATGGGAGCAGGAAAGTATGTATCCTAATTAAGGGAGCCATTTTAGGGTTGGAAAGAGCCTTGACTCTAGAAGGGTTCCCAGGGGTCCAGACAGATGTACCCAACTAGGTCCTTGGACAGCTGAGGAGAGAGAGTCTGAAATGGCCCGATCCTATAGGCATACTAATGAATATCTTGCATATCACCATTGAACCTCCATCTGGCAATGGAGACAGAGACCCACATTAGAGCAATGGACTAAGCTTCCAAGTCCAAATTAGGACCAGGAAGAGGGAGAACATAAGCAAGGAAGTCAAGACCCCTTTGGGGGCACCCACCCACTGAGACGGTGGGACTGATCTATTGGCAGATCACCAAGGCCAGCTGGACTGAGACTGAAAATGCATGAGATAAACCTGGACTCTCTGAATATCATGGACAATGAGGGCTGCTGAGAAGCCAAGGACAATGGTACTGAGTTTTGATTATACTGCATGTAATGGCTTTGTTGGAGCCTAGCCTGTTTGGATGTTCACCTTCCTAGACCTGGATGGAGGGTGGAGGACCTTAGACTTCCCACAGGGCAGGGAACCCTGACTGCTCTTTGGACTGGAGAGGAAGGGGGAGGGGAGTGGGGTTTGGGGAGTGGGTGGAGTGGGTGGAGGTGGAGGTGGGGAGGAGGCAGAAATTTTTACTTAAAAAAATTTTAATAAAAAAATAGCACAAGCCCTTTGCCAGGGTTTATTGTCTTCCCATAACTTTTTTTCATCAGCAGTAAAAGGCGCCATAATGTCTGCTGTGTCTATGATTGCTAATAGCTGAAATCTCAATTTATGTTTTATAACTAATTGAGAGACTTTTTTCATATAAATTTTTAATTTTTTACTTGGTTTATGTGGTAAAAAGATGAATTCTATGATAATATTGTCCCTCTGTATTAAAATTCCTTTAGGAGAAATTCTGGAAGGCAATATGGCTAGAATACAATTCAGATGTGGATTCACCATATCCACATGTGCCTCCTGTAATTTCTCCTCAATAATCATCAATTCCTTTTCTGCTTGTGCTGTTAATTCTCTGGGACCCTTCAAGTCTTTATCACCACCTAAGGATTTGTTTAAATGAATTATTCCATCAGGTGTTATTCCAACAGCTAGTTGCAGACTGAAAATGTCTCCTAATAATCTTTGAAATTCATTAGAAGTCTGCAACCTGTCTCTCCAAATTTATGTCTTTTGTGTTTTAATTTCCTGTAAACCTAGTCTGTAACTTAGGTAATTAACAGAATCTCCTCTTTGAATCTTTTCAGGAGCAATTTGAAATCTCCATTTAGGCAAGACTTTCTCTTTTTTTAATTAATTAATTTATGTATTAAAGATTTCTGCCTCCTCCCTGCCACCACCTCCCATTTCCCTCCCCCGATCAAGTCCCCCTCCCTCTTACTTCTTCAAACATGCTTTCTAAAGCATTTTTATTTGAATCAGATAATAAAATGTCCTCCATGTAATGGCAGATTATAGATTTAGGAAATTGATTACAGATTATCTCCAATGGCTGGCTGACAAAGTATTGGCACAGTTTCCTGTGGGAGGATGGTCCAGTGATATCTTTTAGTAGGATGAGAATTATTATAAGTAGGCACTGTGAAGGCAAGATTTTCCCTATCCTTTTCTTATAATGATATAGTGAAGAAAAAAATTCTTTAAATACATAACTATAAATGGCCATCTATTTGGTAACAGAGAAGGCAGAGTAATTCCAGATTTTAGAGGACCCTTAGCTTGAATAACCTTGTTGATAGCCCTTATATCTGTCACCATTCACCATTTTCCAGATTTCTTTTTAACAAGAAATACAGGAGAATTTCAAGGGCTGGTAGATTCTTCTATATGTTGAACATCTAGTTGCTCTAAAGCCTGCAACTTTTCCCTCAGCTGCTTAACCCATATTGGTTTCTCAGTTAACCATTATAATTGTAGGACTGTTGGTACCTCTGAAGGTTTATCAATTGTTTTTTGTTCTTGTACAGCCCGAATGGCTGGTGTCCATCTTCTATAATATCTTCTAATATTTTCCTCAGAAACATAAGTTTTGGGGCTGTAGAAATGTTAATGTGGGTATTCCATTGGTGCAATTGGTCATGACCCCACAAAATCTCTACAATTTGGTTATATATGGCCATAGTCTTCCTGTTTGACCTTCTCGCCCTAAGCATCCAACCTATCTCTTTGCATATATATATATATATATATATATATATATATATATATATATATGCTTTGTTTTACCCAAGATAGGCTTCCAATTCCCAGGAACTCAACATCTACCTCTTGAAGAGGGCAATTCCACTGCTAAGATTCTGGCATACATCCACACATGTGTCTAGTAAACCTTCAATAAAAGTGCCATTTATATAAAATCTTAGCTTTGGTCTTTAATCGTTTATGGAAGTCTGCCAAACTATACATTTTCTCTGGCCTGTTGGAGTTTTTGAATCATCCTCCACATTTAGCCCATCATTCAAACCAGTATTGCTTTTTACAGCAAGTACTAGATTTTTAAATTTTCCTGGTAAGACACATTCTCCAAAGTAACTGGGAATGACTGGACCACATTCATCATGAGGGCCTACAAGAGGCTCCCCTATGGTGTTTCCCAATGGTATCAGGTTGCCTTGAGTATGTTTACTTGACCTCTATTCTTTGGTCCAATGTCGACCTTTGCCACACCTCCTACATAAACCTGAAGGCTGAGTTTTCCTATCTCTGCCATTCCCAGAGGAGACATTATCCCTAGGAATCCATTGTCTACAATCCCTTCTCAAATGTCCCATTCTAACACAATAAAAACATTTGGTATTCTGATGTCTTCTCTTACCATTGGAAAATGCTTCTCCTACCCAGGCTTCAGTACCATTGTCAAGTGTTCCAAGATTCATTGTATGCAAGACCCATTCATTCATGGGTGCTACTCTGATCTTCTAAGGCCCAAGGATCTGTTTGCACTCAATGTTGGCATTCTCATAAACCAAAGATTCAATTATTATACATCTAGCTGCTGGGTCAGTTACCCCTATTTGTACAGCCCTAGTTATTCTTGGCAAAAAGTCACTAAAAGGTTCTCTCTGACCCTGTTTAACCCCAAGATATGATTCAACTTTATTTTCTAGTTACTGAATCTTGTCCCAAACTTTTAAGCTGCTGTGCTAAATAGGGATAAGGTGTGGTCATCATAAAGAGCTTGTTCCTGAGGATCAGAGTAAAGTCCTTCACCTAGAATTTGATCTGGGGAAATCTCAAGTCCTATTGCACATCTTGTTGCTTTAAAATTCTCTCTTTCTCTTTAAAAATGCACCTCCAAAGTAATTGATGTATACTTTCTAGGACTGCTGAGATTAACTGAGCCCAATCTTGAGGCATTGCTTTGATAAGGAAAGCTTGGGTTTTGACCATTTCCCTAACAAAGGATGAATGTAATCCATAATCTACATTTGCATGTTTAATTTCCTTTAGAACAGTCATATGTATGGACTCCCATGTATATTCTTTGACAACCTTAGGGTATTTGGGGCCAGATACTTTTTCTCCTGTTATTACTGGAAAGGCAGAACTCTGGGGAAGCTATTCCAGAGATTTTTATGTACTGAGGAGCTTAAATTTTGTCTTTGTACTTTTGTTCCTTGTCTTCAAATCCGGTAATTTTCTCAATTTTTAAAAATCTGTTTACTACTGCCTTTTATAATAGCCAGACTCCTGTCCAGTGTTCTGTTCTAATGCCCTCATAGAGGATTCCAAGTCATGAATTCTGTCCAGTAGAAATAATGTCTCATTCTTGGACATAATCTTTATAGCATGCATATTACCTTCTTATAGAGACATTCTATAAATCTGTCACAATCCTTTGACAGAGTCTGATTAATACATTCAACAGTGCAAATTCTCTCAAATAATGTTTCAACATCCATGGTCATTGATTGGGTTTTATGTGCCAAATTGGCTGTTTCCTTCTCCAGACTGCTAAATCTTTCTTTAAATAAATTATTATCAGTCTGTACCATTTCCAAAAGTATCTCAGTTGACTGAGTTTCATTTTTTAAATTGGTCATATCTTTCAGATTTCCAAACTCTTCCCTGAGAAGTGTGGTTTCAGTCTAAAAAGATTGTACGATTTCTAAAAATGCCTCTTTTTTAGCCCTACCATCAAACCATATTTTTACAAAAAAAACATATTGAGGACAAGACTAATGCCCTGAATCAGAAATAGTGATTCAGAAGGGACATCATATAAGTCTTGTAAAACCTCACACATGCTGTAGGTAAAGAGGCTATTGAAACCTTGGACGATTAGGTTGTCTAATATTAAAATTATCAACATTAAATTAAATTAAATTTTAAATTAACAACATTATGATCTATATTTAGGATACTAAATTTTACCTGTGTTTTAATTAGCTGGATTAACTGCAATAACCATTACCTGCCTGTCTGTGTCATAGGCCACCTATAAAACTAACCCAGTGAGGCATAGTGGTGCAAGTGAATTCACATGGCTGGTCTGAAATCTGATTTTAGAGTGAAATGCTGAAAGATAAATCACAGACTGTGTGCTCTGCGAATGTCTTTAGTGCAGTGGAATAGCCAAAACAAACAAATCATTAGAAATCCATAGAAAAACAGGCTCAGAACAGGAAATTCTGTCTCACCCAGATTCCTGTGGTACACCCTGGTGGGTGGCAAGTGAGAGAGTTTGTGGGGACTTGAAGTCAGTTCAAGGCATGTAAAGAGAAAATATAAAGAATTGTGGCTAATTCATAACAAGAAAAGCCTCTGTGGGAGATTCTATATTGAATTTCTGGCTCCATGAACAAGCCGCAGTTGGCTGAGGGAGGGCTTGTGCCAAGCCAGGCACACTCTGAGTTGGCAGCATGCAGTCAAGCCTGGGAGTTCTAAAACCAAATGTTGGGCACCAGATGTAGGCATAAGTCACAAAATAATCTCACACCAGTTATGATTACGATTAATAAAAGGGTTATTTATTTATGGAGAAAAAACATACAGATTACTGTCCTAGACAACCTGGCACAACCAGAAAAATAGAGTCTAGCAGCAGGTGCTGGAAGCCAGAGAGCAAGCACATGACTACTGCTGCTTTTGCAAGCAAAAGAAACCATGCCCTAGTGGGCTGGTATCTTAAAGTCTATTGAGTGAAGAAGCAGAATGTCCTCCCACAGCATCTGACCAATTATAAACATTTTTGGCAAAAGGATAGTTAACTAAATTTTATTCTGTAAGAAGATGAATTGTATTCCAAATATGTGTTTTAGAACTAGTTGAAATGGATTAACTTTGACCTATTCTCATTCATTAACTTTGAAATTATAGCACATCATATAAAAATTTGATTCCAAAATCAAGCACCAGTGATGCTGTGATAGAGTGCAATGCAGAAAACAAAAGTTATGCCACTTGAACTATGGCAGCAGTGGAATATAAAACAGTCCATTAAATTCCATTTATATATGGAGTTTATATCAAATTCAATACAGAATTCTGACATTTTTATATTAACTTGACTACCATGAGGCAAAATCTCTTTTCTAAAACATTTTTCTACACTGTTAAAAGCTGTCAAAATAGATTGACAAATATTATTTCTGCTATTATTATGAAATTTGAGGGTACACAATACTTCTAATCTGAAGATCAATAATGACAGTCACTGAAGGTGTAACTTCTCCCTCTTTAATCTGGAGCAATATATATATAAATCAAGATATTTAACAGAAAATAAAGCAGACCACATGGTGAGCATTATGCAGCTCCATGATATGTTTCATTTCTTCAAGAAAGACTGACATCAATTCTTAAAAGCTACTCTTCAGTGCTTTTGATTTGTGCCTGGAAATTCTAATCCTAATATGATCTAAATTCAAAGCCCTTTTTCTATGGGTAAGCTTCCTTAGGGTTGTGATTACAGACACTTTAAATGCCAAAATATGGGTTGACTTCTCTAAGAACTTTCCCAGTTAACTTTGTCAAATTAACACAATCTAGGGGCTGGTGAGATGGCTCAGAGGTTTAGAGCACTGCCTGCTCTTCCAAAGGTCCTGAGATCAATTCCCAGAAATAACATGGTGTCTTATAACCATATGTAATGAGGTTTTCTGCCCTCTTCAGGAAGAGACATGGTCAGTCATCCTCATCAACATAGACCATGAATCTCAATGTGGACAAGTTAAACAGAACCAAAATATATGGGATGCTCATGAATACTTCAGTTTTGTCAGAGTATACACTTCATTCATTCAGAGCCATCTGAAGAGGGTATCTCAATTTAGGGATGGGGTATGTCTATGACATATTGTATTGATTAGCTGATGTAGTAAGATATAGCCCATTGTGGGCAGTACCATTCTTTGGCCATGTGATCCTGGGCTGCATAAGAATGCTAGTTAACCATGACCCTGTGTAGGTGGAGACTACACTTTTATTTTCTGGTCACCTAGACCAAGATAATTACACAAAACTATATTAATTATGACACTGGCTGATAGATCTGGTGTATTTCTAGCTAGCTCTTGCACCTTAAATTAACCCATTTTTATTAGTCTATGTGTTACCATGTGGCTGTGACTTACCAGTAAGCTTCTTGTCTCTTTCTCCTTTGGCAGCTACATAGAATATGCCTTTCTTCTCTTTACATTCAGTTTAGCTTCCCCCTCCCTATATTCTCTTCTGCCACAGGCAAAAGCAGATTCTTAAAAAAGTCAATGGCAGTAAAACATATTCACAGCATGCAGAGGGGAATTCACCATCATCTCCTCTTTTCTGTCTAAATGAAATGGAAGGTTTTAATTTTAATATAGTAAATTTACATGTAACATAACATATATCAAACAAGAATTATACTTTCAATAATTCTTTGTGAGTTTAAAGTTTTATATCTAATTTATCTTTTAAAACAAACAACTAGGGAACTGTAATTGTAACTCTCTGATGGAGAAAAGTCATCTGTCTATTGGTTAATTAATAAAGAAAACTGCTTGGCCTGATAGGTCAAGAACATAGGTAGGTGGGGAAGACAGAACAGAATTCTGGGAAGAAGAAGGCAATGAAGTCATGACTTTCCTCTCCGAGACAGACACTATAGTTCTCTCCAAGATGGATGCAGATTAAGATCCTTTCTGGTAAGCCACTACCTCTTGGTGCTAACAAATTAATAAATATGGGTTAAAGCAAGATGTGAGAATTGGCCAATAGGAGGCTGAAACTAGTGGGCCAGGCAGTGTTTAAAAGAATACAATTTGTGTGTTGTTATTTTGGGTATAAAGCTAGCCGTGCAGGAGCCGGGTGGGAATGCAGCCTGCCATTTTTTCTATAACTCTCTAGTCTTCAACTCCATCAAAGACTCCAGAAGAATATAATATTAGATCTAAGTAAACTGGAAGTAGTTTTGAAAAAATTTCCAAAGTTCTAGAAATGACAGAGACAGTTCACTTCCTGGACAGATAACTAAATTCTTTTGTAACATTGAACTATCCATCTTTAGTCTATAGACCCCAAATATCTGGCAAATATTTCAGTGAAGCAGGAAATTTGAAAGACTCTTTTGACCATAATGGAAGTTTCTCAGTCACTTTCTTTGTGTCCTGCAGAATGTGACAACAGATTCTTTCATGAAGCAGGAAACCTGAAGGACTGTCTCACCTTCTTTTGTCAAGGTCAGCAGTAAATTTTCTGTGTGTCATGCATGTTCAGTTTATATAGCAATCCTGGCAAGAGCAGTTTCTTGCTGAAATAACACTGTCACATTGAAGGCCATTTGTAAGCAGAAGCTGTACTTTAATTTTCTAGTCACTCAGAGCAGAATAATCACAGAAAACTATACTCATTACAAGACTGTTCAGTGATGGCTCAGGCATATTTCTAGCTAACTCTTACATCTTAAATTAACCCATTTTGAGAAGTCTATGTATTGCCATATGACTGTGGCTTTTCCAGTATAGTTCTGGCAACTTTTTCATTTGGCAGCTACATGGCATCTGCCTGACTCTGCCTTCTTTCTTTCTGTATTTATTTTAGTTGTCCTGCCTACCTATATTCTGCCCTGCCTTAGGCCAAAGCACTTTCTTTATTAGCCAATGGTAATAAAACTTATTCAAAGAGGGGTATCCTGAGAGTAGGTGAGCTAGCAAGCAGTTTTTTCTTGGTTTCTGCTTCAAGTTCTTTCCCTGAATTCCAACAATGATGGATTATGACCAGAAAACGTAAGCCTAATAAATCTTTTGCTCCCTTTCTTTGTTAGGGTTTCTACTGATGTAAAGAGATGACATGACAACAGCAACTCATATAAAGTAAGGCATTTAATTGTTTCGGCTCACTTACAGTCCAAAAGTTCAGTCCATTATCATCATATAGAAATATGCAAGCAGTCAGGCAGATATGGTTTTTGAACTTAGAGTTCTACATCTTGCAGGATAAAGGAAGTGAATTGAGACACTGGATGTAGCTTGAGCATATAAAAGACCTCAAACACTACCTTCACAGGGACACACTTCCTCCCAAAAAGCTATACCTACTGAAACAAAGATAGACCTTCTAATAGTGTTACTTCCTATGAACTTGTAAGGATCAATTACATTCAAACTAATACACTCTTCTATGATGACTTTAGATAATTTGTTTTATCACAGTAACAGAAAAGAAACCAGAACATACTTGTTTTTTGAATTAATTTATTTTTTATTGAAAATTTCCACCTCCTTCCCTCCTCCCTCCCACTCTCCCTCCCTCTCCAGTCCAAGGAGCAGTCAGGGTTTCCTACACTATAGGAAGTCCAAGGTCCTCCCTGAAGAAATACTTGTTTAAATTTTTTTTTTTAAAAAAAATACAGAGAACACAAAACTGAGTGATTCATGAGCACAGATGAATCACAATGGGCTACCTACATAATATTTTTACTTTGTGGAAATAAGAGGCAGTTTTTGAACTTTTCTGAATAATCAATACTTGCATATTATGCAAAAACTTATCAACCAAAAAGAAGAAAAATATTTCCCTTTATCTTTTTGTAACCACAGTTCTATCTCAAGTAGTAATAGCTATTTGCTTCTTTTTTGGCTTTCCAAATTTAGTCTACAAATGTATTCAAAGTTGTCTGTAAGTTTTATTATTAAGTTCTTTTCTTCTTGTGCCCAAAGTACTATAAAATGTATATGATTTTATATCTTCCTTTTTCACATAAGTATAATTGAACTTTCTGAATCACAACATAGTCATTTTTCTAATATCCCATCATAGATTCAGAGACTTTCAGTGAATTAACTATTTCTCTGGTAAATAGCACTTAGTACTGCCCATCTTACGGTGTCAATAGCAATTCTGAAACAAATCAGAACACATATATCTTGCTTACTTGTAGTTTTGAGTAAATTTTCAAATATGGGACTCTTGTGGTATGTATACAGTGAATACATGTGCTTTACATATGAAATAATGATTAGTGCTCCAAATGTCTCTCAAGCTATCATCTATAAGCCATACGTTGCTGGTTATTTAGGTAATATGTAAGATTAAAAAGCTATTATTAAGTCTTTATTACATCAACTCAAAAATAATCAGCCCACCTTTATACAGAGATAAATGGACTAAGAAGGATATCAGAGAAGCTTCACATTTTATGAAAGTCACAGATAGCATAAAATATCTTGAAGTAACTCTAACCAAACAAGTGGAAGTCTTGTATGGCAAGAACTTTAAATCTTTAACAAAAGTAATTGAAGGAGGCACCAGAAAGTGGAAAGATCTCCCATGCTCTTGGGTGGTAGAAATAACATAGTAAATATGGCAATCTTATCAAAAGCAATTTACAGATTCAATGCAATGTCCATCAAAATTTCAGCAAAATTCTTCATAGGCCTTGAAGGAACAGTACTCAACTTTGTATGGAAAAGCAAAAAAAAAAAAAAAAAAAAACCAGGATAATCCAAATAATCATGTACAATAAAAGAACTTCTGGAGGCATCACAATATCTGACTTCAAACTGTACTACAGAACTACAGTATTGAAAACAGCCTGGATATTGACATAAAAGCAAATCAAAGACCTAGATATTAATCAACACACCTTTGAACATCTGATTTTTGACAAAGAAGCAAAAATATCAAATGGAAAAAAGAAAATATATTTAACAAATGATGTTGGCATAACTGGATACCAACATGTAGAACAATGAAAATAGACCCATATCTATCACAATGCTCAAAACTCAAGTCAAAATGGGTCAAACGCCTCAAAATAAAGCCAGCCACACTGAACCTTACTGAAGAGAAAGTGGGAAGTTCACTTGAATGTATTGTGACAGGAAACCACTACCTAATCTTATAAAGCTTATACCTTAAGAATAGCTGTTAATGAGTCAATATATAACCAAAGGATTGTGATATTAGTGACAATAAAGCATTCATTAAATGTTTGCTTTCCTTCTGTCCGATATCCAATGGCTCTTCTGACAAGAGACAGATTCGGAATTTTACTTTAATAAGTATGCTTGAGAATAGGACAGGAGAAAACTGCACTCCAACTCCAAAGCCAGCTTTAACCTTTAACCAGACTGGGATTTAAAAAAAAGACTACCTGGATTTTATGTCTGTAGACAATAGAAGAAGCAAATATTTGGAAAAATTTATAATTTTTTTGACAGGATTTCTTTATGTTGCTTTGTTGTCTGTCCTGAAACTGGTTCTTGTAGACCAGGTTGGTCTTGAACCCACAGAGATCCATCTGTCTTTGCCTCTTGAGTGCTGTTATTAAAGGCTTGTGCCACCACTACCTGGCTGATTTATAAAGTTTTATCCTGTTGGAAATATGATATACTAATAGGCCAATTTACTTTTTATCTTGAGACCTTTTTTGGATGATTTACTCTTTTTCTTCAGATGTCACATTTGTTCAGTGATCTTTGAATTTCTTAACTGGATACATCTATTCTCCTGAAAAACCCTTCGCTGACACTAATTTTTGGAAGATTATTTTTGGCAAATTATATCTCATCAAATGAAAAATGTTTGTTAGCTTTATAGATTAGTTTAGATTAAATGACTATGGCTTTTAATGAACTACCGTGTCTTCTAATTAAGAGGAATCTCTTGTTCAAATTGAATCTTTATCAATTTTCAAGATATCTGTAGCTTTTCTTCTCCTGTGAAAATAAAACTAAAATGCTTCTCCAACATAACACATGGCCTGGTTTCCATTCTGAGGCCAGTATATCTTTAAAATATATCAGCTGATTTTTCTTCTATCATTTTTTTCAGCAGTTAGAAAATTCAAAGTTAATAAAATATTATGCAATATATTTCTGGGGGTATTTATCATCCTTTTCTGTTTATTTAATATATCATTTACAATTCAGTTTGAACTTTTTATAACTGCCTGCCCTGTAAGATTCTGTGAAATACCTTTAATGTGCTTTAGTTTACAGTAAGCAAAAAAAAAGTTTCATTTTTTAGAGGCATATGCTGGAACACTATCTGTCTTTATTTGTACAGCAATAACCATAATGGCTATAACTCCTAGCAAATGCATGTTTACTAAATTAAACTTTTCCAAACTCAAAGCAATTGCCCATTGAAAACCTAAATAGGTGTAGTGTACATATTTTAGCTATCCAAATTCTACAAATTTTAACATATTCATCTGCTATATTTCATTCCTTTGAGTACCCTATGAGTTATTTCCTACAGGTAGTGGTGTTTGCTTATGTAAAGAACAAGTAGGACATTTTTTATAATTTCCTCACTTTGTTGATGGAGAAGTCATTTTTACACCTTTGCTATTGACATAATGTTTTCTATGAAATTCTGAGACATTCAGCACTTTTCAAATTAACAATTGATCTTGTTCTGTATGATATTGTACTTGAGAACCTGTCAGACTTCTATGGGCTCAGATGTGTGTTGTGTACGTGGATTACTGTCTATTCATGATTACATCCTATAACTGAATAAATAATGAAGTCAATTCTATATGATCTGGCATAAATTTAGCAGTTTCATTAGGCAAAACAACTATGCATATTGCAAATCATTACTTATGCAGGAGGTTTTTTTTAGAATCCCTTAGTATCAATGTAATCCATCATATAAATAAACTGAAAGAGAAAAACATATGAGCATTTCATTGGATGCTGAAAAAGCATTCAACAAAATCCAATACCCCTTTATAATAATGGTCTTGGAGAGATCAAGGATATAAAGAACATATCAAAATATAATAAAAAATATACAGCAAGCTGTCAGCCAACATCAAATTAAAAGGAGAGAAATTTCACTTAAATTAAGAGCAAGCTAAGACTGCCCACTGTCTAAACATTTTCAACACAGTTCTTAAAGATTTGACTATAGCAAGAAGACAACAAAAGATCAAAGGATTCAAATTAGAAAGAAAGAAGTCAAACTTTTATTACTTGGAGATGATATGATAGTATATATAAGTGACTCCAAAAATTCTAGCAGAGAACTCCTACAGCTGATAAACACCTTTAGTAATATTGCAACTCAAAAAATCATTACTCTCCTATATACAAATGGTAAAGAAGCTGAGAAGGAAATCAGAGAAACATCACCTTTTACAAGAGTCACAAATAACATAAAATATCTTGGGGTAACAATAACCAAAGAAGTGGAGGACCTATTTGACAAGAACTTTAAGTCTTTAAAGGAAGAAAATGAAAAAGGTACCAGAAAATGGAAAGATCTCCAATGCTCTTGGAAAGGTAAGATCAACATAGTAAAAATGCCAATCTTACCAAAAGCAATTGATACATTCAATGCAATCCCCATCAAAATTCCAATGCAATTTTTCACAGACCATGAAAGAACAATAATCAGCTTCATATGGAAAAACAAAAAACCCAGGATAGTCAAAACAATCCTGTACAATAAAGGAACATTCAGAGCTACAGTAATGAAAACAGCTTGGTACTGAGATAAAAACAGAGAGGTTAGCCAATAGAATTGAATAGAAAATACGGATATTATTCAAACACCTATGAACACCTGATTTTTTTTGACAAAGAAGCTAAAATTTTGTAATGGAACAAAGAAATTATCTTCAAGAAATGGTGCTGGCAAAACTGGATATTAATATATAGAAGAATGAAACTAGATCTATATCTATCCCCATGCACAAAACTCAAGTCTAAATGGATTAAAGACCTCAATGTAAATCCAAAAACACTGAATGTGATAGAAGAGGAAGCAGATAGTAGTCTTTAATGCATGGGAACATGGAGATTACTTCCTAAATATAATGCAAAGTAACAAAGACATTAAGAGAAACAATAAATGAATGGGACCTCCTGAAACTGAGAAGCTTCTGTAAAACAAAGGACACTATCAATAAGACAAAAAAGCAGCCTACTGAATGGGAAAAGATCTTCACCAACCCTACATCAGACAAATGACTGATCTCCAAGACATAAAGAACTCAATAAAAATAACCCAATTAAAAATGGGGTACAGAACTAAACAGAGAAATCTCAACAGAAGAATCTCATATGGGCAAAATATACTTAAGAAGATGTTTAACATCCTTAGACATCAGGTAAATGCAAATCAAAACAACTCTGAAATACAATCTTACACTTGTCAGAATGACTAAGATAAAAAACACCAATAATAGCTTATGCTGGAAAGGATGCGGAGAAAGTAGAACACTCATCCATTGCTGGTGGGAATGTAAACTTGTACAAACAATTTGGAAACCAACATGGCAGTTTTTCAGAAAATTGGGAATTAATTTACCTCAGGATCCAGCAATAACACTCGGGCATATAAGCAAAAGATGCTTAATCCTACTACAAAGGCATTTGTTAATCTATGTTTGTAGCAACACTTTTTTTGTAACAGCCTGCACATGGAAACAACCTAGATGCCCCTCATCCAAAGAATGGGTAAAAATGTGGCACATTTACACATTAGAGTACTACTCAGTGTTAAAAAAAATGATGTCTTGAATTTCGCATGCAAATGGATAGAATTAGAAAACACTATTCTGAATGAGATAACCCAGACCTACAAAGATGAATATAGTATGTACTCACTCATAAGTGGATACTAGCTATAAACAAAGGACATTTAGCCTATAGTTCATGATCCTAGAGAAGCTAAGTAATAAGGTGAACCCAAAGAAAAACATATATAGACCAAACTGGAAATTGAAAATAGAAAAGATTGTCTGACAAAATTGGGAACATGGGAGTGGGGGAGAAGAGAGGGTGGAAGAGGGGGAAAAGAGAGGGTGGAAGTGGAGGTGAGAAGGGTAGGGGTGAGGAGAACTTGAGAAAGTGGGATAGTCAAGATGGAGAAAAGACAGACATGAGAACAAGGAAAGAGATATTGTGATTGAGGGAGCCATTATAGAGTTAGCAGAAACTGGCTCTAGAAAAATTCCCAGGAATCCACAAGGATGACCTCATCTAAGATCGTAAGAAATAGAGAATAGGGGGCCTGATCTTGACTTTCCCTGTAGTCAGACTGATCAATAGCGTAAATGTCAACATTGAACTTTCATCCAGAAACTGATGGAAAGAGAGGCAGAGACCCACATCAGAGCACTGAACTGAGCTCCCAAAGTCCAGTTGAAGAGTGGGAGAAATGAGAATATGAGCAAAGAGGTCAAGACCATGATAAGTTCACCCACTGAAACAGTCTACCTGAATTAAGGGGCACTCACCAACACTAGCCAGACTGGGAAGGAACAAGCATAGAACCTAACTAATCCATCTGAATATGGGTGACAGTTGCATGTCTGGGACAGACTGTGGTGCCACCAGCAGTGGCACCAGGATTTATCCCTACTGCATATACTGGCTTTTTGGGAACCTGTTCTCTTTGGATGAATACTTGCTCAGCCTAGATATAGTAGGGAAGGCCTTGGACCTTCCACAAAGCAATATGCCTTACCCTCTCTGAGGATTGGATGAGATGGTTTGGGAGAGTATGTGGAAGGAATGGAAAGAGGGGAGGGAGTGGGAACTTGGATTGGGATGCATAATAAAATTAAATTAAGAAATAAAAATAATAAAATCCCTTACCATGAGAATAACACATAATTATGAGTTTTGGAAAGAATCATAAGGGGTTTGATCGACTTACCTTAAATTTTCTGAATTGTCACCTGCCATTTCTGATTTATTTGCATCAGTATAGAATGTAAGAGTTCCAGTTATTGCTGTATCATGTAGAATGTGAGGAAGAATCCAGCTAGTTCTCTTTATCAGTTGAACTATCTGTCTTTTGGCATAGTTGTTAATATCTCCCAAAATGCAACCACAAGCTTTTTAATAGGTCACACACTGTTCCTAAATTTTGTCAACTTCATCATTATTAAAAGGTACTATAATTTCTGCTGGGTCTATTCATGTTACTTGATGAAGTGTCAATTTTCCTTTTATAATTATTTCAGAGAAGTTTCCCACTTAATTAAAAAATTGTTTTACTAAATTTATATTATAAAAATATCCACACTAAGATAATATCTTCCATATGCATTAAACTTTTTGTAAGGGAATGTTTGGAGGGTAATATAACCAAAATGCAGTTAAGATTTAGATCCACATCATCCACAAGTGCCTTCTGTAATTTTTCTTCAGTCAAAGTCAATTTTCTCTAAGTTTCAGCAGGTAATTCCCTGAGACTAATTAAGTCCTTGTCACCATCTAATATTATGTTTAAATTAATCATGTCATTGAAATATATCCCAATATGATCTGTAGATGGAATATGTTTCCTAACATTCTTTAGAAGTCTTTAAGAGTCTGCAATTGATCTCTCCTAATTTGCTTTCTGTGAGGCCTAATTTTTATAAATTATTTTGTAGCCTAAATAATTAATAGAATCTCCTCTTTGTATTTTTTTCAGGAAAAATTTGTAGTCCTCAAAAAGGGAAAACTTTTTTTAACTTCTTCAAGCATTATTTCTAATGTATCTACATTTGAATCAGTTTGTAAAATGTCATCCATGCCTAGTAAATGATAGACTCAGAAAATTGCTTATGTATCATTTCCAATGACTAAGGTACAAAATATTGGCACATTATGGGGCTATGCTACATTCCCTGTTGGAGAATCTTCTATTAATATTTTTAGAAGGCTAAAGATTATTGTAAGTAGGCATTGCAAAGGCATTTTCACTGTCTTTTTCTTATAAAGAAACAATCTTGTAAATCAATAAGTATAAAAAGCCATACTTTAGGCAACTGAAAAGTCAAAGGAATGCCAGACTGTAGAGAGACTGTTGACTGAATCACCTTTTGAACAGCACTTAGATCTGTCACCATTCTCCATTTTACAGATTTCTCTTTATCAACCAAAATGAGATTTGTTTAATGAATATTTAACAACAAATAACAGGAGAATCCCAAGTGCTGGTTGATTCTTCAATATGGTGAGCATCTAGTTTCTCTTGTACCAGCTGTTCTAAAGCCTGCAGTATCTCTACAGTTAAAGGTGTTTGCCTAACGCATACACATTTTTTATTAAAAATTTCCATGTCTTCCCCTCCTCCCATTTCCTTCCCTCTCTCCCCAATCCCCCTCCCTCTCCAATCCTAAGAGAAGTCAGGGTTTCCTGCCCTGTGAGAAATCCAAGGTCCTCCCCCCTCCATCCAGGTCTAGGAAGGTGAGCATCAAAACAGAGTAGGCACCCACAAAACCCGTCCATGCAGTAGAATCCAAACCCAGTGCCATTGTCCTTGGCTTCTTAGTCAGCCCTCATTGTCAGCCACATTCAGAGAGTCCGGTTTGATCACATGCTCCCTCAGTCCAAGTCTAGCTGGTCTTGGTGAGCTACCATTAGATCAGTCCCACCATCTCAGTAGGTGGACACACCCCTCACGGTCCTGACTTCTTTGCTCATGTTATCTCTCCTTTTGCTCCTCATTTGGACATTGGGAGCTCAGTCCAATGCTACAATGTAGGTCTCTGTCTCTATCTCCATTGATCACCAGATGAAGATTCTATGGTGATATACAAGACATCCATCATTGTGGCTATAGGATAAGGCCAGTTCTGTTACTCTCTCCTCTGCTGCCCAAGGAACAAACTGGGGACATCTCCTTGGTCACCTGGGAGCCACTCTAGAGTCAAGTCTCTTGTCAACCCTAAAATGGCTCCCTTAATTCAGATATATTCTTCCCTGCTCCCATATCCACTCTTCCTCCTTCTCAACCATCCAATTCCCCAAAGTTCTCCCCATTTTCCGCTTCTCCCATCTCTATCTCCATATCCACCTACCCCCACCCAAGCCCTACCCCCATGCTCCCAACTTTTGCCTGGAGATCTTTTCCAATTCCAATATCCAGGAGGATAACTATATGTTTTTCTTTGGGTTAACCTTGTTATTTACCTTCTCTAGGATCACAAATTGTAGGCACAATGTTTTTTATTAATAGCTAGAAGGCAATCATGTGTGAGTACATACCATATGCATCTTTTTGGGTCTGGGTTACCTCACTCAGGATAGTGTTTTCTATTTTTCACCATTTGCATGCAAAATTCAAGATGTCATTGACTTTTACCGCTGAGTAAAACTCTAAAGTGCATATGTGCCACACCTTCTTCATGATTCTTCTATTGAGGGGCACCTAGGTTGTTCCCAGGTTCTGGCTATTACAAATAGTGCTGCCATAAAAATAGTTGAACAAATGCTTTTGTAATATGATTGGGCATCTCTTGGGTATATTCCCAAAAGTGAAATTGCTGGATCCTGAGGTAGGTTGACTCTCAGTTTCCTGAGAAACCACCACACTGACTTCCAAAGTGGTTGCACAAGTTTGCATTCCCACCAGCAATGGATGAGTGTTCTCTTACTCCACATCCTCTCCAGCATATGCTATCATTGGTGTTTTAGATTTGAGCTATTCTGACATGTGTAAGATGGTATCTCAAAGTTGTTTTGATTTGCACTTCCCTGATTGCTAAGGAGGTTGAGCATGAACTTAAGTGTCTTTTGGCCATTTGAACTTCTTCTGTTGAGAATTCTCTGTTCAGTTCAGTACCCCATTTTTTAATTGGGTTAATTAGAGTTTTAATCTATAGTTTCTTGAGTTCTTTATATGTTTTGTGAATCAGACCTTGGTCTGATGCAGGGTTGGTGAAGATCTTCTCCCAATCAGTAGGTTGCCTTTTTGTCTTAATGACAGTGTCCTTGGTTTTATAGAAGCTTCTCAGTTTCAGAAGGTCCCATTTATTCATTGTTGCTCTTATTGTCTGTGCTACTGAGGTTATATGTAAAAAGTGGTCTCATGTAGACTACTTCCTACTTTCTCTTCTATCAGGGTCAGTGTGGTCAGATTAATATTGAGGTCTTTAATCCATTTGGTCTTGAGTTTTGTGCATGGTGAAAGATTTGGATCTATTTTCATTCTTCTACAAGTGGACATTCACTTATCCTAGAACCATTTGTTAAAGATGCTTTCTTTCTTCCATTGTATAATTTTAGATCCTTTGTCAAAAACCAGGTATTCATAGGTTTGTGGATTAATATCCGGGTCTTCAATTCGATTCCATTTGTCAACATCTCTGTTTTTGTGCCAATAGCAAGATGTTTTCCTTACTGTAGCTCTGTAATAGAGTTTGAAGTCAGAGACGGTAATGCCTTCAGAAGTACTTTTATTGTATAGGATTGTTTTGGATGCCAAGAAGAAGGTATATTCTTTTCTGTTTTGTTGGAATGTTCTATAAATGTCTGTTAAGTCCATTTGGTTCATTACATCTGCTAGTTCTCTTATTTCTCTGTTAAGTTTCTGTCTTGTTGACCTGTCCATTGGTGAGAGTAGTGTTGAAATCATCCACTATTAGAGTGTGGTGCTGGATGTATGCTTTGAGTTCTAATAATTTTTTTTTACACATGTGGGTGCTTTTATATTAAGGGAAGAGATATTCAGGATTGAGACTTCTTCCTGATAAATTGTTACTGTTATGAGTATAAAGTGTCCATCTCCATCTCTTCTGATTGAGTTTACTTTGAAATCAATTTTGTTAGATATTAATATAGCCACACCTGCTTGGTTCTTTGGTCCATTTGATTGGAAAACCTTTTTCCAACCCTTTACCCTGAGTTAGAGTCTGTCCTTGAGTTTGAGGTGTGTTTCTTGTAAACAGCAGAATGTTGGGTCCTGATTTCATATCCATTCTCTTAACCTGTGCCTTTTTATAAGTGAATTGAGACCATTGATATTAAGTGATATTATTGACCAGTGGTCGTTAACTCCGGTTATTTTTTCTGGTGGTAGTGTTTGTGTGTTTCCCTTCTTTGAGCTTGGCTGGTGGATGGTTGTCAGATGCTTGTGTTATTATGGGTGTTATTGGCTTCCTTGGTTTGTTGTTTTCCTTCTAGTCTTTTCTGTAAAGCTGGGTTTGTGGCTATGTATTGTTTAAATCTTTTCTTGTTTTCTCAATATCTTGTTTTTTCCCTCTAGGTTGAATGCAAGCTTTGCTGAGTATAGTAGTCTAGGCTTGCATCCATGGTCTCTTAGTGTCTGCGCACATCTATCCAAGACTTTCTGGCTTTCATGGTTTTCATTGAAAAGTCAAGTGCAATTCTGATAGGTTTTCCTTTATATGTTACTTGACCTTTTTCCCTTGCAGCTCTTAATATTCTTTCTTCATTCTGTATATTTTGTGTTTTGATTATTATATGGCGAGTGGACTTTTTTTTTTGTTTTGATCCCATCCATTTGGTGTTCTGTATGTTTCTTGTATCTTCATTGGAAGATCCTTTTTTCTTGCAAAAGATTTCTTCTATCATTTTGTTGAATATATTTTCTGCACCACTGAGTGATGGGGGGAGAGTGTGTAATTCTTCTTTTTTTACCCCTATTATTCTTAGGTTTGGTCTTTTCATGGTGTCCCAGATTTCCTGGATGTTTTGTTTTAAGAATTTGTTGGATTTGTCATTTTCTTTAATCAATGAGTTTATTTCCTCTATAGTATCTTCAGTGTCTGAGATTCTTTTTTCTATCCCTTGTATTCTGTTGGTTATACTTGTCTCTGTAGCTCCTGTTCATTTACCCAGATAACCCAATTAAAAAATGGGGCACTGAACTGAACAGAGAATTTTCATCAGAAGAAGTTCAAATGGCCAAAAGACACTTAAGGTCATGCTCAACCTCCTTAGCGATCAGGGAAATGCAAATCAAAACAACTTTGAGATATCATCTTACACCTGTCAGAATGGCTAAAATAAAAACCTCCAATGATAGCCTTTGCTGGAGTGGCTGTGGAGGAAGGGGTACCCTCATCCATTGCTGGTGGGAATGCAAACTTGTGCAACCACTTTGGAAATCAGTGTTTCAGTTTCTCAGGAAATTCGGAATCAACCTACCCCTGGACCCAGCAATACCACTCCTGGGAATATACCCAAGAGATGCCCTATCATATGACAAGAGCATTTGTTCAAGTATGTTCATAGCAGTGTTATTTGTAATAGCCAGAACCTGGAAACAACTTAGATGCCCTTCAATGGAAGAGTGGATGAAGAAAGTGTGGAATATATACACATTAGAGTACTACGCTGCGGTAAAAAAAAACAATGACTTCCAGCCTTCTCTCGGTTTGGTTTTTCTTGATTTTATTTTTCACGTCTTGAACTGTTTCCATTACCTTTTTGGTTGCTTTAATTTTTTTATTGTTTTTTTTTTTATTTTTGAGACAGGGTTTTTCTGTAGCTTTTGGTTCCTGTCCTGGAACTAGCTCTTGTAGTCCAGGCTGGCCTCGAACTCACAGAGATCTGCCTGCCTTTGCCTCCCGAGTGCTGGGATTAAAGGCGTGTGCCACCACCACCAGGCTTTGATTGCTTTTTTGTGGTTTTTTTTTTAGTATCTTTGAAAGATTTATTCATTTCTTCTACATTTTTGTTTGTCTTATCTGTTTCTTTAAAGCAGCTTTTCACATTCTGTTTAAGGTCCTCTATTGTTTTCTTTTTACTTATTTACTTATTTATTTTTCCATTAAAAATCTATATTTCCTCCCCTCCTCCCATTCCCCTCCTTCTCCTCCATTTTTCCTCCTCTCTCCCCCTCCCTCCTTAAGATAGGGCAAGGAACCATGACCTGTGGGAATAGCCTAGGGTCCGCCAATGCATGCATAAGAAACAAATCCCAATGCCTTTATCAATGGCTTCTCAGTCCGGCCCCCCTTGTCAGCCACATTCAGAGAATCTGGTTTGATTGCATCCTCATTCAGTCCTGGTCCAGCTTGCTTTAGTGAGCTCCCATTAGAACATGCGCACTGCCTCAGTGGGTCTACCAACCCCTCGTGGTCCAGACTTCCTTGCTCATCTTCTCCCTCCTTCTCATCAACTGGACCTTGCAAGCTCAGTTCGTTGCTCTGATGAGGGTCTCTGTCTTTATCTCCATCCATCGCCAGATGAGGATTCTATGGTGATATTCGAGATAATCATCAGTGTGATAGTGGCACCAGGCCAGTTCAGGCACCCTCTGCTCCATTACCCAAGCATCTAGCTGGGGACATCCCCATGGACACCTGGGCTCCCATTTAGATCCAAGTTTCTTGTCAACCCTTAAATGGCTCCCTTAATGTAGATATCTTTTTCCCTGCTCCTATATCCACCCTTCCTCCATCTCCACCGTCCCACTCCCACTAGCTCTCTCCAGTCTTTCCTTTCTCCCTTCTATCTCTCCCTCTCCCCTCCCCCCAATTAAATCCCGACCCCTACCCCCACCCCCATACTCCCAATTTTTGCTCAGCCATCTTGTTTGCTTCCAATTTCCAGAAGGATCTATATGTTTTTCTTTGTGTTCACCTTATTATTTGGCTTCTCTAGGCTTGCAAAATATATGCTTAATGTTCTTTGTTTATGGCTAGAATCCATTGATGAGTGAGTACATACCATATTCATCTTTTTGGTCTGGGTTATCTCACTCAGGATAGTGTTTTCTATTTCCATCCATTTCCATGCAAAATTCAAGATGCCATTATTTTTTTACCACTGAGTATTACTCTAATGTGTATATATTTCGCACTTTCTTTATCCATTTTTCCATTGAGGGACATTTAGGTTGTTTCTAGGTTCTGGGTTGATAGCCTCAGTGAAGGAGCAGGAACTATTCCTGGGCCAAGGACTTCAAAGAAAATAGGGCAGGTTGGGGGAGGCAGGGTCATGTGGAACAAATAGCCCCTGCAGCAGGAGTTGGATGAGCCCTGTGCTCCTTTCCCAGACCGTCTGCCCCAGGATGGCACACACTCCCGAGTCCTCAACACAAGAGCAGGAACTCCTGGTAGTCCAAGGATCCTGCAGACAAAAAGGGTGAACTTGGCGGGAGGGCAAGGTCATGTGGAACAAAGAAGCCCCTGCAGCAGGAGCTGGAGGTGCCCTGCACTCCCTTCCATGGACCTTCCACCTGGGCAGGCAGACACTCACCCCCCTGGGTGGATAGCCTCAGTGCAGGAGCAATAACTGTTCCTGGGCCAAACACCTCATAGACAATAGGGCAGGCTTGGGGGAGGCAGGGTTGTGTGGAACAAAGAAGCCAATGCAGCAGGAGCTGGAGGGGCCCTGTGTTCCTTTCCCAGACTGTCCACCCCAGGATGGCACACACTCACCAGTCTCTATGGATCTCCTCAGCACAAGAACAGAGACTCCTGGTAGTCCAAGGACCCCACAGACAAAACGGTGAACTTAATATTGTCTTTCTTTACATTGTACAATTTTAGATTTTTGGTCAAAATTAAGTGTTCATAGATGTGTGAATTAATATCCGGGTCTTTGATTTAATTCCAATGGTGCACCAATCTGTTATTATGCTAGTATCAAGCTGTTTTCATTATTGTAGTTCTATAATAGAACTTGATGTCAAGAATTGTGATTATTCCAGAAGTTCCTTTTTTGTACAGGATTGTTTTGGCTATCCTGGATGTTTTGTTTTTCTATATGATTTTCAGTATTGTTCTTTTGAGGTTTGTGAAGAATTGTGATAGGATTTTGATGGGGTTTGCATTGAATATGTAGATTAATTTTGGTAGGATTGTCATTTTTATTATGTTGATGCTACCTAGTCAAGAGCATGGGGGGGGCAGGATATCTTTCCATTTTCTGGCATCTTCTTCAACTTAATTCTTCTAAGACTTAAAGTTTTTGTCATACTGGTCTTTCACTTTTCAAGATATTTGGGACTATAGTGAAGGGTGATATTCCTCTGATTTCTCTTTTAGGCCGCTTTCCTCCATATAGAGGTGGGCTACTTTGTTTTGTTGAGTTGATCTTGTATCCTGCTACATTACTGGAGGTATTTATCAGTTTAGGAATTCCTTCATCAAATTTTTGGTGTCACTTATGTATACTAAAATATAATCTTCAAATAGCAAAAGTTTGACTTTTTACTTTACAATTTGTATCCCCTTGATCTCTTTTTTGTTGCTGTATTACTCTAGCTAAAACTTTGAGTACTTTGTAGAATACATAAGGACAGAGTAAACAGCCTTGTCTTGTTCTTGATTTTAGTAGAATTGCTTTGAGTTTCTCTGCATTTAATTTGATGTTCACTGTTGGCTTGCTGCATATTGCTGTTATTATGATTAGATGCTTTCCTTGTATCCCTGATCTCTCCAAGTCCTTTATCATGAAAGGATGTTGTATTTTGTCAAATGCCTTTTCAGAATCTATTGAGAAAATCATAAGACTTTTTTCTTTCAGTTTATTTACATGGTGGATTACATAGATAGACTTTTGTATATTGTACCATCTCTGCATCTTTTTGATGAAGCCAACTTGATCATGGTGGATGATTTTTTGATGTGCTCTTGGATTTGGCTTCCTGGTATTTTATTGAATGTTTTAGAATTAATGTTCATGAGGGAGATTGGTCTGTAATTCTGTTTTTAGTTGAGTCTTTTTTTTTTTTGATGGCACCAAATTGCAAAATATATTTATTTGTTTACAAAGTGTTTATGTTACATTTTCTAGTAACCCAATTCAATAAAAACCTTATGAAGGACCCTGGTCATGAAATACTGGAGTATAAATGTTATAAATTCATTACTGAAAAGATACGGTCTCCAAATCTCAACAATCGCAATGTTTTCAATTTGCTTACAAAAGGAAATGTTAATGGTTTGCTTTATCAACAGGCTTTTAAAATATATGTCATCACTTAAAATAGAAGAAAGAAGTAAAATAATTCTCAATTGGTGTGATTCAAGGACCAACCTATCGGATGCCACCACAGTGAAAGAGAAAAGAAGTCTATTTAAAAGCAAACATGGCTTTGGAGAGTCCATTACTTAATTTACTATTATGGATGCTTAAGAATAAAAGAATACAATTTTTTTGAAAAGAAATCGGATGAAGTTCTGGAAGGCAGCAGCTTGGGGAAAACGGTTCCCATTCTGATCAGCTCGCAGGAGCAACAGGGCCCTTGCCCACTAGCGTTCCGTGTAATTGCAACAGTGATGGGCTTCGGAGATCCTTAATAGTCTCAAAAATATATAATATAGTGTAATTTCTACCTAGCACTATAAAGAATGATGCATAAAATATAGCCAATCAAATTTTAAAAAAGTTTTCAGAAGAAGTACATGATTTTAATTCAAAAGGCATTATTTTTGAATAGAGGAAATATTGAAGCAATTTAAATTTTTTTCATTTGTGAACAATTAGAAAACACCCTCCCATTTCAACAATTACTCTTTAAATTCTCAAATCAATATGACACACTCCATTGGCATTCTTAAATCCTGAGGGAAGAGAAGACAGGAAGAAAAAAATGCATAGTGATTGACAACTTTGGATCAATTTGATGATTGTATCAATTTCAGATTCTCTGCTGACAATAGAAGCCTGATTGGACACCACTGACTTTATTCGGAAGTAGATGCAATATAATACACCTTGCAGTGCATTACTTGTTTGCGTTGATTGGATGAAAGACAGATTTCACACGGAGGAGAGTCTGTAGTTGAGTCTTTTTGTGTTTTGTGTATAAGCATGCCTATGGACTCATAAAGAGTTTATCAATGTTATTATGTTTCAGTTGTGTGGAAGAATTTGAGGAGTATAGGTAATAGCTCTTCTTCGACATTCTGGTAGAATTCTGCATGGAAACCATCAGGTACTGTTTTTTTTTTTTATTTTTTATTTTATTTTATTTTATTTTTGGCTGGGAGGCTTTTGATGACTGCTTCAATTTCCTTACAGGATATAGGTCTCTGTAAATTCTTGGTCTGGTTTTGATTTAACTTTGGTATGTGGTACCTATCCATTAAAAAAATCCTTTTACTTTTTTTTTTTTGAGACAGGGTTTCCCTGTAGCTTTGGAGCCAGTCCTGGAACTAGCTCTTGTAGACCAGGCTGGTCTCAAACTCACAGAGATCTGCCTGCCTCTGCCTCCCAAGTGCTGGGATTAAAGGTGTGCTCCACCAGTGCCTGGCAAAAATTCTAGTTCTTTTTTGTTTTTGTTTTGTTTGTTTTTGTTTTTGTTTTTTGAGACAGGGTTTTGCTGTAGTTTTAGAGCTTGTCCTGGAACTAGCTCTTATAGTTGAGGCTGGCCTCAAACTCACAGAGATCTGCCTGCCTTTGCCTCTTATATCCTTCTGGAGTCTTTAATGGAGACAGCAAAAAGTTATACAATTTCCTCCATGTCTATTGGTATATCCTCCTTTTTATTTCTGATTTTATCAATTTGGATGTACTCTCTCTGATTTTTAATTTGTTTGGATGATGTTTTTTCTATCTTTTTGATTTTCTCTTTGTTTTATTTATTTGTCATATTGTTTTCCTTGTTTCTATTTTTTTCAATTTTTGTTCTCTATTTGGTTATTTCCTATTGTCTTCTCCTCCTGGGGGAGTTTGCATCTTTGCATTCTAGAAATTTGAGGTGTGCTGTTACGGCATTAATGTGAGATTTATTTACTTTCTTCATGTAGTCAATTAGTGCTGATATTTTTTTTTATCATTGTTTCAAAGTGTCCTATAGATTTGGGTATGTTGTGAATTCATTCTTGTAGAATTCTAGGAAGTTTTTACTTTCTTTCTTTAATTCTTCCTTGACCCAGTAGTAATTCAATTAAACACTTGTGGGAGGCTGCTTGTTGGTTTCTGACTGCTCAGCCCTGAAATAACTACATAGAAACTATATTAATTAAATCACTGCTTGGACCATTATCTCTAGCTTCTTATTGGCTTACTCTTACATCTCAGTTTAACACATTTTCATTAATCTGTGTATTGCCATATGCTTGTAGCTTACAGGGTAATGTTCCAGCATCTGTCTCCGGTAGGGCTACATGGTTTCTCACTGACTCCACCTTCTTTCTCACAGCATTCAGTTTAGCTCTGTTCTGCCCTGCTCTGCTATAGACTCAAAGCAGTTTATTTATTTATTAACCAATCATATTCACAACATACAGAGAAGAATCCCATATCAAGCACTGTTCAATTTCAATGAGTTTGTAGGCTTTCTCCAACTAGTGTTGCTGTTGATTTCAAACTTTAAGCCATGGTAATCCCATAAGATACAGGGTGTTATTACAATTTTTTCTGTATCTGTTGAGGTTTCCTTTGTTATTAATTATGTGGTCAATTTTAGAGAAGGTTACATTAGGTGCTGAGAAGAAGGTATATTCTTTACTGTTTGGGTGAAATGCCCTAAAGATGTTTGTTAAGCCCACTGGAGTCATGACATCTTAGTTTGCTCTCTTATTTCTTCTTTAATTTTCTGTCTTGTAGATCTCTCCATTGGGGAGACTGGGGTATTGAAGTCTATTACTGGTTTGATGTGCAATTTAAGGTTTAGCAATGTTTCTTTTACATATGTGGGTGCTCTTGCACTTGGGTCTTAGATGCTTAGGATTGAGTCTTCATCTTATCGAATTTTTCTGTAATGAGTATCAGGTGTCCTCCATATCTTTTGGTTGATTTTTGTTTGAAATCTACTTGTCTCTTAGGTCCATTTGGTTGGAAAACCTTTTCCCAACCATTTATTTTGAGGTAATATCTGTCTTTGAGATTGAGATTTTTTTTATTCAGTAGTAGGATGGATAATGTATTTGTATCCACTTTTTATAAGTGAATTGAATTCATTGATATTAATATATATTAATGACCTGTGATTGTTAATTTCTTTTATTTTTGGTGTTATTGCTTTGTGTTTCCCTTCTTTTGGGTGTGTTGGTGTTAAGTTATCAATTGCTGGTGTTTTGTGGTTGGAGTTAACTAACTTGATGGCATTTTTCTTCTATTTCTTTCTTTGATGCTGGGTTGTGTAAAGGTATTGTTTAAATCTTTTGTTGTGGAATGTCTTATTTTCTCCATCAATGATGATTGAAAGCATTTCTGGGCATAGGAGTCTGGGCTTGCATTCATGTTCTTTTAGTGTCTGCAGCATATCTGTCCAGGACCTTCTGGATTTCATTGTTTCCATTGAGAAGTTAGATGTATTTATTATAGGTCTGCTTTTATATGTTACTTAGCCTTTTTCCTTTGCAGCTCTTAATATTCCTTATTTTGTATGTATAGTACTTTGATTATTATATGGTGAGGTGGATTATTTTGGCCCAGCCATTTTTCTTTTTTTTCTTTTTTCTTCTTTTTGGTAAGCTTTTTGTACCTTCATATGTAGATCCTTCTTTAGGTTGGGAAACTTTTCTTCTATAATTTTGGTGAATATATTTTCTGTGACTTTGAGCTAGAGTTCTTTTTCCCTATTATATTTAATATTTGCATGCAGTCCAAAATTTTTTGGGTAGTTTATGTTGAGAATTTATTGGATTTTAACATTTTCTTTAACCAATGAATCTATTTTCTCTATCATACATTCAATGACTGAGATTCTCTCTCCCATCACTTGTATTCTTTTGGCTATGCTTGCATTCATTTTCTGAGACTTTCCATTTCTAGAGTTCCCTCAGTTAGTGTTTTCTTTCTTTTTTCTATTTCACTTATCAAGTCTTAAATGATTTGCTTTGCCTGTTTGATTGATTTTTCTTGTTTATTTTAAGAGAGTTTTTGCAATCTGTACCTCTCTATTCTTAGAATGCAATTAGACCTCTTCCATTTTATGTTTGTCTTTTCCTCCATTTCTTTAAAAAAAATTTCGTTTCCTCTTTGAGGATCTTTATTAGCTTAATAAAGCCATATTTAAGGTCATTATCTTCTGCTTCTCCTGGGTTAGGGTCATCAGATATTCCTATTGTATGACCACTGAGTTCTTGTGTTACCATGTTGCTTTTTAGGTTGTTGAATAAATTTTTCCATTCGTGCCTACCCACCTCTTTTCCAATGGCTGTTAGCAGTGTGTTTGTCTCTTTGTCCAATGCTTGTAGGCAGTGTTTGTATCTCAGGGAGCTGCTGAGGTCTCTGGGGATGTATGGGTGGTGGGTTGGAGTAGGACATGTAGGTTATAAGGTTGGGCCAATGGGGGTATTAAAGCAACCTCTCTGCAGGTGACTTGCCTGTTGTCCTGCTTGTAAAGATGATATAGGTTGGAGAGGGGACTGCAATTTTTTAAAAGTTCCTAAGGCCTAGAGACTGGGCTATGCAACTGAAGAGCTAATCATTCATTGCTTGTTCCTCTGTGTGAAGTCACAGCCTGTGTATCAGGGAGCCTCTGAGGTTTTGGGAGATGGGTAGGTTAGGAACAAAATAGGTTTAATAGTTTACAAGGTCCAATAGATGGGGGATGTTGGAGCAGCCTACTAGCAGAATGCTTGCCAGCTTGCTGACTAGTGAAGATAAGGCAGATGGGAGGCTTCTGGGGTTTTGCTTTAGTATCAAGGACTCAGAGACTGTCATATGCAGCTGGGCAGTTGATCATTCATGGCTTGGTCTGCTCTGTGCAGTTGCAGTATGTCCCTCTCTATTCTTAGAATGTAATACTGTAATTAGGTCTCCATTAAAATCTTCTGTCTGGATTTGAGTACCTCTGTGATGAGTTTTATTTGGTTTTTCTAAGGAATGTATCTCAAGACTCAGATTAACCAACATTTTTTAGTGATAATACAAAAATAATAAAACTGATAATGTTTACAATTGACAATATATTAATCACATCTAAAATATATATTCTTTCAGTTCATCATTACATTTTTTTCCATTTAAACACTGGCCTATTAGTTCCAACTTCTTATTCAATAATTCTTACATCTTAACCAATTATCTATTAATCTGTGTATTGCCACGTGATTGTGGATTACTGGCAGGATTTTAACCAGGATTCATCTCAGGCAGGAGATCTATGGTGTCTGCCACTCTGCCTTTCTTCCCAGCATTCAGTTCTGTCTACTCTACCTACCTAATTTCTGTCCTATCAACTTGGTCAAGGCAGTTTTTTTATTCATTATCCAATAAAATCAACACACATACAGAAGAAATGCCTACACTGGTACTTTATGAATTTGTTCTATGAATTTTTTCCTTAGGAGTGTTTTCTTTTAAGATAATATCTCACCCCACCTGGCAGTAGCGGTGCACACCTTTATTTTTCTTAATTCTTATTTGTTTATAAATAATACCATTCAATATTTCCACTTCCTCCCCACCTCCCATTTCCCTCCTGCTCTCCCACTCACCCTCCCCGTGCCCCCTCCGGTCCTAAAAGAGGACAAGGTACCCTGCCTTTTGGGAAGTCCAAGGGCTTCCACCCTCCATCCAGGCTTAGGAAAGAGTGCATCCAAATAGAATAGGATTCCAAAAAGCCAGTACACACAGTTGAGAAAAATCCTAGTGCCATTATCATTGGCTTCTCAGTCAGCCACAATTGTAAGCCACATTTAGAGAGTCCAGTTTGATCACATACATGCTCGTTAAGTCACAGCCATCCTTCTGCTTTTCAACTGGACCTTGGGAGTTCAGTCCAGTGCTTCAATGTGGGTCTCTAACTCTATCTCCATCTGTCAATGAAGAAAGGTTCTATGATGATATTCAAGATAGTCATCAGTCTGATTATGGGACAAGACCAGTTCAGGCACCCTCTCCTCTACAGCCCAGCATCCTAGCTGGGGACATCCCCATGGACACCTGGAAACCCCTCTAGAGCCAGGCCTCTTGCCAACCCCAAAATGGTTCCCCTAATTAAAAAATCTTCTTCCCTGCTCCCATATCTGCCCTTCCTCCATCTCAATCAAGCTCTTTACAATCCTTCCCTTCTGCTTTTTCTGTCCCCCTCTCCCCTTCCCCTCACCCCACACTCACCCTTATGCACACAACTTTTTTCCTGGCAATCTTGTCTGCTTTCAGTTTCCAGGAGGATCTATATGTGTTTTTCCTGGGTTCACCTTATTATTTGGCTTCTCTAAGATCACGAACTATAGGCTCAATATCCTTTGTTTATGGCTAGAATCATTTTTTTGCATTTTTTAATTTTTACTTAAAAATTTCCACATGCTCCCCTCCTCCCATTTCCCTCCCCCTCCCCCACCCCCCTCCTTCAGTTCAAAGAGCAGTCAGGGTTCTCTGCCCTGTGGGAACTCCAAGGTCCTCCCACTCCATCCAGGTCTAGGAAGGTGAGCATCCAAACAGACTAGGCTCCCACAAAGCCAGTATATTCAGTAGGATCAAAACCCAGTGCCATTGTCCTTGGCTTCTCAGTCAATGGCTAGAACTTTTAATGAGTGAGGATATATCATATTCATATTTTTGAGTCTGTGTTATCTCACTCAGGATAGTGTTTTCTATTTTGATCAATTTGCATACAAAATTCAATATGTCTTTACTTTTTACTGCTGAGTAGTACTCTAATGTGTACTTTCTTTATCCATGCTTCCATTGAGGGTTATCTAGGTTGTTTCCAGGTTCTGGCTATTACAAATAATGTTACTATGAACATAGTTGATCAAATGCTTTTGAGGTTTGATTGGGCATCTCGGGGGTATATTCCCACTAGATCCTGAGGTAGGTTGACTCCCAATTTTCTGATAATTTGCCACACTCATTTCCAAAGTGGTTGCACAAGTTTGCCTTCCCACCAGCAATGGATGAATGTTCTTATTCCACATCCTCTCCAGGATAGGCTATCATTGGTGTTTTTTTATTTTAGCCATTCTGACAGGTATAAGATGGTATTTCAAAGTTGTTTTGATTTGCATTTCCCTGATACCTAAGGAAGTTGAACATGTCCTTAAGTATCTTTTGGCCATTTGAACTTATGTTGAAAATTCTTTGTTCAGTACCAAATATTTAAATTGGGTTACTTAGGATGTTAATATCTAGTTTCTTGAGTTCTTTATATATTTTGGAGATCAGACCTTTGTCTGATGTGGGGTTAGTAAAGATTTTCTCCCATTCTGGAGCTTACAGAAGCTTCTCAGTTTCAGGAGGTTCCATTTATTAATTGTTGTTCTTATTATCTCTGCTACTGGGGTTATACATAGGAAGTGGTCTCCTGTACCCATGTATTGCAAGCTACTTTCCACTTTTGCTCCTATCAGATTCAGTGTTGTCAGAATTATATTGAGGTCATTAATCAATTTGGACTTGAGTTTTGTACATGGTGATAGATATGGATCTATTTTCATTCTTCTACAGGTTGACATCCAGTTATGATAGCACCATTTGTTAAAGATGCTCTCTTTCTTCCATTGTATAATTTTAGATCCTTTCTAAAAAATCTGGTGTTCATAGGATTGTGGATTAATATTCATATCTTCAATTTGATTCCATTGGTCAACGTCTATTTTATGCCAATACCAAGCTGTTTTCATTACTGTAGCTCTGTAATAGTGTTTGAAGTCAGTGAAGGCAATGCCTCCGGAAGTTCCTTTATTGTATAGGATTGTTTTGGCTATCCTAGGTTTTTTGTTTTTCCATATAAATTTGATTATTGTTCTCTCAAGGTATATGAAGCATTTTGATATTTTGATGGGGTTGCATTGAATCTATAGATTGTCTTTGGAAGGATTGCCATTTTTACTAAGTTAATCCAAGAGCATGGGAGATCTTTCCATTTTCTGGTATCCTCTTGAATTTCTTTCATCAAGGCATGAAGTTCTTGTTAAATAGGTCTTTTACTTCCTTGGTTAGTGTTACCCCAAGATACTTTATGCTATTGTGGCTATCATAAAAGGTGAAGTTTCTCTGATTTCCCTCTCTGCTTCTTTATACTTTGTGTATAAGAGGCCTACTGATTTTTTTGAGTTGATCTTATATCCTGTCACACCACTGAAGATATTTATCAGCTGTATGGGTTCTTTGATAGAGTGTTTAGGGCCACTTATGTACACTATCATATCATCTGCAAATAATGAAAGTTTCACTTATTCCTTTCCAATTCGAATCCCTTGATCTCCTTATGTTGTCTTATTGCTGTTACTAGAACTTCAACCACTATATTGAAGAGGTATGGTGAGAGTGGACAGCCTTGTCTTGTTCCTGATTATAGTAGAATGACATTGATTTTCCTCTCCATTTAATTTGATATTAGCTGTTGTATTGCTGTATATTGCTTTTATTATATTTAGACATGATCCTTGTATCCCTAATCTCTCCAAGACCTTTATCATAAAGGGGTGTTAAATTTTGTCAAATGCTTTTTCAGCATCTAATGAAATGATCATATGGTTTTTTTTCTTTCAGTTTATTTATATGATGGATAACATTGATAGATTTTCTTATGTTGAACTAACCCTACATCTTTTGGATAAAACATACTTGATAATAATGGATGATTTTTGATATGTTCTTAGATTTGGTTTGCCAGTATTTTATTGAGAATTTTTGCATCAATTTTTATTAGTGAGATTGGTCTGTAATTCTCTTTCTTGGTTGAGTATTTGTGTTGTTTTGTAACTGTAGCTTCATAAAAGTAGTTTGGCAATGATTCTTCTGTTTCTTTTGGGTGAAACACATTAAGGAGTATAGGTATTAGCTTCTCTTGGAAGTTGTGGTAGAATTCTGCATTAAAACCATCTGGTCCTGGGCTTTTCTTGGTTGGGAGGTTTTTCATGAAAGCTTCTATTTCCTCACAACTTTTAGATCTATTTAAACAGTTCCCTGGTCTTAATTTAATTTGGGTATATGTTACATATCCAAAAAATGTTTATTTCTTTTATATTTTTCAATTTTGTGGTATACAGGCTTTTGTATTAAGACTCAATGATTCTCTGAATTTCCCCAGTGTCTTTAGTTATGTCCCCCTCTTTATTTCTGATCTGGTTAATTTGAGTGTTCTCTCTCCACTGTTTGATTTGTTTAGATAGGGGTTTGTCAGTCTTGTTGATTTTTTTTTTCAAAGATCCAGCTCATTGTTTCATTAATTCTTTGGATCGTTTTCTGTTTCCACTTTGTCGATTTCAGCCCTCAGTTTGATTATTTCCAGTCTTCTATTCCACCTGGATGAGTGGATGAGTCTTCTTCTTCTTCTTCTTCTTCTTCTTCTTCTTCTTCTTCTTCTTCTTCTTCTTCTTCTTCTTCTTCTTCTTCTTCGGTTTTAGGTGTGCTGTTAATTTTCTAATGTGTACTTTCTCCGTTTTCTTTATGTGGGCACTTAATGCTATGAACTTTCCTTTTAGCACTGCTTTCATAGTGTCCCTTATTTTTGGATATGTTGTGTCTTTATTTTCATTGATTTCAAGGAAGACTTTAATTTATTTCTTCCTTGATCCAGAGGTGGTTCAGTAGGTGACTGTTTAGTTTCCATGAGTTTTTAGGCTTTCCGGGGGTGGAATTTTTGTTAAATTCTAACTTTATTCCATGGTGATCCAATAAGACACAGGTGGTTACTACTCTTCTTTTGTATCTGTGAATGCTTGCTTTATTACCAAGTATGTCATAAATTTTCAAGAAAGTTGCATGAGATGCTGAGAAGAAGTTGTATTCTTTCCTGTTTTGGGTGAATGTTCTATAGATGTCTGTTAAGTCCATCTGACTCATTACATCTGTTAGTTCTCTTGTTTATCAGTTAAGTTTCTGTCTGGTTGACCTGTCCATTAGTGAGAGAGGAGTGTTAAAATCTCCTCCTATTAGTGTGTGGGATTTGATGTGTGCTTTGAATTCTAGTAATGCTTCTTTTACATATGTGTGTGCTTTTATTTTAAAGGTATAGATATTCAGGATTGAGACCTCATTTTGATGAATTGTTCCTGTTATGAGTAGAAAGTGTCCTTTTCCATCTTTTCTGAATGATTTTAGTTTGAAATCAATTTTGTTAGATATTAGGATAGCCACACTTGCTTGTTTCTTAGGTCCGTTTGATTGGAAAACCTCTTCCCAACCCTTTATTCTGAGATAGTGCCTGTCTTTTAGGTTGAGGTGTGTTTCTAGTAAATAGCAGAATGTTGGATCCTGTATTCATATCCATTTTCTTATCCTGTGCCTTTTTATAAGTGAATTGAGTTCATTGAATTGTGATATTAATGACCAGGGGTTGTTAGCTACATTTATTATATTTTGGTGCTAGTGTTTGTGTGTTTCCCTTCTTTGAGTTGGGCTGGTGGAGGGTTGTCAGATGTCTGTACTATTGTGGGTCTTGGTGGATTCCTTGGGTTGTTTTCCTTCTAGTACTTTCTGTAAGGCTGGGTTTGTGGATATGTGTTTTTTAAATCTGTTTTTGTTATGGAATATCTTGTTTTCTCCATTGATGGTGAAAGAAATCATTTGCTGGGTATAGTAGTCCGGCCTTGCATCCATGGTCTCTTAGTGTCTGCAGCACAACTATTCAAGACCTTCTGGCTTTCATGGTTTCTATTGAGAAGTCAGGTGTAATTCTGATAGGTTTTTCAAGTAACATATGTTACTTGACCTTTCCCCCTTGCAGCTCTTAATATTCTTTCTTCATTCTGTATGTTTTGTGTTTTGATTAATATATGGTGAGGGGATGGGATTTTTTTTGATCCAGTTTATTTGGTGTTTTGTATGCTTCTTGTACTTTCATAGGAGTATACTTCTTTAGGTTTGGAAAATTTTTTTCTATAACTTTGTTGAATATATTTTCAGGGTCTTACAGCTGTAATTCTTCTCCTTCTTCTGCACCTATTATTCTTATGTTTGGTCTTTTCATTGTGTCCCAGATTTCCTGGATGTTTTGTTTTAAGAATTTTTTGGATTTGATGTTTTCTTTGATCAATGCATCTATTTCCTATATAATATCTTCAGTGCTTGAGATTCTTCCTTCTATCTCTTGTATTCTGTTGGTTATACTTGTTTCTGTACTTCCTGTTCTTTTACCCAGATTTTCAATATCCAGCCATCCCTTGGTTTGTCTTTTCTTTATCACCTCCATTTCAATCTTCAAGTCTTGAACTATTTCCTTTACTTGTTTGCTTGCTTCTTTGGGATTTTTTTTTGGTATCTTTGAGTGATTAATTTCTTCTAACTTTTTGTCTTCTCTTCCATTTCTTTTTTAAATTTATTCATTTATTAAAAATTTCCACCTCCTCCCATATCCCTTCCCTTCCCCCCAGTCCCCCTTCCCCTCTCTCTCCTGTCCTAAGAGAAGTCAGAGTACCCTGCTTTGTGGGAAGTCCAAGGCTCTTCCCCCTCCATCTAGGTCTAGGAAGGTATGCATCCAAACAGACTGTGTTCCCAAAAAGCCAGTACATGCAGTAGATCCTTTAAAGGAGTTTTTATTTCCTGTTTAAAGGTCTCCATCATTTTCATAAGATTACATTTAAAGTTGATTTCTTCTACTTTTTCTGGGTTAGGGTGTTCAAGTCTTCCTGATGCATGTTTGCTGGATTATCTCATGCTATCACTTTGCTTTTCAGGATGTTGGGGGAATTCTTACATTGGTGCCTGCCCATCTCTTCCTTCAAGTGAGGCCAGGAGAGTCTTGGTGTCTTGGTCCAATCTTTTCTGTGGCTAACTGTTCACTTGGGAGTTTTTCTTGGTCTGCCCACTCTTAGGTCCCCTTAGTACTGGAGCTTGTTCTCAGATTTACCCCCCACCCACACACACCCTAAAGCTGGCTGTGCTGGTGCATCTAAGGACACCACAGTTGAAAATGAGTGCTTGGGGGCCACTCAATTACAACTCTGAATGAATCTCTTCAGTATAGGAGCAGGACCTCTTGGTGGGCTCTAATGGCCTTGCAGAAAAAAGGACAAGCTTGGGGGACAGGGTGATGTGGTCCAAAGAAGCCCAGCAGCAGAATTACTCACCACTGGCTCCCCAGCCCCCCAGCCCCGAAGAATGCTGAGTTGCAGGATCCTAGGATGCCACAGATAGAAAAAAGTACTTGGGGGCAAGATAGGATGGAGGTGAATAAAGAAAACAAGTAGCCAGGGAATTGGAGGGGGCCTGGACTCCAGTCCCCGAGACTGTCCAGCTGGGTGGCCACTCACTCACCACTCCGGATGGATCTCCCTCATCATTCCATTTTCAAATTTTCTAGCATATCATATAGAGACCCAAATTCCTCAAATGTAGTGGTTTTTCTCCTTTTCTAATGTGGGAAAAACTCTCTTTTTAAACTAACTCATCACTTAATAAATTCCCAATTGTCTTAGCAAATTGACCAACAAAGTTAATGAAGATTTGAGGCTTATTGCTTCTGTGTAGAACAGCAAAAGCCTTACTGGATTTCAAGGTAGCAGCCCAGGAGGGGGTTCAGGGAGACCCTACAGCTCACAGTGGAAATAGAGAACAACTGATTGAATACACATAGGGGGATGTTTGAAAAAAGCATGTGTTTTGGGGGGGCTGTTTCAAAGCTACAATAGAAATATTCCAAACTCACTCAAAGGCTTGTGGAAAAAAGAAAATAAAGCCTAGTCAGATGGGTCAGGTGCACCATGTGTAGCTCCAGCGGGAGCCTCACATTCAGCTCTGGCCTGTTAATGTGGCTCTTTCATTCATTTTTACATGAAATATTAGATGCCAAATGTAGTACAAACAATAAAAACCCAGCGACAGATATTGGGGTTCAAGCTGATGATCAGAAAGGCAAAACAGCCAAGCCACTAGAGAATTCTTACCTCTACCAAGACTGGGAAACTTCAGACAGAGGCCAGAGTCTCTGTTTCTTAGTGTTTGTATTCCCATTTTGCCCTGATATTAAAGGCATGTGACTCCATAGTACTGGAATTAAAAATATTAGCCACCATACTTGGACCTGTTTCTGCACTGATCTTGTGTAGAAGTGAGTGGCCTTTAACTCACAGAGTTTTGTCTGTCTCTGTCTCTCAAATCCTGGGATTAGAGATGTGTAACAACACTGCTTGATCTCTAGTGGCTTAGTTTAACCTTCTGAACTATAAGTCTGCTTTCTTTACTAAAACATATGTATAATATCACTATATATTAAAGTGAAAAAAATCATTACTTATTTCTATACTATAAACAAAATATAAAATTTCTATGGTCCTTTTATTAAACGTTGACTCACTTAAAATATAGAATGCTAATTTAACAATTTCTTTACTCTGTTTGATGACCTTAGATGACTCTAATTCACTTAATACTATAGCACTTGATGACTTATCATTGGGTTACTATATCACTTAAGTTTCATAGCAAATATCAAACAAAACTCCTCCCTTCACTTAATATTTCTAATGTAAAACCATGTATATTATTCAAGCTTCATGCACATGAGTATACAAAAAATCACCATAATACATACATACATACACATATAGACACACACACACATACATGACTATGATCAACTTTTTACTTAAGAATTTTTATGATGAGGGTAAATGTTTTGCAATTTGGAAAAAGTACTTACAAAAATAATTTAAATTAGCAAATATTCCTGTAAAGTGATGAATAACGAACTTTAGGCTATGGTATAGTTATAATTATTAACTTCCCATTCATTTTGTTACAAAAATTGTTAATATCTATAAGGTCAAAGGGTGTCCTTTTCCATAAGCAGGTGTTTTATTAGTGAATTGCATAGTATGCACAAACTAAAAACTCATTTTGAAAATCATTTCCAGTAAATAATTATAAACAAATTTACAGACACTTAATAAGAGCTTTGATTGCATGTGTGATGGATAATTTCCCTGTGTGATCTTAGTAAGTTGATAAACTTGTCCAGGCTTGTGGTTCTCCAGACCCCTATCTGTAAAGTACCAAGACTAGATTAGACCATCTGTGAAGTACTTTATCAGTGCTAAGGCTTGTTGTAAATAAAGATAGACGATAGAATAGAATGATATGCAAGATATTCGTCAGTATTGCTCTAGGATAGGGTCATTTCAGGTTCCCTATCCTCAGCTGCCCAAGGAACTAACTGGGGACCTCAGCTTGGGCACCTGGGAGCCCCTCTAGGGTCAAGTCTCCTGCCCACCCTAAAGTGGGTCCCTTCAGCTCACCAAGGCCAGCTGGACTGTTACCAAAAAAGCATGGGATAAAACTGGACTCTCTGAACATGGCGAACAATGAGGGCTGATAAGACGCCAAGGACAATGGCACGCGGTTTTGATCCTAGGCAATGTGCTGGCTTGGTGGGAGCCTAGCCAGTTTGGATGTTCACCTTCCTAGATATGGACGGAGGGGGGAGGACCTAGGACTTACCACAGGGCAGGGAACCCTGACTGCTCTTTGGACTGGAGAGGGAGGGGGAGAGGAGTGGGGGGAAGGGGAGAGGGGTGGGAGGAGGGGGAGAAGAGTGGGAGGAGGGGGAGAAGAGTGGGAGGAGGGGGAGGGAAATGGGAGGCTGGGAGGAGGTGGAAATCTGTTTTTTTTTTCTTTTCTTTATTCTCCTTTTATCAATAAAAAAAAAGGAAAAAAAAATACTTGACTAAGGATAATTGAGAATGTCACCTACCTTCTCTCTTACTCTCTCACTCCATAAGTCCTTACCTCTGTCCAACTGAAGTGGCAAATAGAAATAGGAAATTTCTTCAGATATTCCAAGGAAGTGACTGGAATGAAAAATTATGATTATGCTGTTCTAGCCTTTTGGGTTTTCTGTAAATAAAAATGAAGCTATATATCTATTTCAAGACAGACCAAAACCAAAAAACTGTACTACCAAATTATTTGAAGAATGAATTTGGGTGAGTTGACTTCAAAAGATTAAATAACAGACTAGTTAGTTAAATTTGAAGAGAAGCATATGCTGAGGTTTTTATCTAGAGCTTGAGGAGCTAAAAGTATTATAATTTGTCCAAATTGGAATTTATTGAGCACAGTCTTGAAGCATGTGCAATAGAAAGAGTACAAAAGACTCTAAAAAGGCTAAGTAATATTTTGGCCCATGGCATTTGTTTTATATTCAGAATATATTTATTAGTCCTCTGAATTAATAAATAATCTAAGCTGTTTTCTCTTATGGGATTTGCAAATAATTGTACATAGAACACTCAAAGTACTCCATGTTAAATTTTCTGTATGATATTTGGAAAGATTACCTAACTTCTTTGATGAAATAAATGATTCTTATACATTACTTGATAGTTTGAATGTTGTTTAAGATCTTTCCAATTTTTATGTAACCTTTGCTCGCTAACACCTCTTGATACATACTGCCTGGTTTATAACTGCCTTGTTCTCTTATGGGAAAGTCCATTCAAAAAAACTTCCCTTACCCACTGGTTTTTTATTTTTATTTTTATTTATTTTTATTACTTTATAAATAATACTATTCACATTTTCCACTTCTTCCCCTTCTCACACTCCCCTTTCACTCCACCTTTCCCCTGTCCCCTCTCCGCATCCAGTCCTAAGAGAGACCAGGGTACCCTTCACTGTGGGAGTTCAAGGCCCTCCTCACTTCATCCAGGCTTAGGAAGGTATGCATCCAAATAGAATAGGATCTCAAAAAGCCAGTACATGCAGAAGAGACAAATCCCAGTGCCATTATCATTGGCTTCTCAGTCTGCCCCAATTGGCAGCCACATTCAGAGGGTCCAGTTTGGTCACATGCTCATTCAGTCACAAACCAGCTGAATTTGGTGAGCTCCCATTAGCTCAGGAACACTGTCTCAGCTGATGGACAAACCCCTCGTGGTACTGACTTCCTTGATCATATTCTCCATCCTTCTGCTTTTCACCTGGACCTTGGGAGCTCAGTCCTGTGATCTGATGTGGGTATCTGTTTCTATTTCTATCTGTCTCCGGATGAAGGTTCTATTGTGATAGTCAAGATAGTCATTAGGGTGACTAAGGGACAAGACCAGTTCAGGCACCCTTTCCTCCACTGCCCAGGGTCCTAGCTGGGGTCATCACTGCGGACACCGTGAAATCCCTCTAGAGCCAAGCCTCTTGCCAACCCCAAAATGACTCCCTTAATTAAGATATCCTCTTCCCTTTTCCCATATCCATCCTTCCTCTATATAAACCATCCCACTCCCCCAAGCTCTCCTGAACCCTCCCCTTCTCCCTTCTCTCTCCCCTCTCCCTAACTCCCACACCAACCCCAACCTGATGCTCCCAACTTTTGCCCAGCAATCTTCTCTGCTTCCTATTTTTAGAAGAATCTATATAAGTATTTCTTTGGGTTTACCTTATTATTTAGCTTCTCTAGGATCGCGAACTATAGACTCAATGTCCATTGTTTATGACTAGAATACACTAATGAGTAGGTACATACCATATTCATACTTTTGTGTCTGTGTTACCTCACTCAGGATAGTGTTCTCTATTTCTATCCATTTGCATGCAAAATTCAGGATGTCATTGATTTTTACCACTGAGTAGTACTATAATATGCAGATGTACCACACTTTCATTATCCATTCATCTATTGGGTGGCATCTAGGTTGTTTACAGGTTGTGGCTATTATAAGGGCTATGTTTTGAACATAGTTGAACAAATGATTTTATAGTATGATTGGGAATCTCTTGTGTATAGTCCCAAGAGTGGTATTGCTAGATCCTAAGGTGGGTTGACTCCCAATTTTCTGAGAAACTGCCACATTGATTTCCAAAGTGGTTGCACAAGTTTTCATTCCCACCAGTAATGAATGAGTGTTCCCCTTATTCCACACCCTCTCCAGGATAGGCTATCATTGGTGTTTTTTATTTTATCCATTCTGACAGGTGTAAGATGGTATCTCAAAGTTGTTTTGATTTGCATTTCCCTGATACCTAAGGAAGTTGAACATGTCCTTAGGTATCTTTTGACCATTTGGAATTCTTCTGTTGAAGATTCTGTTTCGTTTTCATTGGGTCATTTAGAGATTTAATGTATAGTTTCTTGAGTTCTTTATATATTTGGAGATCAGACCTTTGTCTGATGTGGGGTTTGTGAAGATCTTCTCTCATTCAGTAGGTTATATTTTTTATTTAGTGACTGTGTCCTTTGCTTTACAGAAGTTTCTCAGCTTTAGGAAGTCCCATTTATTCATTGTTGCTCTTATTGAATTGCAGACTACTTCCCATTTTCTCTTCTATCATGTTTACTGTGTTCATATTTATATTGAGGTCTTTAATTCATTTGGACTCGAGTTTTGTGCATAGTGATAGATATGGATCTATTTTCATTCTTCTACAGATTGACATCCAGTTTTGCCAGCACAATTTGTTGAAGATGCTTTCTTTCTTCCATTGTATACTTTTAGCTCGTTTATCAAAAATGAGGTGTTCATAGGTTTGTGGGTTAAACTCTGGGTCTTCTATACGATTCCATTGATTGACTTCTCTGTTTTTATGGCAGTACCACACTGTTTTCATTACTGTAGTTCTGTAATAGAGTTTGAAGTCAGGGATGGTAATGCCTCCATATGTTGCTTTATTGTATAGGATTGTTTTGGCTATCCTGGGTTTTTTGTTTTTCCATATAAAGTTGATTACTGTCCTCTTAAGGTCTGTGAAGAATTTTGATGGGACGTTGATGGGGATTGCATTGAATCTATAAATTGCCTTTGGTAGAATTGCCATTTTTACTATGTTGATCATCCCAATCCAAGTGCAAGGGAGGTCCTTCCATTTTCTGGTATCCTCTTCAATTTCTTTCTTCAATGCCTTAAAGTTCTTGTCAAATAGATCTTTCACTTCCTTGTTAGAGTTACCCCAAGATATTTTATGCTGTTTGTGGCTATCGTGAAAGGTGAAGCTTCTCTGATTTTTCTCTCTGCTTCCATATCCTTTGTGTATAAGAGGGCAACTGATTTTTTGGAGTTGATCTTGTATCCTGCCACATTACTAAAGGTGTTTATCAGCTGTAAAAGTTATTTCATGGAGTTTTAGGGGTCGCTTATGTATACTATCATATCATCTGCAAATAACAAAAGTTTAACTTCTTCCTTTTCAATTCGAATCCCCTTGATTCCATTATGCTGTCTCATTGCTGTTGCTAGAACTTCAAGCACTATATTGAAGAGGTATGGCGAGAGTGGACAGCCTTGTCGTGTTCCTGAGTTTAGTGGGATGGCTTTGAGTTTCTCTCCGTTTAATTTGATGTTAGCTGTCGGCTTGCTGTATATAGCTTTTATTATATTTAGGTATGACCCATGTATCCCTAATCTCTCCAATACTTTTATCATGAAGGGATGATGAATTTTGTCAAATGCTTTTTCAGCATGTAATGAAATGATCGTATGGTTTTTTCTTTCAGTTGATTTATATGATGGATTACATTGATAGATTTTCGTATGTTGAACCAGCCCTGCATCTCTGGGATGAAGCCTACTTGATCATAATGGATAATTTTTCTAATGTGTTCTTGGATACAGTTTGCCAGTGTTTTGTTGAGGATTTTTGCGTCGATATTCATGAGCGAGATTGGCTTATAATTCTCTTTCTTGGTTGAGTCTTTGTGTGGTGTTGGTATCAAAGTGACTATAGCTTCTTAAAAGGAATTTGGCAATGACTCTTCTGTTTCTATATTGTGAAATACATTAAGAAGTATAGGCATTAGGTCTTCTTGGAAGTTCTGGTAGAATTCCCCATTGAAACCATCTGGTCCTGGGCTTTTTTGGTAGGGAGGTTTTGGATAACAGCTTCTAATTCTTCGCGACTAACAGGTCTATTTAGATTATTCACCTGGTGCTGGTTTAACTTTGGTATATGGTATTTATCTAAAAAAGTGTCCATTTCTTTTACATTTTCCAGTTTTGTGGCATACAGGCTTTTGTAGTAAGATCTTAGGATTCTCTGAATTTCCTCTGTGTCTGTGGTTATGTCCCCCTTTTCATTTCTCATCCTATTAATTTGTGTATTCTCTCTCTGCCATTTAATTAGTTTGGATAGGGGTTTATCAGTCTTGTTGATTTTTCTGCAAGAACCAGCTTTTTGTTTCATTGATTCTTTGGATTGTTTTCTGTGTTTTTATTTTGTTGATTTCCGCCCTCAGTTTGATTATTTCCAGTTTTCTACTCCTCCTAAGTGAGTCTGTTTCTTTTTTTTCTAGAGGTTTCAGGTGGGCTGTTAAGTCTCCAATGTGTGCTTTTTCTGTTTTCTTTAAGTGGGCACTTAGTGCTATGAACTTTCCTCTTAGGATTGCTTTCATAGTGTCCCATAAGTTTGAGTAGGTTGTTTCTTTATTTTCATTGAATTCAAGGAAGACTTTAATTTCTTCCTTTATTTCTTCCTTGATCCAGGTGTGGCTCAGTAGTTGACTGTTCAGTTTCCATGAGTTTGTAGGCTTTCTGGGGTTAGAATTGTTGTTGAATTCTAACTTTAATCCATGGTGATCTGATAAGACAAAGGAGCTTACGAATATTTTTTTGTAATTGTGGAAGTTTGCTTTGTTACTAAGTATGTGGTCAATTTTCGAGAAGGTTCCATGAGCTGCAGAGAAGAAGGTATATTCTTTCCTATTTGGGTGGAATGTTCTATAGATGTCTATTAAGTCCATTTGCTTCATTACCTCCATTAATTCTCTTATTTCTCTGTTAGGTTTCTGTCTGATTGACCTGTCCATTGGTGAGAGAGCAGTGTTGAAGTCTCCTACTATTAGTGTGTGCGGTTTGATGACTGCCTTGAATTTTAGTGATGTTCTTTTTACATAAGTGGGTGCTTTTATATTAGGGACATAGATATTCAGGATTGAGACTTCATCCTGATGAATTGTTCCTGTTATGAGTATAAAATGTCCATCTCCATCTCTTCTGATTGATTTTAGTTTGAAGTCAACTTTGTTAGAAATTAGTATGGCCACACAAGCTTGTTTCTTAGGTCCATTTGCTTGATAAACATTTTCCCATCCCTTTACTCTGAGTAGGTGCCTGTCTTTGTGGTTAAGGTGTGTTTCTTGTAAGCAGCAGAATGTTGGATCCTGTTTTCGTATCCAATGTCTTAGCCTGTGCCTTTTTATAGGTGAGTTGCGTCCATTGACATTAAGTGATATTAATGACCAGTTGTTGTTAACTCAGTTTACTTTTTTAGTAGTAGAGTTTGTGTGTTTCCCTTCTTTGAGTTGTGCTGGTGAAGGGTCTCTAGATGTTTGAGTTATTGTGGTCATTGTTGGACTTCTTGGTTTGTGATTTTCCTTCTATTACTTTCTGTAAGGCTCGATTTGTGGCTACATATTGTTTAAATTTGTTTTTATTCTGGAAAATTTTGTTTTCTCCATTTATAGTGAACAAAAGCTTGGCTGGGTATAGTAGTCTGGGCTTGCATCCATGGTCTCATAGTTTCTGCAGTACATCTATCCAGGACCTTCTGACTTTCATTTTTTCCATAGAGAAATCAGGTGTAAGTCTGATAGGTTTACCTTTATAAGTAACTTGGCCTTTTTCCTTTGCAGCTCTTAATATTCTTTCTTTATTCTGTATGTTTTGTGTTTTGATTATTATATGGTGAGGAAATTTTTTTTTTTTGGTCCAGTCTATTCGGTGTTCTGTATGCTTCTTGAACCTTCAAAGCAATATCTTTCTTTAGGTTGGGAAAGTTCTATAATTTTATTAAATATATTTTCTGGACCATTGAGCTGTACTTCTTCTCCTTCTTCTATCCGAATTATTCTTAGGTTTGGTCTTTTTATTGTTTCCCAGATATCCTGAATGTTTTGTAATGAGAATTTGTTGGTTTTGCTGTTTTATTGATCAGTGTGTTTATTTTCTCTATGGTATCTTAAGTGTCTGAAATTCTTCTATCTCTTGTAATCTGTTGGTAGTACTTGTCTCTGTAGTTTCTGTTCGTTTACCCAGATTTTCCATCTCCATCCTTCTCTCGGTTTGTGTTTTCTTCATTACTTCCATTTCATTCTTCAAGTTTTGTACCACTTCCCTTACCTGGTTGATTGCATTTTCTTGTTTCTCTTGGTTTGCTTGGGTATCTTTGAGTGATTTATTCATTTCCTCTACCTTTTTGTTTGTAATCTCTAATTGTTTATGGCAGTTTTTCACCTCCTGTTTAAGGTCTTCTATTATTTTCATATAATTCACTTTTGAGTCAATTTCTTCTAATTCTTCTAGAGTAGGGTGTGCAATTCTTCTTATTTCGAGATCTCTGGATTCTGGTGATGTCATGTTGCCTTTCAGGTTTTTGGAGAAATTCTTGCATTGGCGCCTTCCCATCTCTTCCTTCAAATGGAGCCAGCAGAGGCCTGGTGTCTTGGTCCAGTCTTTGCTGTGACTGACTCTCTGGGTGTATCTCTTCATTGTAGAAGCAGGAACCATCCAGTCCAGATGGAACTCCTCAGCACCTAAACATGGACTCCTGGTAGTCCAATGACCCGCGACAAAAGGGAGAACTTGGGGGGCAGGGTGGCGATGAGTAGAACACAGGACACCCTGCCCTAAAAGCTGAAGGTGCGCATGCTCCCTTTCGGGGGTCCTTGAGGCCTGCCCAGTAGGCAGGCACTCACCGCTCCTGGTGGTAGCCTTAGTGTAGGAGTAGAAAACTGTTCCTGAGCAAAGGACCTAGCAGAAATCGCAGGCTTGGGGGTGGGGGGTCATGTGTAATTAAGACAGCCCTGCAGAAGGAGCTGGGGGAGGGGTGTTTGTGCCCTCCTCTGGGACAATCCGCCCCTGGATAGCACACACTCACCCATCCAGATGAAACTCCTCAGCCCCTAAACAGGGCCGCCTGGTAGCCCAATGATATGGGGACAAAAGGAAAAACAGGGCAGGCAGGGCAAGATCCAGGAGAGCACAGGCACCCCTGGACCACAAGCTGAAGGTGCCCGGGCTCCCTTACAGGCAACCTTGAGGCCTGCCCGGTAGGCAGGCACTCACCACTCTGGGTGGGTAGCCTTAGTGTAGGAGCTTAAAACTGTTCTTGAGCACTGGTCATAGCATACAGCAGGGCAGGGTTGGGGGGGTGCTGGGGGGCTGGGTTGTACATAAGAAAGACAACCCTGCAGAAGGAGCTGGGGGAGGGGGGTTTGTGCTCTCTTCCGGGACAATCTGCCCCTGGATAGCACACACTCACCCGTCCAGATGGAACTCCTCAGCACCTAAACATGGACGCCTTCTAATCCAATGACCCACGGACAAAAGGGAGAACTTGGGGGGCAGGGCGGGATGAGTAGAACACAGCTCTATCATTTTTCTTAACGTGTGTCTTTTTAAAGCTGAATTGAGTCCATTGATATTAATCTATGTTAATGACCAGTGATTGTTAACTCCAGTTATATTTTTGGTGGTAGTTTTTGCGTGTTTCCTTTCTTTGAGTTGTGTTGGTGGAGGGTTGTCAGGTATCTGTGCTATTGTGGGTGTTGTTGGCTTCCTTGTGTTGTGGTTTTTCTTCTAGTATTTTCTGTAACGGTGGGTTTGTGGATATGTGTTGTTTAAATCTGTTTTTGTCATGTAATATCTTGTTTTCTCCATTGATGGTGAAAGAAAGCTATTCTGGGTATAGTGGTCTGGCCTTGCATCCATGGTCTCTTAGTGTCTACAGCACATCTATCCAGGACCTTCTGGCTTTCATGGTTTTTATTGAGAAGTCAGGTGATATTCTGATAGGTTTGCCTTTATACATTACTTGACCTTTTTCCTTTGAAGCTCTTAATATTCTTTCTTTATTCTGTATGTTTTGTGTTTGGTTATTATATGGTGAGTGATGGGTTTTTTCTTTTTGTTCCAGTGTATTTCATGTTCTGTATGCTTTTTGTACCTTCATAGGAATATTCCTTTTTAGGTTGGGATAGTTTTCTTCTATAATTTTGTTGAATATAATTTCTGAGCTTTGAACTGTAATTCTTCTTCTTCTACCCCTATTATTCTTAGGTTTGGTCTTTTCATGGGGTCCCAGATTTCCTGGATGTTTTGTGTTAAGAATATGTTGGATTTGCTCTTTTCTTTGATCAGTTCATCTATTCCCTCTATTGTATCCTCAGCGCCTGAGATTCTTCTATCTCTTACATTCTGTTGGTTATACTTGTCGCTGTACTTTCTGTTCTTTTACCCAGATTTTCCATATCTAGCCATCCCTTTATTACGTCCATTTTGGTCTTTAGTCTTGAACTGTTTCCTTTACCTGTTTGATAGCTTTTTTATTTTTGTGGGTATCTTTGACTGATTTATTAATTTCTTCTAACTTTTTGTTTGTCTTATCTTCCATTTCTTTAAAGGAGTTTTTCACTTCCTGTTTAAGGGTCTCCATCATTTTCATAAGGTTAAGTTTAAAGTCAATTTCTTCTACTTCTTCTGGGTTATGGTGTTCAAGTCTTGTTGTGTGTTTGCTGGATTCTGGTGTTGTCATGTTTGGTTTTCAGGATGTTGGGAAATTCTTGCATTGGTGCCTGCCAATCTCTTCCTTCAATTGAGGCCAGGAGAGTCTGGGCATCTTGGTCCAATCTTTTCTGTGGCTGACTGTGTACTTGGGAGGTTTTCTTGGTCTGCCCTCTCTTGGGTTCCCTCAGCACTGGAGCAGGCTTTCAAAACCCATCTTCCATGTAGCAGGTTGTGCTGGCGGTTCCAAGGAACCTGCAGATGAAAAGGAGTGCCTGGGGGCATGGTAGAATGGGGTAAAGAAGGCCAGCAGCTGGGAACACACTCAGCTGGATGGCCAGAAAAATTTTAGGGAATTGGATAAGGCCTGGACTCAGTTCCTTGGGACCATCCAACTGCTCGGGCACTCTGGATCACCTCTCTGGATCCACTCAGCAAATTAGCAGGACTCCTTGCGGACAGAAAGTACCTTGCAAACAGAAAGGCACGCTTGAGAGGCAGGGTGGGGTGGTACGAAGAAGCCCCAATGGCACAAACACTCCCTGCTGACTCCTCAGACCTCTCTTCCCTGAAGCAGGCTGATTTGGAATATTCAAGGACTTCAGATATGAAAAGGAGTGCTTGGGAGCAGGAGGAAATGTGGTAAAGACAGCCAGGATTCAGGAAGACACCCCTCTGTATGGCCAGAAAAATCTTTGGGAATTAGAGGGTGCCTGGACTCAGATCCCCGGGACCATCCAGGCACCCTCTAATTCCCAAAGATTTTCTGGCCACCCACTCCCCTCTCTGGATCCTCTCAGCACAGGAGCAGAGCCTCTTGCTGGGCTCCAAGGACGTCACAGACAGCCCCACTGTTTTTCAATATGTTCCTCACATACATATTATTTCAGGGAAGTATTGGAACATTTTTGGATGCATTTTGAAAAATATATCCAGATACAAAATATTTCACTGAAACTAGTTATATTATTAGCTATTACTTGAGACATTTTAAATTTTTATTATATTTATTTATATAATTGTGTGTGTGTTTGTGTTTATACATGTGGACATAAATACGGACATCTACAAACAAATTGTAAAAATTGGTTCTTTTCACTTTGTGAGTCAAAAGGATATGAACTCAGGCTGTCAGGTTTGGTGGCAAGAACATTACTCACTATGAAATTTAAAAAAATTAAAAAATTAAAAATCAAATAGAAACACGTTTCTTAGCAAATTTGAATCAGGAATTTTCTTATTACTTCTTATAAATTATTTATTTTAACTAAATTGTTAGGCCAACTCAATTATGAACAAATTTTTATTCCAACAGCCTTAAATATTTTTATACAAATTAAACTCTTGACTACTTTATCATGGGTAGATTATTTAGTGTACTTTTTTGCAAAATGCTTTGTAATCAGTTTCTCATTAATATGAAATTGTATGGCATCCATTGCTTTGTCTGTTTGGGTTCTTTGGACATGTCCACAGAGACAATATTTCTGTCAGAATGATGTAAACATTGTCTCAAAATATGAAGCAATTAATGTCTCTATAGAGAATGATCTTCTTTTTTGATGTCTTATAATTTTATCTGTGGTATTTTCCTTATCCATGTAACAACCTATTGAGGTCTAAGTGGTTAATGTGAATGAATGTCTTATAATGTATTTGTCTCTGAGAAAGTAGAAAAGAAAATGACAATGAAATGAATCAAGAGGAACAAAATTCTAGTTTCTATACTTCACATTTTTTTACTGGTAACAAACAGATTTAAGTATTAAGTCTCACAGTTAGCTTTTACAAAAAATACATAAAATTTAGCCTTTGACATTCTACAACAAGGTTTTTATTTTGTCTTGATGGGGGTCTGAAACGTGCAAGATTGCTTGGAGAAAGTGTCATGAATGGATTATAATGAGTTAAACATATAAGCTTCTCCTATCTATATAAATACAATAATTCTTCTTTTCTTTTGCAGTTTCTTCTTTGTGGCATATGTGGAATATTGTGCGCCAAAAAAAAATCAGGACTTGTTGTAAGTTTTTGCCTTGTTTCTATCCTATATTGAAGGGTTTGAAATTCAAAACAGAAATTATAACTAGAGTACTTTTGTCTACTTAATGTTGCTAATTCAGGATTAAAGAGAAACTAAGAAGCAAATTTTGAGTTCATTGTTTCAAAGAATAGTATCAAAATATTAGAGATAAGTAAAACACCAGGCTGGACAGTGGTGGTGTGTGCTTTTAATCCTAGGATTTAGGAGGCAGAGGCAGGCAAATTTCTGTGAGCTCAAGGCCAGCCTGGTCTACAAGAGCTGGTTTCAGGACAGGCTCCAAATTTGCAGAGAAACCGTGTCTTAAACAAAAAAGGAAACAAAAAAACCACCAAAGTTCTTGAAAAACATCTTAGATATACTTTAAATACTTGAATATTTAATCTTTAATATTTGCTCTACATGAGAGTCTTTATATTTTTTCCTGTAGAGACACTCAAGAAATTACCTGGGTCCTTCATGGAGCAATAAACATGAAACCTATTCTATGGAAAATTGACCTGACTAAATATAGATCTGGGACTGAGGATTACTTACATTTTTTTTTCTGTGAGGCTAATTTTGCAGAGCACCTAGAAAGAGGTGGTATTTGGTTGCAGTTGATTCTTTTAAAAGATATTTAATAAATTTTTACTACTGTGAATACATATATAATCATTTTTGGATGTTTTATTGTAGTATCAAAGCATTCTGGAATAGGCAACATACTCCTTGTTAATTCTGATATTGTCTGTGAGGGAGCCCTACATGCTGAAGTGAGGACTCAGTACTTATGACATTTTATCAGAGTTGAAAAGAAGGAAAAGGCATGGTTTATTCTACTGGTACCATATAAAATACCATAAGCTTTCATTAATTGGCAAATTTAGTTACACAAGGGACCTGGAGAATGTTCTTTGAGCTCAAAAAAGTTTTCCAATAGCAAGTCAGGTGTGGGGTCAGAATAGTAAGTGTGTGTGGGGCTTCCCAATCATCCTTATCTTCCATCTTTCTTTGTGATGATATCTACTATGGAAAGGCAGATAAAACATTCCCTGTGGCATCCATGTGTAAACTAATTGTTATACATTTGAAGGAAATGGGACTGTTAGTGGAAGTATGTTTATATTTTTAGTTGGCAGCTATAATTCTTCTATTACTCTTTAAGTATGGCCTTTATTCTTTATGCACTTTTAAACTATCAATACCAGTTATATTTCTATTGGAACAGTTTGTTTAGAAAAAATAAAAGAAAGTAAAAATGAATGGAAAGGATGAGAGATCATTTAATATTGTATGTGAGTAAACACCAAAATATGTACTCAAGAAACTGTAAGGCAAGTGAGTATCATTTAAATTAGTATATAAATGGTTAATTTTACTTGTTTTAAAATACACATTATAACTAAATAGAACAATTTTGTAAATTAGTAATCAATTTTCAACAATATATTCAATAAGATATACAAAGATTTTATTGTTTCACCATTGGGTTTTCAATCCTGATAAGCACAAGTAAGGTAGCATTAACTTGGAAAAATGAAGCAAATGACTGGACAAATAGAAATCTTTGCCTGTCAAAATTTTCTTAGTGCTGTTTCAAACATTCATGGGCTGGTCCTCTCCTAGTACTTCACTGAAGGATATAGATTGCGACACTATTTTGATAATTTTCTCTACTCCTAAATCAATGTACTCTCCTTCCTCTCTCTGATATTGACCATGCCATACTTAATATTTTAAATCTCAATGCAGTAAAGTGTGTAAGAATTGCATAATTAGAAGGAATTGTGCAAATCCTTCTAATGAGAAAGGCAGCCTCACTTAGGGCCAGTACTCAAATATTACTTGTAGAGCTCAACTAACTGTTGAAAGCAAACAATATCTTATAATGTAAAAAATACATTCGAAAATATGTTATAAAACTCTTTGTCCTAAAGAATTAACACAACAAATAATATCAATAATATCCAGGAAGGTCTTCTGAAAAAGTTATGACTTTTTTCTCCTAGCTGTCCAAGGACAAAGCAAAATTATTTTCAGGAAACTATAAATGTACTTTTTATGAAATGTGTGTGGTGTGTCCAAGGGTAAGAAAGATTTGCTGGGAGTATAGTACAATTGCAGAGTACTTGCCTAGCATATGAGAGGTTCTGTTTGACCCTAAGAACTAGGAAGAAAAGAGTAATTGACTACTGTGCTCCAGAAAAGGAAATATGAATGGATAATAAGTAAGTATCATCCTCTAAAGATCCATTATATCCTATAGGGTAATTTAGACCAGGTTCCTAAAGCAAATACAGTTATTATGAGGTTCTTTAGAGAATCAACTAAATTTATTAGTATTCACAGGATGTTTCCTGCATAGAAAGCATATTACTTACTGCTGCCAAAGGTCCTCCATAGATTGATTAAGTATTTTAACTCTATGAATATGAGACCCATATTGAACCAGTAGTAAGATTAAGAATAAAAGCCATGTTCTATGTTTTTTAAAAACAATCAAACAACACTTTTGAAACAGAAGCTGTGTAATATTTGCTGTGGTGTCTCAGGGCAAAAATAGATTTCACTGATTTTGAGTCAAACTATGGAAAATTCCAAAAATGCTCATTTGTGGAAATACACAAAGATGATTTAACTAATTTCCCCAATTTCACCTAAGTAGAAGTTGTCGATACTTGGAAACTTGAGAAGATTTCAGAATTAAATAGAATTTAAGTCAGAGAATCTGAACTCATCACCATTCATTTCTCCAAATTATATTAGTGTTTCTTTCAGAAGACCTCTGGGAGGGATCACCAGGTGATGACTCTTCCTCAAAGGCATGCATATTAGAGACTGGCATTATTTCATCTGGATCTAGGCAAAAGATAAATTTAGTTTACTTCAGAGTTTCATAAATTATATACCATTGGTTTCATTTTAGAAGTTCTATGATGTACTTTCTCTGTAGTGAATCAGACTGAGTGAAGTCTTCACTGACTGGCACCTGTCACCTCTTTATAATCAAATAGAACACATCCTTTTCATTATAGGTTTACAATCCTTGGCCTGCAGCACCACAAGGCTCTATGTTCTGGACATCTCAACTTTATCAACTTTAACATCCTCTTTCTTCTTCTTCTCAGATGATCCTCTTTTCAGCTTGTTGTATCTGTGGGCTCATTGGTGGCATCCTGAATTTTCAGTTTCTTCGGGCAGTCACAAAGAAGACTTCATCATTGTACCCACTGCACCTCGCATCCATGTCTTTGGCATGTATTGGCATTGGGGGATGTACTCTGTCTTCCTGGCTCACTTGTCGTCTAGCCAGCTATGAGCAAAGGAGAATGTTCTCAGAAAGGGAACATTCCCTGCATCATTCTCATGAGATGGCTGAGAAAGTGAGTTTTGTCATTTTACCTCACACTGCTGCCATGCAATGTACACAGTAATCTAGGAGAATCAATTTACATGCTTAGATGGAAATTTGGGGATCACATTTTGTAAGTTTGACCCTGTTAGATTAAGAAAATGTTGTTTTAAAATTAATTTCTTTCTGAAATTCATAAGCGCAGCCCTATTTAGCACAATTTTGTAGCTTCCATCTATTCAAAACCATAGCTCCTGAAATAGCATTTCACAAAATGTTAAGCACCTTACTGAGGAAAAGCATACACTAAATACAGCCTCTGCTTAATAATGCCATCTTTAGAAATCACATGAATTCTCTTATCCAGTACATCCTTTGTGCTTATAAGTTGATGTGTTTGATTATGTAAATTGGATCCTCAAGCAGAAAAAAGCTCTTTAATAAGGTGACATAAGCCTTGTCTATGAGTGCAGATATTAAAATACTTATAAAGCTTCATTGAGCTCTCATCTAAACTTCATGCATATTTGGATAGCTTTTTCTGTATTTTACACAAGGCTGTTTGCATAATTGTATTATGAAGCCAATTCAAACAGAAAGTAATATTAGTTGCATTAAAAGGCAATTAGTATAGAAAGAGCTGTGTGTTCCAATTGCATTTGGTATACATTTCCAAACTCAGTTCCTGTTACTTCATCTATTGAGGAAGAGATAAACATCTGTAAAAATTAATTAACTAAATCAATGGGAAAGTTATATTTTGATTTATTTCTTAAAAATAAAAATCTACAGTAATAGCATAAAAGAAATAGTAGTAATAGTTATGCATATTTCTTTATAATTTTATTTTAAAGTTAATAAATATTTATTTTGTAGTTTATCTGGCTTCCTTTCATATCTTATCTATACATTAGGAAAAGCGATTCTCATTTGCTTTCCCAAGGAAGTAATTGTGGACATATTTGTACATTTAAAATAAAAGATTTGACATTATATTAGAAAAATTGATGTCTTCATATAGGTAATTAAAATAGAAGATAAGTACATACTGTAATAGATGCTCCTTTATGCTCTATTTTTATGCTAATGTTATGCTAATTTTATGTTAACTCTTCTTTTTATATGTTTGTTTGATATTTATTGTATAATTGTTATATTTACATTAGAGATTGAGAGCTATTGAAATAACCGACTTGCCCAGCTGTCCGATGGTGCCCCTAACACCAGAGCTACCTACAAGGTACGCTGACTTCTAGGGAGTTACTATGTTGGAATAGTGCTACAGAAAGCACTGCCTTTATTAGAAAGCCATGATGCCAGTAGATCAATCTGGACTGATGCTGTATGTTCCTCAAAGTATCCCTTTCAGAAGAGCTATTCTGAGGAGCAGATATAACCTACATGGCAGAATCTTACAACATCTAAGTTCATGGAGAATTTCAATTATTCACTCTGCCTCTAAACATTCAAACACATCTCTGCTTGGATCAATCATAATTCACTTTATTCTCTGCTGCATCACAATTCTGACTCAGTTTCATCATTCACATATGAAACTTTTCCTTTTAATAATAAATGAGTACGGATAAAGGTACACTGTGTATTTCTGTCATAATAATATTGAATGAACAGATAATCAAAGTTTAAAATTAATATAGTAAAATGTTTGTATATAAAGTTTCTATTGGTAAAATTAGGTGATCTATTACATTTCTAGTTGTTAACAACAGTCAAGGCTCTTGGATTGATCAAAGATCCTAACTGGAAATACAGAAAGTTACATTTTCAGGCCATTTGAAGGAAGTATTTTTTATAGATATTCTAGTCTTCTCAGCTAAATTAGAAGTATGATCTTATTAAATTGGAAAAGCCAATTTGCAAATGAAATGATGAGACTCATCGATTTAAAACTAACTTCCCTATAGTTTCTCTCAGTAATTTTACTGTATATGAGTCTGAGTGATTTTAGTTAAGAAAACTCTTGAATTTGTAAGATTTTAGAAAGCATTTTTCAAAAAACCTTACACTAAAAGAAGGATAAATATAGTTTTATGGAAATTAGGCATTTTTTTTCTTTTCTGTTTTTCATTTGAACTCTTCTTAGAGAATGGAAATGACAGATGAAATTCTTATTTCTATGTCCTTACTATGAAGTTTGCTTTTTCGGCCATGCAGTGGTGGTGCACGTCTTTAATCCCAGCACTTGGGAGGCAGGGGCAGGCAGATCTCTGTGAGTTCAAGGCTAGCCTGGTCTACAAGAGCTAGCTCCAGGACAGGCACCAAAGCTACAAAGAAACCTTGTCTCAAAAAGCAAACAAACAAACAAAAAAACCCAGAACTTTGCTTTCTCTCCTAGCAGAATAAAGAAGAAAATGTGCTTCATTAAACTTTATAAGTTTGGGAATTGAGTTTGGTTAATCTTTCTATTAATCAGTTTTTTATCATTATAAGCCTAACACCAGCCCAATAACCCTTACATTTCTATATCTGCTTTCATTGTGCCTTCCTTAGAAACCTTCCCAACAGAAACAAAATAGAAATGAGTATCAAGCAGAAGAATATGAAACAAGGAGTTTTCACTTGAAATGTTTTTGCTGTCCTTCAGAAAGTCAACTTGAAGTATAGAATTTTCAATCTTGAATGAAGGACAATTTTGCTAATATATATATATATATATATATATATATATATATATATTGCTAATTATATACAGATAACATATTATCTATAACACTATTATAAATGTTAAAGGGACTCTGATCGCAAGACTTCTTTTCATATAATGAGGGACCTAATAGCTAATGAATAGGGGCTGGCAGCCGGGCGATGGTGGCGCACGACTTTAATCCCAGCACTCAGGAAGCAGAGGCAGGCGGATCTCTGTGAGTTCGAGGCCAGCCTGGTCTACAAGAGCTAGTTCCAGGATAGGAACCAAAAGCTACGGAGAAACCCTGTCTCGAAAAATCAAAAAAAAAAAAAAAAAAAGAATAGGGGCTGGCAATGTGGCATAGTTGGTAGAGTGGTTACCTAGCAGCTCAAGTCATCTTACCGACAGGCAAATGACACATGCCTGGGTTACTCCCACTCCAAATATGTGCATGAGGATTATAAATTTAAGGCCATTCCCCAGATACATAGTAATTTCTTCCAAGTATTGGCTATATCAGACCTTGTCTAAAAATCAACCAACCAACCAACTTAACAAACAAACAAAAACAGTGAATAAGTTATATGAATTTAAATAACCTAAAATTTAAATATTTTCTATAATTGCAAATGAAACTCTCTATATTACTTTTTCATGTCTGTGTATTTACATCTTCACAAGCACATTATTGTTATTTCTTAGTAACAAGAACATTAAAACATGCCCCCACGTTTTCATTGCCCCCATTGATTTTTCTGTGTAAATGATGTCATTAAAAACAATTTCCTGTCTAGGCATGATGATTTACACCTAGAATATCAACATTCAGAGAACTGAGGCAGAAGGATTGCAAGTTTGAAACAACTCTGAGGTACACTCAAGTTTTACATCAGTTTGGGCCACATTTCTAAACCCTTTTCAAAACAAATATCTGTCTCACTGTGAATGTCTTTCAGTTTATAAACAAAAGGCTCCACAGTTTTTAATTTTTCTATAAACACCTATAGAATATTTTGACATTTTGTTGATGTGATTGGCAGAGCAGTTGTGTTTTTGGCAAAACCTGGTCAACTAGGCATCTTCTTTCTGGGTTAGTTAATTCCAAAAGTGAGTTGAAGTAAAGAGGGGAAATATGGGCATGTGAAAAGATAGTGTATACCTTGTGTATATAATCCTGGGCTGTCAGTTCAAAATTTTCATGTGATTTAAGACTCCAATAAATTTTATTTCCTAAATCACAACAACAGTATCAATCATTGTCCTTCCCCGCAAAATGCTCTTCAATGACTTGTAATCTCTGCTTTACTACTAAGCCTATCAATGTCTTACTCTAAAGTGAGTTTTAATTCATTCATATTATTTTGCTAACAGGAAATGACAGAGAACATGAGCAATGGAGGACCACAGCTGATATTTAATGGAAGAGTACAATCACTGTTTTAAAGAAGTGAAAAATTTTCAGGTTGTTCATGAAGTAGGAGAGGTCTTGGGAGCTGCAGTTAAAACATTTGTTGCATTTACAGTTATTTCTCCTGAGCATCCACTAAAATTATTCCTTCTCAATTTTGCCTCATATACCATCAGCCTTTTCTATAGGGTAAAAACTTTCCAGAAACATTGTAGATTTTAGTCTCTTCAGAAGTTGTTCTGAAAAAGACTCTTCCAGAAAACTAAATGAAACAGCTATGATTACTACTATACACAAACAGCATTTGACTAGCATGAGCTTTTATGAATAATTCAAAAGTAAACACATAAAGAACTAACAATAACATATTGATGTCTTTGTTTTGAAAGACTACTGACTTCAATTATATTAAGAATTAAAGCCTCAGTAATGCCTTGTTGTAACATTGTAATTAATTTCAATTTGTGAATGAACTACATTTCATAGTTTATTTGTAAACTACAAAAGGTGCAGCATAAAAGGTGAAATTTTAGTGAAAGAATATTAATCTGTATGATATTTTTGCACTTTTGCACAAATTAAAATATTGTTCAAGACAAATAAGTATGTTTTCACCATACTGTGCAGATTCATCTGCATGTTCATGAGATAATTTAAAAACAAAATATGTGTTATACATAGATGTAATATATTGTAAATATAGAAAATACATGCAGCATATACTTATAGCTACATGAATGTAAATAGAAAATAGTAAATAAGTTGTGTGGGTATGAAGGTAGTCTATCAGTTATAGGAAGAACATTAATCAAAGATTTACAAGACTATAAGGTCACAGACTTAGTTTCTACTCTTTCTGTCCATTTTCTTCTTTTTGTTAAGTATATTGTATGTAGATAGAATTGTGGCTTACATTTATAGAGCTGAGTGACTTGAATACTGAATCATAAATTACATAGTTATTGGGCATATTACTGTGATCATGGTGTTATATAAAATTAATTTTCAATATTTATTTATAAATATAACTTTAATCTTATATCTCTATATTTATAAACAAAAGTAATTTAAGTGTCTTGTGTCCTTTGATGATTAATATAAAATAATACAGACTGGTCATATTTGGGCAGGTGTATATTGAAAGCATCTGATGGTATTCTCAGTATAAAAAAATTGAAAGATAAACACATTCATATAGCTAGACTCAAATCTTCTCTTCCACAATGGAACAATAAAATAAAAACACAATATGTATAAATGAAGAAATAGCATGGACTTCAAGATGTTTCTGAAAATTAATTTCTGCCAACCTCCAAAGTAATATTTTAAAATAAGTAACACTTCACTATATATTTTTATTACTTGCCAAAACTAAACAAATTTCAACTCATTTTTATGAGTTATTCAATTGCAGGAAAATTCATACCTTTATTGCTCAGTATAAGAAAAGATTATAATCACAAGAAAGACAGGAGCTTTTATTGTGCTAACAAAACAGCAATAATTTGGTCTATGAGCCTTTGACAAGGCTGTTGAGTTTAACTCCTCAGAAAATTATGACTGAACAGAAATAGCTGCCCTCTACTTGTGTTTTGGTATAGTTTTGACTCTTCCCACAATTGTTTGGATACTTCATCTTCTGGTATATTGCAAATAGTGTCCATAGATTCAATCTTAAATAATGAATAAGTATCATATCTGTTCATTTCATGCCACATATAGACCTATTTCTCACTAACTATCTAAACTGTAAAATGTGAAGATCTCATGTATTTTAACAAATTGAGGCAGGAGATAGCTTCATCTTTAAGTGTGAAACAACTGGCTCTAACTTTGGTAGCATTTCTCTGTAGACATTTTATAAAATTCAGAATCAAAATACATCAACACATTTAATGTCATTTGAATTTATTTTTAAAAGCACATATTAAAAGATCAAAATGTGGTATCCATGCTTTGAAACACAGTTAAGAAGAGATGCAAACACTTCAGCTATCTAAATAGTTCAGTGTGTGTGTTTTTAACCAATTTTAAACTGTAATTATTTCAAGTCAGTGTTTCTTGAGTCCCATTGGGATTATTTACTTGGGATATGAGGTGATTCTTGAGATAAGTAGGGGGCATTAACACATTATGTAAGTAATTAAAGTTTTAATTTTGACCAAAAACTAACAAGGAATCAAAAACATTAATGCCTACATAATAGTTTTAGTACATACCCTTGAGGAAACATAATGTTATACTAAATTAAAAATATATGTAAAACTGATTTGGAGTATGCTTTACATACAAAAAGAAAAAGTTGTCATTTATTAAAAATTAAAAAATATTCATATGTTTATATGTGTGCAATATACACACAAGTGTTTTGAAGTGGAATGTTGTATGATGACTCCTGATGTTTACATAATAAAGCTATATGCTTTGAAACTACAGAGCCTATGAGCATTGTTCTTTTTATAGTTCAAGATGGTCTATTTCAACAAATATGTAAAGAAACTACTATTCTGACACTGGTGGAGAGAAAGGCTCCTGAGAATGAGGAAGAAGGGGGTCAGAACCAGACAATAATGGAATTCAAGAAGGTGATTATTTGACATAGAAAAAAATGAGAAAATGTCCTAATGCACACAGGTTGAATAGATTGAAGATATAAAAAGAAGAAAATGATTATAATAAAGTAATATCCCTGAGATCCAGGGGAAAATAAAGTGTAAATCAGTAGGGGCATAAAGATATGTAGGCAAGATGAGATTACATATTTCACAAATTAAGTGATATTTAAGAGAATTCTGATGTCCTACTTAAATTTCTCAAATCAGTTTTTATCAGTGGTTGCAGTGGCAATGACCCATTTCCCAAACATTTTTCTATATATTTCAAGTCAGTTATTCTTCATTTCATGTGCTCTAAATGCCATAAAAATTTAATCAATTATTCTAATAAAAAAGAGTCTCCTAACAAGTATTTATGTTTTTCTAGTTGTGGTAATATTACCCAGTTTAGAACCAGGTAGAAAACCCTTGAACATGATTTGGTGCCACCAATTTTAATGGTGTCCACAAATGCAGAACTGACTTGGTTAAGTTACAAACTCACCATTCTAAAGTATTAAGGCTTAGAACTTGAATGTCTTCCTGTCCTTCTGTAGGTTATTTCACAGTCAATAAAAAAATCTATATGAATCAAATACATCCATAGACTGATCAGAACTAGTGAAAGCTGGGAGAATCTTAATCCTGCCTCAAAGTTATGTGCCTGACTTCATTGACTTCCCATGGGAAGTCTTACACTTTCTGAGGAGTAGATGGGGGGAAGGTAGTCCAGGAGGAGGGGAGAGAGTGGTAATAAGAATAACTATGTATAATTAAGAAAATATTGCATTAAAATAATTCTTATATCGAAAAAGTAGTAAAATCAAATGAATGTGGTGGACCTGCCCACAGTAAAGCTCAGAACTTGATTTAGAGAATTTTTGGTTCTTTTTTTTTATTTTTAAATATTGGCTTGCAAAAATATTATGCTAACTCCATAATATTTAATGTTTGTCATGCAAAAATGAGCTGTCATGAAGTTCCTCTTCCTGGAGAAGTTTGTGGCTATAGTGGCATGAGCCACTGATTAGTACTGCATTTTTTGTGCTTGGGCAAGTGAAAATAATACTACTCTGCTTTCCACTTGAGTCTTCAACTTAACCAAAAAATGAGAGAGTTTAAACCGTATATTCCAAAGATTATGTAGCAAATATGTTTCAAAAACTTAGGGAAAATATGTTAAGCTCCATTTGGTTATAATGCTGTTTCCAAATAAAATTTCAGAACTTAACATTGTTCCACTCTATAATTCTCTAAGTAATCTTTCCGGAAACATGTGTAATATTTGTGACTCAAAGTACATGACAGCCAAAAAAATCAATTAGTCCAAATCCATAAATTGAAAGTTGTCAGTTACACAGAGGAAACCAATCAGACTGGATGACTAAAAAACATTTATAGAGGTAATTTTCCACTCCTCTTTGCCATGAAAGTGCTACACATTTAATATGTATATATCTCTGCTAGAAATTTGTTTTCCAATGGGTTGTTGAAATGATTAAAACTATCTCGAGGTTATGGTAACAGATTATACCACATGAACATTTGCATTACTCTTTCCTGGGCAATGTGGCCTTGAGGAGAATAAGAATGAGTAGGGTGCCAAAGACTGTTCTAAATTACATTGTTAGCCTGGGTGGCCCAAAAGGGAAGTGTGGAGAACAAATGATAGTTCTTTGCTTTGTGCCAAGATATTTCTACAAGTTTCTAGAAAATTCTTGTTGCATATTGTCAGTGAAATTTTTGTACTCACTAGATAGTCTGTGATTATAAATTATGTACTAAGAACAGAAAGGAGTCATATCTAATGTGAGAGAGGGAATATTTTGAGATTTAATTTCTTGAATTACCTGTAACTGAGAAACGGAAATGTATTTGAAATATTTCCCTCAATTTTTTTATTCAAGTAAATGCTAGACTCAGGGGAGTTACAAAGCAGTATAGAGAAAATTCACAACCAAGAGCGAGATAAGGTCAATGTGACAGCTTTCAGAAAGTGACCTAATTGCCAGACTGTCTACAGCAGGTGAACAATTAGCACGTCAGACTGTGTTTCTGAGAAGGGGAAAATCCCAACAAGGGAAATGCTAGTTTTAAACATCTTACTGTAGAAATTCTACAATTTTGTGAAAGAGGAAAATCTGTTATGGTTCTATAAATTTTAAGTCATAAAGCAATCCAGATTAATTAGTCGTTGCCTCTTTTAAAGCCTACCTGCCCCCAGTTTGTTTGCGTTAGAACTGGAATGCAGGAACAATTTTTCTCTCAAAAGTTTTTACATTTATTTACTGCACTGTATGCCATGGCATGCATGCAGAGGGCAGAGGATAATTTGCAGGAATATATGCTTTCCTTCCACCATGTGGGTTCTGGCCATCGTACCCAGGCGATCAGACTTGGCAGCAAGTACCCTTACCTACTGAGTCATCTTGGATGCCCTGGAACAATTTTTCCTTCTACCTCCATGAGCTCTCAAGTTGTGGCCAGCGAGGTCTTGATCTGTATTATATTCATTAAATCCCTTATGAAAAGTGATTTGCTTCGATGGTACTGAAGATTGTGTTCCCACCCATTCCTGTTTCACGTGGTTCCAGGACTCCAGCTCTTTTGACATCCTACCTTAAAGGACAGTTTCCCCATCACCACTGAAGAACCAGGTGCTGAATCATTAATTTCATATGTCAGATTAGTGCCAAATGTCTTTGAGCTTCAACGCCAAAGTGAAATAACTAAATACACTTTTATTGTGAACCACACACCGCTAAAGAAAAGATTTCTGCATGGTAGATGTTTGTCAGTCCATTTCTGTGAGTTCAGATTGAACACATGGGGAAGAGCCCAGGGGTTCTATTCTCTGCGTGAACATCCCCAATGATGGGACTGATTAATGCCTGTCAAATGGCAAGCTTTCAACAAATAGTTGATTAAATCGACCTTCCCCAAACCAATAACTTCTAGTCGTTTATTCATTCAAAGTTACTGGAACTAGCGCGTTAGCGAATCTTTATAGAAAGTGTGAATGATCCCCCCCCCAAAGGATCTCTAAATAAAACAATGCATGGGTCGTTTATAAAAAAATAAACATCACGTCTAAACCTAGTGCTATGATTTTGTATTTCTGCCCTAGGTTGGCCTCGGTTCCCCTCAGAGAGGCGGGTTAAGGATGGTGCTTGCTGCCCTTGAGCCTCCTTCCTTTGTAGTTTTTTGGGTAGTCTGGTTACGCTAGTCCCCGCAGCTGCGGAGCACGCGGCCACGCCCGGGAGCGCGCAGCTCCTGCAGCTCCTGCAGCCTGGCCTGCGGGGCCTCCAAGAACGCTGGAGCCGCTCCTCGTGAGCTGCCCTCTTCCTCACCACCTCCCTCTCCCTGTGGTTTGTGGTATCCCAAGAGGGACAGAAGGTGTCCTGCCAGGCAACCGCGAGAGCGAATAGCCTGTGCCCGTGGGAGGCGGCTGCGATCTTCCCTCTGGGGCCCAGCACTGCTTGAGGAACCCGGGACCCCAGGCCGTGACACAGCCCCGAGGCGCCTCTCCCACACTCGCCCTCCACCCCACCCCCTCCGCTTCCTTCCTCAGCTCGCCGGAGAGCGAGCTCAGGCTGGAGGCGAACCAGGGCAGGCCTCGGGCGCTATATGTGAGGCGTGGCCTGGCGAAGGAGGCTCTTAGGGGGCGTGGGGTTTCCCAGCTGGCGGCGGTGACGGAGAGGGTGCGCGGGACAATGAGATGGGCATCTACAAGCCGCTGCCGCCTTTAGCTGCCTTAGCGGGCCCACCTGCAACCACGGCCCGCGTGCTCGAGCCAGGTGTCCCAATGCTTTAAGGCCGGAGCGCCCAGATCACGGCGCGCTGCGACTGGGGCGGTGGGGACGTTCCTTCGTTAATTTATTTATTTGTGAGGTAATCTTTTTTTTTGTTGTTTGTTTGTTTTTCGAGACAAGGTTTCTCGGTAGCTTTGGAGCCTGTCCTGGAACTCCCTTTGTAGACCAGGCTGGCCTCGAACTCACAGAGATCCACCTGCCTCTGCCTCCTGAGTGCTGGGATTAAAGGCGTGCGCCACCACTGCCCGGCAATTTATTTATTTGTGGAGAGCTATCTCTGAGCAGCTGCGATGGCCAGCACCAGGAGCATTGAGCTGGACCATTTTGAAGAACTTGACAAAAGGCCGCGGCCGGGGTCTTGGGGAGAGGCTCCCAGCTCCTCAGGGGGCAGCAGCATCTCTGGCCCCAAGGGTAATGGGCTCAGCCCCAGCCCGGAGCACAGTGCTCATTGCAGCTTCTACCTCACGCGTACCCTGCAGGCCTTAAGCTAGAAAAAGGCCAAGAAGGCATGCTTCTACCGGAATGGGGACCGCTACTTCAAAGGCCTGGTCTTTGCCATCTCCAACGACAGCTTCCATTCCTTTGATGTGTTCCTCATAGAGCTGACCCGCTTGTTGTCTGACAATGTGAACCTGCCTTAGGGCGTCCGCACAATCTACACCTTAGACGGCAGTTGGAGGATCACCAGCTTGGACGAGCTGCTGGAAGGTAGGAGGGGGTGGGCAAGGCTCTGCAGTTGCAGGCAAGGCTAGGCAGTGCAGTGACTGTGGGCTGGGCACTTCCCTGCCTAGCGTGGAGCAGGTGCTTTCTAGGCAGCCAGGGGGATTAGAGCTCCTCTGTAGTTTGTGTTGGGCCCGGGTGCACACATTCTCTGTCCTTCTCAAGAGATTTGCCTTTTTTTTTTTTTAAGAAAATTCTAATGAGTAGAGACAAATACAGACAATGGTACCTTTAAAATTAACCAACTTATTTTTGCTGGAAGGGCAAGCTGTTTGAAAGCATGGTCCTTCAGTGAGGCGCAGGGTAACCCTTGGTGGAGCTCAGTGCAGCACCTGTGCTGTCCCTGTGTTTGGGATCCCACTGTACCTTCTGTGCATGGCTGTGGTTCTGACTTGCTCCAGGTTGGCTTTTCTGATTTCACTTACGGCAGTAGTCACTCAAAATCAAGAGGGGCGATCCAGCATAGCAGGTATCAACCTTGGCTTCATCTTGGACCATACTGGCCACTTTTAAAAGTATAGGTGGCTGGCCCACCCACCCCTTAGATATTATGATGTGCATGGTTGGGGTGTGACTTGGGCGTAAGCTCTGGGGTTAATGGAGAGACACCCCTACCTTACTTAAGGTGAAAGAGTGATTGAGGACAAGTCCCAGCATCAACCCCAGCCTACCACGTGCATGCACACAGTCATGTACATGCATATCCCCACATGTGTGCCTGCACATATGCAAACATGCGAAGACACATATAAAGTTTCAGGTTTCATTTAAAATCATGTGCTCAAATGTTCAGGTTTATCTCACTGAACCAGGGTGCTTTCTGATGTAACTTACCTCAGTGAGTACAGTGTTGGCCATGCTGTCAAACCACTCTACTTCATGGGAGTCAGCTGTTAAACAATGTTTCATTTTCTTTGCCTCTTCCATGCTAGCAAACATACTTTAGGAGGTGATTAAAACAAAACTAAAATTGTCTTCAATTAAGACTAGAGATTTTGATTCAATGCTCCTTCCTAGCCTGTCCCCTTGAGCTCAGATGACAAAAGAAATGTGCATAGCCCAGTTTTTTTCTCCTACCCTTGACCTTGAAAGTCTCTGGAGAATCAAACTGGTCTAGTGTAGGACAGTTTTCCTTCAGTGTGGTTCCTAAACCAGCTAACTGGTTTATTCAGCTTTCTGGATTAGTATTGCCGAGTGGGCTGTGTGGGTTCCTGTAAATCCGTTTATTCTTGGAAACTCTTGTAGGACTCTCTCTCCCAACAGTAAGTGTGGGAAAATCGGGTTGTGTCCGCTGAGCTTGGATTATCTCTGAAGGTCCATTCGGAATGTCCAGATGAGGGCTTTTAGCACTTTTTCCCACTTGTCATCCCCTTTTGCCTAACATAAGTTATATCACCTGTTTATAGGTATATAAAATGACATAGCATTTACTGAAAGTAAATCATGAAGAAATTTCTTTTGTGTTTAAAATTACATTTGTTCTGTAAGTGTGTATACCATTTTGAAAAAGGAATGGGAAGATACTGGTTTGGTAAGATCAGTTTACGTGCTTTTGCTTACAGGGTAACACTTATTAACATTTTAAGCAAACACACTAAGGAACCTGGAGGCAAAAGCCAATGCAGGGGCCATGAAGGGTGCTGCTTAATAGCTTGCTCATCATGGCTTGCTCAGCCTGCTTTCTTATAGAACCCAGGACCAGCAACTCAGGGATGGCACCACTCACAATGGACTGGATCCTCCCCCATCAATAGTTAATTGAGAAAATGTCCTAAAGCTGAATATTGTGGAGGTTCCATCTTTTCTAGTTTGTGTGTCAACTTTGATGTAAGACCAGCCAGCACATCCTAATGCTTGTGCTAAAGCCACTTGACTGAAGGAGCTGTCTCCATGGTCTGCTATTGGAATATGCATATCAGAATATACATTTAGAGCAATTTAGTTCATTGAGCTCTTTCTTAGAATATCTTTTACAAATTTAAGATTAATTTTGAAATAATGATAAAATTGTTTCTCAGTCAGCGATAGTCTCCTCCCTCATTTCCTTGCTCATCATCTTCAGCTCTTGACAGTATTTTGCCTCACCTGAAGAAAGTCACCAAAATGTATTGCTGGCTCTATGCATGTTCATTAAGCCCGCGTGAGTGAAAGAACCTGAAAAGTGGCCCAGTGGATATGTGTCTCCTTAGTTTAGTGATCAAAGTCAGTAGCTGGGAAGTTACACATGAATCTTATAGTGCATTTAAATACTTAGTAGCCTGGCTCCTAGAAATACTTGAGTCGTGGTCTTAAGAATCTTCCAGCAAAATTATGTCTGACACCCACCGCTACCTCCAAGTGCTGGGATTAATGGCATACACCACCATGCCTTGCCTACTTTATTTTTTTTGACTCTGAATAGACCATGTGGAGATTCATAAGGCTATGTCTTCCTCCTCCTCCTCTTTCTCCTTCTTCCCCCTTTCCTCCTCTTCCTTCCCCCAGCCCCTAACTCCCTTCTCCTCTTCCAGGTGCCCAGGCACTTTGACATCAGAGTTACATCTCAGGCCTTCCCTGCTTATTGTTTATCTGTCCTTCAGGTATGACCCATTTCCCTCAAGTCTTCTCATTCTTGGAAGGCCTGTCTGTCTGTCTTTCATTTTTGGACGAACACTTGTTTTCTGAACTTTTGTTACTTGTGTGAGTGCTGAATCTAAGTCACAGTCGGTGTTGCTTGCCTAAACTTAGGGCTAAACTGTGCTGTTAGATCCATGGAAGATTAAGGATGCAGGAGAGGAGAATTGAAGGACCCCAGAGGCTGGGGAACCACTGCTTGGATGAGCCTGTTAATGTGATGCTACACTCATTGTGCCCCAGTTTGTTTGCAGATGTCAACCGTCTTTCAGTTTGAAACCCTTCCACTAGCCTTAGAGTTGCAGTTTATTTATTTGGACAAGAGTCTCATTGTTGTAGTTCTGGCTGACCTGGAGCTAAGATACACCTTCTTCTGCCTCCCAAATGCTGGGTTTGAGATGTATATGACCACTCTTGGCTATATTTGATTTTATTTGCTACATAGGAGTTATAGCTATGGGGTATTGTGAGCTATCTCAATGCATGTACACAGTGTTAATGATCATGTCACGGTAACTGGTGTATCTATCACCTCAATTTTTTTTTTGTTTGTGCTAGGAACTTTCAAAATCCTCTCTGCTACTGACTTGGAAACATTTCACTAAATTTTTGTTAACTGTAGTCATTATACTACTGTGTGGAACAGTAGAAGTTGTTCCTCATAATCCCCTGAGATTACAAAACCTGAATGTTTGTGCCCCTGGAAATAAGAATAGAAGCCTGGTAGTGGTAGTGCATGCCTTTAATCCAAGCACTTGGGAGGCAGAGGCAGGTGGATCTCTGTGAGTTTGAGGCCAACATGGTCTACAGAGCAAATTCCAGGACAGGCAAAAAAAAAAAAAAAAAAAAGAAAGAAAGAAAGAAAATAAGAATAAGTGCAGCAGGTGGGTGTAGCTCAGTGGTAGAGGGCTGCTTTACAAGATTCCAGCTCGTGGTTCTAAGCCCATGGGTCATTACCTCCTGGGGCTGAATGACCCTTTCACAGGGGACACATATCAAATATCACACATATCAGATATTTTCTTTACAATTCATAACAGTAGCAAAATTGCAGTTATGAAGTAGCAATGATGTAGCATGAATTCTAATTCTTATTAATAATAAAAAGTGAGAGTCAGATACTGGGTGTTAATGCTGAAGATCAGAGAAGCAGAGTGCCAGCCACTAGAGAGTTTTTACTTCTACCAGTGCACAAACCGAGGGGCAATCTTGTCCTCAGACTGCATCTCCAGACTGTATCTGTCTCCACTAAATCTTCAGACTGCAGTGCTCTTGACTCCTCCCTCTTTATAGTCCTGTCTAGTCCTATCTACCTCCCTAGTGCTGGGATTAAAGGTGTGAGCCCCCACTCCCTGGGTTCAAGTGGTTTAGCTTTGCACTATGATCTTCAGACAAGCTTTGTTTGTTAAAACACAAACAAAATAACAGTACACAGTGAAATATGGTTTGGGGTCACCACAGCGTGAGGAACTACATTAAAGCATCACAGCTTTAAGAAGGTGGAGATCCACTGCTCTAGTGCACCACCACCAATAGTGGTAAAACAATCTACATAAAAATCTAGCATACAAATGATAGAGATTGCTAACTGCATTGCAATTTAAAGATATTTATAAATATAAAGATGATATGCAAAGGTTCCATACTGCAATGCCATCCAAGCACATGGTTGTGAAAGAACTGGCCAACCTTCACGACCTGAGAAAATGTAAGTTAGCAGGATAAAGCTGCAGGTACTGTTTGTGCTAACTTAACTGCTATTCACGGTTCCCTTCAGTGCTTAATGCTATGTTGGTGTGCAGAACTGATGCAATGCCCTTCAGAATGCCATGCACTGAGGCAGCTATATAGCTAACTGACTTCTATTCCTAAGTGTATATTCTCTGCCCATAACTTGCTGGGAGCATATCTTTAAATTAGGTATTATCTTATTTTCCCAACTAATTCCTGTCCAAGTTACATACCTTGCACCTAAAGAGTTAGAGCTTTGGGCAGGAGTTTGTGTGGCTGTGCTTCATTTAAAAGTAGTTATTTAGATGTATTTCACAATGGGGTGATGCATACATTTTATCATAAAAACCAACACAAAATTAAAATTCCTATTGTGAACTCTAAGGATATCTTACCCTTGACCAGATGTGGGGAACAGAAGGCAGGCCATAGATCTGTTAGTTTACACTAGTGCATGAGAACTATTTTTGGTCTCATTAGTAGAATTTCTGTTTTCACATTTAGCTAATTTCTTAGGTCTTAAGACAAACTTCTGTAGTGTCATTTTCTTTGTATTTTTAAAAATAAAGCTTGCTTGAAGCTTGGAAAAGTAAAACAGCCACACTGACCAGTCTTACTGACTATGCAGCAAATTACACATACTTTAATCCCAGTAGTTACAATGACATACACCTTAAATCCCAGTAGTTACAATGGCATACACCTTTAATCCCAGTAGCCACACTAGTTTACCATAGAAACCAAACAGTAGTGGTGCATGCCCTTAATCCCAGAATTAGAGATGATTATAAAATGGGAGGAGACAGCTCTCAGTCACAGTCTCATTCTGAGACTTCCTGGAGGCAGAATCACCATTTTCGGACTGGGGTTAAGGTCAGAGCCAGTGACTGACTGCTTTGCTTTTCTGGTCTTCAGGTTGAACCCTAATACCTGTCTCTGAGTTTTTATTAATCATGCTCCCACTCCTATATCTATATGTGGAAACCTAAATATATAGACATTCCTTTCTTCATATCTGCGTCCACAGTAGCTTCTCTGCACTTTTCCTGGTGGAAAGCATCATAAACTCAACAGTTGGATGTATCTTCAGGAGAGAACTGTGCTTAGCTTTCAGATGTGTTGAAAATGTGGTCATAGAGGTCACCCACCTTATTTTGTGTCCACCGCAGATGGAAGTGACAGGGAAGCTCCTTGGGCCTGACACAGGGGTACAGTGTACATAGTACCCCAGCTGGAGCAGGGGATTTTGTGTTACCTTGATGATTCCCATAATTTTTACTTCAGCCAGTGCACAGTTTGGTTAGAAAACCCAATTAAATCGTTTGACATAGTACACTAATAAAACAGTCTTACTTTTTCCTACTCTGTATTTTTTTTGCAGCTATGTGGGGTACTCATCTTCTGATGGAAATGAGCACTTTTGACTACAATGCACTCAGAAACTCACCCACGTTAGGCTTCACTAAGAGCACATATAACTGAATGTAGTTTTCCTCGGTTGCATTCTTTTTTAGAAAATTTTCCTTAGATTTGTAAATTAGGAAAGCATTGAAATTCCTAAGATTTACCAGTATTAAGCATTAAGTGCCTTTCCATGTTTTCTTCTGCATTCCCTTGTTTAAGTGTGATGAATGCATGTCTATCAATATGTCCGTCATTTTCTCCAGAAGTGAAGAGCCTGTGTTTCAGGCTGATTAGGTTTTGTTTTCCTCATAAGGTTGTCTGCTTGCTCCTTCTACAAGAATGAAGTAAAACCATGGGCTTCAGATTTCATGTCACAGAATTTGACTTGAATGTCAGGATTATTTATAAATTAGTTAGTGACCTAAGTAATTAAATTATATCAAATGTGAGAATGATATTGACTTACACACAAGTAGTCTAATACTGCTGGTGTATGAATTTCCTACTTGGTAAATCATATGTAGCTCTCCCACAGCTAGCATCACTCTCAATATTGGAAAACTTCAAAGCTTCTATTTTAGGAGGAGGAGGAGATATTCACACTCACCCCATAAGCAACTGAGGGCCCCAGGAAGAACAGATTTTTAGAAAGGCAAAGGTGTTGGAAGAAGTGTCTAGGTCAGCAGTTCTCAACTAGTGGGTTGTGATTCCTTTGGAAGTTGGACAACTCTTTTGCAGGGGTTGTCTAAGTGTCTAAGACCACTGGAAAACACAATAATTTACCTATGACTCATAACACTAGCAAAATCAGTTATGAAGTAGCAATGAAAATAATTTTATGGTTGGGAGTCAACACAGCATGAGGAACTATATTAAAGGGTCACAGCATTAGGAAAGTTGGGCTTTGTCTTAGATTATAACCAGGGTTTGTTTTCAAAGCAACTAGGGAAAGTAAAAACCTTACGTATGCTTTCATAACCTGTCTACCAGTGACTGTTTCAGCTGGACCAGGGTGAGGCTTGGATCTGCTGAAGGAACAAGATCACCTAATTTATATATATATATATATATTTATATATATAACTTCTTAACTAACTAGAGAACGATGAGAAACCAATAGCTTGTAAGCTCAGTGTGCAGAAAACTGTATGTGCACATGCACACCATGGAAGTGTGAAGCTCTATTCTGTGGACACCTTGACTCAGAACTTTCCAAATTATAGAAGTGGTCTACATGTTTCTAGTAGGAACATTATGAAGGGAAAGGGGAGACAGGGATGGAGTTAACCACCTCTAACTGCACAATCACAGGAAGGGCTTACTCTTCTGCTTGTTTCTGTTCTTCCAAGCCCATGCAGAGAAGGAAATTAAAATGTGATTTGAAAAGCGTGTGTCCTGGGTGGTTTGTCAGCTGTGCAAGGTCTGGTTGATCAAAGGAGATGGACATAGAAAATCTGCTCACTTTCTTTTTACCTTTTTTTTTTAGCTTTAAGAAGACTTTACCACTGACTTAATGTATCCCTGTCCTAAGAAACTACTATCTTCTCTTGCTAAGGTTATTTTTATATAGTCTTCTATTACACATTTTGAGTCAGAACATTCATTAAGTTTTCATTAAAAATAAAAATGGCAAGAATTTTTTTGATATGACTTGTATTTTTTCTGTAAAATTCAATGATAGCAGCATCATATTTTTCTCACTAATACATACATGTGCATTGCATGGCTTTATTAATTTTATTTTATTTTATTAATTTTATAACTTTTTGAAATTCTGTACAATTTTCTTATGACCATACTATCAAATGGTTCTATGGGGATGACAAATTGGGTGGTGATGGTTGGGGAAGACTTCAGGGTGCTGCTGTAGAAGTGGTATTATAGTTTAGGATTGGTTCCCTGCATCTCCCAGGCAGAACCCTAACAATTTGTCTACACAGAAGACATGGCATGTCCTCAGAATTCCTTTCCACATCCCTGATCTGTCACTTGTGCAGGAGCCTTTGGGCATCTCTGAGGTTCTCTACTAATCAGGTCCTGGAGAACATTTTGATAATAGTCAATATTGACATTATTAGCTTATCCTCAGGCTTTCTTTTTCATTATTTTGGTTAAAACATTTATGACTCATCTGATATAATTACTATATCAAGAGTGAATCTATTTGTACTAAGTATATGAAATAATGTGTTCTTTGTGATTATATCTCAGAGAAAACCTTAGCATGTAACCTTCTGTGTCAAAAAGTCAGTACCAAAATAATTGATTAAGTTATATATTTCTTGGAAAAGTACCATCTTTTCAGTAGGAATTTTAGAAATTTTGGAATGTAAAAAATGTAGATATCGATAAATGATAGGCAAGCAGTATAGCCTCTGTGCCCTTCTTAATTAAACAAAAGCCTGATTAAGCATTGTGAGAAATGACTGTATCATTTTAGCTTAATATCTGCTCCCATTTAAGAAGATATAGAAAAAGTTGTCCACTTGAAGTTTTAGTTTTATTTTTAATTTATATTCCTCTAGAGAAAACAGTGCCAGCAGTATGCTGCCTTGAGGAGCCAAGCCTTTCACTTCACAGTGCTTCAGTAGTTGAATGGATGATACTACAACTGAATATGATAAGTCCACCATGTAAGGATGTAGTGATTGCTGTTTGAATAAAATTAGAAGGATTTTAATTTTTATGAATATATTTTTTCAATTATTTCAACAAGAATGAACTATTTATGTTTATTTCTGAGACAGGGTCTCACTGTGTAGCCTAGATGGGCCTTAAACTCCTTGCATAGCCTAGAGTATCCTTAAACTTGGTGCCAATCTTTCTACCTTAACCTCTGCTCCTAGAACTGCAAGCTTGAGCTACCATACCCAGTACAATCCCTCTCCCTTTGTAGTAACAGTTCAGGCTGAGTTCAAGCTGGCCTTGAACTCAGATCTTTCCACTTTAGCCTTCAGAGTAGCTAGGATTACAGGATTCTACCATATCACCATGGCTTGCTAGGATGAGCTTTTATGAAGAATAAATTAGTTTGCATTTGGAATCATGAAGTACTTTGTAATTTAGTTACTTGATTTATTTAATTCTGCAGCTAATGATCCTGAGAATCAAAGTGTGGAGTAATGACTTATCAAAGGCGAGACATTTGGGTAAAATAAAACCCAGGTCTCACTCTTCATTTCTGGGCCTAGTGCTTTTCACATTATACGTGTAATTTTCTGAAAACCAACCTAGGTACTTTGGAAGAAAGGGAGGTGGGGGGATGTTAAAGGAAAGGGGTATTATACTGCACTCCCTTTCTGTGACCACAAGTTTAGGAGTTACAGGTTTCCAGAAGCCATTGTTTAGACATAATGCATCCAGGCTTACTATGGCCAATGCTCAGAGATCTGATATTGTTCTAATAAAATTGTTATTTGCTTTTTAGGAGAGAGTTACATGTGCGCCTCCAATGAACCATTTCGTAAAGTTGATTACACCAAAAATGTTAATCCAAACTGGTCTGTGCACACCCAGGGAGGTACAACCTGAGCCTTGGTCATAGCCTCTGTGAAGAGCAAAGTGAAAGAAAGCAAGGTCTTCATCAAACCCAAGTTAGTGACTGTGAGTCAAAGTGGAGTGAAGCCGAGGAAGGCCATGCGGATCCTTCTCAATAAGCCATTAAACTTGATTCAGGCGTGGTCAAGAGGCTGTGTACCCTGAATGGAAAGCAGGTAGGTGGTGCTTCCCACAGCTCACCATCTTGCCTTCTTTGAGTTTACATGTTGACTATCTTTGCTGGTGTTTGCTGATGTCCTATACGATCTGGAACTTGCCGTATAGAACAGGCCAAGCTTGAGCTTGGGCTCCACTGTCTTCCCAAGTGCTAGGATTAGAGGCATGCAGCATGTCCAGCTCTTTATGTGCAGGATTAGGGGCATGTAGCATGTCCAGCTCTTTATGTGCAGGATTAGGGGCATGCAGCATGTCCAGCTCCTTGTGTGCAGGATTAGAGGTGTAGAGCATGTCCAGCTTCTCGTGCTGCTGCAGTTATATCAGCAACAGAATGTTGTGGTCTCCTGGAATTGGTCCTTGAAGATTTACACGAGGACTATATGTGTGAATTAGCCCTTAGCAAGAAAGATGTAAGGGCCTCCCATTTTTCCAGCATCTTAGAATCCTTGTACTCCTCATTTTTTAGAAGGAAAGATGTCAATTTCCAAGGAAAAGGATAAATTGAGTGGTATCATGTGCTAAACAGGAAGTTATCCAGAAATAATTATCAATTAGTGTTTAGTGGTTTGTGCCATGGGACAATGGTCTGTACCCTGTCACTTGTATTTTAAATAAATGCTGTTTGACCAGTAACCAGGCAGGAAGTATAGGCGGGGCAACCAGGCAGGAAGTAGAGGTGAAACAACAAGAATTCTGAGAAGAGGGAAGTTTCAGTCTGCAGTCTTCATCTAGACACAGAGAAAGCCAGACACAGCAAGCAAGATGTGATTGCCTTGTCAAGAAAGGTACCAAGCCACATGGCTAACACAGACAAGTCTTATGGGCTAATATAAGTTATAAGAGTTAATAAGAATCCTGAACTACTAGGCCAATCAGTTTATAATTAATGTAGGTCTGTATGTGTTTACTTAGAACTAAGTAGATGTGGGACCTGGTAGGACACAAACCTCAGTCAACAGAATGATGTGCCAATGTGGGGCTGACCAAATCCACTTTAAAGCCTTAGAGAGCTTGGGAAGTTATTCTAGATAGAGAAGAATAGAGTTAAGCACAGCTGATAGCAGCACTTTCTCAGGTAGGCTCTGCTTGCTAGACGCAAGTGCTCTCATTTAAGAGAGGCTTCCTGGGGCTGGACAGATGGCTCAGAGGTTAAGAGCATTGCCTGCTCTTCCAAAGGTCCTGAGTTCAATTGCTAGCAACCACATGGTGGCTCACTACCATCTGTAATGGGGTCTGGTGCCCTCTTCTGGCCTGCAGGCATATACACAGACAGAATATTGTATACATAATAAATAAATAAATATTTGAAAAAAAAAGAGAAGCTTCCTGACTCAGCTTTAGCTGCAAACCTTAAATGGAATCTCTCCTTTTGACTGGCTAGAGAAATTGAAGCAGTCAGGTTAAAGGTCCAGGTTTTTGCCTCACAATGAAAGGCCTCGAAAGTGTGTTTCTTAACTGGTGGCTGGTCACTCACCTCTTGGTTCTCTGTTTATGACAGCAAGCTACTTTTGGAGGTTATGGTTAGGGGCACAAAAACTCCATAAAATGGGGGTAAAGTACAAAAATAATCAGGATGGAAACTGACAATAAAATACTTTAAAAGATGGTTGACCATTTAACCAAAGTCAAAATAATGAGTTTGTCTCCAATATGGTTAATAGACATCTATTGGAACCCATAAGCTCGCATGTCAGATGGACCCCAGGTTGAGGTTTTACTTCCTCTGAAGGAGAGAAAAGGAACTTGCAGGCATGTAGTCTGACTTTATCTGAATGGAATCATATTGTGCTTCCCTGATGACTACAAAATCCCTATTTAGGAGTTTTGAATGATGGTGACCAGATGACATCCAGGTTGTGTGGAGATCCTGAGACTTGAACTGAAGTAACTGTAAGGCTAAGTTAATCAGATACTTACATGGAGCTGTGGTTGAAAGAATTGTTTGCAAAGCCCTAGGATCAAATGCCAAAGAGCAGTGCATAGGGTGCATTTAAGTGGGTTGGCACCATCTGTGCCCTGTATCCATTCTACTATGGTGGTTCAGCCTCCTCCAGGTCTTCCGTTATTTACTTTTTTGGCTCCTCGTGTAACTATCAGTGACAGTATCCTACAGCCCCCCTTTTGCAGTCTCCACAGGAATGTAAAGCTCTTTAGTCTCCATCCCATCAATCCCCAGTACTTGTCTGCCTGGCAAGAATAAGGATATTCTAAGATACATTTAAATTTCTCCCTTTGGCTAACAACTACTGAACTAATAGACACTATGTAATTTGAGTTTCCCTGGGAATTTCACTGTGGAAAAAGACTGAATCCTTCAGGTGAGACCATGTTTACTTAAACATTTACTCCTTATCTGACCACCTTACAGGAGAGACAGGAGGGTTTCAGACATCGAAATGCTTTCATTATATGACTTAGTTATATTAACTTAGTTTTGTATATCCCTTGTCATCTATCTAAACTTGTTAGGACCCCAAGGATAAATTAATCACCTTATATTTTCATCACCGTTCCAAATTAGTGTCACCAAAAATAATCATGTTTATTACTTTTCTTAATAATTTGTTCTTTTTTCTTTTCTATTTTTTTATCTTAAGTAATAGTCTAATTATGAATCTCTGGCTGTCTTGCAACTCAGTGTATAGAGTAGGATCTTGTAGAAAATCAGAGTTATGGGGCTGAAGAGATGGTTCAGCGGTTAAGAGCATTGCCTGCTCTTCTAAAGGTCTTGAGTTCAATTTTCAGCAACCAAATGGTGGCTCACAACCATCTGTAATGGGGTCTGGTGCCCTCTTCTGGCCTGTAGGCATACACACAGACAGAATATTGTATGCACAATAAATAAATAAATAAATAAATAAATAAATAAATAAATAAATAAAATCAAATCAGAGTTATTTGGCCACCTTATCTCCAGAGGGACTCATGTAAGAATTGTATTCCCTTACAAACTGTAAATCATGTATAGTCCCAGCACAGAAAGGTCTTGGCAAGAAGGAGCATGAAAGCTTTCCCTCTTAGACCATAGCTCACATAAGAAATAGGTAGTGAGTCACTCAATTTTAGATGATTGCTAAATGTTCTGACTGACCATTTCTTGCATCCACAGATTAAGGAATCAAGAATCAGAATAAAGAACCAAATTTATAAAACCAAATTTCAGTAGTTGCACTATTCTTATTACAAAAATAGAACTGGATGAAATGTTGTTTCCCTGCCTAAAAGAACTGTTATTTTACATATTTAAGATGTACAGCCAGAGATAAAATGTGCTACTAATCCTTGATGTCCTCTAATATAAATCACTATACTTTGAAGCACATGACCATAAACCTGTTTCACCTATTTAGATTAATTTTTGTGGATTTTAATTACATCATTTATGTCACCACTTTCTTGCCTCTAAACTTTCCAGAAATGAGAAAAATCATGAATTTTGCTTTATCAAGGTTTGCTGTTTGCATGTGACCTAGGTTTGGCTTCAGAATATCTGAGCTATAAGGGAAAGGGTTTATTACACTGGTCAGTGACTCTGTAATGGAAGACATATAAGTAACACCATATTTTGGAAAAGAACAGGAAGTGCTCTGAGAGGCTGGAAGATTTTCTACTAAAATGCCAATATTCCAGACTAGAACCCTGTGTTCCCCTAGGGTGGAATGGCAGAGCTGGGAAGGGCTGTGCTGGCTTAGTCATTTGATTTCTGCTCATCTAGTTGGGGAACTGCTACTGTCTTGAGGCTCAGCTGGGCAATTCTAGCTATTGAGGGATTCTGGGCAAGCCTAACAATCAAGAACACCAGTGGGAAGTAGATTGTGAGCAAATAGGGAGCCAATAAAGAGCCATGAGAGTTGTTTTTCTTCTTCCCGAAATTGTATAGTTGATTTCTACCTCCAGTTCTTATCCCACCTTCCTCTGAAGAGGTAACACTAACTACCATTATGGAATTGTGGTAACTGCTATTGTCTTGAATCCCAGCTAGGTGGTCCTAGCTATTGATGGACTCTGGGTGGCAATAATGAGCCCCAGTAGTAGGAAGTTTACAGCTTCTTTCAGTGTGGGCCCATATTACTATATGGCACAAAAGCCATTAGCCCGGTCGGAGCTGATCACGTAGCTCTGTGAACACCTGTCTCTGCCCTAAACAAAAGCCAGGATGCCTGCTCCTAGCTTCTTTTGTTAAAATGTGGATTACCTGAGAAGAAATGTTTGACTGAAGCTGATGACTTAAGAGTTCAGATGTTTGGTGCTTCCTTTCTTTTGTAATTTGGAAGGTGTCTTATAGAGATGCTAATTCAGGGCCTACCTGACGGCTGTGACTTGACCCCAGGCACCTGGTTGCCTAGGTGATGGCATAATGTGTTTTCCCCCCTCCCTGCTCAATTTGGTGTGGGTATATAAAATGTTTGGACAATAAACGGGGGATATCTGGCCTTTTTCGTGATGATGGTGTAAGCTGTGTCGGTTCTTTTCCTCACGACTTCATTCCAGCCGGGTTAGGGAATCAGAGAATTTATGTTGGATCCTCTCAGGCCCTGACATAATTGGCGCCCAACAACATGGGGCTGAACACTGAACCCCAATATTAAAGACAACTGGAGCTGACCACTGAACCCTGAGACGAATGCCGGAGGAAGAAGTAAGAAAAAGGAATACGGTGCTGAACGCCGAACTCCATGACCCCAGAGAAGAGACAACATGAGAGAGACGGTAAATGTTGTCTGCTGAACCCCAAGAGAAACCGGAGAATGGATGGAGGAGAACATGAGGCTAATCGGCGCTCCCCAAAAAGCAAGGAAGATGTGACCAGACTTGAGAAACTCACGAGAGAAGAAATCGGTGAATGTGTGAGTAGTGTGTGCTCAGAACTAGAGATGTAAAATAGAGAAAGAAATGTAGAAAAGCGGGACAAAATTTAAATCGGGAGTAAAAATTTGTAAATAAGTTAGATGTGGGATAAGGAAAAATTATTCAGTTATATATTTTGGTAACTAAGTTAAAGTGGAGCAGAACAATGGCAGAGTTATTGAGAATCTGCAAGCATGATAGACCCAGAATTGTAACTTTTATTGCTTGCTAAATGGGTAGAAAAGGTGAAGGAAAAATGACTTTTGGCCTAAGAATCACCAAGTTGCTGCAGAGATTGAGGTGCCACGTGCTTAGTGTAGCCAGTTAATCTAACCCACCTGTAAGTAAAAGGCAAGGAGAAGCAAAAGTAAGTTTAGAGAGCAAAATTAACCTCACACAGTCTATAAAACAGAGGAGAGGATTCAGAAATTCTCCTAATTTTATGATTTACAAGTTAAAATAAAAAAAATAGTTAAAAATCTGCCTGCCAGAGCTCAGGAAGGCAGTCTAACAGACAAAGAGAGCCCGTGTTCTACCCCCTGCTGTGCAGGGCAGCTTCAACTGAAAGAAAAAAGCCAGATTTAAATTAAAGTAGCCTCTGAGATAAGCAGGTTAAAATGCTTTTTCATTTCACAATTTTGCCTTTTTGTCAAAAGTCTGCTGTTTGTAGGCAAGTGAATTCGTATCCAAGGTGGATTGATTTCAGTACTGTGCCTCTAGTAAAGTTTAAAGTCAGAGATTGTGATGCATTCAGAAGTTCCTTGATTGTACAGGATTTTAAGATGGTTCAGGCTAGCCTGAGTTTTTGTCTTTTCTCACAAGGTTAAGGATTGTTTTTTCAAAGTCTGTGAAGAATTTTGTTACAAGTTTAATGGGCATTTGCATTAGATCTGTAGATTGCTTTCAATAACATTGTCAATTTTGCTATGATTGGTGCTATCTTTACAAGAGAATAGGAAATTTTTCAATTTTCTGATGGCTTAAATTTCTTCCTTCAGAGATTTAAAGTTCTTGTTATACAAGTTTTTCAATTTGTGTGATTAGAGTTACTCAAAAATATTTATGATACTTATGACTATCTAGTTTATTATATATATAGAGGAGATACATTTGAGTTGTTTTCAGATTCTGTGTATGATAAAGTAATTCTGCTATAAACATGGTTAAGCATGTGTCCTTGTATAGTTGAGCATCTTTTGTATATATGCCCAGAAGAGATAGCTGAGTTTTAAAATAGTTTGTTGCCTAATTTTCTGAGAATTCAACAGCAGTGGAGGAGTTTCTCTTAAACATAAGTTGTGAGTTTTTGATCTTGGTCATATTACATAGATAAGATGGAGTCTCAGAGTTGTTTTGATTTGCATTTCTCCAATGGTTAAGGATATTATATTTGAGCAATTTTTGAATGTTTTCAGTCATTTTAAGTTCATCTATTGAGAGTTTTCAGCTTAGGTCTGTTGCATATTTTTAATGGATTAATTGTTCTTTTGGTGACTATTTTCCAGAGTTCTTTGTATATTTTTGAAATGGATTAGTGATTGGTGAGGATATTTTTCTGTTATAGGCTATTATATCTTGTTGATTATGTCCGTTGCTATACAGAAGCTTCTCAGTTCAAGAGATCTTATTGTTTATCTCAATGTGTATGCCACTGAGATTATGTTAGAATTGTGCCAATGTATTTAAATGTTAATTCTAAAAATTTTTCTTTTATGAGGTTAAATATTGTTGGTTTTCTGTTGAGATCTTAAAAAGAAAAGAGAGGAGAAGATGAATTTGGTTCATCTGATGCATTTTGGGTACAGACCATAGGTCCTCAGAGACCAGAACTCACTTTGTTTATAAATGGAAAAAGATTTTCTGGCCTCCTGGATACTGGCGCAATACTTCCATCATGACTGCCAGTCAGTGGCCTTCTAAGTGGCCAAAAACAGACTATTACACAGTTACAAGGAATTGGTCAGACTAGAAATCCTGAACAAAGTAGCAATGAACTGCATCGGGAAGATGAGGAAGGACATGAAGGAACCTTTAAGCCATATATTATTCCCCATTTACCTGTGAACTTATGGGGCAGAGATATCATGTCCAGAATGGGAGTATATAGTCTCTCAGCACGGCTGTTACTAATCAGATGTTTCAACAAGGATTATTACCTAATCAAAGTCTAGGAAAAGATAATAAGGGAAAGATTGATCCTGTCATGTGAGACAGTAGACCTTCTAAAGCAGGATTAGGATATTTTTAGGAGAGGTCACTGAAATACCTGCACTCCATGCAGACCCGATAATATGGAAAAATGATGACCCTGTATAGGTGAGTCAATGGCCTCTAACACAAGAAAAATTGCAAGCTGCCCAATGGTTAGTGCAGGAACAGCTGGATAATGGACATATTTCACCATCTAATTCTCCATGGAACTCTCCAATTTTTGTTATTAAAAAGAAATCGGGAAAGTGGAGATTAATTCAGGATTTAAAAGAGTTAATGCAACATTTCAGGATTCTCTTGTTTCACTCTAAGGAGATATAAGGATGACCACAAGCAATGCTATGGTGAATGTAGGAGCCACTGCCCCCAGAACAGGAAGAGCAGGTTGGCTGAGCTTTCAGATCTGCTTGGACAAGGATGAACCATGAGCCAGACAGGTTCTGTTGTTCTTTGTGGTGACCTGGGTATTGGCCATTGGCCTCTGATCTTTGTTGAGTGTGGGGAAGGCTCTGCTATTCTGGCATGGGAGTCTGTGAGCTTGTAATATTGTTTCCTCATGCTATCTAATTGAGTATTTCTTTAAACACCTAATCCTGCGTCTGCTGCCCAGTGCTGGGTAGCCTTTAGGACTCGGCTTTGACTGGTCTATGAGAAGGAAAAATAAACCAGCTAGAGTGACTTCCAGTCTCTCTGACTTTTCGTGTTTGATTGTAGATAAAGAGGGATCTGTGCAGGAATTGAGTGCATAGACAAAGCTTCAAGCTGGTAGATGCACAGTACAGAAAGGGAGAGACAGGACAGTGGTTGAGAACTTTCATACTTCAACAGTTGCTGAGATTAGTAGTGTGGAACTAGGAAATTAATTTTGAGGCCCAGCAGGGTGGTGTTAGCCAGTGAGGGACTCTGGGAAGGCTTAGCAAGCAGGAATAATAGTGTGGGCTAACTTATAGGATAGGTTGTTCTTTTCATGAATCTTTACTGCTTCCCTTGTATTGACTTGTAAGGAAGACCACAAACTATGCTATGGTGAGTGCAGGGTGTTTAGACAAGGTCTGTTGAGCTGCCATTTCTTCTGGGGTCGTTGAACCATGAGCTAGTCTATGGTTCTGTTGGTCTGTGTAGAGACCTGGTCAGCGTTCCTTGTACTCTGAGCCTCCCAGTGTATGGATTTCCTGGGAAGAGGGAGATTCTTCAGCTCTTGTATTGTAGGATATTATGCTTGTAATATCATTGTCTAGTGTACCCATACGGGCTTTATTTTGGTGTGCAGTGGGATTTCAGATTCGAAACCCGATGTTGTGGTTTCTAGAATTTCTGAATATTGTATTTTACTTTCAAGTTTGTCTTGTAAATGTTTCAAATAGTCTAAAAGGTAGTAGAACTATGGTGATGTTGATTATCTTTTGCAATACATGATGAGAATGGTTCTAACTTTCTGCTCTCTCCAGCCACAATGGTATGATTCAGTGATATTTAGTTCTAGGGGACAAAAGGAGCTACCAAAGTTTCTCAGGTGTGTGGATATGGTGGACTCCAGTGATAAAGGGTATGGAGATTTCATGTACATTGTCCTTTTTATGTGGGTTGGTGATGGGATCTGGTACTGGATCATGGGGCCAGCATTTTAATATGCTGCAGCTTTAAGAGAGACTAGATTTCCTTTCTCTAAAGGCAGAAACATTGCAGAGATAGAATCTAAGAGCCAGAGAATGGTAAGGAATGCTGGGAAATTCTCTTTTCTGTACATCACCAGGCTGCCGCACTTAGGAAATCACAGCAGTGGGGGTTACTTGAACAAAACCTGCAGAAGACTGGGCCTATTAACATTCCTTGATGAAAGGAGGAGAGAGGCTCATGAAACCCCACACCACCCTGAGGAGTTATAGGCAGCTAATGGCTGATAGAGGAGGGAAGTCATATTCCATAGCTCTGTAGTGCTGGTAAGCTGACCTAGTTCAAGTAATAGATCCCTACCTATGTTCATGTAAGAGACTCTAATTAAATGTGATAAAGTATGCACACATGAAAAAGACATGAGGACTAGAGAGATAGCCCGGCAGTTAAGAGCACTGGTAGCTCTTCCAGAGAATCTGGGATCTATTCCCAGTACCCAAATGGTGGCTAACAACTGTCTAACTGAAGTCCCAGGGGATCTGACACCTTCTTCTGGCCTCTGCAAGAATGTGGCAAGCATGTGACACACAGACGTAAACATAAACAAAATACTTATATACATTAAATAAGTAATTAAATAAAAAGATGAGAAAAAGTATTTGGTAAGAGGGGCATAAGAGAGGACAATGGAAGGGAATGAATTCAAAGTACATTATATGTATTTATAAGAAACTGAAAAACAAAAGTAGAGACCAGATTTGGTAATATTAGAGTGATCTGGTCACCTTCCCTGCAGCCCCAGGCACCTTTCTGTCTATCATTCCTGCTTCAGCAAGAGCAACCCCTGCTTTATGAGCTCCAGGTACTGTTATAACCCTGGTCCTTGTTTTCTCTGCCTTCCTGACTTCAGGCATATAGCAACCCCCCAAAATTTGAGCTTGTACAAAGCCATACATTGCTTTAGATCACCCACCCTCTCTAGAAACCTATAGGTTAACCTATAGTAAAGAATTCTCTTTAGTTGGGATTCAGAACAAACCCCTATTGCAGTGACTGATGTAACTAAGCTGTCCTTTCTACCTGAAATAAATATCAGCTCCTATTTATACCAACTTGGAGCAGAATGGGTGATCAGAAAATTAAAACCAAACAGAACCATTTCTTGTTTTCTGTGGGACCAGGCAGACCAGAAACAGGAAAGAGTGATGAGTAGGATAGGGCTGTAAGGGCCACGCTTTCTTCATCATAGCTTAGACTTTCAGTGGAGAGTCTTAGGTGGTGATAAGGCCTGAGTGAACAGTCTCTCTTTCAGCCATTCACCTGGCTACAGGCTTCCTGGGATGCAGTTCCTCTCATTGTCCTATGGACTCCTATAGTGTTTGTTCCCTGAATGTAGCGTTTTTGCCTAGTCACTGGCGGATCCAATAGTGTTTGTTCCCTGAATGCCTAGTCACTGGTGGAGGAAGAGCCATTGTTAAAAGTGCAGTGGAGAGGGCCTTTTCTCTTAGATGACGTGATTGGACCAAACTCACTTTGTTGTGCTGTCTTTGGGATACATTTAAAGTGATTGTTTACAAAAACTTACCTGATTTTTTGAGTCTAACTATTTCTTTTAGGCTTCTCCGACTCCTACTTTATGAGTCGCTTGCTGGGCGGCAGTAGAGTAGACGCATGCTGCCACCATGTGGCTAAATAGTGCAATGACACATTTTACAGTTCTGGAAGGCTGGCTGTCAGGTCTTGAAGCTCAGCAATATACTCTTGAGCTCAGTGAAGCTTAGGGCAGTAATTGTCAGAGTTTTATCTGAATTGTACCTATGGAATTCCTGGATAATCTTACAATTTTCATGTATAAGTTCTCTGCTGGTGCTGGTGCTGTCCTGATAGGTCCATAGTATTGATTCAACTGCCACAGACTCTGCCTTCCTCCCTGTAAAAGTTGATTATACTGTTAAAGAGATGGCCTGTCTCCCTGCAGGGCAATTATTCAAACTGTCTATCTCCTCTTTGTCATTAGGAAGGCTCAAAAGAGCCTGGGGAAATAATAAGAAGACACAAGGCTCTCTGCCACAGTTATCCTGTTCACTGGGTACAATGGGGGCATGGGCAGAGTTAGATTTGTTTCAGTTCTAACTTTGCAAAAACCCTTTCTGCTTTCTTTGCACCTCTAGCTAGCTATTCAGTTTTTTGGAGGCAGTCTGTGATCAAAGTCTTGTCATGCTTGTTTTCCAGATCTTTCTCCCAAGCTAATGGTTTAAGTAATGAATTCTTTGAACAACTTAAAGTAAAACATGATCTGTGTTACAAAGGTGATGTGTAAATCCAACTACATGTAATCAATAAAAACCAGGAGAGAGATATGGGGGTAAAAACCTGGAAGACCAGAGCTTCCTATGCATCTCCTTTCTGCATTTAAAAGGGTGAGATTCTGTCTCTACCCAACCACCACCACTACCACCACCACTGGGCTCCTATGGTCAACTAGTGATTAGCTCCACCCTGGATCTCCAGGCCAGTTTTATTTGTCAGAACACAAACAAAATGCCACACATGGAAAGATTTTCAAGAGCCTTTTGGAGAGGTGTTCCTCACTTGATCAGACAACAGAGCTGATTGATTAGATCAATCAAATCATGCCTGATTTGTAGACCTATTATGTCAGGAGGCTGCATTCTAAAAGTCAGCTGAGGAGCTACTGTGTGTTTCTCTCTCTCTCTGTGTGTGTGTGTGTGTGTGTGTGTGTGTGTGTGTAAGTGTGTGGCACACCCAGGAATTGAGCTGAGACTGATGTCTCAGAGGAGTTTCCAGATTCGAGGTAGGATGCTTAGGTGTAGCTCACAGACATGAGAGAGACATAGAGTAGGAAACACTACATTCTGAAAAGAGGAGCCATCTGATGATGTCTTATTCTCCTAACTCTGATGGATCTTAATTACCACAAGACAGCACCTCCCTGGGTCTTAACTTGTGGATGTTTATTGTCTGCTTGAAGTCTATGTGAACCCAAGAAGCAGAAACCTTTCTCCTTGCCTTCTTTCCTGTTTAGGGTCAGAATGAATGAAGTTAGGAAATTTTTAAAAACTTGTTATGTCTGGTGCTTACTATGGAATCATGTGGCCAGACTTCAATTTGGCTCAGGACTGATGGAGTTCAAGATCATTTGGCACTGGTGGTGGAGAAGCGGCACTCACCACACTCTCTGAGTTTGTTCAGTGACAGAAAGTAAAGGATCCTAGGAGGATAAGCACAGAACAGTAGATCCTAGCCTAGCACGGGACATTTGATTCAGACTTCTGTCAGAAAACTGACAATCAGAAAGGTGACGAGGTGTTTGCTTGAGGTCACTGAAAATTTTGTAGCAGTCAAGCTCATAATCTAGGGTTTCAGTCCTTTATCATGTTCTTTCAGAGACAGGGTTTCATACAACCTAAGGTGGCCTGGTATTAAAGCAGAATACTGCTTTAGTATTTGAGATGCTGAGATTGCAAGTGTGAGTCTTTGTACCCAGTTCTGAGTCTTCAGGCATAACTTCAAAAACTTATTTATTATGTGTGCATGTGTGTGCATTTTTGTGGGCATACAAGCACTCATGCACCATAGCATACATGTTGAAGACAGAAGACAGCTTGTGGGAGTTGGTTCTACCTTGTGGTTTCTGGGGATTAAAATTACGTCCTCACCTCTCTGTCTTCCTGACTTCAGGCATATAGCAACCCCCCAAAATTTGAGCTTGTACAAAGCCATACATTGCTTTAGATCACCCACCCTCTCTAGAAACCTATAGGTTAACCTATAGTAAAGAACTCTCTTTAGTTGGGATTCAGAACAAACCCCTATTGCAGTGACTGATGTAACTAAGCTGTCCTTTCTACCTGAAATAAATATCAGCTCCTATTTATACCAACCTGGAACAGAATGCTTTGCTCATTTAAAACATCTGCGTGATCAGAAAATTAAAACCAAACAGAACCATTTCTTGTTTTCTGTGGGACCAGGCAGACCAGAAACAGGAAAGAGTGATGAGTAGGAGAGGGCTGTAAGGGCCACGCTCTCTTCATCATAGCTTAGACTTTCAGTCGAGAGAGTCTTAGGTGGTGATAAGGCCTGAGTGAACAGTCTCTCTTTTAGCCTTATCACCTGGCTACAGGCTTCCTGGGATGCAGTTCCTCTTATTGTCCTATGGACTTCTATAGTGTTTGTTCCCTGAATGTAGCATTTTTGCCTAGTCACTGTCGCATCTGATAGTGTTTGTTCCCTGAATGCCTAGTCACTAGTGGAGGAAGAGCCATTGTTAAACATGTGGTGGAGAGGGCCTTTTCTCTTAGATGACGTGATTGTACCAAACTCACTTTGTTGTGCTCTTTGGGATACATTTAAAGTGACTGTTTTCAAAAGCTTTTACCTGATTTTTTGAGTCCAACTATTTCTTTTAGTCTTCTCAGACTCCTACTTCTTTATGAGTCTCTTGCCGGGCAACAGTATAGTAGACGCATGCTGCCACCATGTGGCTAAATAGTGCAACGACACATTTTACAGTTGGATGGCTGGCTGTCAGGTCTTGAAGCTCAGCAATATACTCTTGAGCTCAGTGAAGCTTAGGGCAGTAATTGTCAGAGTTTTATCTGAATTGTACCCATGGAATTCCTGAATAATCTTACGATTTTCATGTATAAGTTCTCTGCTAAACTACGAGAGCCAGTGTGGTTCATCTTCCCCTGGCTATGTGGTAGTTAGTGATCAGATGCAGATTTCTTTATATTCTTGCCTGGTCCTGCATCATCCAGTGTGCTCCAGCATGATCTGAGTGGTCCTGCATGTTCTTTGTATCTCTTGGGTCGACTGGCACTCTCCTGACTGCATCTGTGCAGAGCACTGGGAGCAGGACTATGCTTTGAAATATCCTTTATGAAATCATCCCCGTGTAACACAGATTTGCCAATGTCGGAGAGCCCTGGTCCCTCTAGTATCTTCCAGAAGTTTTGCACTTTGAACATTTAACATTTAGGTTTACTATCCATCTGTAGTTAATTCTGTGGAGCTTGTAAACAGTAGTTCCTTTATAGAGTAGCACTCCACTGCTACTGTGGTAAGACTAGGATTGATGGTATAAGTTCTTAGAAAATATTAAGTCACAAAGTAGAATTTAGGTAAGGGAGAGTTGCATCCTAAATCCTCCAAAGGTTAATGGTATGCTAACTGCACATGTTAGAGATTAGTATAAGATATAAATGTTTGTTCCCTAGGATTAACCAGCTGCATTCCCAAAACAAAGGCAACAGCCCTGTTTTACAAACAGCAGAAACACCCATTCCTCCAATAAAAAACCATCCTTTTAATGCTGCCCAAGAGACCATGCCAGTGTCACAACCCCATTAAGTCCTGTTGTGCCATAAAGGTATATTAATTCTAGAACATTGGCATTTCTAGTCTTTATGAAAAGAAATTTTGAGTCAAGGTCTCCTATGTTGATTGAAGTATATTTGAACCCTGTCTGTAGCCCCACAAGGCATTGCCCTTTTTGTCTTCTTGCCTAAACACTCTAAACCTTGGATTGCATGTCTGCAGCACCACAGCATTCTGAAATTGCCAGTTTGAGTACATAGTGGACTGTCCATTGCAGTACAGAGAAAGTATTTGTTTATGGAGCCTGGCTTCTCCATTCAGACCAGAAGAGGAGGAACACTGCTCTGAGAAAACAGATAATAGCCAGGTCACAGACTGAACTTGAAGGCAGTGAGCTGCAGGGGTCTCCATTTTAAAGAAGGACTGACTGATGGGGCATGATGAGTGACTTTCTCTATAATTTCCCTGCATGTATTAATTCCTTCCATGTGAGTGAAGACAGACAGAAGTCGTGGGTGTGCAATTTAGGGAGGGTAGCTTGAACTACTGAGTATTCAGTTTCCAATGAGCAGATCTATGCAGATATGTACAATCCTGATTGGATAAAGTTAAGTCAGCTGAGATGTTTGAGAAACAGACAATTGAATGCAACTCCATGTGTTAGATTACAGCACTCAGTGACTAACATTTTTACATGGAAGCTGAGCAACCTCTTCCATTGCTGGTCTGGGTCCTCAGAACCCAAGACTTTTCACAGAAGGGTGAAAACTATGGTTATCAGTTCCAACACCACTGTGGACTTTGTTTATAATGTTCTTGGTTTACCCAATGTTTCTCTTGTGCAACATTGTCTGATTAGCCCCTTTCTGAATTTGTATACTTCCTTTTAAAACCCAACCCATTGATTTACATTAGCAAGAGACTTGCTGTTGAATTTGACTTAGTTCTACAGTCAATCTTGGATAGGTCTGATTAGCAGCCATTGCTGGGACCTTCTGCTCACCTGATTCTGACACTCAGACCTCACTAACCAATCAGAGCCTCCACCAGTCAAATGGGAGGGTTCTTCAGGGAGCAAGGACTACTGGTTTATCGCTTCCTGAAGAAATCACAGTCTCTCTTGTGCACTGTGTCTTGGGTTCCCTTGTGGGGAGAGAGTTTGTCAGCTGTACCATGGTGAATGAGTGGTTGCTCTCCACAGATTGGAGGAGTGATGGGCCAAGGTGAGTAAGGGGCCAATGTCCCCAGGTGGGGAGGAGTGGCTGGGCTTAATGCACCTGGCTGCTCTTCCCACGTTTAGAGTGGCTGTGCTTGGCGGGTCAGGGGTCACTGTCCATAAACTAGGTGGAGTGGCCTGCTGAGGAGTGCCACTGATCTGTTCAGTCCTCCGCTGATTGGTTGGGAGCCAGTGGACAAAGAGTTTAGTGTGTTCCTGCCTTATCCTAAGTAAGTAGTCTAAGTGATCCTTGCAACTCTCCATGGCAGTCTCTGAATAACTTCACTGCCTGGGCTGTGTCTGCACTGAGCAGAGCATTGGCAGCTGCAAATGGTGGTGGCTGTAGTGCTTATTTTGCCGCATGTGGAGAGATATCACCAAATTTTCCAAACTCGGAAGACCACAGTATCTTCAGAAGTTCTGCACTTTTAGCATTTATGTTTAGGATCCATTTGTAGTTAATTTTGTGGAGCTTGTAAACGGTTTCTCCTGTGTAGAGTAGCACTCCACTGCTAAATTGAAGTAGAGCATAATTGATAGTAGCATTAATGGTATAAGGATTTACCAGTTCTTAGGAGACATTAAGTCACACAGTAGAATTTAAGTAAGGGAGGGCTGCATCCCAAATTCCCCAAAGATAAGTAGTATGCTAACCATGCCTGTTAGATATTAGTATCATGAGATGCAAATGTTTGTTCACCAAGATTAATAAGCCATTAAGGTACATTCCTATAACAAATGAGACAACCATGATTTACAACCAGCCAAAAGACCCACTTCTCAGTCAAAGATCTCTAACATGGTGCTCAAGGGGCCATTATAGGCTCACAACCTGTGTGCCATGAAAGTATAATAATTCTAGAACAGCTGCATTTTTCAGTTTTTAGAAATGCTGAGTTAACTTTTAAATTAAGGGATGTACATGACTTTTTTGTTGTGCATTGTCCCATACCCTTTCTTGACATGCAAAACTGTCAGTATCAAGGGATTACAGAACTTCAATAAAGACCACCAGAAAGTGGCAGAGAGAAACAATAGGCTAAATGAAAACCCTAGTTTCACTGAAAAACCCTGTTATTGGAAATGGTAACAACAAACAAAGCAATTAGTACCTGAGCTTTACCTCAAGGTTATAAAAATTCTTTTGTTCATGCATAATGCTTGCTTCTTGCTATAAAAAGGGTAGTTTGGAAATCTCCCATCGCCACTGATATAGAAATCCAATCTCAGGTGGTGATCAGATATAACTGATAAGCTTTGTGTGCCCCATGGAGGTTTTTTTTTTCCTTCCTTTTTTTCTGGAATCAACTTTGCTTCTGGTTTAATAGATTTTAGTGGTCTGCCCCCTCCTCAATAATTGCATGCCACCTGGACCCAACAATAATAGTAAGCAAGATGTTGTCTAAGTGACCCTCACAGACATCCTATTCTTTATCATAATAGAATGATATCCTTTTATTTTTTTTATTTTTATTTTTTATTTTTTGGTTTTTCGAGACAGGGTTTCTCTGTGGCTTTGGAGCCTGTCCTGGAACTAGCTCTGTAGACCAGGCTGGTCTCGAACTCACAGAGAACCACCTGCCTCTGCCTCCCGAGTGCTGGGATTAAAGACGTGCGCCACCATTGCCCGGCTGAATGATATCCTTTTAGTAGTCACAATATTTTCTACAAAGTTAAAACCTCAGAAGGCTTCAAGTGAATCTCTCCAAAGAATGTGGTGTACTGGATGAGTTATGGTCATTGATTTCTGGTAGTTTGATTTTGATTAGAATCCTGTCATTTCTCTTTAAGAAATTATAGTCTATATTTGTAGCTATGTCTTTATGTCTCATTTTTTGAGTGTTGCAATCTATATTGTTAGTTTTATTATTATCTGATTGTTCCTCTGGAAAATGATCGGCCTTAAACAATTTTGTATCTAGAAAATTTCATGTTAAATGTTCCTTATGTTTTTGTTGGTTTGAGAAGTTTCTGTGGAGAGTTGGTTTTAGTTTTTTTATTTATTGTTCTTAGAGGCCTTCCTCTTTCCATTCCCTGACATTTCTGTGTTTTCCAGTTGCTGTTTGGGCTTTGGCTGTTTAAGTGATTGGATGTGATTAATACATTGACTTTGGATCTTTAAAATGTCCTTGTATATTATTGTCTTTTTCCTAATTAGCCTCACCTGTCAACATGACATTGCCTAGGGTTATCTGAAGAAGCATCAGTTGAGGGTGTGCATAGATGAGAACACCTAATTGCTGCATCTGAGAGAAATTGTATTGATTTAAAGTGTGGGAAGGCTCTTCCACTGAGTTTACAATATCTCTAAGCAAGTGGACCTGCAGAAGAGAACTAGCTTAGCATGAGACCATGACAAACGAGAGAAAGGTAGGAAGCAATGTTTCCCCATGTTTTGTCTTCATTTATTAGCTTGAGTTTCCACCCTAAGCTCCCACAAGGATGGACTGTGATCTAGGGATATCAACCAGATAAATCTCATTATCTAAGTTGCTTTTGGTTAGAGTTTAATCACAACAATGTAGAAGAAAATTGGAACAAAAAATGGTACCTCAAGTGTACTTTTCTTACTGCAAAGGACTTGAAATTTTTAGGTCTGCCCTTGCTATCCTGAATGGCATTGTTTTATTGTTGTTTTGTTATTTAGCCCAGGGAGGCAACTGATTCATGGCAGCTTTCCTCCCAGCTTCTACGTGCTGGAGTTACATGTCATGTACTCCCATTGACAAATAGCCAAATATTTGAATATTTTTATACATGATCGTTACTTGTGCAGCTGGCACTACTTTCTCTTGACACAGTGGCCAGTTATTTTCATTTGCTTTTCTTTGAAAATAGTAAAGCTCATAAACCCTATAAGACCAGAGACAGACAATTACTTTCTCACCCTTTATCAGAGCTTTTTCAACATTAGCTTTAATTCTTTACCAAGTATCTATATCTTAGGTGCCTTCTGGATACCAAAGAATTTTAAGGCTTCATTATTTCCACACACATTTCTAAATCAGAAAGAGAAATGTGAACCCTATGAGTTTTTATTGAATGCTTTAGGATAGCAAGGTAAAGAGAGGATTTGGCTTGTCCCATTACCCTGTAATGAAGATTACTTATGTGGTTTATAATTTAAAACCCTTCCTAACTTTTACTCTTTATGGTCCCTGTTCTGGTACCACCTTTCAACATCTACTGCATTGTGGTCCCTTGGTATGGTTGTCTTGTAAATCAGTACACATTGATGCATAGTATGAACAACTGCACAATAAGATTTATTTACTATGGCTTTTTATACATACTAAAAAGTGATACCTCAAATCTGAAACCTCTGTACTCATGTATGTGTGTACTCTTGCTTCTCCTTCCCAGAAACAATACCTCAATTAATCAGTAATAAAAGTGAAAATAAGTACAAAGATATAATGCAAAAAGTATACAGAAGCAAAGCATTCCTTTTTAACTGGTACAGTGTGAGCAACTGAGCTCAAAAACAAATTCTTTATCCATGGTATAGATTCTGAGTGAGAGAACATTTGAGAAATAGGCAGAGTTTGCTTTCATATATGCTTGTTCTCTCATGCAACAGTTTCCCAAGTTTGTCTCATCTGTGCCACAAGGAGCCTGCACTCTAAGCTAGTTTTGTGCCTCCATATTTTCCTCCTTTTAGATTTTTTAAGTTAATTGAGTTTTATTCATAAAGTATGTAAATATTCTGCATTTGGTTGAAAGAAACTCTTAGATAATCAAAAATAGAAAAGAATAACAATGATTACAATAAGCATACCACCAGATGTATGAGGAATACTTTGTACGAATCCCATAGCATCTAATTTGTGCAAATTGTCCTGTCACTTTGTTATCAAAAATTTGTGCAATAGTTGAGGCATCTGAATCAGGAAATGATTAGGAAAAGAAAGTTCTATAACATCATGTAAATGATCAATGAGAGATCAAGGAGCAGCATTGCCCAAAAGATAAATATGAATAACCTTCCATTCATGTAAAAATTCACTAAGCTTAATCAGTAATGCCAAAAGCGGTCGAATTCCAATCACAAATGTTTTTGCACAGATAAATATTTCTTTCCCAACCATCCCACAAATTTCTTAAGCACATCAATCTCTGTCTGTGGTTTAGTATCTATTTGAGCTTGCTGAGTCCAGTCCCTGAGAATCTTTATACCATTGCCCACCTGACACAGAAGCATTAGCAGCAACAGCAATAAGGTTATGAATTTCCTCTTATACAATATCTAACATGCACTTAGTTCTTTTCAATATTTTGATAAAGAATTCTACATTAAGATCCAGAGGATTTTGAGCCCAACACTGACCTAGGTTTAACAGACAGCCAAATGTGTGTATGTTGCTGTAGTATCATAAGTAATGATGAGGATTAAACCTAACAGATAAATTAATACATGAATACAATTGAAAATCATAACTACTAATTCCAGTATTGAAATTGGTTCTTCTAACTAAAAATACATATGTTAGTGGTACATAGGTAGTAACATTAGTATTCCTGAGTAAGGTAAATATATAATTAGAGGCGGGTACTGCTGTTCCAACAACTGAGCCTTTAAATACCTGAACAGGTTTTAAGGCAGCTATGATCTTCCTAATATGGATCTATATTGCATTATGGGATGTGAGAAAATGGCTTCCTGTTAACTTTTTATTCTTGGCTTGATTCATCCTGGTAACACTAAGCAAATCACAGGTGGTGATATTTCAGAACAATTGTTACTAAGCTAACCATATGGGCTCCAATTGACCCATTTATATTGAAGTATTTTGCCCAATTTGTTTAACAATTTTCTAAAGGATGGCTGATGTTTGAAATTATAATATGTATAATCTGTACATACAGGTTATGCTGTTTCTCAATTTTCAGTACCATTATCCCAGGTATGATTAATGGAATATGCTGAGAGTCTTTGATGACAAGTACGATATGTGCCTACTTTAATATTTCATAGGTTGTTCATGCGTATTTTTCTTTAAATTTATTTGTATCATGGATTACATTAATGCATTTATGAATGTTGTACCATCCCTGCATCTTTTTGATGAAGCTGAATTGTTAATAAAGGTTTTTAGAATGTATTCCTGGATTCGGTTTTCCATCATTTTATTCAGTATTTTTGCGTTCATGTTCATTATTGAGATTGTTTTGTAATTTTCTTTCTCAGGTGAGTCTTTGTGTGGTTGTCATCAATCTTAATGTAGTCTCAAAAAGATGTCTGGCTATGTTCCTTCTGGTTATATTATGTGCAACACTTAGAGGAGTATAGCAAGTCTTCATTAAAACCATTTGTCCCTTGGATATATTGTTTGCTTTTTATGAGAGTTTCTATTTCATTAAAGAGTATATGCCTATTTAAACTGCTCACCTAGGCTTTATTAGATTTAGGTAAAGGGTACCTAGCCAGAAAATTGTCCATTTCTTTTAGGTTTCCCAATTTTGTGTAGTACAGGTTTCTTTTGTTTGCTCTAAGTATTTAGTGGATTTCATTAGTGTTTGTTGTCATGTATTCCTTTTTATTTCTGATTGTGTTAGTTTGGATCTTCTCTCTTGTCTTTTTTATTAGTTTGCATAAGGGTTTGTCTATCTTTTTTATTTACTCAAGTAACCTGCTCTTTGTCTCATTGATTCATTGCATTTTTTGTTTCTAAATAATTTATTTGAGCCCTCAATTTGATTAGTTTCTGTTTTCTACTCCTTCTGGGCATGTCTGCTGTTTTTGTTCTAGAGCATTCATATGTGCTGTTAAGTCACTGTGAGCTTTCTGTATTAGCTATGAACTTTCCTCTTAGCACTGCCTTCATAGTGTTCCACAGGTTTGGGTACAACGTTCCTTCATATTTTTTTTAAAAAGACTATTTATTTATTTATTTATTTAGTATGCATTGTTCTGCCTGCATGTATCCCTGAAGGCCAGAAGAGGGCACCATATCTTTTTTTGAGGGCACCATATCTTATTATGGATGGTTGTAAGCTACCCATGTTTTTGCTGGGAATTGAACTCAAGACCTGGAAGAGTAGCCAGTGCTCTTAACCGCTGAGCCATCTCTCCAGCCCAGCAGTGGTTATTCCTAGGGCCCATGTGCATACACTGGTAAAGAAAGAAAACGACGATTCACATATCAACTACCTTTTCCTCCCTTTTGAAAACGTCTCTTAAACTGGCGCTTTCTGTCCTAAAAGCACCTGCCATTTGCCTGCTGGCTTCACATAATGGAAGACTGTTTAGTTACAGCAAGGAATGAGATTCTGATAATGCCAGAACATAGACGAGTCTAAAAAGCAGTTTGCTCAGTAGAGGCTACATGCTGAATGGTCCCACATTGGGAGCCTCCACAGTGCTATAAATGTACAGATGAGCAGTTGCTGGGGACTGGGGGAGGCAAGAGACCCTAATGGGTATTGGGTCTCCCTGAGGATCATAAAGATGATTTGCAACCCCGAGGAGGTAATGGTTGTGCACATGAACATGGGAGGGAGGGATCCATCTACATCAGAGCAGTTTACAGTGGGCACCCGGACCTTGAATCCCTCCAGAGCAGCTCTCTCCCAGACTAGGTACTAGGAGAGGCACAGCAGTGACTCAGTGCATGCCAGTGGCAGGTGGAGAATTCAGGCCTCCGGTTTGGAGGAGGGCTTGGCTGCAAAGACCTTTCCTCTTTCCAAATGGTGTAGAGTTTTCCTCAGCTTACACCAGCTGCCAGTACCACCTCTAGGGCAGAAGCCCCATGGCACAGTGACCCCACTCCTGTGACAGAGGAAATTTGGTCACTATAAATACCTGACTTGGGATGAAACCCCACAAACAGGCTGAACAGACTTTAAGGAAAGATCTGGCAAGGAGGGGGCAGGGCTCACACACATGCTAGGTGGCTGGGGAATCCATGACATGGTCCTACATGGTCCTGCTCAGAGATTTTACTAGCCTGGGCTGCAGTTACAGACTGAAGTTTAAGACGCAGTGATGAAGGTTCTGGGGAGGGAAGAGCTGGAGTGTTTCCCGAGTCTCTGGGGCCAGCTTTTCCTCTTTCTGTCTTGGCTTCAGTGAGATCTCCCCATGGTCCATGAAGAGCTGGGTACCTGTCTACTTAGCTCAGGCAGTGCACAGACCTGTCTCCCTGCCTGCTTTCAGCAACACACTGAACCTGGATGGGGCACACTGCCACATGACAGGAGTGGCTGGATGAGGTTTTCCCCAGCCTTGGCTCTCTGTGGTTCTCACCTCCTCCTGGGCCTGAGTCCTTGTGTTAACCTGGCCGTGGGACACTTGCCCTCCCACTGCATGCATGGCAGTCCAGCAGCTGGAATCCTTCATATTTGTAGAATTTTAGTATTTAATATATTTTACCTTGACCCATGGGTGGTTCAGTGGTTTGCTGAATTTCCTTTGTTTTGTAGGATTTATGAGATTACTATTGTTTTCAGGTTCTAATTTTAAATCGTGGTGATTTGATAGTACACAGTGTATTACTCCATTTTTTTTTTGTTTGCTGGGTTACACAGTGTGTGGTCAGTTTTGTGGAAGTTTTCATGAGGTGCTGAGAAGATGGTATGTTCTTTTTTGTTTGGGTGGAATATTCTATAGATATCTGTTAGGCCCATTTCATTCATTACATCTCTTATTTCTCTTATAAATTTTTGTCTGGTTGACCTGTTCATTGTCGATTGTGGAATACTGAGATATCCTGCCATTAGTGTGTAGGTTTTGATGAGTAATTTGAATTTTAATACTGTTCCTTTTACATGTGTGAATGCAGTTGTATTATGGGTATAAATGACAAGGATTGAGACTTCATCTAGACAGACATAACTTGTTATATATATATATATATATATATATATATATATATATATATAGTGTCATTGTATATAGTGTCATTCTCCAATTCTTCTGACACCTTTATTTTGAAATCTAATGTTAGATATTAGGATAGCCACACTTGCTTGTTTCTTGGGTCCTTTTCCATATTTTTTACTCTGAGGTACTGTCTTTTTTTGAGTTTGAGGTAAGTTTCCTGTTTATAACAGATGGCTTATTCTTGTTTTCTTATCTATTCCCATAGCCTGTGTCATTATATTTGAAATTAGCGCATGTATATTAAGAGATATTAATGACTAGTTTTGACAATTACTGTTATTTTTCTCTACTGAAATGATCATATGGTTTCATTTTCTTTCAGTGTATTTATATGATAGATTTGATTGGATTTCCATGTGTTGAACCAGCCCAGTATCTCTGTGATAAAGCCTCCTATTTTTTTGAATCAGGTTTTTCAGAATCTTATTGGGAATTTTTTCGTCGATGTTCATGAGCGAGATTGGTCTTTAATTCTCTATCTTGGTGGCTTTTTATTTTTTCGTTCAGTGTCATGGTACCACTGTTGCTTAATATAAAGCTTCTGTTTCTATTATGTGACACACGTTAAGGAGTTTGGGTATCAGCTCTTTGAATTTCTGGTAAAATTATGTAGTAAAACTAATTGGTGCTGTGTTTTTCTTGGTATGTAGGTTTTTTTTTGGCTGCTTATATTTCCTCACCACTTCACGATCTATTTACATTGTTCCCTTTGTCTTATTGAAATTTGGTATATGTTATTTATCTAAAAACAAGTCCATTTATTTTACATTCTCCAACTTTGGCATATAGGCCTTTGTGTTAAGATATAATTATTTCTGAATATCTTCAGTGTCTGTTATATCCCTCATTTCATTACTTATCCTGTTAATTTGCGTGTTCTCTTTCTGTAACTTTTTATTACATTGGATAGCCATTTGTGAATCTTGTTTTTACTCAAATAACCAGTTCTTTGTTTCATTGACTTCTTTGGATTGTTTTCTGTGTTTATATTTTGTTTGTTTGAGTCCTCCATTTGATAATTTACAGCCTTCTACTCCTGGGTAAGAATGTGTTTTTTCTATAGCTCTCAGCTGTGCTTTTAGGTGTCTAATGTGAGCTCAGCGCTGCTTTCAGTTTGTTTATGTTGTGTCTTTGTTTTCGTTGAATTCAGGGAAGACTTTAATTTCTTTTATTTCTTCTATGACCCAGGCGTGGTTTAGTAGTTGACTGTTCAGTTTCCATGAGTTTGTCTGCTTTCTGGTGTTATATGCCAGACATCATTACAGATGTTTGTCAGCCACCATGTGATTACTGGGAATTGAACTCACGACATGGAAGAGCAGGCAATGTTTTTAACCACTAAGCCATCTAAACAGCCCCGTCCCTTTTTTCTTAATTTTTTTTTTTTTGATTTTTGAGACAGGGTTTCCCTGTAGCTTTTGTTTCCTGTCATGGAAGTAGCTGTTCTATACCAGGCCTGACTCTAACTCACAGAGATCCTCATGCCTACGCAAATTTTTTTTGTGGCATATTAGCTTTACTTTGTTATCAAGTATGTGGTCAATTTTCTAGAAGTTTCTGTAGATGCTGAGGGTATATTTTTTAATATTTGGCTTGATCTACAGATGTCAAGTCCATTTATTTAATTATGTCGATTATTTCTCTTATTTCTCTGTTATGTTTCTGTCTGGTTGACCTATCCATTGTTGAGATAGTGCTGCAGTCTCCAACTATTAGTGTGGTTTGAGGTGTAAATTTATTTCTAGTAATGTGGGTGCGTTTATATTACTGAAATTTATATTTGGTATTCATACTTCATCCCTTGAAATATACCTGCTATGAGTTTAAAGTTTCCATCTTATTCTCTTTTGATTGGTTTAAGTTAGAAGTCATTTTTGTTTCTACAAGTTAGTATTAGACCTTTTTCCTTTCCTTCTCTTAATATTCTTTCTTAATACTGTATCATTTGTGTTTTAGGATGTGGTGAGGGTTTCTTCAACTCTATCCATTACCGGTTTGATTCGCTTCTTCTTGGTTTCCTTTCCTAGGGTATCTTTGGATTTTTCATTTCTTCAAAGTTGTTGTTATTCTTCTTCCATTTGTTTACAGTTGTTTTTCACATTCTGTTTGATGGACCCTATCTCTTTTCTAACCTTAATTTTAGGGTCTATTTTTTCTTCCTCGGGATTAGGGTGTTCAAATTTTCCTTTTGTATATTCACTGGATTCTCATACTATCATGTTGTCTTTTACATTTTTGGAGGTATTCTGACATAGCAGCATGTACATTTGTATCAATCCTGTTAGGAGAGTCTTGGCTGCTTGGTACGCTCTTTGCTGTGGCTAGGTGTGTGCTTGTGGTTTTTTCTTGGTCTGCGTTCTCTTAGTTCTCTTAGCTGTGGAGTCTCTTTTATCCACTCCACCCTGGAGTAGGCTGTGATGGTGGACCTCAACACCCTGCAGGTAGATAGGAGTCCTTGGTGGAAAGCTTGGATGGGATAAAGCCACTCGCTGGCAAGGGACATCACAGACAAAAGGGCGGGCTTGCTTGGGTACATGCTCATTGTGATTAAGAAACTACTGCAACAGTTGCCCTCACTACTTTGTCCCCTATGTCCCAGTTCCCTTCCATTTTGTATTCTGGAGTTCTTATTTCCTCATTTTGCAGCAGACTTGTTGGCAATCATAAATCATAAGAATGAGAATATAAAAATGTTGGTTCTAGAAATGGAAAAGTAAAAGTGAAGAAATGTGGTTTTAATATTAGGAGAAAAAAGCAGAATGTTAGCAGCTTTCTCTTCAGCTTAAGTTGATATGAGAGTCCCATCTGTCTGTGCTGTGAATATGGTTGCTTAATAACAAATCTGTTTCAGATAGTGTTTGAGCCAGTCAGGAAATTGAAAGTCAATGTTGATAGAAAGAAGGCAGAGTCAGAGAGAAGCAATATAGCTAGTATGGAGACAGATGATGGAATTTTACAAGGGAAGACAATATATAGATTAAGGGAGATTGCTTTAATTTATGATATGAGTTACCCATAAATACGCTTAAGCTATTGTCCAATGAGTATTCCAAGTAATATGGTTTCTGTCTTATTATTTAGTTCTGAGCATCCGGAGCAAACAAGCAGCCTCCCAACCATATCCATTCGGTCCTCAGGAGGTAAGACATTTTCATCTTTTGATGTCTAATTTCTTTAGCTCTTTATATATTTTGGAGATTACTTTGGACATTAGTTTTTTGCATGTTGATAGATATTTATCTAGTTTCATTCCTCTAAATGTTGACATACAGTTATGCCAGCACCATTTGTTGAAGATGCGATCTTTATTTCATTGTATAATTTTAGCTTCTTGGTCAAAAATCAGCTGAACTTCTGTGTGGATTACTATCTATGTCTTTGATTTGATTCCAGTGGTCAAGTCTGTTTTCATGCCAATACCAAGCTGTTTTCAATACTTTATCTCTGTAATGGAGATTGATGGATTGTAATGCCTCTGGAACTTACTTTCCTGTACAGGATTATGTTGTCCATCATTGGTTTTTTGATATTGATTATTGCTCTTTAAACTGACATTAAGAATTTGTTGTTGTTTTGGTATGGATTCCATTTAATCTACAGATTGCTTTTGGACAGATTGCCATGTTTATTATGTTTATTTTCTCTATCTAAGAACATGGGGAGATCTTTCCATTTCCTGATGTATTTTCAATTTCTCTCACCAAAAGCTAAAAGTTAATTTTGTAGCATGGAGGCCTTAGTGATCTTCTGGGAGGGCTTTTGATCATCATTTTGGAACCACCATTATGACTGTTAGGTATGGTAAGTCCGACGTAGATAAGCGGCAGTACCTTACTGTGCGCTTCAGTCTCTTGTAGATAAAAGAGGCGCGCACCGATACTTTCATTTTCGGATACTTTCGTTTTCGCCGTACTTGTAAGACGGACGTAGATGAGCCGCGGGTGCCGTCTTGTCATCAAGAGCTCCTAGCAGTCTGTTATCACAGCACTAGAGTCAGTGTTAAAACAAAGACATAAATATTGCCCATCAGATGCTGAAAAAGAGATTCATCGAGTGGCTCACTGGTATGCTTGCTCCAGTAAGGGGCAGCACCTTACTGTGTGCTTCAGTCTCTTGTAGATAAAAGAGCCATGCACAGATACTTTGGTTTTCGCAGCACTTGTAAGACGGACGTAGATAAGCCGCGGGTGCCTGCTTGTCATCAAGGGCTCTTAGCAGTCCGTTATCACAGTACTAGAGTCGGTGTTAAAACAAAGACAAAAATTGCACATCAGACGCTGAAAAACTTCGAAAAAGAGATTCATCCAGTGGCTCACTGGTATGCTTGCTCTGGTAAGGGACAGGACCTTACTGTGCGCTTCAGTCTCTTGTAGATAAAAGAGCCATGCACAGATACTTTCTTTTTCGCAGCACTTGTAAGACAGACGTAGATAAGCCGCGGGTGCCTGCTTGTCATCAAGGGCTCCTAGCAGTCCGTTATCACAGCACTAGAGTCGGTGTTAAAACAAAGACATAAAAATTGCCCATCAGACCCTGAAAAACTTCAAAAAAGATTCATTGAGTGGCTCACTGGTATGCTTGCTCCGGTAAGGGACAGGACCTTACTGTGGGCTTCAGTCTCTTGTAGATAAAAGAGCCATGCACAGATACTTTGGTTTTCGCAGCACTTGTAAGACGGACGTAGATAAGCTGCGGGTGCCTGCTTGTCATCAAAGGCTCCTAGCAGTCCATTATCACAGCACTAGAGTCGGTGTTAAAACAAAGACATAAAAATTGCCCATCAGACGCTGAAAAACTTCGAGAAAGTGATTCATCGAGTGGCTCACTGGTATGCTTGCTCCGGTAAGGGGCAGGACCGTACTGTGCCCTTCAGTCTCTTGTAGATAAAAGAGCCATGCACAGAACTTTCTTTTTCGCAGCACTTGTAAGACGGACGTAGATAAGCCGCGGGTGCCTGCTTGTCATCACGGGCTCCTAGCAGTCCATTATCACAGCACTAGAGTCGGTGTTAAAACAAAGACATAAAAATTGCCCATCAGACGCTTAAAAACTTCGAAAAAGAGATTCATCGAGTTGCTCGCTGGTATGTTTGCTACGGTAAGTGGCAGGACCTTACTGTGGGCTTCAGTCTCTTGTAGATAAAAGAGGCGCGCACAGATACTTTGGTTTTCGCAGAGCTTGTAAGACGGACGTAGATAAGCCGCGGGTGCCTGCTTGTCATCAAGGGCTCCTAGCAGTCCGTTATCACAGTACTAGAGTCGGTGTTAAAACAAAGACATAAAAATTGCCCATCAGACCCTGAAAAACTTCAAAAAAGATTCATTGAGTGGCTCACTGGTATGCTTGCTCCGGTAAGGGGCAGGACCTTTCTGTGCCCTTCAGTCTCTTGTAGATAAAAGAGGCGCGCACAGATACTTTGGTTTTCGCAGCATTTATAAGATGGACGTAGATAAGCCGCGGGTGCCTGCTTGTCATCAAGGGCTCCTAGCAGTCCATTATCACAGCACTAGAGTCGGTGTTAAAACAAAGACATAAAAATTGCCCATCAGACGCTGAAAAACTTCGAGAAAGAGATTCATTGAGTGGCTCACTGGTATGCTTGCTCCGGTAAGGGGCAGCACCTTACTGGGCGCTTCAGTCTCTTGTAGATAAAAGAGCCATGCACAGATACTTTGGTTTTCGCAGCACTTGTAAGACGGACGTAGATAAGCCGTGGGTGCCTGCTTGTCATCAAGGGCTCCTAGCAGTCCGTTATCACAGTACTAGAGTCGGTGTTAAAACAAAGACAAAAATTGCCCATCAGACGCTGAAAAACTTCAAAAGATATTCATCGAGTGGCTCACTGGTATGCTTGCTCCGGTAAGGGGCAGGACCTTACTGTGCCCTTCAGTCTCTTGTAGATAAAAGAGCCGAACACAGATACTTTAGTTTTCAGGGCACCTGTAAGACGGACGTAGATAAGCCGCAGGTGCCTGCTTGTCATCATGGGCTACTCGCAGTTCGTTGTCACAGCACTAGAGTCGGTGTTAAAAGAAAGACATAAAAATTGCCCATCAGACGCTGAAAAACTTCGAAAAAGATTCATCGAGTGGCTCACTGGTATGTTTGCTCCGGATCGTTGACTCTCCTCGCGGAAACGTCCTAGAAGAAGTCCAGGACAGTATGTCAGAAACTGAACGTACTGAGAGGTTGGGCGCGCACAGGAAGAAGGCCTCCCTGGTAAGTCTAAGGATGAGGGGATGAATACTTCGGACCCTAATGGTCCACAATGCACCATGATAAAGAAAAGTAAGGAGAATGGTACATTAATCTCTATTCTCTTAGACTGTGTCATTATATGTGGATTTAGTACATGTTTAGTAAGACATTAATGACTAATAGATGATAATTTCTGTTATTTTTCAGTGAGAGTGGTTGTTAGAGTTTTGCTGATGTGAGTTTTTTTTGCTTGAGAATTAGTGTGTGAAGTTTTCATTCTTGCGTTGATGTTTTCCTTTTGGTAAGGCTGGGACCTTTTTAATCTACTTTATTTGTTCCTTATGCTTCTTATACCTCTTTATTAAGGTAATATATATTCTTTTATGTTTTGAAAGTTTCCTTTTGTAATTTTCTTGATTATATTTTCTGTGCCTTCTATCCCTCACTTTCTTAGGTTTTGTTTTCTGTTTTCCCAGATTTAATGTATGTTTTGTTAAAAATTTGTTAGGTTTCATGTTTTTATTTCATTACCTGATCTAGCATTCTTCAAACCTGAGATTCTCTCTTCCATCTCTTTTACTCTGTTGTACTTCCCACTGTAGTTTCTGTTCATTTTTCCCTGGATTTTCATATCTGGGGTTTCTATTGTTTTCTTTATGGCTTATATTTCAGTCTTTGGTCTCAAACCGTTTTCATCAGCAGTCTGGTTTTTTCCCCCTTCATTATCTTGCTTTTTTTGTGTGATTTTTAATTTTTTTCATATTTTAGCTGTTGCTTTTTTTCTTCGTTTTTTAGTTAGATTTTCATTTCACTTTATGTCTTTATCGTCTCAATAAAGTTATCTTCTTACATAAGTATAGTCCTTTTTCCTTTGTTTTGAAATGTGCCTGGTCTGTGATCACATGATTCTGATGTTTCAGTGTGACCTCTTAGAATGTTGTATAAATTATTGCATTATAGTCGACCAACTTCTTCTTTTCATTTTACCTTGCCAGTGTCTTTGTATCTTGTTCAAATTGTTACAGTGTCTGTCTGAGTCTTTGGGAAGTGTTCTTGGTCTGCGCTGTGTTTTGGGGGTCTCATTTCTCCTGCTCTTTTTCTTCCTTTTTACTTTATTGCTCCTTTGGTTTGCAAAACAATATTTTCCCAGCTTCATGTCATCTGCCCCAGGAGGAGCCTGCACTTTGAGCCAGTTCTGTGTCTCCACAATTTCATTGTTTTTATTTTTATTTGAATTCAAATGGTGTTTTAACCATAAAGTATGCAATTATTATGTTTAGTCAAATATAAAACTGATACATAATCAAACATAAAAAAGTATTAGCATGATTACGATAATCATACCACTGGAGGTACGAATAATGATTTGTAAGAATCCCTTAAGATCTAAACCTGCCAAGTTGTCATCAAAAAATTGGTCAATGTTTGAGGGTTATGATTTAACAAAAGTCCTATGTAAGTGATCATTGAAATATTGAGCAGAGGCATTTCCCAGAAGATAAGCTGGAATATTATTCCATTCCCGTAAAAAATCTTTATAATCCAAATTATTAATGCAAATAGTGGTTGAATTCCAATCACAACAAACACAAAGTAATTTAATTAGTTCCTTCCTGCAACGATACAGGTTTTTTTCTCAGTGAACCCACAGTTTGCTTTGGTACATCAATTTCTGTTCAAAGTCGAGCATATATTTAAACCTGCTGAAACCAGCTTATGAAAATATGCCATTGCTCTACAAAGTCTTTTGTCTGCAAGGATGTATGTAAAGCGATACTAGCCACATTAGCAGTATCAACAACAGCAACAAGGTCAGGAATTACAGCTCTTACTAAACCTAACATGAACTTTGTTCTTTTCAATATCATATTGAAGAATTCAACAAAAATATCATCTATAGAATTTTGATACCAAGCATGACCTTACTTTATAGGCAGCTAAATTTGTGTATGTTGCTCTAATATCATAAGTGATGATGATAAAACTGAATAGAGGAATTAATGCATGACTACAATTGCTAATCATTAAAACTAATTCCAGTAGGACAATTGATTCTTTCAAAAAAATACATATGATAGCGGCACTGAAGCAGTAACATTACTTATAAATAAGGTAAATACATAAGTAGAAGTGGATACTGGTGTTCCAAATAATGATCCATTTAAAACCTGAACAGGTTTAACGGTAGCTACTATTTGCCAATTATGCATCTGTTTTGCAGCTTTCACTCTGAATAAGGCAATAAGATCATCACTGATTCTTCCATCTCCCCATGCAGACAACAGCTTCCATTTACCGTTTTATTACTGGTTTGATTCATCATTGTACCAATAATCAAATCAGAAGTGGTAATATTCCTTTCAGAACAAGTGTTAATAAAGTCACTATATGTACGACAATTGATCCATTTATTTTGAATTTTTTCCAAATTTTCCGAAAGAAATTTTCCATATAAATGGCTTATATTTTAACATATAATATTTAAAATATGGATATAGGGGATATGCAAATTCATAATTTTCAGTATTATTATCCAAGGTCTCAGTCATGGACTGTGCTCAGAGTCTTTGAGGATGATTGCTAGATTTTCCTATTTTAATAATAGGTTGTGACCACTGCTGAAATCCCATTGAAATCCAAGCACCATTTCCAAATAGTATTGGCTCCCTTTTATCCATATAAGTAAAACTATATGGAGTCCCATCAAAATCATTCAGATGAGTTAAATTATTCCAAGGAGGAGTAAGGATACTGGGATTGTTATACACTAACACATCAGTATCTATCCAAAAGACAGGCTGAAACATTGTTGGGTTAGGGACATAAGCCCATTAACTTACATCTGATCCCCGAACTGAAGAGACAGATAGCAGAGCCATCAGGGCTGGAAAATGATGTTCATCCATAACAGCTATTCTGGACTGCTGTATAATAATCTGAACCTACGATGGCAAGAGATTTCACCCGACCCCATGAAGGTTAGGATGAGGACCTATGTCATCAAGGTCGCTTCCATAGAGAGAATTGCCATAGAGAGAATTTGTCTTCTTTGACAGAGGGGCCATCATGAGTCCATTGGAAAACCTGTCTTTATTTTCTGCTCTTTTCTTAGTTCTGATCCATAACCGACGCACATCTTGCAGAGTAACAAGACTATATATCTTCTCCCTTTCAGCATTATCAATGCCAGCTGCCATTCATTACCTTGCATTTTTGTCCCCTATTTATTAAATTCGGCATTTGTGGAGTTTATAAAACGTTTCTTTGCAGATTAAGTTATGCGCATGCAGCGTATTTAGGAAATTTTATATAAACAACACTTGCTGTAAATTGGCTCTCCCATTATTCTAAAAAACACATTAATTCAAAACTTCTTTTTTCCTCTTTGATTTTTTTAAATTTAACAATAGCTTGTTCTTGTGGATTATATTAAATACTTGTAACAGAAGCAATGATATATGATTCACAGAACCTAGGAAATTCTTTAGAATTATATAAGTATGTCCATTATCTGTTTTAGTAAAAGAGGTAACACAGGTGATGGAAAAGGTGTTGTATAACTTGTGTGTTCTCCAGCTAACGGAGTAGCCCATATAAATGAACAAAGAGTATCTATGGTTACTTAGGGGAATGATAAATGTTCAAAATCTGTAATGAGTAATAACCATTTGCAAAATTTCATTTGATTGAGATCCTTGATGATTAGCCCACTGAGTAATGAAATGGATATGTAACAGATGACAAATTGAAGAATTTAAAATAATTTATTTAGCTTGTTGAAATGGAATTTTATGTTTGACATGTACATTATTATCATTAGTATGTAAATGTTCATGTTCTCCCTGAACAAAGGAAAAGGTACTAATTTATAACGTGAGGATTTTCAAATTTAATATATCCATGCAAATTTGTGTTTTCGTGCATGAGTAAGAGACTTTATTTTGATTTAAGAGCTAAAATGAATTTAAACAAAGTTAACAGAATGCTTACTGGAATGAAGTACGGCATTAAATGTATTTTTAACAATTACTACAATATAAGCTCAATCACCTACGATATTTAATTCTTGAGGTAAATCTTGCTTGGCTTTTACAACAGCATACAATTAATTTTGTTGTATGGACGAGTAATCTGTAAGTACTACCCAGTACTTATATTCTGTCCAATAATCACTTAGTTTTTCAACTATCATTAAAAATAGTTAATGCATCAGGTGAAGGATTGAAAGCTAAATTTTTTTTTAAGATTTATTTATTAATTATGTATGCAGCATTCTGGCTTGCTCGATGTATGCCCGCACACCAGAAGAGGGCGCCAGATCTCAGTACAGATGGTTGTGAGCCACCATGTGGTTGCTGGGAATTGAACTCAGGAGCTCTGGAAGAGCAGCCAGTGCTCTTCACCTGAGCCATCTCTCCAGCCCCTGAAAGCTACAATATTATTCATTAAAAATGTAAGTACTCCCACAATTTTCTGTGGGTAAATGATATTCAAAGCTCCAGTAATAGAAACTGCATGAATTTGTAAAGCTTCTTTAATCTAAAACATGTATTCTACTTATTCTTTTGGAAATGCAAAAATGATAGTAGAAAAGTTTAGACCTGTGAAAGTCAGACATCGTGGTTGAATTCCATAGACTACCATTTGTTTATAACTCGTTGTTTTTGAAAATATATGCTTTTTGTTAATCCATTCAATGGGAAATATATTTTGAGCCAAAGAGCCTGCAGGATATTGATAAGTATCCAATAATAATATTTTAAATGGAGTGTTTTTTCAAAAAATCCATTTTCTTAGGACCATGGGCCAAGTTAAGTTCTATGAGCAAATTTAAAAGGAGATCGATGGCAATATAATTCCTGATCCCATTGACAAAGAGGCCATATATTTGATTTTTTTTTATGCATGGTCATTACTTGTGCAGCTGGCACTACTTTCTGTTTTGACACAGTGGCCAGTTATTTTCATTTTCTTTTCTTTGAGGATAGTAAAACTCAAATTATATAGACCAGAAACGGACAGGTACTTTCTCACCCTATCTCATAGCTTTTTCAGCATTAATTCTTTACCAAGTAGGTGCCTTCTGGATACCAAAGAATTATAAGGCTTTATTATTTCCACACACATTTCTAAATCAGAAAAATAAACGTGAACCCCATGAGTTTTTATTGAATGATTTAGCTTGCTAGGTACAGAGAAGATTTGGCTTTTCCCGTAACCCTGTAATGAGGATTACTTATCTGGTTAATATTTTACACTTCCTAACTTTTACTCTTTATGGTCCCTGTTCCGGTGACACTTATCAACATCTACGGCATTGTAGACCCTTGATATGGTTGTCTTGTAAATCAGTACACTGGGATGCAGAGTATAAACAACTGCACAATAAGATTTCTTTATTATGGCTTTTTATACATACTCAAAAGCACAACCTCAACTCTGAAACCCCTCTGTACTCACGTACATGGTCATGATAAACTCTTGCCTCTCCTTGCCAGAAAAATACCTCAATTAATATCAGTAATAAAAATGAAAATAAGTACATAGACACAAGGCAACACGTATACAGAAGCAAAGCACTCCTTTGTGACTGGTAGAGTGTGAACACCTGAGCTCAAAAGTCAACTCTATCCATGGTATAGATTCTGAGAGAACATTTGAGAAATAGGCAGAGTTTGCTTTCATCTATGCTTGTTTTCTCATGCAACCGTTTCCCTACTTTGTCTCATCTATACCACGAGTAGCCTGCACTCTAAGGTAGTTTGGTGCATTCATTATTTTCCTTTTTTTTTGATTTTTATTTGTGGTGAAAGGAGTATTAACCATAAAGTATGAAAATTTTCCGCATTTGAAACAAACTGATACATCATCAAAAATAGAAAGGCATAAGAATGATTGCAATAAGCATACCAACAGAGGTATGATTAATACCTTGTGTGAATCCCTTAGGATCTAATTTTCCATATTATCCTGTCAATTCATCATCATAAATGTGTGCAATGGTAGAAGAATCTGAATCAGGATACGATTAGGAAAAGCAAGTCCTATATCATCACGTAAGTGCTCAATGAGAGATTGAGAAGCAGCATTGCCCAAAAGATAAGGTTGAATAACCTTCTATTCATGTTAAAACTCATTATGAGCTTTATCAGTAATGCCAATAGTTATTGAATTCCAATTACAAGGCAAAGTAATAAGTTCTTGCACAGATAAATATTTCTTTCCCAACCATCCCACAGTTTGCTTAAGTCCATCAATCTCTGTCTGAGGTAGAGCATGTATTTGAGCTTGTTGAGTCCAGTTCTTGATAAACTTTATACTGTTGCCCTACAAAATGCTTTGTTTGCAGGGATGTATGTAAAGCAATACCAGTCACAGAATCATTAGCAGCAACAGCGATAAGGTTAGGAATTACAGCTATTACTAAATCTAACATGCAATTTGTTCTTTTCAATTTTTTTATTTAGGAATTCTACAACATGATGATCTAGAGAACTTAGAGCCCAAGAATGACCTAGGTTTACAGGCAGCCAAATATGTGTATGTTGCTGTAGTGTCATAAGTGATGAGGATTAAACTTAACAGAGGGATTAATACATGAATATCATAGAAAATTTTTACTACTAATTCCAGTAGTGAAATTGACTCTTCCAGGTTAAAATACATATGTAAGTAAGTAGCACATAGGTAGTAACATTAGTATTACTGAATAAGGTAATTTTACAAGTAGAACCAGATACTGCTGTTCCAAGAAATGTGCCCTTAAAGAGCTGAACAGGTTTTAAGGCAGCTATCTGTATTGCATTATGGGCTGTGTGGAAGGCAATCAATGCCAGAAAATGGCCTCCTGTTAACTTTTTATTATTGGCTTGATTCATCCTGGTAACACTAAGCAAATCACAAGTTGTGATATTGCAGAACAATTGTTACAAAGTTAACCATATGGGCCCCAATTGACCCATTTGTATTGAAGTATTTTTCCAAATATGCTCAACAATTTTCCAAAAGATGGCTGATGTTTGAAATTGTAATGTGTATAATCTATACATACAGGTTATGCTGTTTCTTAATTTTCAGTGCCAATATCCCATGCATGATTAATGGGCTATGCTGAGAGACTCATGTATTTTTTTTAAGTTTATTTATATCATGGATTGTGTTACTGCATTTATGACTGTTGTATCATCCCTGCATCTCTTGGATGAGGCTGAATTTATTATGTAGGTTTTTAAAATATATTCCTGGGTCTGGTTTGCCATCGTTTTATTGAGTATTTTGTCGTTCATGTTCATTACTGAGATTAGTTTTTAATTCTTTTCCTCCGTTGATTCTTTGTGTGATTTCGCATCAATCTTACTTCATACTCATAAAACGAGTTCTGGCAATGTTCCTTCTGGTTATATTTTTTGCAACATTTGGAGGAGTACAGGAAGTTCTGATGGAATTCTTCATTAAAACCATTTGGCCCTGGAATATTTGGTTAGCTTTTGATGAGAGCTTCGATTTCCTTTAAGAGTATATGCCTAGGGGGCTGGAGAGATGGCTCAGTGGTTAAGAGCATTTCCTGCTCTTCCAAAGGTCCTGAGTTCAATTCCCAGCAACCACATGGTGGCTCACAACCATTTGTAAAGAGGTCTGGCGCCCTCTTCTGGCCTTCAGGCATACAGACAGAATATTGTATACATAATAAATAAATAAATTTAAAAAATTAAAAAAAAGAGTATATGCCTATTTAAATTGCTCATCTAAGCCTTATTTTATTTTAGATAAATGGTGACTAGCCAGAAAATTGTTCATTTCATTTATGTTTCACAATTTTGTGGAGTACAGGTTTCTGTGGTATGATCTATATTTTTTATAATTTTATAAATTTTATAATTTTTTATAATTTTATGTTTAAAATCTATTTCTTGTACTACCTCTGGATTAGGGTGTTCAAATTCTCCTGTTGTAAATTCCCTGGCTTCTCATACTATCATGTTGTCTTTCAAATTGTTGGAGGTATTCTTACATAAATGCATGCACATTTGTACCAATCCTGTTAGGAGAGTCTTGCCTGCTTGGTATGGTCTTTGCTGCGGCTATCTCTGTGCTTGTGGTTTTTTTCTTGGTCTGTCTTCTCTTAGTTTCCTTAGCTCTGGAGTCACTTATATCTATTCCACCCTGGAGTAGACTGTGGAGATGGACATCAACACACTCCAGATGGATAGGATTCCTTGGTGGCAAGCTAGGATGGGATAGAGTATTTTTGCATTCATGTTCATGATTGAGATTAGTTTTTTCTTCCCTTCCTCTTTTGAGTCTTTTTGTTTTCGCATCAATCTTACTGCATAGTCATAAAAAGAGCTCTGGCAATGTTCCTGGTTATGCTAGCCCCCCCTCCCCCACAGCTGCTGAGCACGTGTCCACGCCCATGAGCACACGGCTCCCGCTGCCTGGAGGGCGGGGCCCCCATGAAAGGTCCAGCTGCTCCTCAAGCCGCGCCGCCCTCTTCCTCACCACCTCCCTCTCCTTGCCGTTTGTGGTATCCCAAGAGTGGTAGAAGGAGTCCTCCCGGATCCAGGCTCTTCCAGGCGGCCGCGAGCTCGAATGCCCGTAAGTGTGCGCCCGTGGGAGGAGGCTGCACTCTTCCCTCAGGGGCCCACCGCGGCCTGAGGATCCCTGTCAGCTTTGCCGCTCATTGCGCGGCCTGAGGATCCCTGTCAGCTTTGCTGCTCATTGGACATGGACCGGTCCCGGCAGCGGGCGAGGTGGCGACGGGAACCCGGGAACCCGGGACCCCAGGCCGCGCGACACAGCCCCGAGGCGCCTCGCCCACGCTCACGCTCCATCCCATCCCCTCCGCTTCCTCCATTTAGCGCGCCAGATAGCGAGCTGGACGCGAACCAGGGCAAGCCTTGGGCCTTTCAACTTAGTGGTTTCTGGCCTACTGCCCGCGCGCTATGTGTGAGGCATGGCCCGGCGAAGGAGGCACTTAGGGGGCTTGGGGCTCCCCAGCTGGCGGCGGTGACGGAGAGGGTGCGCCGAACAATGAGCTGGGCACCTACAAGCCGCCACCGCTTTTAGCTGGCTGAGCGGGCCCACCTGCAAGCATGGCCCCCGTGCTCGGGCCAGGTGTCCCAATGCTTTAAGGCCAGAGCACCCAGATCATGGCGCACTACAGCTGGGGCTGTGGGGACGTTCCTTCATTAATTTATTTATTTGTGGAGAGCTTTCTCTGAGCAACCTTGATGGCCAGCACCAGGAGCATTGAGCTGTAGCATTTTGAAGAACGGGACAAAAGGCCGCTGCCAGGGTCACAGAGAGGGGCTCCCAGCTCCTCAGGGGGCAGCAGCATCTCTGGCCCCAAGGGCAATGGGCTCATCCTCCAGCCTGGAGCACAGTGCACACTGCAGCTTCTACCGCACGTGGACTTTGCAGGCCTTAAGCTTTGAGAAGAAGGCCAAGAAGGCATGCTTCTACTGGAATGGGGACTGCTACTTCAATGGCCTGGTCTTTGCCATCTCCAATGATAGCTTCAGTTCCTTTGATTCGCTTCTCACAGAGCTGACCCTCTCGTTTTCTGACAATGTGAACCTGCCTCAGTGCGTCCGCACAATCTACACCATAGACTGCAGTCGGAAGGTCACCAGCTTGGATGAGCTGCTGGAAGGTAGGAGGGGTGGGCAAGGCTTGGCAGGTGCAGGCAATGCTTGGAAGGTGCAGTGACTGTGGGCTGAGTACTTCCCCGCCTAGAGCGGGGCAGGTGCTTTCTAGGCAGCCAGGGGGATTGGAGCTACTCAGTAGTTTGTGTTGGGCCCGGGTGCACACATTGTCTGTCCTTCTCAAGAGATTTCCCTTTTTTTTTTTTGGAGAAAATTCTAATGAGTAGGGACAAATACAGACAATGGTACCTTTAAAATTAGCCGACTTATTTTTGCTGGAAGGGCAAGCTGTTTGAAAGCATGGTCCTCCAGTGAGGCGCGGGGTAACCCTTGGTGGAGCTCAGCGCAGCACCTGTACCATCCCCCTGTTTGGGATCCCACTGTACCTTCTGTGCATGGCTGTGGTTCTGACTTGCTCCAGGTTGGCTTTTCTGATTTCACTTACGGCAAAAATCACTCGAAATCAAGAGGGGCGATCCATCATAGCAGGTATCAATCTTGGCTTCATCTTGGACCATATTGGACACTTTGAAAAGTATAGGTGACTGGCCCCACCCACCCCTTAGATATTATGATGTGCATGGTTGGGGTGTGACTTCAGCGTTTAAAGTTTTGAATGTTCCTCAGATGATTTCTGTGTGTAGACAAAATGGAAAAGTAGCTGTGTTTAAAGAATTTTCCACATTTGGTCGACAGCAGGGTGAATCAAGATGAATCTCACCTGCCTTCTCCCTGAAGAGGATAACTAGGGTCAAGGGAAGGAACAGCAGAGGCCTATTAGAAATTAGTGCCTGAGTTTCTCCATTACTTTTAGCAAATGGTACCCTTGCTCTGTCTACAGGACAACATAATTAAAATTGTCTTCTATATAATTTAGCAGTAGAAGGGACTACCTCACACTTTGTCTTAGAAGTGAGATTTGCTTTTAAAGACTAAAAGAAGAGAGTAAGAAATCTGTAGGTGTGCCAGTAAAATGAAGAAAACATCATTGAGAGGACCACATTACTTTCATATGCATATCAGAATATACATTTAGAGCAATTTAGTTCATTGAGCTCTTTCTTCCTTAAAATATCTTTTACAAATTGAAGATTAATTTTGAAATAATGATAAAATTGTTTCTCAGTCAGCGAGTCTCCTCCCCCATTTCCTTGCTCATCATCTTCATCTCTTAACAGTATTTTGCCTCACCTGAAGAAAGTCTTAAAAATGCATTGCTGGCTCTATGCATGTTCATTAAGCCCGTGTGATTGAAAGAACCTGAAAAGTTGCTCAGTGGATATGTGTCTCCTTAGTTTAGTGATCAAAGTCAGTAGCTGGGAAGTTACACATGAATCTTATAGTGCACTTAAATACTTAGTAGCCTGGCTCCTAGAGATACTTGTGTCATGGTCTTCAGAATCTTCCAGCAAAATTATGCCTGACACCCACTGCCACCTCCAAGTGCTGCGATTAAAGGCATACACTACCATGCCTTGCCTACTTTATTTTTTTTGACTCTGAATAGACCATGTGGAGATTCATAAGGCTATGTCTTCCTCCTCCTCCTCTTTCCCCTTCTTCCCCTTTTCCTCCTCTTCCTTCCCCCAGCCTCTGACTCCCTTCTCCTCTTCCAGGTGCCCAGGCACTTTGACATCAGAGTTACATCTCATGCCTGCCCTGCTTATTGTTTATCTGTCCTTCAGATATGACCCATTTCCCTCAAGTCGTCTCATTCTTGGAAGGCCTGTCTGTCTGTCTTTCATTTTTGGACGAACACTTGTTTTCTGAACTTTTGTTACTTGTGTGAGTGCTGAATCTAAGTCACAGTCGGTATTGCTTGCCTAAACTTAGGGCTAAACTGTGCTGTTAGATCCATGGAAGATTAAGGATGCAGGAGAGGAGAATTGAAGGACCTCAGAGGCTGGGGAACCACTGCTTGGATGAGCCTGTTAATGGGATGCTACACTCATTGTGCCCCAGTTTGTTTGCAGATGTCAACCGTCTTTCAGTTTGAAACCATTCCACTAGCCTTATACTTGCAGTTTATTTATTTGGACAAGAGTCTCATTGTTGTAGTTCTGGCTGACCTGGAACTAAGATACACCTTCTTCTGCCTCCCAAATATTCGGTTTGAGATATATATGACCACTCTTGGCTATATTTGATTTTATTTGCTACATAGGAGTTATAGCTATGGGGTATTGTGAGCTATCTCAATGCATGTACACAGTGTTAATGATCATGTCACGGTAACTGGTGTATCTATCACCTCCAATATTTTTTTGTTTGTGCCAGGAACTTTCAAAATCCTCTCTGCTATTGACTTGGAAACATTTCACTAAATTTTTGTTAACTGTAGTCATTGTACTACTGTGTGGAACAGTAGAAGTTGTTCCTCATAATCCCCTGATATTACAAAACCTGAATGTTTGTGCCCCTGGAAATAAGAATAGGAGCCTGGTAGTGGTAGTGCATCCCTTTAATCCAAGCACTTGGGAGGCAGAAGCAGGTGGATCTCAGTGAGTTTGAGGCCAACCTGGTCTACAGAGCAAGTTCCAGGACAGGCAAAAAAAAAAAAAAAAAAAGAAAGCTGGGCGATGCCTTTAATTCCAGCACTCGGGAGGCAGAGGCAGGCGGATCTCTGTGAGTTCGAGACCAGCCTGGTCTACAATGCTAGTTCCAGGATAGGCTCCAAAGCCACAGAGAAATCGTGTCTCGAAAAACTAAAAAAAATAAAAAGAAAGAAAGAAAGAAAATAAGAATAAGTGCGGCAGGTAAGTGTAGCTCAGTGGTAGAGGGCTGCTTTACAAGATTCCAGCTCGTGGTTAAAAACCCATGGGTCATGACCTCCTGGGGATGAATGACCCTTTCACAGTGGACACATATCAGATATCCCGCATATCAGATATTTTCTTCACAATCCTTAACAGTAGCAAAATTGTAGTTATGAAGTAGCAATGATGTTAGCATGAATTCTAATTCTTATTAATAATAAAAACTGAGAGTCAGATACTGGGTGTTAATGCTGAAGATTAGAGAAGCAGAGTGCCAGCCACTAGAGAGTTTTTACTTCTACCAGTGCACAAACCAAGGGGCAATCCTGTCTTCAGACTGCATCTCCAGACTGTATCTGTCTCCACTAAACCTTCAGACTGCAGTGCTCTTGACTCCTCCCTCTTTATAGTCCTGTCTAGTTCTATCTACCTCCCTAGTGCTGGGATTAAAGGTGTGAGCCCCCACTCCCTGGGTTCTAGTGATTTAGCTTTGCACTACGATCTTCAGACAAGCTTTGTTTGTTAAAACACAAACAAAATAACAGTACACAGTGAAATATGGTTTGGGGTCATCACAGCATAAGGAACTACATTAAAGGGTCACAGCTTTAAGAAGGTGGAGATCCACTGCTCTAGACCACCACCACCAATAGTGGTAAAACAATCGACATAAAAATCTAGCATACAAATGATAGAGATTGCTAACTGCATTGCAATTTAAAGATATTTATAAATATAAAGATGATATGCAAAGGTTCCATACTGCAATGCCATCCAAGCACAGTGGCTGTGAAAGAACTGGCCAACCTTCACGACCTGTGAAAATGTAAGTTATCAGGATAAAGCTGCAGGCAATGTTTGTACTAACTTAACTGCTATTCACGGATCCCTTCAGTGCTTAATGCTATGTTGGTGTGCAGAATTGATGCAATGCCATTCAGAATGCCATGCACTGAGCCAGCTATATAGCTAACTGACTTCTATTCCTAGTAAGTGAATATTCTCTGCCCGTAACTTGCTGTGAGCATATCTTTAAATTAGGTATTATCTTATTTTCCCAACTAATTCCTGTCCAAGTTACATACCTTGCACCTAAAGAGTTAGAGCTTTGGGCAGGAGTTTGTGTGGCTGTGCTTCATTTAAAAGTAGTTATTTAGATGTATTTCACAATGGGGTGATGCATACATTTTATCATAAAAACCAACACAAAATTAAAATTCCCATTGTGAACTCTAAGGGTATCTTACCCTTGACCAGGTGTGGAGAACTGAGGGCAGGCCACGGATCTCTTAGTTTACACTAGTGCATGAGAACTATTTTTCGTCTCCTCATTAGTAGAATTTCTGTTTTCACATTTAGCTAATTTCTTAGGTCTTAAGACAAACTTCTGTAGTGTCGTTTTATTAGTATTTTTAAAAATAAAGCTTGGAAAAGTAAAACAGCCACACTGTCCAGTCTTACTGACTATGCAGCAAATGACACATACTTTAATCCCAGTAGTTACAATGACATACACCTTTAATCCCAGTAGCCACACTAGTTTACCATAGAAACCAAACAGTAGTGGTGCATGCCCTTAATCCCAGAATTAGAGATGATTATAAAATGGGAGGAGACAGCTCACAGTCACAGTGTCATTCTGAGACTTTCTGGAGGCAGGATCACTATTTTCGGACTGAGGTTAAGGTCAGAGCCAGTGACTGACTGCTTTGCTTTTCTGGTCTTCAGGTTGAACCCTAATACCTGTCTCTGAGTTTTTATTAATCATGCTCCCACTCCTATATCTATATGTTGAAACCTCAGTATATAGACATACCTTTCTTCATATCTGCGTCCACAGTAGCTTCTCTGCACTTTTCCTGGTGGCAAGCATCATAAACCCAACAGTTGGATGTATCTTCAGGAGAGAACTGTGCTTAGCTTTCAGATGTGTTGAAAATGTGGTCATAGAGGTCACCCACCTTATTTTGTGTCCACCGCAGATGGAAGTGACAGGGAAGCTCCTTGGGCCTGACACAGGGGTACAGTGCACATAGTACCCCAGCTGGAGCAGGAGATTTTGTGTTACCTTGATGATTCCCATAATTTTTACTTCAGCCAGTGCACAGTATGGTTAGAAAACCCAATTAAAACGTTTGACACAGTAAACTAATAAAACAGTCTTACTTTTCCCCACTCCGTATTTTTCTAAGCAGCTATGAGGGGTAGTCATCTTCTCATGGAAATGAGCACGTTTGACTACAATGCACTCAGAAGCTCACCCACATTAGGTTTCACTAAGAGCACATATAACTGAATGTGGTTTTCCTCGGTTGCATTCTTTTTGGGAAAATTTTCCTTAGATTTGTAAATTAGGAAAGCATTGAAATTCCTAAGATTTACCAGTATTAAGCATTAAATGCCTTTCCATGTTTTCTTCTGCATTCCCTTGTTTAAGTGTGATGAATGCATGTCTATCAATATGTCCGTCATTTTCTCCAGAAGTGAAGAGCCTGTGTTTCAGGCTTAATCAGGTTTTGTTTTTCTCATAATGTTGTCTGCTTGCTCCTTCTACCATAAGAAGTAAAACCATGGGCTCCAGATTTCATGTCACAGAATTTGACTTGAATGTCAGGATTATTTATAAATTAGTTAGTGACCTAAATAATTAAATTTTAGCAAATGTGAGAACGATATTGACTTACACACAAGTAGTCTAATACTGCTGGTGTATGAATTTCCTACTTTGTAAATCATATGTAGCTCTCCCACAGCCAGCATCACTCTCAATAGTGGAAAACTTCAAAGCTTCTATTTTAAAAGGAGGAGGAGATACTCACACTCATCCCATAAGCAACTGAGGGCCCTAGGAAGAACAGATTTTTAGAAAGGCAAAGGTGTTGGAAGAAGTGTCTAGGTCAGAAGTTCTTAACTAGTGGGTTGTGATTCCTTTGGAAGTTGGACAACTCTTTTGCAGGGGTTGTCTAAGTGTCTACAACCACTGGAAAACACAAATAATTTACTTATGACTCATAACACTAGCAAAATCAGTTATGAAGTAGCAATGAAAATAATTTTATGGTTGGGAGTCAATACAGCATGAGGAACTATATTAAAGGGTCACAGCATTACGAAAGTTGGGAACCACTCATCTATGTCCTAGATTATAACCAGGGTTTGTTTTCAAAGCAACTAGGGAAAGTAAAAACCTTACATATGCTTTCATAACCTGTCTACCAGTGACTGTTTCAGCTGGACCAGGGTGAGGCTTGGATCTGCTGAAGGAACAAGATCACCTAATTTATATATAATAAAAAACCTTTTTTACTAACTAGAAAATGTGAGAAACCAATACCTAGTAAGCTCAGTATGCAGAAAACTGTATGTGCACATACACACCATGGAAGTGTGTAGCTCTATTCTGTGGACACCTTGACTCAGAACTTTCCAAATTATAGAACTGTTCTACATGTTTCTAGTAGGAACATTATGAAGGGAAAGGGGAGACAGGGATGGAGTTAACCACCTCTAACTGCACAATCACATGAAGGGCTTGCTCTTCTGCTTGTTTCTGTTCATCTAAGCCCATGCAGAGAAGGAAATTAAAACATGAGTTGAAAAGGGTGTGTCCTGGGTGGTTTGTCAGCTGCACAAGGTCTGGTTGATCAAAGGAGATGGACATAGAAAATCTGCTCATTTTCTTTTTACCTTGTTTGGGAAGTTATTCTAGATAGAAAAGAATAGAGTTAAGCACAGCTGATAGCAGCACTTTCTCAGGTAGGTTCTGCTTGCTAGAGGCAAGCTTCCTGGGGCTGGAGAGATGGCTCAGAGGTTAAGAGCATTGCCTGCTCTTCCAAAGGTCCTGAGTTCAATTCCTAGCAACCACATGGTGGCTCAGAACCATTTTTAATGGGGTCTGGTGCCCTCTTGTGGCCTTCAGGCATACACACAGACAGAATATTGTATACATAATAAATTATTTGAAAAAAAAAAGAGAGGTTCACTGAGGTTCATAAGTTTTATAGCTGGGTAGGTATGTTGATTTCTCTTTTCCTTTGGCAGCTTGCATAGCATCTTCAGGTACTACTAGAGCTAGTCCTTGGGAAGGAGGCTTGCAGGTCAGTTCCAACTCTATTTCCCCGAGGTCTATGTCTGAAATGTGTAGTATCTTTAACAAAGGCACTGAAACTATATCAATAGCTATGTCAAAATGGAAGAGAATTTTCCAATAATAAAAATAGTGGGAAAGTTACAGTAAGTAAGGTTTTTTGGACTGTATAAACACTAAATTTCTGGATGTCAAGCAGCAGTTTTATGTTGATGTATAGCAACTTAATATTAGGGGATCCTGGAAAAGTGACTAAAAGTTTGTACAGTTTGAAGCACAGATAAATGCAGTCACCTTTAAAATGTGTAAACTCGTGATGAAACATTTGAGTACTGAGACTGTGACTCAGTGTAGAGTATTTGTTTAGTATGGGTGAGACACGGGCTTTGTTCCTGATATCCCCCAACAGTCCTTCGGACTTCCTTTTGGTGCTTAAATTGATTTTCTTTTAGGAAGAGAAATTTCTGTTGCACGAATAATAAAAACCTAGAGATAGATATTGGGTTCAAGTTGAAGATCAGAAAAGCAAAGCAGTCAAGCAACTAGAGAGATCTTATCTCTACCAACTCTCAGACGAAAAAAAAATATTCTACTCTCTGCCCAGTCATATTGCTCCTGTCTTCACCTCTCTCCATTAAAGGTGTGTGATTCCCAAAAGCTGGGATTAAAGGTGTGAACCATCACCACCTGGATCTGTTTGTGGATTGATTTTATGTAGCCCAGGGTAGCCTTGAACTCAAAGAGATCCATCTAACTCTGTCTTCTGAGTCCTGGGATTAAAGGTATGTGCTACCACTCCCTGGCCTGTAGGGCTGACTAGGGTGGCTGCTTTGCCTTCTGATCTCCAGTAAAACTATTTATTAGAACACAAATACTATAACACTAAAAATGTCCAATGTTTTTGAGGATGCAGTGATTTGACCTTTTCAAAAGAGATAAAAATGTACAATTTATTAGCTTTGAAAAGCAGTATGCAAATTTTTGTAACTCTCTCAAAGGTCTTACTGCTTGAACTCATAAATTCATTTTAGAAATTTGTCTTAAATAGCCTGAAAAACAAACATAAGAAACTGTGCATAGGGGCTGGAGGGATGGCTCAGAGGTTAAGAGCACTGATTGCTCTTCCAGAGGTCCTGAGTTCAATTCCCAGCAACCACATGGTGGCTCACAACCATCTGTAATGAGATCTGGTGCCCTCTTCTGGTTTGCAGCATATATGTAGGGAAAACACTGTATACATAATAAATAAATCTTAACAAAAAAAAAAACTGTGCATAGCAACTTTAAGCCCAGCATGGAATCATGAAAATGGATCGCTACCAGTTAAGTACCGATTGTAAAAACATTCCATTTCTTCCTTCATACTGGACATTCCATGTGTGTTTGGGGAAATCTAACAGTTGAGGAAAAGGCTAAAGGAAAGAAACAATGAGTGAGCTCTGTTTGTTGTGTTTTTTATTTTGCTCACAAGGATAGGAAAGACAACTTAAAAAGTAATGCAGCAGAAACAGTAGACTGGGGGCACAGAGGTGAGGGGGGAGGGAATGGGAGGAGAGGAAGGAGGGGAAACTGCGGTCAGGCTGTAAAATAAATAAATAAATAAATAAAAGTAATTCAGAGGTTGTCATTACCATCAGAAACCAAATGTTTGCTGTTGTGATCCTTCTGCATCATCCTGAAGTTAAACAGTCTGAAAGTGATCTTTGAAACCTTTGAAGATGGCTATAGAATGCTACAGGGATTACTCTGGTTACTTGTTGGTTAGTTGGTCTTTCTTCAGAGATAGGGTCTTACTGTGTGGCCCACGTTGGCTCGGAGTTGATGCATTCACTTGCCTCTGCCTCCTAAGTTCTGTGATTATAGACCTGCCCTACCCAGATATTTACATCTCCTGTTAGGTCTTATTAACGTACATATTTTTCATGTGCAAAGAAAAAGTGATGTTTTCAAGCTTTGACATGATCCATTGTTTTTGAAAAAAAAAGTATAGATTTGACTTCTGTATACACAATTTTTGGATTCTACATTCTTGGCACCCAGGCCATTCTTGAGGAGTTGTGGTTATCTTTGTGATTTAAAAATTTTGCTTTACCTTGCTATTTTCTGTTTGGTGTAAGGTTTAAGGAGAAATAGAACAGTATCTCTTGCCTTAAAATGACAAGGAGTTGGGGCTAGAGGAGTGGTCAGCGGTTAAGAGCACTGGCTGCTCTTCCAGAGGTCCTGAGTTCAATTCCCAGCACCCACATGGTGGCTCACAACCATCTGTAATGGGAACTGATGCCCTCTTCTTTCATGCAGGCACACATGCAAATAGAAGCACTCACACACATAAATAATTCTTCTAAAAATAGCAAGAAATTGGGCTATGTTTAATATTAATGAAAACCTTAGTTAGGCAGTGTTCATTTTTACTTTATTTTTCCATAAAATTTCTTTATTCTCTGGATTGGTTAAACTAACTACTTGCTGCTGATGTTTTTTTTTTTCCTTTTGTACTTTTGAGACACGATTTCTATGTATCCCTGACTGTTCTGAAATTCTCTATGTTGACAAGGCTGGCCTTGAACTCAAAGAGATCTGCCTGCCTCTGCCTTTCAAGTGCTGAGATTAAAGGTTGTTTGCCACTATGCCCATGCCCAGGTCTAACTGCTTTCTTAAGATTCTTTATAGTGTGTGCATGTGTGTGTATGGTGTGTGTGGTTTAGTGTGGTATGTGTGGTGTAGTATGGTGTGTGTCATGTGTATGTATGTGTGTGTGGTGTATTGTGATGTGTGTAGGTATGTGTGTGTGGTGTAGTGTGTTGGTGTGTGTGACGTGGATGGTGTGTATATGTATGTGTGTGGTGCGTGTGATGTAGTGTGGTATAGTGTGGAGTGTGATGTGTATATGTATGTGGTTTATTGTGATGTGTATTGTGTATATATGTATGTGTGTGGTGTGTATTGTGTGTGTGGTGTGTATGTGTGGTATAGTGTGTGTGAGGTGTTTGGTGTGTGTATGTGTGTGTGGTGTAGTGTGTGTATGATGTGTGTATGTATATGTGTTTGGTGTAGTATGGTGTGTGTAGTGTGTTTGTATCGTGTGTGTATGTGTTGGTCTAGTGTAGTGTGTTTGATGTGTGTATTTTTATGACACATTTCCTTTGAAGAGAAATGAGAAAGAAACTTAGACATATTAATGAACTGTCTTTATAGAATTTTATACTGTCTTAAGCATATTTTGTCCTAGTTCACTTACTACCTGAGTTTGTTTTAGTTTAACATTAACTGGGTGTGTGTCACAAAGACAGAAATTGTCCTTTAGACAACTTGCCGTAAGCCGTCACTGATTTCATCCTGAAATAGTGGACTTTTAGCGGTGTTGGTTTCTTTCGTGGACCCAAAGGCTTCGAGATTGAAAACATTATGAGTATCATGTGATAGCAGCATTCATGTCCTTGTTATTACGCTTTGAATTTTTTCCTTCTTTAGAATGTTTACATTCCCTATTGGTATTGACTCCATTTATAAGATTTGGATTTATTAGTAATATTGACTAATATATCTAAAGTCTTCATAAAATCGCTTAGATCACCTTTTAGAATTTCATTTAAGTTAACTCATGGTTTCTAAAGCAGCAGTGATTTTATTTAAGTCCTAGGAGACATAGAGCTATATCTGGACTCAGCTTTTAGTTGTCACATCTAGTAATGGGGATTTTGGTGATTGGTCATTGGAAGGCAGAATCCTAATATTCACAGGCAACTATAACATGGTTCTTTGGGGTCTATATATTAATAGTGATGAGAAATTAAAGTCCTGGTTTAGTGTAACAATGTTATTCAAAAGTAAATACTCTTTACATATTAACATTGTTAGTAGATATCATACTGAACTTTATTTTGGACCTTTATTTTTGACATACAGGCTACAAGGACATCTGTGTTGTCTAATGGACACAAACTTGGGGAAGTTGTGGTTTATAATCTACTGGCTAGGGTTTCAGCCTGTCTCTATTGTGCATGTTTAGGTGTCGATTGCCTCTGCGTGCTACTCAGTCTAGGGTTAGTAGCCCGCCTGGCAGTTTAGTTATTCCAGGGTCCCGGAGAGGCACTACCTGGAAGATATGGGCTAGGAGACAGGAACAAGGCCATGCAAAGTTTGTCAAAGCCTCCGTTTATTAGGGACGAGATACAACTTTTTATAGGGTAAGGAGTTGGGATGGGCACAGGGTTCTGGGCTCTTGCCGCGTGGTTTACGTTGGTCACATGGTCCTCGTTGGTCATGTAGGCAGGAGGTTATCTTCGGTCAAGTCACAGTAGGCCTGGAAGTTACGAGTCGACACACCTAGCTCCCTAGATAGTTTAGAATGCGGGGTGGGTTCTGCTAACAGATAGCTCTCATTAACAGCCAATTTGGGTGTGGGGTAGGCTCTGTCAATAGAACCATTCTTAACACAATTAGGGGTGTGGGGTTCTCTGCAGACTCCCCAGGGTGATGGTTCCTGTAATGATTTTAGGAGGAAATTGGCTCCTGACAGATCCCCCTTTCTTTTATAAAGACAGGCAGCTATTAAGTGAAGGGCATCAGGTCAGAGTCCAACCAAGGTGTCAGATCTAAAAGAGAAGGGACTGGGACAAGGAAAGACCCTCCTCTCGAATGGTGAAGCAATTTACCTCTCCTGGGAACAGAGGGGTGCCTTATGATTCTTAGGTCTAGTGGGGACCAGGTCTTTATCCCCCTTACCCGTCTTAGGATTCCCAGTATCCTGTCTTAGGTTGGGGAATTTCCTGCCATAAGTCACTGGTCCTTGGAGCTCCTCAAATGAAAGGTATCTAGCGAGATTTAAAGTAAACAGATCACAGGGAGTCCTGTCTTAGGCTATGTGGAGGGCACGCCTCGTGCCTGGCACCATGCCATTGTTGAGCCGGCCAGTACAGCCTCTGTATGGTGTGCTGTTCAGGCGAGGATCCACACTAACTCCCGTCATTGGGCCCCTGTGTCTATCACTAATGAAAAGACTGTGAGTAGCTCCTCAAACAAAATAGAATGATATAATTTTGGGCACCAATAACTCCATCTTCCAGACAAGAAGAAAGGTTGTTTTCCAAACCCAGTATTCACCTTTTAATCTGGCCTTAGGTATCCTCCTTCCTAAATGCCTACTCCACAATAAGATTATGAGTGCTGCCTGCCAACAATTAGGGCAGTGTAAAAGGGATCTAAATCTAAATTTTTTAACATATGCATTAAACCCAAACATTTTACAGCGTGTGTCAAACTTTTCCCAACATCTAGAAGCAGTTATAAGTATCATTAGATCAATTGCAGTAAGAGCACAATGATATACATTGTTGTTATCAAATACCACCAGTTCCAGTCTCTGAGCAACAGTGACAGGAACCCTAATCTTCCCCCTTCTTAAGTGAAGAAGCATTAATATTTTAATTAAAATGAGTTTTTTGTCCCAAAGATTAAAACTGTCTGATGTTTAGTACGCATCAGAAGCAGCTCAGCATTTGTGCTTTAGGGCAGGTGGGATTCCTGAGTGAGGTGAGCTGGATTCAGCTATCTGAAGCACATCCTGGCACTTCTCAGGTGGGTCTCCCTGGACTCTCTAGGGACAGAATTGACACCCTGCAGAGTGGGGTAGCAGGTTTTGTTATCAGGCACTCCTCTCCTTGGGGGCAGGAAAGGCCGGACCAAGGACCTCTCCCCAGTCGCCTCTGGAACTCCTCTGTGGGATGTCCGCAGCCTCGACATTAGATCCAGCTTTTATTTTCTTTCTGTGAAAAAAGCATAAACATATCCTCGACCCCAAATATATATAGGTCGGGTTTTTTTTATAAGGCATTGCAAGGGCTTTTCCACCTTGCCTTAGCAAAGGTTAGCTTGGTGTTATCGTGCCAGATCCGTTTGCGTTAGGATCTGCTTGCAACCTTTTATGAGTTGCTTTCAAGGAGCCTTGTTACGCTCCACAATTTTTTTTTTATTATTTTTAACCATATACGCAGTTCTTCCATTGGAAAAGCCATTTGTAAAATTTAGCATAAAATCCTTTAAGGGATTTTTTTGCTATAACATTAGCAAAATACAGTTGTGTGAATTGTAGCAGTAATATTTGTTATAGACCTAAACTGAAAACTCTCAACAGACGAACTTAAAAATGACTGAGAGACACTCGAAAAACTTTCAAACATAACATCCTTTAGGCATCAGAGAAATGCAAACCAAAACTCTGAGATTTTACCTTATCCTTGTAAAAATGACCAAGATTAAAAATTATTGTTAACAGTTTATGCTTAAGAAAATGTGGGTAAAGAAAAAACTTTTATTGCTGGAAGTGCAAATTGACATAGCCATCTTTGGATCACACATCATATTGAAAAACCTGGATGAACCCAGACTCTCCCAGCAGGAAGAGAAGAACCAAAAATCCAGGGCCAGCCGCTTCAGCCCTAGGAACTGCCCTAGGAACCAGCTGAAGACAAAGCCAGACCTTAACCTGGAAAAACAGGTTTTTCAGCTGCATCACAGTACTGTTTTAAAAACTAGCGGATTATTGGGAGTGGTCCCGAGGCAGGAGAGCTGTCTTCCTGCAACCACCACAGGATTTTTGGAATTTATGACCCTCCCGGACCACTGGGGTGTGGCCCCTTTCCTCAAAAAATTCTTTTTCCTGGTCACTGGGGGTCGAACTCCTCCCCCACCAACCAAGGCCACGTGTGCGACCTCAGCAAGGATGGTCTCCGGGCCGTGCCATCCCTAGACCCGAGTGAGAGTCTCCCCAGCACTGAGGGACCCTCATTCTGTCTATTTTTTAAAATTAGGCAAATATCTACCTCAAAACTTAGCAATACCCCTTTTGGGCCTAAATACAAAGATGTTTAACCAAATCACAAGGACACGTGTTTAGCCATGCCCATAGCGGAACCATTTTATCATAGCCTAGAATCTGAAAATAACCCAGATGTACCTCTTTTACACCTAGGATAAATGAGACATCATCCTTTTAAATATCCATGAATAACACAAAATATCTTGGAGTAACTCCAAGCAAGAAGGACAGAAGTTTTTGGGTCCTGTCATGTCTGCCTGTGAAGGCGGAAATGTTTTTTTTTTTATTTTTATTTTTAACCATTATCACTTGTTAGAGTATAACTCTGGCCCTTGATAAATTTAATTAAGAGGCCTGAGTCTCAGCATTCCACCCTGAAGCCACACCTGGCAGCAGGAAAAGACCTCAAGCTGAAACAATACGACTCCCACCCAAGAGTGGGCCGTACAAATGGAAAAACTTGTAGGATAAGAACTTTAAATCTTGAAAGATCCCCTACTTTCTTGCGAAAGCAGAAGAAACACAGCAAAAATGACAATTTCACTGAAAGCAGTTTACAGATTCAGTGTAAATGTCCATTAAAAATTATAGCAACATTTCTCACAGAACTCACAGATTTAATGTAAATGTTCATTAAAATTATAGCAAAACTTTTCACAGAACTCAAAAGAACAATATAGAACTCAAAAGAACAATCCTCAACCTTATACGAAAGAAATAAAAACTCAGGATAGCCTAAACAATTCTAAAAATCCTCTGAATATATCACAATCTTTGATTTTAAAACTTTCCTACAGAAACACAGTACTGAAATTAATCTACCTTAGATATAAACTTATATACCTACAAACTAAAGATTTTTTACCAAGAAGCAAGATTTTTTAAATGGAAAAGAAGCATATTTACTGCCCTAAATGAAGTTGCAGCTTTTTGAGGCTAGATTCCTGTATAGCAAACCTGCCTGTCAGCTTTTGCTCCATATGGCAGGGGGTTAAAGACATAGGCTCTCTAGCCCTAGCAGCCAGCCTGCTTGGCAGGCATAGCTGTGTGGATTGTACCCTAACTTCTCGCATCTCGAGGGACTCCCTTTTGAGTCCACAAGCAAACACATAAAGCAAACATATGAAGCAAACACATGAATCTCTGGTTTTGACTCTTACTCCTCTCTCCCTGAGTGATTGATTAAATTCCTGTATGAATTTTTCTTCCCTTGAAAGTCCCATATCTTTTTGGACGACGGCGAGCCTGCGCCTACCTTGTCCTGCAGATCTGTCCGAGTTCTACAGCCGCAGAACCTTCTGTTTTCTTCTTGTTGTCCCGGGACTGCGCGTTGTCGTCCGATAGTTGACCGTGCTCCCAGTCGCTGGTTCGGGCGCCACTGTCGATTGCCTCTGCGGGCTACTCAGTCTAGGGTTAGTAGCCCGCCTGGCAGTTTAGTTATTCCAGGGTCCCGGAGAGGCACTACTTGGAAGATATGTGCTAGGAGACAGGAAGAAGGCCATGCAAAGTTTGTCAAAGCCTCCGTTTATTAGGGATTAGATACAACTTTTTATAGGGTAAGGAGTTGGGGGATGGGCACAGGGTTCTGGGCTCTTGCCACGTGGTTTACGTTGGTCACATGGTCCTCGTTGGTCACGTAGGCAGGAGGTTATCTTCGGTCAAGTCACAGTAGGCCTGGAAGTTACGAGTCGACACACCTAGCTCCCTAGATAGTTTAGAATGCTGGGTGGGTTCCGCTAACAGATAGCTCTCAGTAACAGCCAATTTGGGTGTGGGGTAGGCTCTGTCAATAGAACCATTCTTAACACAATTAGGAGTGTGGGGTTCTCTGCAGACTCCCCAGGGTGATGGTTCCTGTAATGATTTTAGGAGGAAATTGGCTCCTGACATTTAGGTAGTGCAGCTTCACAGATGTTTAAAGAAAGACATCATAAATGCTTTTGTAGGTATTTAAAGTTAGGTACCAAACATCATGATTTAATCATAAGTTTTTAGTACTTAGAAGCATGGTGTAAGGGTTTAAATTTAGCATTGTCACACCCGAAGGCTATCTGCTTGCTTGTTAACAGATGGGTTTTGGAGGCAGGAACATGCCAGAGCCTCTAACCTCATCACTGGAGTAGCTGGTTGATGGGACAACATTTTGGTTGGCTGTTGGGAGATGCAGCTTCGCGGGGTATTTCTGTGAAGTGATGCCTTGCTCTGGCTTCTTAGCTCTCAGTTACTACTGTCTGTTGGCTGAGTAAGCAGCCTTCTCTGCTAAGTGCTTCACCCACTACTTTTTTGTCTAGTCTGAGGCCCATACTGTAAAGCCATCTGATCACGGATCTCTGAAACCTTTAGTCATTTTATGTTCCTGAAGGTATTTTGTTACAGGGATAAAAAACAAATAGCCATATTTTTCATTATCTTTAAAAAATTACAACCTTCACTCATGAGGCAGAGGCAGGGAGATCTCTGTGAGTTTGCTGCTAGCCTGGTCTACAGAGTGAGTTCTAGTACAGCCATGGTTACACAGAGATACTCCACCTCAAAAACAATAATAACCAAAAATCCAAACAGACAAAACAACAAGAAGTAATAAACACCTGAATTGCATGGGAGTGGCTCCAAGTTCCAACCCAGCAAAAAGGAAAAAGAATAACGATAAATGAAAATTCCTAATGTAAAACTCATATTTATAAATGAGATGACTAAGAAAAATAATCTATAAAGAACAATACAGGCTGTTCCATAATTTTATTTAAACACACAGTGAATTTTGATTTTGTTTTGTTTTTTATGAAAAAAGCCTTGAACTTTTAAACACATGAATAGGGAAAGAAGGCCTTTTAAACATGTTTAAAGTTAGAAAGCCTTTTTTTTTTTAATAAGCCACAGTGGCAAAGTTCTTTAAAAATGTCTCTTTTTTTCTGGTACAGAACTGAAAGGTCCAAATATAACTTTTCCCACATATGTGAAGAGTTCTAGCTTTTAGCATTCCCAGAAACAGCAGAGTTTAACATGAAAAAACATTTTATAGAATTTTGGAACAAGTTGGTTCTTGTCATGGACAGAAGCAAAGTAGACTTAGAAATTGCTTGCAGTTGATGCTTTTAGGGTAAAACACTTCTAGACTTTGGGACCACTGCCAGCGTTGAGATGCCCATGTGCTGTGTCCTCTTCAGGGAGCATGACAGCCACTGGTGTGCCTGCCATATGAGCCATCTTAGAGCCTAGGACTCTTTCCACCCTCACTTTCATAAAGCTTAGTTTTTACCTGGGTCGTTAGTACATGGTCAGCTAGTTGCAGATCCCTGCTCTGCTGCATCTCTTCACTCTTCCTTTTCCTTGTAGAGGTGCTTATTTCCTCCTTATTGGTTATGCGGAGATCAAAGGTAAGCTTGGCCATGCCCTCCACATTCTCAGGGAAGAAGAAGAATGAATTGAGTTTAAATTAAATAAAAATCCTTCATGAAGGCCAATACGCTTGCGCTCTCAGTAGCCCCATGTAATTTTTCAGATTTAAAAATTGACCTCATGCATTTGTTGTTTTTCATGATTATTTGTTGTAGTGTTTTTCATGAGTATTCTCTTTGGGTATTTTTAGGACTTTTAATTATAGTATGATAGAACTGCCAGACTCAGTGTAGTGAGCTCTGCAGTTAGTATTGCCTCCATGGAGGTTTAATGTTCCGAGTTTAAGACTGTTCATATTGAAGCAGCCAGCACCTACCCAGAAGAAATGCTCCTGTTTTCATAGGCATTTCAGACTATTACTTGAAAAGTTTCATATTCTTATTTTTGTTTCTTCACTTAGTATAGTGGTCAGTATTTTATATATGACCAAAGATAAATGTCTTAAAATTTTAGAAGCTGAAAGTGACTATTATTTTTTTTGCAGAACATTTTCTCCTAGGTAGTATCAGTGATGATGTAGTAATTTCTCAAACTTCCAAGAAACAGGAAGTATGATCATTATAATTTGTGCCCAACAAACTAATCATGTTGTGTGGAGCCCGGGGGTTTAAATACAATTTGATATATTCATTTCCTATGATGTAGTTCTGCTATAGGGCAGAGTTTGTACTTAAGCGGCGAGGGATGACATCTATCAGATTTTTTTTCTTTTTTTTTTCTTTTTTTTTGGTTTTTCGAGACAGGGTTTCTCTGTGGTTTTGGAGCCTGTCCTGGAACTAGCTCTTGTAGACCAGGCTGGTCTCGGACTCACAGAGATCCGCCTGCCTCTGCCTCCCAAGTGCTGGGATTAAAGGCGTGCGCCACCACCGCCTGGCCAAGATTTTTTGATAATAAAGGTAATAGAACTCTGATCTTGATTGCCAGACATTTTACACATGTTTTTTTTTTTTAAGATCATCCTGCAATAGGTATGAGGTCATATTCTTACCCAAGGAATGCTACAAAGTACATCCAGAGAAAATTCTTAGGTGTGTGTATATGTGGAATGGGGTGCACATGGTTATACATGTTCACACATGTATGGATGCCTGAGGCTGACATCAGGGGTTCTCCTTTGTTGCTCTCCACAGTATGTGTTAAGGTGAGTCATTGAATCTGGAGTTTGCTTTTTTGGCTAGTTTGGCTGTCAGATCTCCAGGAATTTTTCCCCTGACTCTGCCTTCAGGGATTACAGGCAGGCTACCTTATGTACTGGTGTTTTTCCTGTGGGTTCTGGGCATTCAGGCTCAAGCTTCCTTCTTGGCTGGCAAGGGCTTTGCCTACTGAATCACTGCTCTAGCCCTCAAAGAACCTTTGACTTCAGGTCACCGTCTTCAGTATAAAAGTGTGGCTCCAGAAATGCTTGCTTTCAGAGCTAATTTTTTTAACTTATTTATTTATTAGGGATTTCTGCCTCCTCCCCACAACCGCCTCCCATTTCCCTCCCCCTCCCCCGATCAAGTCCCCTTCCCTCATCTGCTCGAAAAGCAATCAGGGTTCCCTGACCTGTGGGAAGCCCAAGGACTGCCCACCTCTATCCAGGTGAGCATCCAAACTGCCTAGGCTCCCCCAAAGCCAGTACGTGCAGTAGGATCAAAAACCCACTGCAGTAGTTCTTGAGTTCTCAGTATTCCTCATTGTCCGCTATGTTCAGCTAGTCCGGATTTATCTCAAGCTTTTTCAGACCCATTGTTTTGTAGGATTTCTGATAGTACTGTTGTTGTCAAGTTCTAATTTTAAATCATGGTCATTTGATAGGACACAGTGTATTACTCCATTTTTTTCTGTGTATGTTTACTTTGTTCCACAGTGTGGTCAGCTTTATAGACCTTTTCATGAGGTGCTGAGAAGATGGATTTTCCTCTTAGCGCCACTTTCAGTTTGGTTACGTTGTGTCTTTATTTTCTTTGAATTCAAGGAATACTTTCATTTCTTTATTTCTTCCCTGACCCAGGTACGGTTTAGTGGGTTGCCTGTTCCCTTTCCATGAGTTTGTCGGTTTTTGGTGTAATAACAGTTGTTATACTTCAACTTTGATCCATGGTCATCTGATAATGCTCATGTGCTTGCAAAATTTTTTTAAATATTTACTTTCTTGGTAATTTATTTATCATGTATGCGATATTCTGTCTGTGTGTGTGTCAGCAGGCCATAAGAGGGCGCCAGACATCATTACAGATGGTTGTGAACCACCATGTGGTTGCCGGGAATTGAACTCAGGACTTTTGGAAGAGCAGGCAATGCTCTTAACCATTGATCCATCTCTCCAGCCGAATCACCCCCCCCTACCATTTTTTTGTTTGGATTTTCACGACAGGGTTTCTCTATAGCTTTTGGTTCCTGTCCTGTAAGTAGCTCTGGTAGACCAGTCCTGCCTAGAACTCACAGAGATCTGCCTGCCTCTGCAAAATTTTTTTGTCTCATATAAGGTTCACTTTGTTATTCATGTATGTGGTCAATTTTCGAGAAGGTTCTATGAGAAGGTGAGAGGATATATGCTTTACTATTAGGGCAGAATGTTCTACAGATATTTATGAAGTCCATTTATTTCATTATCTCCATTATTCCTCCTATTTCTGTTATGTTTCTGTCTGGTTGACCTGTCCATTATTGAGAGAGGAGTGCTGCAGTCTCCTACTATTAGTGTGGTTTTGGGCATAAATTTATTTCTAGTTATGTGGGTGCTTTTATATTACTGAAATTTATATTTGGTATTGATACTTCATCCTGATGATATATTCCTGCTGTGAGTATAAAGTATTTGCTGCTCTTAATATTCTTTCTTAATACTGTATCTTTTGTGTTTTTATTATTAGCCATTGAGGGTTTCTGTTTCAGTCTACTTAGTGTTCTGTATGCTTATTTTACCTTAATAGGAATATCATTTTTTAGGTTGGGAAAGATTTATTCTCTAATTTTATTGAATCCTTTTCCTCCATTACAGTTTTCAAGTCTTGAAATCTTTCTATTACCATTTTGATTGCTTTTTCTTGGTTTTCTTTCCCAGGGTTTCTTTGATTTCTCATTTCTTCAGAGTTGTTGTCATTCTTCTCATCCTTTTGTTTAAAGTTGTTTTTTTACATTCTTTTTGATGGTCCCTATATTTTTCATAATTTTATGTTTAAAGTATATTTCATGTACTACCTCTGGATTAGGGTGTTCAAATTCTCCTGTTGTATATTCCCTGGCTTTTCATACTATCATGCTGTCTTTCAAATTTTTGGAGGTATTCTTAGATAAATGCATGCACATTTGTACCAATCCTGTTAGGAGAGTCTTGCCTGCTTGGTATGGTCTTTGCTGCGGCTATCTCTGTGCTTGTGGTTTTTTCTTGGTTTGCCTTTTCTTAGTTTTCTTAGCTCTGCAGTCTCTTATATCTACTCCACCCTGGAGTAGACTGTGGTGATGGACATCAACACACTCCAGATGGATAGGATTCCTTGGTGGCAAGCTAGGATGGGATAGAGTATTTTTGCATTCATGTTCATAATTGAGATTAGCTTTTACTTCCCTTCCTCGGTTGAGTCTTTTTGTTTTCACATCAATCTTACTGCCTAGTTATAATAAGAGTTCTGGCAATGTTCCTTCTGGTTACATTATGTACAACACTTAGAGGAGTATAGGAAGTTCTAATGTAATTCTTCATTAGTACCATTTGGCCCTGGGATATTTTGTTTGCTTTTGATGGGAACTTCTATTTCCTTTAACAGTATATACCTATTTAAATTGCTCACCTAGGCTTTATTTAATTTATGTAAATGGTACCTATCCAGAAAATTGTCCATTTCTATTCTGCTTCACAATTTTGTACAGTACAGGTTTATATAGTATGATCTAAGGGTTCTGTGGATTTCCTTTGTGTCTGTTGTAATGTATCTATTTTCATTTCCAATTGTTTTAGTTTGGATGTTCTCTCTCATCTTCTTTAATAGTTTGCATAGGGGTTTGTCTACCTTTATTACATAAAATAACCTGTTTGTTGTTTGTTATCGTTTAGTATCTGAGTAAGTGTTTGGTTAATGGTTTTTGTCATGGTTTTTGTTTATGGTTCTGGTCCATGTTTGTGTAAGGGGGTATTGATTTTTGGTAGTCATCTTTTTAGTGTTTACGGTTCATTTTCAGGTTCTTGTCGCAGTTTTGGGTAATTGTCATGGTCCAGATTTGACTTGGTCTTGGCGTTCATTGTTAGGGTTTTGGTATAAGGTTTATGGTTAGAGGGTTAGGATTAGTGTTGGGGTTTACGGGTTGGGTATCAGTGTTGGGGTTAGTGGCTGGTGTTATGGTTTGGTGTTCTGGTTATGATTAGTGGGTTACGTTTTTTGTTTGTGCTTGGGTTTGCATTAATGTTCCTGTGTAGTGCTCAGGTTCTGGTTTGGGTTATGGTTTACATTTCAGGTTATATTTTGGGTTAGGATTTGGGTAGGAATTCTGTTTATGGTTTATGGGTTATTGTTTAGGGTTTAGCTTAGGGACATAGTTTGGGTTTGTATTTGTGTTCATGTTCAGGTTAGTGTTATGGTTTGGTTTTAGAGATTGTTGGTTGGGGTTCTGACTGGGATTCTGACTAGGGCTGTGATTCTGGTTAGGGTTAAGGTTCAGGTTCTGGGTTAGGGTTCCGGTTAGAGTTCCGGTTAGGGTTGAAGGTTAGGGTTAAGGTTGGGGTTAGGGTTACAGTTAAGGTTAGGGTTTGGGTTAAGGCAGCTATCATCTTGTCAATGTGGATCTGTATTGCAGTAGTGGCTGTGTGGAACTAATCAATGCCAGAAAATGGCCTCCGGTTAGTTTTATTCTCGTCTTGGTTCATCCCAGTGACACATAGTAAATCACACGTGATATTTCAGAGCATTTGTTACTAGGTTAACCATATGTGCCCCAATTGACCAATTTTTATTGAAGTACTTTGCTAAATTTGTTCAAAAGTTTTCCAAATATATCGCTGATGTTTTAGAGTACATTATGTAAAATCTGGACGTGGAGATTATATTTCTTAATTTTCATTAACATTAATCCAGGTATGATTAATAGACTATGCTGAGAGCCTTTTATGACAAGTGCGATATGTGCCTATTTTATTACTCATTAGGTTGTTCATAATTCTTATTCTTTATATTTATGTCTATCATGGACTACATTAATGCATTTATGACTGTTGTACCATCCCTGCATCTCTGGTGAATTGATCATGAAGGTTTCTATAACGTATTCCTGGATTCGGTGTGCCATCATTTTATTGAGTATTTTTGCATTCATGTTCATTACTGAGATTATTTTTTAATTCTCTTTCTCAGTTGAGTCTTTTTGTTTTCACATCAATCATACTGCATACTCATAAAAAGAGTTCAGGCAATGTTCCTTCTGGTTATATTATGTGCAACACTAAGAGCGGTATAGGTAGTTCCGATGGAATTCTTCATTAAAACCATTTGGCCCTTGAATACTCTGTTTGCTTTTGATGAGAGCTTATATTTTCTTTAGGAGTATATACATATTTAAATTGCTTACCTATGCTTTATATAATTTATGTAAATGGTACCTAGACAGAAAATTGTCCATTTCATTTCTTCACAATTTTGTATAGTATAGGTTTCTGTGGTATGATCTAACGGTTCTGTCGATTTCCTTAGTGTCTGTTGTCATATATCCCTATTCATTTCTGATTGTGTTAGTTTGCATGTTCTCTCTTGTCTTTTTTATTAGTTTGCATAAGGGTTTGTCTATCTTTATTTTCTCTAACAACCTGCTCTTTGTGTCATTGATTCATTGCATTTTTGTTTCTATATAAATTATTTCATCCCTTAATTTGATTATTTTCTGTTTTCTACTCCTTCTGGGCATGTCTGGTTTTTTTGTTCTAGAGCATTCACATGTGTTAACTCACTAGTGTGAGCTTTCTGTATGAGCTAGGAACTTTCCTCTTAGCACTGATTTCATATTGTTCATAAGTTTAGGTATAATGTTCCTTCATTTTTGTTGAATTTTAGGAAGTCTTTATTTTACGTTGACCCTTGGGTAGTTCAGTAGTTTGCTGTTCAATTTCCATTGTTTTGTAGGATTTCTGAGAATGCTGTTGCTGTCAAGTTCTAATTTTAAATTGTGGTCATCTGATAGGACACAGTGTATTACTCCATTTTTTTCCTGTGTATGTTTTCTGTGTTGCACAGTGTGTGGTCAGCTTTATAAAAGTATTCATGAGGTGCTGGAAGATGGTATATTCTTTCCTGTTTGGGTGTATTATTCTAAAGATGTCTCTTAGGCCCATTTCATTCATTACATCTCTTAGTTCTCTTATTTCGCTTATAAATTTTTGTCTGATTAACCTGTTCATTGTCGATTGCGGAATACTGAGATATCCTGCCATTATTGATTAGGTTTTGATGAGTAATTTGAGTTCTAATCATGTTTCTTTTACATGTGTGAGTGCACTTGTATGACAATGATTGAGGCTTCATCTTGATAGAATGAACTTGTTATTAGTATATTGTGCCTTCTCCAACTGTTCTGACTTACTTTAGTTAGAAATCTAACAATTCCTGATTGTTTCTTGGGACCTTTTCCATACCCTTTATTCTGAGGTGCTGTCTGTCTTTGATGTTGAGGTATTTTTCCTGTATACAATAGATTGTTGATTTTTGTTTTCCTATCTATTCTCTTAGACTGTGTCATTATATGTGGTTTGAGCACATGTATAGTAAGACATTAATGACTAATAGATGATAATTTCTGTTATTTTTAAGTGAGAGTTGTTAGAGTTTTGCTGATGCGAGTTTTTTTTTTGCTTTAGAATTTCTGTGTGAAGTTTTCATTCTTGCGTTGGTGTTTTCCTTGTAGTAAGGGTGGGAATTTTGATACGTCTTTTTACAATTTTTTTTGGTCAGGTGATACCTTGTTTTTAACCAATGGTGAAAGGAAGCTTTGGAGGGTTTAGTAGTCTGTATTTGTATTCAAGGTCTCATTGCCTGCTGCACATTTATCCCAGCTCTTTTTGCTTTCATGGTTTCCTTTGAGAAGTTGGGAGTAATTCTGAAAGGTTTACCTAAATATGTTACTTGGCCGTTTTCTTTTGCACATCCTGATATTCTTTATTCTGTATGGTTTTATGTTTGATGTTTTATGATATGACTAGGGGATCTTTTTAATCTACTTTGTTGTTCTTTATGCTTCTTATACCTCCTTAAGGTAAGATATCCTTCTTTAAGTTTTGAAAGATTCATTTTGTAATTTTCTTGATTATATTTTCTTTGCCTTCTATCCCTCATTTCTTAGGTTTTGTTTTCTGTTGTTTCCCCAGATTTTATGTATGTTTTGTTAAAAATTTGTTAGGTTTCATGGTTTTTTTTTCATTACCTGATCTAGCATTCTTCAAACCTGAGTTTCTCTCTTCCATTTCTTTTATTCTGTTTGTTGTACTTCCCTCTGTAGTTTCTGTTCATTTTTTCCTTGATTTTCATATCTGGGGTTTCTATTGTTTTCTTTATGGCTTATTCAGTCTTTGGTCTTAAACCATTTTCATCAGCAGTCTGGTTTTTACCCCTTCGTTATCTTGATTTTTTGTGTGATTTTTAATTTTTTTCATATTTTAGCTGTTGCTTTTTTCTTCGTTTCTTAGTTAGATTTTCATTTCACTTTATATGTATTTATCATCTCAATAAAGTTATCTTCTTACGTAATTATAGTCCTTTTTTCCTTTGTTTCAAAATCTGCCTTGTCTGTGATCACTTGATTCTGATGTTACAGTGTGACCTCTTAGGATGTTGTATAAATTATTGCATTAGAGTCGACCAACTTCTTCTTTTCATTTTACCTTGGCAGTGTCTTTGCATCTTGTTTAAATTGTTACAGTGGCTGTCTGAGTCTTTGGGAAGTGTTCTTGGTCTGCTCTGTGGTTTGGGGGGGTCTCATTTCTCCTGCTCTTATTTTTCTGTTTTACTTTATTGCTCCTTTGGTATACTCTGTGCAGTCACAGCTTGTTTGTGGACTTGCTCTCTTGATCTTCTGACCTGAGGCAGGTTGAGGATGACCCAAAATATTTGTCTGACTATCGATGTTCCAGAGAGTGTGGCGTTGTGCTGTGTTGCTGTTCATGTACCTGTTTGTTTTCTCTGTATTGTAACCCATTTCTTTCAGAGTTGCAGCGCGTTGGAGC